>NW_015971143.1:1695659-2350503 GCF_000961545.1 Sporothrix schenckii 1099-18
AATGATAAACATTCCTATAGATAGTGAAGAAAGATTAGAAAGAGCGAAAGGATTAGGGGGGAGTAACCCACTGAAGTCGCGGCAGGGGGCCGTGACAAGGAGACAAAAGCCTACCTCGCAGCGCACAGACAACCCCCCCCCCCCGGTCAGGTTGTACTGAATTTGACCCTCCCGACCTCTGGGTACGCACAACGTTGCAGGCATGGTGTCCTCCTCCAACCACTGTATCAACGACCGGCCCAATGGCCGGAGCTTCAGGCAAAAGCGAAGGACGGACCATAGACGTCATCATACCCCTCCACCTCGCGCGACCTTGTCTTTTGGCAAGCCGCAGTCGCAAAAGCCTGGCCCAGCTGCATCTAAAGGATACACGTCAGCGAATGAGCTTCTCCTTTGCAGTGCAGTTCGTCCAGGACCTGTTCACATATCATTCTACAGGTTCTAGAATTCCCTGCTTTTCGGTGTGTCGCGTTTTGCGTTCTATTCTCTGCCCTTCGACCTCTCATGCATTTCCTCTTGGATTTGTCTCTTTGATTCCCCCCTGCTGCCCTCGCTTTCTTCCCCCTTCCCAAGGAGGGCTCATATGCAGCGCACAAACAAGCGTTGTGTATGACTCAACAACCTCGCCAAGTAAAAATGGTCAGTGCCGCGGCCCTTCGACCAAAAAATACACCAGCATTGGAAAAACGACACCATACACCACTTCCGTGTGCTTTTACTATTTCTCCTTCTCTGCCTCTTGCTAACGTAGGACAATCTGGGAGAAATTGATGTCATGCGTAGAGCGACAGCATAGCAAGAAAGAGCGAACCGCAAAAGAGAGATCGTGCACCCTCAGATCGCATAGGGCCATGACGGCAGTTAATCGTCGAGTCTGCGGTTGCGCTGTCGATGCAAAGCCTCCGCGGATTAGAAAAACCATCTTAATAACAGCCCAGTGCCTTCTGGGCGGTTCTACCACACCCCCCCCCCCCTCCCTCCACCAACCAGCGCCCGAGGTTTGCGTCGAGGTGCAGGTACTTCTGTAGATCATCGGGCGCCCTCCCAGAGCCGCTACATCGCAGGCAACAGCAAAAAAGAGAACCAACTCTAAGGTACCCTATACATTGAATTAATAGGCCCACCCCACCCTTCGCTCACTTCCTCCCTGTTTCTTGGGCGGCTTTACACTAAAACCTGCGCCAGTCCCTCGGAAAGCCGGTGTCATCCCACCCCCAATTACTACACACTTACATACGTATTAGAGTCAGATACTGACTTGCCTGCTCCGTACCTTCCACAGGTTGACATAGTTTTCTTTCTGTCACCTATATATTCGAAGCCCTTCCTCGACTTTGCCACCTTCGTCGCCATTTACTTTTCCCTCCTCAAATCTCCACAAAATTTCAATCTTGTCGCAAACATACTCTCCTACACAATCATACAAGTCCGACCTTCTACTTCTCTCCCCTCTAGAATAGGGACGATAATGTTGGTCGCGCACCACACCACAAAGCAACAGCCACAGCAAACATTTTTCAATATCACCGACGACAACGACTCTCGCCAATTCGACGATCTTGATCCATACAGCTATTATCATAAGTTCGCTGCCGTGTCGACGCCTCGCCAACAAAACAGCTCCCGCCCCGGAAGACGCCTCTCACTGACTTCCAGCAGCGCGCTGTCTCCCGACTTTCTTGACACCTCTGCTGCCGCCACCGCCGCACAGGACCCCGTCCTTGTTGCTGGCCTTGACAGCGACACCGAGTTCGACCTGGACTTCGACTTCCATATGCTGGCCGGAGACGACCTGATGATGCAGTCGGACCGCTGGCTACCAGCAAACCATCTCGCCGCAGGACGGTCCTTTGGTCACCCCAGTTTTTCCCATCACCGCGAATCGTCACTTTCCTCTCTTGGTTCCACTTCCGCAGGCCCTGCATCGCCTTTCTCGCAGACTACGTCCAACCCCCACATCGCTGTCAGCGACTCGGTTGGTGACAGTTTCGCAAACATGTCTTACTACGAAGATCCCTCATTTCCTCTAGTCAAGCAGGCGACTGCCGGGGTTCACGATAGCCTCTATGGCCACCAAGGCCACGCACCTTACACACCTTCAGCAGATAACCTGTCCATGCCCCACGGCACCTATGGTAACCTGCTGGCTGCCAACAGGCAGAGAGCTGGCGTCACTAGTGGTCACAGTGAACGCGGCCTGCAGCCGCCGCCTGACCTATCTATGAGCTCCAACCGGTCACAGCCTGTGTCAGTGGCGAGTTCCATCGCCAGCAATTCGCCTGCCACGCCATCCCTTGACCAGGCTGACGAAGAGGCCAGGCGCCGAAATGGTGAGAGACGATTTAGTTCCCCCCCGGCAACGGGCGCAGCAGCGGATGACCTCCTATTTTTATTTGACGGCGGTGGCGAGAATGAGAACGAGAACGAGAATGATGAGTGCTCACGATTCTTCAACGATATAGTCGCTTTCCATGGTCCCCCAAAGCTCGACCGTACAATGACAGACGTCTACAATGACGAGTTGTATAGTCCGAACTTCGCCGCAATGCCCACATCAGCTCCCTCGACGAACGCGTCTCACATGGCCCCAACAAGCCAGGAAATGTTCGCTCAACGGCTGCAGCAGATTAACAGCCAACACCTAAGTGCCGCCTCGCATCAGTCACCGGTATCAACGGGCACTCCGCGCGAGCGGTCACCCTTCCGTCAAGGGTCTCCGATGGCTCCAACCCCGAAGCATGACTTTGGTACCTCGCCTACGAGCAATTTACGCTTCGGTGCCCACCACCACCAGCAACAGCGCGGCCTCGCTGGACAAGATGCGTCAGGCCAGGCATTCCGGACCCAAATTGCGAGGAGCCAGGGAACGTCTACGCCACAGACCATCTCACCCAAAGATGCCGTTCTGGAATACAGAGATCCGGATGGCGAGGGTGACAGCACGAATTACTCCCTATTTTCGCAAGGTGGTCAGCAAAGCTTCACCGTCGACCAAATGAACAAGGCGGTGACGAACATGGGCCAATCGTATGCCACTGGAATGGGCAGTGGAGTTCCAGCCGCGCCTTCATATAACTACATGGCGCCGCAACTAAACCAAGGGTTACAGCTGGCTCAACAATACCCGTTCATGGCTCAGCATCACGGCAACTCCCCCATGGCAGACTCGATATCGGCAAGCCATTCACCTGTACCTGCTATCCGCTCTGTCACCAGCCTGGCAGCTCTTTCCGAACCTGTTCCCGGATCTCAACGTCCTGGCATTGTCAACAACGACGGCGGAACTTACACCTGTACTTACCATGGATGCACTCGGCGTTTCGAAACCCCTGCTTTGCTCCAAAAGCACAAGCGTGAAGGCCACCGCCAGGCCAATGCTCTGGTTGGCACACGCAAAACTGACAGCACCGCACCCCAGGGCCTTTTGAACACCCAAGCTGGTCCTCACCGCTGTGAGCGCATAAATCCGAGCACGGGGAAACCTTGCAACACAGTCTTCTCGCGCCCCTACGACCTAACTCGGCACGAGGACACCATCCACAATGGCCGCAAGCAAAAGGTTCGGTGCAATTTGTGCACAGAAGAAAAAACCTTCAGTCGCGCAGATGCTCTTACTCGCCATTTCCGTGTCTGTCACCCAGAGGTCGAGTTTACAGGCAAGCACCGTAAACGGGGTGTTCATGCGACCTAAATCTCTTACAGAACCTCACCTGGAAGTTCCCGTCAGATCAAACTCTGAAGTGCCTTTTTGGAAAGCATGACATCATACGCTATCCTGTTTAGGATTAGTTTGTTCTGCATGATCATGTTTCCATAAGCCATTCAGTGACGTCATGTGGCTTCGGTGCATCGTTCGGTCAATGAGCAAAAACACCAGCTCCTGTGGAAGCTGCCCTGGTCTCTGCCAGTTGTCCTAAGGATAATCTGGCTATTTCCTGTTAACGATCTCTTATCTCGTTTTGCGATCATGTTCTTCGACTTGACCTACATTCAACTACTATGCCAAACACCGATCAACATTACTTATTTTGTCCTCGATCCGGTCCATCGAGGGGCACTTTTCTTCACTCTTCTTTTCACTTTTGTTCTCTTTTATGACTTACGCTACATTTTCCAGCTTAGTTTTTCCTAATGTTGCACGTTCTTCAACCCGTTGTTTTCGCTCTCTCTGTTTTCTCTTTGTCTTATTCTCCTTTCACAGTCTGTTTTACATCATAGATCGGTTTCCATTTTGGGCTTGTTTTTTTTTTTTTTTTTGGCTTGTGACGCATTTGCTCACTTGCAATTGCCTTGTCATCCATTTACGGTTCGATTTGGGTATGCACACACGCATTGCATTGCATTGGCAGGTTATCATCATGGTATAGACGAAGCATGCCCCCCTCCCTCCCCGGCTGGCCGTGGGCTTGTTCATGGTTAGAGGTATGAATTTGGCCACAAAAAAAATGCATGTACAATTATTTGGTAATGATTGGTGTTATTGTTTTCCGGGCAGGAGTTCGAAATATATCGTCATAGAGAGTGGCACCTGGCGCATTGGGTACAGTGAAGTTAGCTTGGAAGGGACATACATACATTTTTTGAAACTCCACAGTGTTCAATTGTCAATATCTAACCGCGTCTTTTTAAGTAAACCTCGAGCTTACCTTTCCGACTTGTCCTCCGAAGACAACAAACAGTGAAATTGTTTAAACGTAACTAGGGAACGCACCCCTTGGCCTCTCTGTATCCAGGCCAGACCAGCAAGATCGAGCATTTTCACTTCAGCTTACAACCTATGCCGGCGAGTCATCCATTACTGCAGCACGCGCATCATCGTACGACGGCTTTATCCCGGTCCAAAGGCGGAACTAAAAGGAAAAGTTAGCAAACAAAGCAATGTATATAACACGGAAGCAAACCAAGCAATAAATAAAGGATGCTGGGAGAACAAACCTGGTGCCATCCTTGCGCAGCAAGAACCTCTAGCCCAGGGACTGTTTTCCAACCGAATTCCTCGGCGAGTTTCATCACGGGCGTATGCCTAGGCTGATAGGCCAATTCAAGAAGTACACGTACACCCTCAACCGATCTAGAGCGCTCCAAAATTGTTGTTACCAGATGGAGCACGGTCGGGTCCAACGATTTATCCGCAGGTACAGTCGTGATTATAACAGAGGGCAAGTTAGCCCCGTCAGCGTCGACGCCAAGCGGCTTCGGGCCGAGCAGCTGCACATTATAACCCACTGGGAAGGACGATATGAGCTGCTTTCCGTTCTCAAGACTGCGAGCAGCCACGTAGATCGGTCCATAACCCATGGCATGGAGGGTATAGATGGCAGCACGGGTTGTGCCGCCAGAACCGACGACGAGGCCAGCAGGTGGGTTTGTCGAGGAGCGTCTTTCGACGCCAGCACCACGTAGCGCGTGGATCATGCCCAACCAGTCGGTGTTATCACCGAGAAGACGGGTGGCCGCTTTTCTATCACCTGCAACAGAACGGATGGGGATGATTGTGTTCACAGCGCCGATGATCTTCGCTGCTTCAGAAACTTCGTCGACTAACTTCATGACGTCCAGCTTCAAGGGGATGGTCACGGACGCACCGCCGAAGTCAGGGGTTCGAACAGTTTCCTGTACATCGTCCACGCTAGCAGTCTCTATCAGGGTGTATTGGTGAGGTAGTCCCACTTTGTCAAAAAGTGCATTGTGGAGTGCCGGTGAGCGTGATTTGGAAATTGGCTTTCCAAAAAGGACGAATCGAAGAGGATCGAGAAGACCAATAAGGGAGCGGGCCTGCCGAATTTCTCGGGCAGAAAGCTGGCCCGGGGCGGCTGCAAATGGCAGTGCAGGGTGTGCAACCGGTGTGAGAAAACCGTTCAGCACTCTGCTCAGTTTGCCCGGTCCGCCCATATTTAAAGCGATAATCGGCTTCTGATGAGCAGCGAGCATTCGGGACTTGAATGCTGCAACGTCAAAGTTGTCTTCGACCCCGTGCGCAACACCTATAAGCTTGATAATATCGCCATGTTGCAAGGCTTTGTTGAAGTGCGGAATCCATCCTCCGTTCTTCCACGAGAGCTTGTTTTTAGGGTCATGATGCGACGCGATGATAAGTGATTGGCCTTTCTCTTTTGTCACGGCTTGGATGACACGGTCAGGCATGGTCATTTCGAGATCAATGTACTCCACGCCCATCCGGATTGCTGCACGGTACAGTGCCAAAGCATGATCGACATCTCCATCTGGGAACCGGCCACCTTGGCTCGCGGTCCTAACGGTGAAAATAATCGGCACATTGGCTGCAGAGCGCAGTAGTGAAACTTGGCTCCGGACAAAATCAAAGGACTGGTCTTCGAGCAGATCGACGCGTAGCTCCACGGCATCGGAGCCGATAATAGCCTGAGGTATGATATCAATCGCCTTCGCAACATTTGGGACAGTAAGTGACACGAAAAAGGATGTCTTTTTTCTCTTGACCTCTTCCAGATGAGAGCATCGCCCGGTGATCAGTTGAAGCATCTGGACGAAATCTGAGGGATATTCCCCACGGGTGTCTGTCTTGCCTGAGTGTGGACTGTGGTAGTGGTGGCTGCTGCATTCCTCAAACCAGTCTTTGCGGCGCAAGTACACGCTTCGGATATCCTCGGAGTATGCGGGACGTGTCTTGTCCTTCATGAGGTAAGCAAGGACCTGCTCGGTATCGCGATGAACAAGCAGAACAATTCCTCCGCTCTGATGATAGGCAATCAAGAAGTGCCGGGCTTCAGGTGTCTCAACGATGCCACCTCCACATGAAAAGACATGACCGGTAGGTTTAGTGTTTATCATGCCGGCGAGCAGCTCCAACTCTGCCCTGCGAAATCCTTCCCAGCCAAGTTCGCCGCGAATCATCTCCGGGATGGTCATTCCGTGTTTCCGCTCCAGCTCGGCGTCCAGGTCGATGAACGGCCAGCCGAGGATTGCTGAAGCCCAGTATCCAGCCGTAGTTTTCCCTGCACCCCTCATACCAATGATGAAGATAGACTTGTTCGTAATAGACGGAGCAGGTGCTGTGTGGGTATTGGACTGCGACACGACAGGCTCTTCTCCACTCAACTTGATACTGAAGGACTGTGAAAGAACGTCCCACCACCCAGGCCACGTCTTGCCAACGCACTCCCGTTCCAAAATTAGGACAGGCCGAGGTACAACAGTGGACAGAACGCTAAAGCTCATAGCGACTCGGTGGTCATCGTAGCAATAAACGCCTTCTTCTGGGTTAGTAAGGTCTTCGAAGGGTCGGCCCGTTACTTCTATCCCGTCCTCCAGCTCCTTGCAGCTGACTCCAAATTTCGCCAGCTCGTCGTACATGGCCAAGATCCGATTACACTCTTTAACCCGCTGGTTGGCGATGCCAGTAATGCGAGTTGTCCCGCTCGCCACAGCCGCCAGGACGGAGGCCGTCAAAAAGGCATCTGTCATTGGTTCCATATCAACATGAGCGATGGCTTTAAGCGAACCAATCGGCGGACCTGTCACTGTTGTCGACGTTTCCGTCTGGGTAACGGCGCAGCCCATCGGCTGAAGAACGCTGACAGCAAAAGAAGCATCACCTTGGAGGGATGCAGAACCAATGTTGGGAATGGTGCACGTCGAGCCTGTGATTGCTGCGACGGCCAAGGGGTAGGTGGCAGAGCTAGCATCACTCTCCACCACATACTCGGCTGGACTGGTGTAAACGCCAGTTTGAATATGGTACGTATTGGGTTCGCTGTCAGAAGCCTTCACAAGCACCCCAAAAGCCCGCATCATGGAGATTGTCATATCGATGTATGGCTGAGAGATTGGCTTGCCGCCGACAAGACGAAGAACAACCGGGTTTTTTGCGTAGGGTGCGGCCATAAGAATGGATGACACGTACTGAGACGAGACAGTGGCAGCCAGCTCAATTAGGCCGCCCTCCAGGCCACCGGCAGCGTCCACCTCAAGAGGAAGACTCTTATCTTTGCCCAGGTACTTAACCTTGACGCCATTACTCCGCAGGGCGTCGACTAGAGGACCAATTGGGCGGACTTTCATTCTGTCGTTACCGGTAAGGACGGTAGAGGACACAGCAGACGGGGAGCAGAGAGCCACCACTGATGTTAGGAAGCGAGAGGCAGTGCCTGCGTTTCCAAGGTAAAGAGGTTCAGAGCTGGCAAGGAAGTTGCCGCCGTTACCCTGTACGGACAGCACCTCGCCAGATTCCTCCCATGAGTAAGTCGCACCCTTCAATTGGAGAATTGCGGAGAGCATGTATTCCGTGTCGTCCGAGCGTAGAAGGTTACGCAGACGGCAAGTGCCGTTGGCCAGGGCAGCAAGGACCAGGGCACGGTTAGAAATGCTCTTTGAGCCTGGAGGGGCGACGGTGACATTTAGATCCGACGGTACGCCTGGTGTGACACGTACGGCGGGGGATAGGACGACACCTATGTCGCGGTCATCAACAACGGTGGCCTTGGCTTCGTAAGTTGCGCCAATAGCTGAGAGAAGAACAATCTTCTTATTGGCGCCATCGTTTTTCTTATCAACGGCCATTTTATCCAGCACAACATCGACCGGGCATTTCTTGCCGGCGGTGAGAGCGACTATCCGCTTGTCAGCCAGGGAAGTTGGTAGGTCGTAGCTCGCAATACACTTGACGAGGCGGGCGACAGCGCTGGGGCGCAGGACGCCCAGGTAGCGAGCCAGCTCGGCTTCCTTGACCATGCCAATAGCGACAGCTTCGCCGTGGAGGACCTGAGGCGTGAGGATGGCCTCATAGGCATGGCCAATTGAGTGGCCAAAATTAAGCAGGTTGCGCAAGCCGCCCTCCTTTTCGTCGGCGGAGACAACCTCAGCCTTGACACGGGCTGATGCCAGCACAATGCGCTTAAGAATACCACGGATCGGCACAAGGTGCTCCGATGTCGCCTGGACAGGACGACCACGCACAGTCTGAATAACCAGGGCTGCGTTCTCCTCGAGGTAGGTGAACTCGGCCTCGTTCCAAATAGCAGCCGTCTTGACGACCTCGGCCATACCGTTAATGAACTCACGAGTTGGCAACGAGCCGAGGAAGTTGAGATCGATATATACGCGCTGGGGTTGCCAGAAGGCGCCGATCAGATTCTTTCCCAGGGGCGTATCAATGGCCGTCTTTCCACCGATGGACGAATCAACCATGGCTAGCAGCGTCGTGGGCACCTGAACGAAGCGGACACCGCGCATGAACGTGGCGGCCACGTAGCCGATCATGTCACCAATGACGCCGCCACCAAGGGCGATGACAACTGTGTCACGGGTGCATTTTTGGGCCAGCATCCAGTCTTCGATCTCGGCCTTAGTCTCCCGTCCTTTCGAGGACTCGCCGGGCGGAATGGCGTACGTCAATAGGCGTGCACCAGCAGCCTTCTGGGAGCTCGGGCGCACCTGCTCAAAGGCTGTACGGAAGCTGTCGACATAGAGCGGGAAGAGATTGGTGTCGGTGATGAGGACATAAGTCGATGAGGGAATGTTGTGAAGCAGATCGTGGGGAACCATGTCGAGCCAGATGCCGTGGTCGACAATGATGCTTTCCTTGCCCAGGATGGAAATGCGTGTCGGCTCATGGCCGTTTGTGGAAGCTGTAGTTGCCATTGATGCAACTAGGCTCTGTCCACTGCTCTAGAAGGGCGGAGCGTGGTTTGGGTGTCGCAGATAGAGGAATTGGGAATTGCGGAAGAAGTTGAGGGTATTCACAGTCGTCTTGCCGTCGATGACTCCCTCTCGCCATGCGTGCGTTTTTTGCTTCGGTTGCCGTTTTTTTCTTAGCTCAAAGAGTCATAAAGTTTCAGGTCGCAAATGCACCGCTAGTCCGATTGCGGTGGTGTAACAGCAAGGGAGTCTGAAACTCTCGCTGTTTTTTTTTGGTGTTTTTAGCGGACAACGGAAAATCCGCCACCGATAACCAACTATTTCGTAGTATGTGGTACGATACCAAACGTTGGTCGCATGGATCACGACGCCACGGTCCGATCTTCGGAACTCGGGGTTTAAGGGCAACCATCATACGAGTATATGTCAATAATAAATTACACAGCACGAAGTGAAGTGAAATTTTACAGCTTCGCGTGCCTTTTAAACTGCCGTTTCCCTACGAACAGCTTGGGAAACAGCACGTGTAGCAAATATGTAGCACATTGACAAAATGGATGTGTCCAGCCAACCGTATGTAGCTGGCGCCTGCATGAGTGGTCGGCTTTGGTAGTGGTATGGGCATTTAAGACGAGCGTTGTGGTATACGCCAGTGACAAGACTCCGGCTGTCGAAAGCTGCTTATATGTTGAGAAGAGAGTCGCTGTTGGCCCTTGGGTATATTGCGTGACCGTCTCGCTTGGGCCTTTTCGCAACTACCGACAACACAAGGCGCCGGCGCATATACGGTGTGAGTATTGGTCGTTGGCGTTGTGATTGCTACCCTTGGTGTCAACAGAGAAAATACCTCCGATAACCGTTCTTGGTAAATCGAGCTATATTACGCGACTCACTTGAAGCCAGCGGTGTGCTGGCCAGTCCAACAGGGACAGTGGGTGTTGTCTATTAACCATCGTCAATCACATACATGGCCGAACTGCGGGCCCCGGTATAAATAAGCATAGGGCAAAGAATATGCCGTTCTATTACATACCATGACTACCGTCTTCTCTGGGGAGCCGACCATGATAGCAAACTTGCGTTGTACGGTAAAATCGGATTTGTCGGCTTGTATAGCAGTAGTCCATTGTCTCGATAGATAGCTTTACTTCACTATTTAGGCATGTTAGATGGTCACACATCCTGTGCCTCGTTTATGGCCGCCCAAAACAAATTAATACCAACCTGAAAAACCACAATAAAATAAAAAAGAAAAATGAGAAGGAAAAAAATGATATAGCAGGAAATAGCTGCACAACGAACCATGTGTGACTGTTGCAAGCCGTTTTCACTCGCGTCAATTATCGAGCAAGGGACCTGCGTTCCTACCGGGGTGACAAGGATGGTCTGCACGGTATCATTGCCGCAATCTTGGCCGTGAAGATGTGAGCACGCTCCGTATTTTGCTTCACATTCCTCCACGGTTTGGGGAGGGGGAGTAAGCCCACCAGAAAATTCCGATGTAAAAACAAATTTTCTGTTCGATGTTCCGTCGATTAAGTACTACCCGCTATTCGTATAATCAAGCCCGGTACGTGTACAGTCTGCCCCCAAAACGCCGCCGGGGTACGCAAGGATGATTCCGAGCCAGATGCTATAACTGTAGATTGGCCCCATAATACAATGCCTAGCTTTCCTGGGTACCAAGATTTGCGATTGAAGCAGCTCAATAGGACAGCGCTGGTGCTCTTGATCGCCCTGTCTCTGTTTGGTCGTCTGTAAATTGACAAACTATATAAGGACGCTCTTAAAACCAAATGGTGAATCGAGGATGGCGGGTTTGAAGAGTAAATGACATCGGGGAACATAAACTGCGGTACTGTACGATATAAAGACAACCTATGACAGGTATATATTCGACATCGCATCATGTCTGTAATTCTCTAGCCACCATTTCGTCTGTTAGTGTGCGGGCGGTTACCTCGCCCTGGCCAATACATGTCCGTGCTATATAAGCCACTCAACCGGCCTTGAGTTACAGCTACGAAACTTAGATTCGGTGAAAAGGAAATAATCTTATGGGCTATAAACTTGTCTGTTTGCGTGTGAGCCAAGCTTCGACCAGATGGGATGGCTTAAGAGTGGTAGTAGGTGGTCACCAGGTCGTATATACCCGGGTCAAGCTACTTTACTTTGATTTTGTTCTTCATTAACAGCAGAGGGGGTTTCTTCGGCACTCTTGTTCCATAGTAACAGAAATAACCTCGCAGTCAAGTACTGCTGCTACCTGTCCAAGGTAGCCACGTTGTACAGAGCGTTTGAAGACGTTGGCAGCCATACATACTCGCCCCTCCCTGGTTTATAAGGTAAAGTGACTAGAAAACGTCGAGTATTTATCTGGCAATGAGAACACGGAAAAGAAATCGAAGCCATGCGAGCTCATGGATATACAAGCAGCTGATAAGCAACTATGCAACGTAAACGTAACCAACAGAGCGAAAAGTCCAAATAAAAATGGCCCTCCACGGCGTTCATCGTATCATACGAGATACTTTCCGTTACGCCTGATGATGCTGTGGCTCAGAGCCAAAGCGGAAACTACAGAATCCGCGTCGTTCATTTTAGAACTCACCTGCATATAAGACCATACGGTTACGACAGAATATCGCACATACATCCAGCAAAAGAGATGCGAACACGCACGACGCAGTCGCTCACAACGCACATAACAACCATGGTCACGTGTTATAACTGTCAAGGTGCATAACAAAAGGATAATTGTAAAAGAAAGTCATAGCCAAAAATGCCACCGTAACGCTTGCAATCCAAGGAAGAGAACGCCGCACGAAAATGATCATCAGAGGTTACCTCCATGATAAGGTACCGTTTTTTATCGATGCCATCGACCCCCGGCCAAGTAAAGTGTACGCTTTTACTTCCGAGTATACAGATAATACGAACTTCGGGGGGCACAAGCTCACACAGACGGAGAATCAGAAAAAATTGACCAACAGAGGATGACAAGGATACAAAAACAACCACATCACGTCGAATCAACGGTCAACGTGGCCATATTCTGTGTGCTCTGCACTTGTCTCGCTTGTTCATCCTTGCCGGTGCCGTAGAGACCACCGTTGATAATATAATCAATGACCTGCGTTATTAGAAGTCGGTTCTTCTTTGTCCGTGAAAGGGTGTAAAAAACTCACCGGATTCGGGACGAAGTATCGGACGCTCATTTTTTTGTGTAGAAACAACCGAACCTTGGTTGACGACAGGTCTATTGGTACACCCTGTGGGATCACTGAGATGTGCTCAGTCCACTTGCTTAAAGCCTCTCGGGCTTCTTCCAAGTCAGTTCCATGTCGCTCCACCACGTAAAGACCGCCGTCGCCGCCAAGTATACGGTCCAGGTCATCGGGACTCCATAACCCAGGAGTGCTCATCGAGTGCATCAGGTCAGCACCACACAATAGCGCGACACGTGCCTGTTTACGCTCCTCAGTATTGGCCCCTTGTATACCGCCTAGATTCTCGTTGATTTCGTAACGGAAGTGATCGAGGACCTGGGCAGTGGGAACGTAGCGCGGCTGTGTGGCCTCCCAAGGGTCGACCATGACACAGTTAGTCGTATCCTGCACGGCCAGCTCACACATGCGGATGCGGTGGTGCGCAGCGGCTAGGTTCGATTTCTTGTAGGCATCGGAAACCGGAGACAGGTAGATTCCGACGAGCTCGTATGAATCTTCCACCATACGAACCCAGTCTGACGCCATTTCGCACATGCGGAGGTCTGCGTTCATCACTTTGTTAGCGGTATTATACGTTGAACGAAGACAAAGGCACTTCGACATATCAAGAACCGTGGGGAAACGCACGCATAATGGTAATTGGACTGAACGAGCCGCATACTACCAAAACCAGCGGTGTACGATCCGGGAGCTGTTGCTTCCGTAACCGGTAGGAGGGAAATTGATAGACAGGTGGCGTGGTTGCTGGGGACTGTAGCGATATTGGTGAAGATGACGTTATTTGCAATGACGTGTTCTGTGGTTGTTGTTGAAACTGTTGGGGTCGTGGTTGCTGGAGTTGTTCCCTTTGAAATATTTCATCGTCATCTGGCAGCAAGTGCTGTCCTGAATCAGGGTATGACATTGCGGCGAGTCGGCAGAGGCGTTATAGGGGAAAGAACGAGTTTGAAAGCGCGTTGAAGAAAGAATGAACTGGGCGGGTTGACCAAAACATTGAACAAGCAAAATTGAAGCCTGGAGGTGCAGCCTATTCCACATTATTTCTCCCACTTTATCGCCATATTTATTAGTCATTTCCTGTGTGGAAAGCAAAAGCTAAGCATACGTCATGAGCATATTGACTAAGACACTTAAATTATACCACGCTGAGCCTGATATGTATGTATGCTAATGCCGAATAGGAAACTTTCTGGCCTTAACATTTAGGCATTACTTCTTACATAATAATTTAAATTCAAAGGGACTAGACCTACTTCCTCGCGCCTCGCGTTTTATTTTCGTTTCTTGTTTCCATCCTGGCCTCCTATTTTCCTCATATGCTGCGTTGACTTACTCCGCCGCTCTTTATCTCTCTCTCCCTCAGCCGCCTTTTGTTTGGTCTCGTTTGAGATCACTGATGAGGTGGGTTCTGCGTCTCTTTGTTGAGTGCTGTTGTTGTTCCAGTCCCCTTTTTCCCAGCCGCGCATCTGGAGCTTCAAGGTGCCGAGACCTCCTTCTCAGTGTGCTCGGTCTGCATATCCAAATACAAGCATCAAGCCAGCCCGTGTCAACGGGTGTACAAAGACAGCGACGGTCTCGATGATCTATGTAACTAATTGCCACTCGCAGCGTCTCTTTCCTCCTACCTTTGCTTCACGGCCTCATCGCCAGCTGCTTCTTCTGATCTAACGCTCGTGCTTCTTCCGGGCTTCCGCTCACAATCGACATTTCGTCTCTACCACGTCGACTCTTCTTACACCGAACTCGATCATGTTGCGCCGGTCATTTTGTAAAGCCAGCGGCTCCTCCGTGCCGAGCCTAGTTCGGGCTGCGTCATCGACGTCAAGATGTGCCATGGCTGCCCTGCCATGCTCGTCGACTAGCAAAGTTCTCGCTGCCGGTCGTCGCCCTCTTGCTTTGGCTGTCCATCAACAGCAGATACGCTTCGCCAGTGCCACCCAGTCGGCACCGGATCCGAACGATAACTTCCTGTCGGGCAATGCTGCCAACTACATTGACGAGATGTACCTGCAGTGGAAGCAGGACCCCAAGAGCGTGCATGTCTCTTGGCAGGCCTACTTTAAGAACGTTGAGAGCGGTGACATGCCCATCTCCCAGTCCTTCACTCCACCGCCTTCGCTGGTTCCCAGCTCGTCGGCAAGTGTTCCTGGCCTGGCTGCCGGATCCGGCGTTGGCCTCGCTGAGGGCTCCAACGTCGACAATCATCTGAAGGTGCAGCTTCTGGTACGAGCGTACCAGGCCCGCGGCCACCTCAAAGCCGATATTGATCCGCTCGGAATCCGCAATGAGTCCAAGGGCTTTGGCAACGTCAAGCCCAAGGAGCTCACCCTAGAGCACTACCAGTTCAACGAAAAGGACCTCGACACCGAGTACACCCTTGGCCCTGGTATTCTACCGCGTTTCAAGCGTGAGGGCCGCGAGAAGATGACCCTGCGTGAGATCGTCGCTGCCTGCGAGGACATCTATTGCGGCTCGTATGGCGTCGAGTTTATCCATATCCCCGACCGTGAGAAGTGCGACTGGCTGCGCGAGCGCATTGAGGTTCCCCAGCCTTTCAAGTTCTCCATTGACGAGAAGCGCCGCATCCTCGACCGTCTCATCTGGAGTTCCAGTTTCGAGGCTTTCCTTTCCACCAAGTACCCGAACGACAAGCGTTTCGGCCTTGAGGGTTGCGAGACGCTCGTGCCTGGCATGAAGGCCCTGATCGATCGTAGTGTCGACTATGGCGTCAAAGACATTATCATTGGAATGCCCCATCGTGGTCGCCTGAACGTTCTGTCCAACGTCGTCCGCAAGCCGAACGAGTCCATCTTCAGCGAGTTTGCCGGTACCGCCCATGCTGAGGACGAGGGCTCTGGCGATGTCAAGTACCATCTGGGCATGAACTTTGAGCGTCCCACGCCTTCGGGCAAGCGCGTGCAGCTCTCACTCGTCGCCAACCCATCGCATCTGGAGGCTGAGGACCCTGTCGTGCTTGGCCGCACCCGTGCCATCCAGCACTACAACAACGACGAGAGCACCCACCGCAGTGCCATGGCTGTACTTCTGCACGGTGACGCCGCCCTCGCTGCCCAGGGTGTCGTCTACGAGTGCCTGGGTTTCCACTCGCTACCTGCTTTCTCTACCGGCGGTACCATCCACCTCGTCGCCAACAACCAAATTGGTTTTACCACCGATCCCCGTTTTGCTCGCTCGACCCCGTACTGCACGGACATTGCAAAAGCTATTGACGCCCCGGTCTTCCACGTCAACGCCGACGACGTCGAAGCAGTTAACTTTGTCTGCCAGCTGGCTTCGGACTGGCGCGCGGAGTTCAAACAGGATGTCATCATTGACATGGTCTGCTACCGCAAGCACGGCCACAACGAGACCGACCAGCCGTCCTTTACGCAACCCTTGATGTACAAGCGCATCAACGACCATCGTCCGCAGATCGACATTTACGTCGACAAGCTGCTTCAGGAAGGCACCTTCACCAAGGAGGACATCGAGGAGCACAAGCAGTGGGTGTGGGGCATGCTTGAAGACAGCTTCTCCAAGTCCAAGGACTACCAACCGACCTCCAAGGAGTGGACCACCTCCGCCTGGAATGGCTTCAAGTCGCCCAAGGAGCTTGCCACCGAAATCCTCCCCCACAAGCCCACTGGTGTTGACCGGAAAACACTGGAACACATTGGTGAGGTCATTGGCTCTGCTCCTGAGGGCTTCACCGTTCACCGCAACCTGAAGCGTATCCTCTCTGCCCGCACCAAGTCTGTTCTTGACGGAAAGAACATTGACTGGTCGACTGCTGAGGCCCTTGCATTTGGTTCGCTGGTCTCAGAGGGCCACCACGTTCGCGTGTCTGGCCAGGATGTCGAACGTGGCACCTTCTCGCAGCGCCATGCCGTGTTCCACGACCAGGAGACTGAGGATACATACACGCCCCTGCAGCACGTTAGCAAGGACCAGAGCAAGTTCGTTATCTCTAACTCATCTCTGAGCGAGTTTGGCGCTCTTGGCTTCGAATATGGATACTCGCTGACGTCGCCCAATGCCCTTGTCATGTGGGAGGCGCAGTTTGGTGATTTCGCCAACAACGCGCAATGTATCATTGACCAGTTCATTGCCTCTGGTGAGGTCAAGTGGATGCAGCGCACCGGTCTCGTCATGTCGCTGCCGCACGGTTACGACGGCCAGGGCCCCGAGCACTCGTCGGGCCGTATTGAGCGGTACCTGCAGCTCTGCAACGAGGACCCTCGTGTGTTCCCGTCTGAGGACAAGATTGACCGCCAGCACCAGGACTGCAACATGCAGATTGCCTACATGACTACCCCTGCCAACCTGTTCCACATTTTGCGTCGCCAGATGAACCGCCAGTTCCGCAAACGTAGGTTTTGTAACCCCTCCGCCCCTGTTGTGGCAACAGCGTTAACAGTTTGATAATATACTAACTTCTCCACAGCCCTTATCCTCTTCTTCTCCAAGTCGCTTCTGCGCCACCCTCTCGCTCGCTCGAGCATTGAGAACTTCACTGGTGACTCTCAGTTCCACTGGATCATTCGCGACCCAGCCCACGAGCTAGGTACCATTAAGAGTAACGAGGAGATCGACCGTGTGATTCTGTGCTCTGGCCAGATCTATGCTGCCCTGCACAAGTACCGCGCGGACAACAATATCGACAACGTTGCCATTACGCGTGTCGAGCAGCTGCACCCGTTCCCTTGGCAGCAGCTAAAGGAAAATCTGGACTCGTACCCCAACGCCAAGACGGTGGTTTGGGCCCAGGAGGAGCCCCTCAACGCCGGTGCCTGGACCTTCACACAGCCTCGCATAGAGACGATTCTGAATCAGACGCAATACCACGACCACAAGCACGTCATGTACGCCGGTCGCAACCCCAGTGCATCGGTAGCTGCGGGTACCAAGTCGTCGCATAACAAGGAAGAGGAGGACCTGCTTGAGATGGCTTTTACAGTGAGGCAGGACAAGCTCAAGGGCGAGTAGAGGCAACGGTACAGTGATGACCGCACAGGTGTTGTTGCTCTTAGTTGGTTGTTTTGTTGGACTGTTTCCATATTATCTCCTACATTCCCTCCCCTTGCGTCAGTTTCCCTTTTTTTACCACACCACCTGCCAACCCTCGAGATACACACTCGCTGTAAAAATAATAACATATAAAACAAGAACCCATAAATATGAACGAGAAGCCTGTCGAAATACTAAAAAAAAAGGATTACTTAATAGGCCTACAAAAACGGTGCTCTTAATAAGTGTTACACATAGGCTCCCTTCACGGGAGCCTGACTTTTACAGTAAGTTGTAACACCGCTTAGTAAGGCCATATAACGGACATATAAAACCCTTTTCTCTAACCTATAATGTAATTAAATAACTTTGTAAGGGAATAGGTGCCTAAGGCTAAAATGGGGTGACCGTAGGTATGGCTCAGTGAAGGAAAAGAATAAAGAAGATAAGAATTTAAGTATACTTAAGTTCTCAAGACTTTCGCTTAGACGACCGTCCTACGATACGTGGCCGTCTGTGAAAGGATTCTTATATATTTTATTTAAGTGGAGAAGTTTGTAGAGTTTTTGTAGAGTTTTTTTAGTTCCGTCGTTCGTCGTTTTAAAGTATATCGGTGATAATAAAACTTGTTAGAATCTTTTTTTTTTGTTTTTATATATAATCGGAACTTTAATTAAGTTTTTAAGTTTTTTCGGTTATTTAAATAAGTTTAATAACCGATTATTTATTAAATTTTTTTTTTTTAAAAAAAATATCGTTTTAATATTTAAAAAAGGTGAAAGTTTTATTTACTTTTAAGTTTGTAACGGGATTAAAACTAATAGTTTATATATTTATATTGAAGTAGCAATATAATTTATATATTAAAGTTATTATATAATAATTATAAAGTTTTACGTAAAAAAAACCTTAATAAAGAAAAACTTTATTTAATATAACGATAACGTACGTTTATAACGTATTTATTAATAAAGTTTAATTTTTTACAGACTCTTTTAATTTAAAGATATAAATAAATCGTAGTTAATATAAAGGATTTATTTTAAATATATTAAATACGGTAGTATTTAAAAGTAATTAAAAGATTAAACGGAAGTAAAGTAAAAAACGACGAAAATTAAACGAACGTTTAACGATTAACCGGACGATAAGTATAAATACTTTTTACGTCCTTTTACTTTACTTTTTTTACTCTCTCTTTTATATATTACTTATTAATATTTTAGTACCGGTATAGTATTTTTATTAACTTCGTTAAGTTATAATAATATTACTTTCGTCGTTTTTCGTTCGTTAATAATATTTATATTCGTCATAATTATAACTTTAAGTACTTTTTTCGTTAATAAAAAGTTTAATAAAAAAAAGTAACCGTTTACCGTTACTTTTAATAAAATTATAAATTAATAATCAAAACTTAATTATAATAATAAATTAATAATAAATAATCGATTAAAGTAAACCGTAAGGTTTAATTATAATATATTTATAATAATTTATTTATTTATTTTAAAGATTTTAATTATAATTTAAATTAAAGTTACTTTTTTATTAATTATTCGTCGTTACGTAATCTTTTTACTTTTTATATTTATATATAACTTTTTTAAAGTAATAAAAAAAATAACCTTTATATCTTTAAGATTTTACGTTAACTTTTACGTATTATATTTAATCGGTTAACCTTTTTATTTTATAAAATATTCGATCGTAAATCGATCGTTTTTATAAGTAACGATATCTTTTACTTTTTTTTTTTTTACTTTTTATAAGTTTAAGTAATAGTATTAAAGACTAGTAAACGACTTTATTATAATCCGACTACGGTTTTATAAGTAAAACTAAAAACACGTTATAAAAACGTACGTATTTTATAAGTAGTTATAGTTTATACGTTTAAGTTTTTATTTTTTTTAAAACTTTAACTTTATTAAACGTAAAACCGATTTTACGACTAATAATATAACGGGCTAAGGGCCCGACAATGGCTAAGCGGTGCGTAAACCGGTGGCCAGACTACCGGACTTCTAATTAAGAGCCCGTAGGCCGGGGTGTGTGACGGTACGGTAGTTGGAGAGCCAGACTCCTAATTAAAAGCCCACGGGTAGGACTAAAAAAGGAGCTACCTAACCAGTTTTACGTTTCTTATTTTCTTTCTTCTTCTTTATCGTTATTCTTTTATTTAAATTTAAGAACTAGTTTTTCACTAAAGTATTCATCATCCTAAGTACCTACGTAACGACCTCTCTTAGTAAACCCTTATAAATAATAAATAAAAAATTCTTCGTCGATAAACTTACGACGTCGTTTATAATTAGGGTTAGTAATTAGTCTAGTTTAGTCTAGTCAAAGCCCTGACTAAGACTAGACTAAACGACTAGGTGACTAGACTAATTATTCGTTTAGTTTAGTTAAAGCCTTAATTAAGACTAGACTAGGTGACTAAATAACTAGACTAATTATTCGTTTAGTTTAGTCAAAACTTTAACTAAGACTAAGACTAAATAATTAAGTGACTAGACTAAAACTATAAAGGAATAGGTACCTAAGGCCAAAATGGGGTGACCGTAAGTATAACTCAGTGAAGGAAAAGAATAAAGAAGGTAAGAATTTAAGTATACTTAAGTTCTCAAGACTTTCGTTTAAACGACCATTCTACGATACTTAACCGCCTACGAAAGGATTCTTATATATTCCTTTTAAGTGGAGAAGTTTATAGAGTTTTTATAGAGTTTTCTTAGTTTCGTCGCTCGTCGTTTTAAGGTGCGTCGGTAATAATAGAACTTATTAGAATCTCCCTTTTCGTTTTATATACGATCGGAACTCTAGTTAAGTTTTTAACCTTCCTCGACTACTTGGGTAAGTTTAGTAGGCGATTACTTACTAACTCTTTTTCTTTTTATATTATCCCCCTCTTTTAATAATATCGTCCCGATATTTAAAAAAGGTTAAGGTTTTATTTACCGTTAAGTTTACGACGGGACTAAGACTAAAAGTCTATATATTTATATTAAAATAATAACGTAACTTATATATTAAAGTTATTACGTAATAGTTATAAGGTTTTACGTAAAAAAAACCTTTAATAAAAAAAAACTCTATTTAATATAACGACGACGTACGGTCGTAATACGTTCGTTAACGGGGTTTAGTTATTTAAGGTCCCTTTTTAATTTAAAGACTTAATATTACGACCCGTTCTTATAATTAATAATTTTAAATTTATATATAATAATCGTTAATTATTTTATAATTAATCGACGTATAATAGTCTTTTTAATAAAACGACTACGGTTTATACGATATTAATTAAGATTTAATTTTTTAATTAAAACGTTTTTATTTAATTAACGGGTTATTAAATTTATAAACTATCCGTTAACGACTTATAAGTTATTATACCGTTAAATACGTTCGTCGTTTACGAATTAAACTAATTTTAATTAAACCGTAAAAATAAAAAGGTAGTTTTCTTAAAAGATTTTTAAAAGTACACGTACCCCTCCCTTTATAATCGACGACCCGACGACTTAAAGTCGTAAATAAATCGTAGTTAATATAAAGGATTTATTTTAAATATACCGAATATAGTAGTATTTATAAGTAATTATAAAGTTATACGAGAGTAAGGTTAAAAAACAATAAAGACTAGACGAAGGTTTTACGACCGGTTAAACGATAAATATAAATACTTTTTACGTCCCCTTACTTCGTCTCCGTTAACTCTCCCTTTTATAAACCACGTATTAATAATTCGGTATTAGTGTAGTGTTTTTTTTAACCTCGTTAAACTATAATAACATAACTTTCGTTGTCTTTTACTCGTTAATAACACTTATATCCGTTATAACTATAACTCCGGGTACCCTCTCCCTCGACGAGGAGTTTAATAAAAAAAAAGTAACCGTTACTATCGTTTTTAATAAGGTTATAAGTTAATAATTAAAGTCCGGTCGTAACGATAAAAGTGTAAGTATTAAAAATAATCTTTAAATCGATAATAAATTAACGAAAAGTAAACACCGTATCTTCGTTACGTAACTCGGTCCGATTAAAACATTATAGTTAAGTACTCGTACGTACGGGTTATTAAAAAAAAGATTTACGTTAAATGTTTAATAAAAAGTAAAAGTTACCACCCCGTAAGTCTTAAACCCGTCTCCGATTATTCGTTACTATACTAACCTTTTCTTATTAAATTTTAAACGACTTATACGGGTTATATTAACTCGTTTAAAACTTTTAATATAATTTACGAACGAAGTATAATATATATAAGAATTAAAACGGGACTATAATTAATAAAGTTAAAACGAAAGAGTTCGTTTTACTTTACGTTAAGATTTTATTAACGTCGAATACGTTTCGACGTATTATTAACGTTTCGTCGGTTTCCGTTTTTAAAGTAAAAGATAAAGTAATTTATAAAACGGTCGAACCCGTCGTTTTTAACGTCGTAACGAATAATAAACTACTACGTTTATAGTACCTTTTTACGTTATCGTTAACTAGTTTTAACTTATTCTTAAACGAGTATAAGTCGGAGGTTAAAGACCTCTTTAAATAAACTCGTCTCGTTAATAAGTCTACTTTTACTTAAAAGTAAACCGACGTAAAAAAAGTTATTACTCGTTTCGTAAGTTACGGTTTTTTATCTCCGATCGGTCTACGACTCGTTTTTAATTATATATAAAAGAATAACGGTACCTTATACGATAATATATAACGGTTTATATAAAATTTCGTAAACGGTACCTTTAGTGTTTACGACGTTATAAAAACGGTTAAACGATTAATTATAATATATAATTATATTAAAACTAGTCTTACGTTTATTCTTTAATTTCTTACTCTTTTTATTTTAAGTCGAAAAAAGACTAGGACCGTCCGGTTTAATTAAACTACGTTATTTTACCGTAAGTCTTAAACTTATAAAAGATTAACCGACGTTAAGTAAACGGTTAATAAAAAAATTTTAAGTGTTTAAAGTTTAAGTTCTTAAAAAGGAATAAAAAATTACTTAATAATAACGATAAATTAACGATAAGTAATCGATTAAAACAAACTATAAAACTTAGTTATAATATATTTATAATAATTTTATTATTTATTTTAAAGATTTTACTTATAGTTTAAATTAAAGTCGTTTTACTATCGGTTATCCGTCGTTATATAGTCTTTTTACTTTTTATACTTATATATAACTTTTTTAAAGTAACGAAAAAGAATAACCTTTATATTTTTAAGATTTTACGTTAACTTTTACGTATTATACTTAACCGACTAACCTTTTTATTTTACGAAGTATTCGATCGTAAATCGATCGTTTTTATAAGTAACGATATCCTTTACTTTTTATTCCTTTTACTCTTTAATAAGTTTAAGTAGTAATATTAAAGACTAATAAACGACTTCGTTATAATCCGACTACGGTTTTATAAATAAAACTAGGAATACGTTATAAAGACGTACGTACTTTATAAGTAGTTATAACTTATACGTTTAAGTTTTTATTCTT
The DNA here is from genome assembly GCF_000961545.1 of Sporothrix schenckii 1099-18. Taxonomy (NCBI): domain Eukaryota; kingdom Fungi; phylum Ascomycota; class Sordariomycetes; order Ophiostomatales; family Ophiostomataceae; genus Sporothrix; species Sporothrix schenckii. The sequence continues at coordinate 1,719,030 of NW_015971143.1, forward strand.
TTTAAAACTTTAACTTTAATAAACGTAGGACTAATTTTACGACCGGTGACGAATAAGAAATTCTTCGTTAATAGGTTTACGACGTCGTTTATAGTATACTTTTAATACTTACGACGTTTATTATAATATTTTTATTAAGTAACGATTTATTAATCTTAATACTTTTTTATTTTTTAACGAGTAACGTTTAACCGTTATAACCTTTTTATAACTCCGGCGACTTTTACGTTATTATTTTTAACTTTAACCTATTTAAGTATACGTAAATAAAACTTATATAATACGGTGAAAAAAAAGGTTTTAATAATAACGTGTCGACGATTATTATACGAGAAGACGACGTTTAATAAAACACGTAACTAATTTTAAGGATCTTTTAAATAATAGTTACGTAAAAACTTCTTTAACGATTAGTTAACACGTTCCGTTTAATTATTCGTTTACGGGTAGTAAACGGTAAATAAGTATAAAACCGTACCTTTAAGTTTATTTAATTCTCGTTAAAATTAACTTATAATTAAGTAGTCTTTATTTAACACTATCCTTTAAAGTGTACTAAATTTCGTCTTTATATATTCGTAGATTAATTACGTAAGTTTTAACGTATTAATAACTTTTTACGTTACGATATAAATTACGAACTTAATATAACGGTTAATAATAACTAGGATTAAATCGTATATAACGTCGTTTAAACGAACGTTCGGTAGTAGGTTTAAGATAAAATTTATACTTAACTTTTAAAAAAGGTACTTTAAGTATAGTAATAAAACTAACTTATTATACGGTTTATAACGTAAGACTTATATACTTTAACACGTCGGATAACTTATAACGTATCGACGAACGTTTTTAATTAAATTAACCTAGTAGAACTTACGTATAAGTAACTTTATTATATTATTATAATTAAAGTGGTTAACGTATTTATTATCGTAATATAAGACTATTAAAACGTATTATAGTTCGTTATCTTTAAAAACGACGATCCGTCCTTAAAAAAGGAGTATTCCGTCGTTATTAATATTATACCCCTCTTTTACTCCGGATTAACGAACATTATTCGTTTATAACGTAATTTTTACGTCGTAACGTTATAAGTAAACTAAATACTTTTTAAACGGGACTAAAGTCTTTTTATACATCACCGTTTTATCGGACAGTACTCTCCTTACTATTAAATTAAAGGATATAAAATAGTCTTTAACTCGGTCGTCTTTAATAATAAACGTTATAAGAGACGGTAACGTCGTCGACTACTTAACGTTATCTCGTCGAATAGGTTACTTTTTAAACTTAGTCGAAGAGTGGGTTTTAATAGTAGTTATACGGGTATATAGTATTTAATTTAAATAAAAATAATTAAAATCGTATATAGTCGTAAGAGTACGACCGAGTCGTTTACGAGTAATAAACGACTTAATTATTTAAATTATAATAATTAGTTATAATTAAAAAATCTCGTAAAAACCTTCCTTTTTTTTAAAGTTACGATCTTTTTTAATCGGGTCGGTGTCGACGAACGATAGGATTTCGTGTAACGACGGAAGGACGTTTTAAAAAGGTATATCTTTTATTATATAGTCCGATTACTACGAAATCGTATCGGTAGTATTAGTTACACTAAGACGATATTAAATATTAATATTATACGGGGTAAACCGTAAAATATAACGGGTAAGTCGGTCTCGGAGGTCCTTTATTAAAGTATTAACGACGTCTTTAAAAGTTTAGTAGTTTATAAAGACTAGAATTTTATCCGGTACTTTATTTAAAAAGTATTATTAGTATTTAAGACTTTTAATAATTATGAAAAGTTTTTATTAACCGGTACTTTAACACGTTTTACGATCGAAGAGTTTTCGGGAATAGTATACTATTAAATACTAGTGATTATTAAAGTATAATTAATTAAGGATTCCGACGACTACTTTTTTTAAAATATTCGTTTTTACTTTTATCGGTAATTATACGTCGAAGTGTTATAAAATAAAGGTTTTTTAAAATACTTATTTAAAAGATTTAAATACGGTTACTTTTATAAAGGTTTATTTAAAAGGGACGTTCGTAACGGTTTTTATTAAATTCGTTAATAAATAAATAATATATAAATAACCGACGATAAATCTTTTATAAAAGTTAATAAAACTTAAAAAAAATTAAATATCCTTAATATTTTTAAACGTAGGTTAGTTAGTTATAAATTAAATACGAGTAAGGTTTATATTAATTTTATATCTTTTTACTACGAACTTAAAAAAGGTAACCTTTTTTTAAAAGAAGACGTATTTCGACCGTTTAATATATAATCCGTTTTCTTTAAGTCGTTCGAAAACTTATCGAAGATAAGTCGTATACTCTTTAATAATACGAGAGTAAATTAAAATATTATTTATATAAACGACGTAATAAGTATTAATTAAACCTATAAGTACGTATTATATATATAATTAAAACGTTATAAAAGTGTTAATTAATTTAAAAAGTATTACTACGTACTTAAAAAGGTTATATTTAATTCGAAAGACTATTTTTTATTCGTCGTTAAAGGTTATACGAATACGGTAATATACTTTACTTAAGTCGATCTTAAATAAATAACGAGTTCTTTAAAGAGTACTTAAAACCTTATTAATTAAAAGGAGTAAATACTAATTCTTAATCGTTATTTTATTTAACGATCGGTAGTTAATATATAAACGAAGGTTTTTATCGGTTTTTAAAACGAATAAAATAAATAAACCTATTAAATTAAAGTTTAACTTAATAATATACTTATTTATTAGTTCTTTTTTAATATATTTTTAAAAAACTTTAATTTAAACCGACGAAAAGTAATAGATCGGTTTTAAAGGAGACTAAGTTCCGTTCTTTAGTTTAATTAAGTGTTAAACTCTTAGTAAAATAAAAACCTTTTTAATTACTTCTTTATTAAAGACGTCGACGAAGTCGTATAAGGTTTCCGGTAACTTATCGGTTACTAGTGTAAGTTTAAACCTTAATTAATCGACTTAATCGATAATAAGTTCTTACTCTTTTAATTAAACGTTACTAATATATATAATTCTTATAAGTTCGTCGTTAAATAGTCGGTAATAAAACGTCGAGGGTGTTTTACGGATAACTAGTAATATATACTAAGAGAGATCTTAAGTATCGAGGACGATATTAAAGTGTTTTATTCCTTTTAATTTAAGAAATATAAACGACTCGTTTACGTCCTTGTTTATTATAACGAAGACTTTTTAACTTTCTTTAATAAATTCGAATAAGTCTCGAAGTTTTACTTTAATAAAGTAAAAGTCGTAATTTTTAACCGGTCGTCGATCGACTACTATAAGGTTAGTCTTAAATAGTAATTTCTTAAAACGATAACGTTTTATAAAATCTTTATAAATAACGTTAGTATCGGTTACCGTGTTTAATTATATATTTATAATTAAAGATCGATGATTAATCGTCGTGTAAGTAACGTTCGTAATATACCGTAAAGGTATAACACTTTAACTTTATTTAAGTGAAAGGAATTTAATCGAGGGAATTAAAGTCTCGTCCTCCGGTTAAATTAGTTTTCCGTTTTATCGTCGACGACGGATTAACTATCGGGTTTTTATAAAGGAGTATTTATAATAACTTATACCCGTATTTTTCGATTTTCTTAGTTTTTCTTTATAAAACAGTCTTTTTCGAAATATAGTCCTTTTTTACAGAAAAGGTAAAAGAGAAGTAAGGAGTTAAACTTAGTTTAATCGGTAATTAGTCGTTATTCGACCGACGTCGTAATTAATAGTCTTTTTTTATTCTTTTTATCCCTTTTTATAAATCGAGTCTTTTTATTCTTATATTAATCGTTATCCGGTCGGTTATTATTCGGTTCGTATAATCTTTTAAGTTTTTTTTAATCGTAACGTTATTAATAAGTTATTAAAATATTATATACTGATCCGAACGAATTCCCGATTTATTACTATTAATACTAGTCTTTAGTATCGTCGTTTAATCGACGTTAGTATTATTATACGAAGTAGTCTTTATACGTTTTATTATTAAGATTATAACTTACACGTAAATATAAACTATTAAAATACGACTAATATTATTATAGTGTATTTATACTTTATTATAACGAATAAAGTTCTTCGAATAAACGATACTTTTACGTTATAACGTTATAATATTTACGTTTATAAAAAGTAAAAAAGGTCTTTTATCCCGAAATAAAATCGTCCTTTTATCGTTAAAAAGTAGTAACGTATTTTCGTTACTCCGTAACGTAAGTAAAGTATAAATAACTAATCGTTTAATATATACGTATAGTTTTTAAAACGTCCTTTTTAACCGTATTTATATAAACTTATTTAATAACCGAGATTTAATCTTTAACTTTAATCGTCGACGATTCGGTTTTTAATTTAATTATATTATACGTCGAAGGTTTATTATTTTATTAAATAAGTCCTTATAAAAAGTTTTTCCTACGGTTAAATATTAATCAAAGAATAATTTTCGAATAATCGAGGTAATTTTATATAACTCGAAAAAAGACTTCGACTTTTTTTTCTCACTACTCTTACAAGTTAAAAAAAGACTCTCGTAAAAGAATAGTCGTCGTAACCGTAATCTCTTTTAACTCGTTTTAAAAGGTTTATCGGGAAAGTGTACGACCGATAATCGATCGGTTACTAGTCGTCTTTAAGGTTATCTCTTTAAATCCTCCTTTTATTATTTTTTCCCGGGTTAAAATTCCGTTATAAATTAAAAACGAAAGAATATAAAGGAATAAATACTTAAGACTAAAATAAAGTAACCGTAAGTATAACTCAGTAAAAAAAAAGAATAAAAAAGGTAAGAATTTAAGTATACTTAAGTTCTTAAGACTTTCGTTTAAACGACCATTCTACGATACTTGGCCGCCTACGAAAGGATTCTTATATATTCCTTTTAAGTGGAGAAGTTTATAGAGTTTTTACAGAGTTTTCTTAGTTCCGTCGCTCGTCGCCTTAAGGCGCGTCGGTGACAATAGAACTTACCAGAATCTCCCTTTTCGCCTTATATACGATCGGAACTCTGGTTAAGCTTTTGACCTTCCTCGGTTACTTGGGTAAGTTTGGTAGGCGATTACTTACCAACTCTCTTTCTCTTTACAAAAACACTATAAAGACTAGGTGAATTAATTAAAATAAATTAATGAATATTAAAGAAAATAACTTTAAATAAGTTAATAATATATAAATTAATTTATATTATTAATTTAATAATTATTTAATAATTATTTAATAATTGTTTATATTATTAAAACATAAAAGTATAAAAAAAGGTTATAAAACCGTATAAAAAGTTATAAAAAGTTATAGAAAACTATAGAATCTTCTCGAAGTTTTAAATTAATAATACATTTTTTAATTAATAATTATATAAAACCCGATAAAAATAATTATTAAAACTCGGTGTATTATTAACTATATAAATAATAAGTATTTAAAATATCTTTTATATTTTTACTTTTTATCTTTTACCGTTTATTTACCTTTACCTTTTAACCTTTTAAGACCTTTATTATATAATATTTACATTATATAATAAAGATATTTAAAAATAGATTCTTTTACTTATTTACTAACGAATTCGAATTCGAACGACGAATTAAATTCACAAAACACCGAATTAAATACGTAAGAAATCGAATTTATTTTACCTTCACCGCCTAAAATCTATACTATTCGGTTTAAAAAGGTGAATAATATTAATTATAATACGTCGGATTATATACTTAAATTAAATAAAGATTTTAACGTTTATATTTTTAAATACGGTTTATTTAAAAGAACGTTATAACCTTTTTATACCCGAAAGAAAGTGTGAAATTTTAATCGAGTGTAATAAGTAAGTGTTATTAATATATTAACCTTTTAAGTTATTTTAATTAAAATTTTATATTAATAATTTTATATTAATAACAAATAATAGTTGTACCTTTAAAAAGATTAATAAATTTAAAGGCTTTTAGTCTTTGAATTATACGAGATATTATAAGATTAAACACTCGAATATAACCTATAATAAAAAAATTGAAGTTATACGTTAAATACGTACCTTATTAATATTTACTTTATATTAATTATTGTATTATATAATATATTAATTAAATATTAATTATAGATTCGTTTATATTAAATACACCCTTACCTACGGAGTTTTTTACACCGAATAAACGAATTCGTTCGAATACGTTAATCGAATTTACCGAAAACGAGACTTATAATAAGATTTTAAATTTTATTATCGAAAATAACCTCTTTTTTAATGTTTTAAATTTAAAAAACCTTAAAGACTTATTAAACTATTATAATAAGTTAACGCCTACGATTAATCGAAAGAAAATAAAAATTATTTTAACCGATCGATTTAATACGACTAAAACGAATCTAAATTATCAAATACAACAAAACGTTAAAAACCACGACTCTTTTTCGTTAACTTTTAATATTTAAACTTCGAATTCATAAACGGTTTATTTAAAGTTTAATTTTAATTTTTATCGATAATCGATTTAAATTAAATTATAAATTAATAGGTTTTAACGAATTAACCGAAACTTATACCGGCCTTTATGTTTATAATAATATTATAAATATAATTAACGAATACGATAATTTAAAACTAAAAAACGTTTTTAATTTTACTCGGGATAACGTATTAAATAATAACGTTTTTAAGTTTTTAAAACTTTCGTTTAAACGACTATTCTACGATACGTGGCCGTCCGTGGAAGGACTTTTATACATTTTATTTACGTGGAGAAGTTTATAAAGTTTTTATAAAGTGTTTTTAGTTTTATTATTAGTCGTTTTAAAACGTGTAATCGATAATAAAAACTTGTTATATTTTTTTTTCGTTTTATATATAATTAAAACTTTAATTAAACCTTTAACTTTTTTAATTATTTAAATATGTTTAATAAGTAATTATTTATTAAATATTTTTTATAGTAAATATTCTTATAAATATTATTTTAATATTTAAAAAGTTTAAAACTTTATTTACTTTAAATTTATTATAAAGTTAAAGTTAATAGTTTATATATTTATATTTAAATAATAATATAATTTATACATTAAAGTTATTAAATAATAATTATAAAGTTTTATATAAAAAAAACTTTAATAAAAAAAACTTTATTTAATATAACGACTATTACACACAATACGTAATACGTCACTAACTTTAAGATAGTAAGTAACGGAACAAGAAACAAAGTCTTATATGAATCACGATTCAAAATACCGTACTATTATGTAGGTCCTAAATAATAGTATAATATAATATGTAATAAATGATTATTAATTCTGTAAACTGTTTACTTAAATTAAAGGTCGGAGAAAAGGTTTTTAAGTGGCCGTTATACGGTCTTACTAAGTAGTGTGTGACTTGGCGTAATGTTAGACTCTCATAAAGGGAGTCTGTTGTGTAATAAATAGTAATAACCGAAATAAAATCCGTTAAATATTTCTAGTGTTTTAATTAATTATTAATTTAATTAAAACGTATATAAAAATGTTGAAATAAAGCGTTCCTGAGTTATTACCGTAAATTTATATTGTAAAATTCGAATTTATTATATATTTTTAAAGGTATACGGTTAAATTAGTAGTAAATAATGTATTTAACTAAAATATATTAATATAAAATACTTTTGTAAAATTACTATTAAATAAAAAATTAAAAGTAAAAACTTACTTTTTATAAAAAGTAATATAAGTTTTAAGAAAACACCTTTTTAAATTAATATATTACTTTTTATACTTTAAATTTTGAAATAATTTTAATTTTTAAGGGTGTACGGTAAATACAATAATAAATTACGTATTTAACGTAAATATATTAAAATAAACGGTTGTTATATAATTACCGTAAAAATTATTAATAAAATAAAAAACACACTTTTTAAAAAACGTAATAAGTAATTTAAACGAACGTCTTTAAAAGTTAATATTTTACTTTTTACGTTGTAAAACTCGAATTAATATGAATTTTAAGTAATATTACAAGTAATAAAGTAAATATTATTATTTTATATTAGTTTTAGTAATTATTTTATTTATTCATTATTTAAAAAGAAATATTATTATTTTTTATTTTTTATTATTTATAAAATATACAATCAAGTAACGTAGTTGATAAACGAGTCGCGTATACAAGCGAGTCGCGTACTTCCTTACCAATTACACATCATTTAAGTTTAACACTATATTTCTCCATAACGAAACATGAACTTTACTTTTAAAGAAAGCCGAGTATTGTTAGTTATTAAAGTCATTTAAAATGTTAAAGAACTAAGTATTCGATAAACGGTAAAGATTTATAACGTACTTAAAACAACTATTCGTAATAAATTTAATAAACGGTCGACGCGTTCGATAAGACACTCGTGTTAACTCTTCGAAATTAAAGAGTTGGAAGAAGATGTTCTTTTTTAATATATTCTCGACTTAGATGTGTAAGGATTTCCGTTTAGGATAGTGGACGTGGAAGATATAGTTAATATCTTGTTAGTAAAGTGTAACGTAGGACGTGTCGGAAAATATTAGGTATTTAACTTCGTTAAACGATAATTAGACCTTTAGACGTGTTTTAATCGTTTTTACGATTATTAAAGAGTTTTATATAAAGATTTTAAAAAAATAAACGTGTAGTTCGTGTTAATATAAAATTTACGTGTTAAGTACGGTATTATCGACGTAGATTTATATAACTTTAACGAGACCGGTTTCGTTATCGGTATTATTACTTTATTTATAATAGTAACGTGTATCGAACGGTATAAAAAAGTAAAGATAGTCTAGTTAAGTAATCGAGAATAAGTTATAGTAATTTAAAGAGTAAACGTAAACGGTTAGTATATTTTATTATTTATTATAATAAAAGGGGCCTATTACTTTATTAACTAGTATATAAAGTATAACCTTTCGACCGATTAAGTAATTAAACCTACGAGTAATAAATAAACCGATAACGAGATAAGTTTAAACTAAATTCGGTATTTCGATTAATATATAACTTATCGTCGTATTAATAAATATTGAATATTAATAATCAACGGTTACCAAAGTCATATATATATCGGTCGAGTTTAACCGTTTTTATTAAAAAAGGATATTATAACTATCTTTATACCTTCGTACTTATTATATTTACTTTAACCACTCGACGTTAAATATTTCGTTTTATTAAAGTAAGTATACGGTCGTTAAATTAAAATTTTAATAAAGTTTTACGTTAACTACGTAAGTAAAATAAAGTTCTTTATTACGTTTAAAACCGTCTTTTACATTGTTTTTACGGAAGAAAATATTAAAGTTAAATTTAAAAGAGTTAGTTTAATTTTTATAAACCCGGAGAAAGTTTTACTAAAGTTAAATATAAAGTTATAAACGTTAACACTTTTTAACTCTCGTTTAATAAACGTTAACCTTTAAATCTTTTAAACACTATATAACTAAGGTTAAGAATTAATTGTACTAAATTTAGTTACTAAGAAAAACAACTAAATTTAGTTATACTAAATTTAATAAAAGGGACTATTAAAACTAAATTTAATATTACTAAAATTAGTTGTTAAAAAAACAACTAAATTTAATTATATTAAATTTAATAGTATTAAATTTAGTATTTTAATTATATTAAAATTAAATAATTAATTTTTAACCTTAATAACCGTAAAATAATATTTAAATTAAAAACTTATTTTTTATAAAACGTATTAAACGTTTTAAACGAATATATTTTAATATTACTTTTTACTTTTTATATTTTAAACTTAAAATTTTTAATAAGTATACCTTTTAACTAGTTATTAATAACGTATTTAACGTATATATATTATATTAAAACGTTTTCGTATAATTATCGTAAAATAATATTTAAAAAGTAAAAACTTTATTTTTTATAAAACATAATAAACGTTTTAAACGAATACGTTTTAACATTTCTTTTTACTTTTATAATTTATAACTTTAATAATTTTTTATTTTATACGGGTATATAGTATATTAAATAGTATATTACTTATTTAACGGAAATATATTATAATAACCCGTTTTCGGATAATTATTATAAAATAATAATTTACAAGTAAAAACTTACTTATTAAAACCCGTAATAAAAGTTTTAAAATAATACCTTTTAAAATAAAGTTTTTATTTTTTAGATTTTAAAATTCGAATTACTTTTATTTTTAAAGAGAATATGATTAAACTAGTAAAATATAACGTATTTAATTATATTATATTAAAAGAAAACTTTTTTATAAAACTACCGATAAATTATATTTAAAAACCAAAAGAATAGTTTTTTAAAAAAACGTAATAAACGTTTTAAATAAACATTTTAAATAAACGTTTTTAAAAAATAATATTTTACTTTTTACGTTATAAACCTTTAATTAGTTTTATTTTTAAGTATAATATAACTTTAATAAATTAAATAAATTATTATTATAATGTATTAAATTAAATATATAAAATTAAATAAGTTTAATTTTTTAATATAACTAAATTTAATTATATTAAAACTATTAAAACTAAGTTTAATAATACTAAAATTAATTATACTAAATTTAATAGTACTAAAATTAGTTGTACTAAAATTAGTTATACTAAATTTAGTAAAAGGGGCTACTAAAACTAAATTTAGTTGTACTAAATTTGGATTTTTTTTTAATAACTAAATTTAATTATACGAAGGTCATTAAAACTAAATTTAATTATACTAAATTTAGTATAATTAATTTTAATATAACTAATTTTAATACTACTAAATTTAGTTTTTTAATTATACTAAAATTGAACAATTAATTCTTAACCCTATATATAACCCAATAAAAGTAGTTTTATAGTTTAGATTTATTAAAAGTCGTATTACCGGTTACTAAAGTAATTCTTTAATATTAATTTTTAAAGTCGTTAATTAAATTATAAAGGGTGTATAAATAATAATATATTTATATATATTATTAGTAACCGAGGTTCGAACACTTTAAAAAGTAAATATAATACTAAGTAAACGTCGAAGAATTAAAAAGACACGTATACGGTTTAAAGAATCTTTTATAGTACAAGAAGAGTATAATCTATTAAACGAGAAGAATATATAAAAGTAAGTACAATGTAAAATGTAAACGAGGAGTAGTCGGTAAAAAAGGGCCGAGTTTAACGGACGACGTTATAACACTTATAATAAAAAAGGATATAATACGTATACTTATAAAAAAAATATAGAAATGTTTAATATATATAGTTCCGAGTAGTTTTAATTAATATAACTTATTATTACGGTATAATTCGACTTCGTTATTATAAAGGTAGTAAGAAGTACACGACTCGTTTATTAACTACGTTAACCGTTAATTATTTATATTTAATATTTATTAATATTATAATAAACGGTATATTAATTAAAATAACGAGTTTAACTTAAATTTATTTTATTATTAATTTATTTATTACTTATAGTTTTAATTATTTAATTAAACGAAAAATTATACTTTATATATTAATTAATAAAACAATAAACCTTTTTTATTATAATAAATAACGAAATATATTAACCTTTTACGTTTACTTTTTAAATTACCGTAGTTTATGTTTAATTATTTAATTAAATTATTTTTACTTTTTTATATCGTTTGACGTATAGTATAATTATAAATAAAGTAATAATATTAATTATAAAACTAGTCTTATTAAAGTTATAAACGTTTATATTAATAATATTATACTTAACGTATAAATTTTATATTAACGTAAGTTATACGATTATTTTTTTAAAATCTTTATATAAAACTCTTTAATAATTATAAAAATGATTAAAAGGTATTTAAAGGTTTAATTATCGTTTAATAAAGTTACATACTTAACGTAGTTAATAAGTGAGTGGGTTAAATAAACGAACGGGCCACTTTAATTTACACTTTGAATTAGAATTTTTAAAAAATTATAATTTTACTAAATTATTCTTAAAATTATTAAGATTTTATAATTTACTAAATTATTATAAGACGAATATAAAATAAACTCTTTAAAAATTCTACTTAAGTAAAACTAAAGTAAATAAAAAAGTGGGTCGATTTTAATCTTACTTTTTTATTTTATTAGGTTTTAATTAACTAGAATTTTTAAGGAGTTTATTTTATATTCGTTTTATAGTAATTCGGTGAATTATAGAATTTTAGTAATTTTTAAGAATGATTTCGTAAAATTATAATTTTTTGAAAATTTTAATTTAAAGTGTAAATTAAAGTCGTTCGTTCGTTTATTTAACCCGCTCACTTATTAACTACGTTAACGTTTTTTAATACGTTTCGTATTATACTTTATTAATAAAATATTAATTATATTTTTTACGTTTATTAAGTTAAACGGGAATCCTTACGTATTTAGTCTAAAATATACCGGAAAAAACATTTTCTTTTAACTCTTTTAATTTTGAAGAGTTAATACGATTATTTTATAAAACGTTTCGACCGTTTATTTTATAACTTAAAATTATTAATAAAACTTTATAAAGTTTTACTATTACTCGAAGGTTTGAATGTTTAGTATTTTAAATAACTTAAATAGTTAAAAGTAAGTGACTTTTTTTTAAAGTTTATATTATTATTTATTATAAAGAAATATTTTAATAACGATAAAAGATTAATATTTAAGTAGAAAGTATTTTACTTACTTATATATTTCGTTCGTTTATTAATTACGTTAATAATATTATTATTATTAATATTAAATTTAAAGAATTTTTTATTAAAAACAAAGAGTAAATTATAATCGACGAATTACTTTATATTTTTCAAGTTTTTATAAACTTACCGTTCGAATATAAAAAAAATTATATTACTTTTTTTTAATACTTTATTAAATACTTTACAAAAGAAAAAGTACTTAAGGTTAAAATAAAGTAACCGTAAGTATAGTTTAATAAAAAAAAGAAAAAAAAAAGATAAGAATTTAAGTATACTTAAAATTTTAAAACTTTCGTTTAAACGACCGTTTTATATAATACGTAATCGTTTACGAAAGGATTTTTATATATTTTATTTAAATAAAGAAACTTATAAAGTTTTTATAATTTTTTTTTAATTTTATCGTTAACCGGTTTAAAGTATATAAATAATAATAAAACTTACTAAAAAAATTCTTTTTATTTCGTATATAATTAAAACTTTAATTAAATTATCGAACTTTTTCGGTTATTTAAATAAGTTTAATAAGTGATTATTTATTAAAATTTTCTTTTTATATTAATTTTTTTTAAAAATATCGTTTTAATATTTTAAAAAGTTAAAGTTTTATTTATTTTAAGTTTATAACGAAGTTATAACTAATAATTTATATATTTATATTAAAGTAATAATATAATTTACGTATTAAAGTTATCGTATAATAGTTATAAAGTTTTACGTAAAAAAACCTTAAACTTTATTTAATATAACGATATCGTATGACGTAGTTAATAAACGAACTAAACCCTTCTTACTTAAATATTTATTTTTTATCTTTATTAAAAAATTTCTTTATAATAAATAATAATATAAACTTTAAAGGAAAGTTACGTACTCTTAACTATTTAAACTATTTAAAATATTAAAAATTTAAACCTTTAAGTAATAATGAAACTTTATAAAGTTTTATTAATAACCTTAAGTTATAAAATAAACGACCGAGACGTTTAATAAAATAACCGTATTAACTCCTTAAAACTAAAAAAGTTAAAAAAGAAGGTTTTTTTTCGGTATATTTTAAACTTAAATACGTAAAGATTCTAGTTTAACGGACGTAAAAGATATAATTAATATTTTATTAATAAAATGTAACGTAAAATAAGTCGGAAAACACGAAGTGTTTTACTTCGTTAAACGATAATTAAACATTCGGACGTGTTTTAATCGTTTCTACGACTATTAGAGTTTTATACAAAGATTTTAAAAAATAAAGGTATAGTTTATATTAATATAAAATTTATACGTAAATATAGTATTATTAATACAAACGTTTATAACTTTAATAAAACTAACTTTATAATTAATATTATTACTCCGTTTATAATTATAACGTATATTAAACGATATAAAAAAAATAAAAATCGTTTAATTAAATAATTAAACATAAACTACGGTAATTTAAAAAGTAAACGTAAAAGGTTCATATATTTCGTTATTCATTATAATAAAAAAACTTATTACTTTATTAATTAATATATAAAGTATAACCTTTTCTTTAATTAAGTAATTAAAATTATAAATAATAAATAAATTAATAATAAAAATAAGTTTAAATTAAATTAATTATTTTAATTAATATACCGTTTATTATAATATTAATAAATATTAAATATTAATAATTAATAATTATATAAATGGTATATTAACCGATTTTAACCGTTTTTATAAAAAAATATATTATAACTATTTTTATACTTTTATATTTATTATACCTACTTTAACTACTTAATATTAAATATTTTACTTTATTAAAACGAGTATACGGTTATAAGGTTAAAGTATTAATAAAATCTTATATTATTTACATAAATAAAATAGAATTCTTTATTACTTTTTAAAGTGTCTTTTACATTACTTTTACGAAGGGAAATATTAAAGTTAAATTTAAAAGAACCGGTTTAATACAGTTAACGATTAAAGTTAAAAATCAAGTATCGTTTATCGAGTAAGTTTATATAAGTACGGTTAAGAAAAACTTTAAAAGTTATATACGTATATTAAACGATTAATTACTTATACTTTATTTATATCGTAAAATAACGAAAGTATATTACTACTTTTTAAAGGGGAAAATTTTTTTATTTCGAAATAAAAGACTTTTTTTACTTTTTATAAACATGAATATTATAACGTTATAACGTAAAAGTATTGTTTATTTAAAAAAATTTATTCGTTATAATAAAACATAAATATATTATAATAATATTAATCGTATTTTAATAACTTATATTCGTACGTAAGTTATAATTTTAATAATAAAACGTATAAAAACTACTTTATATAATAATGTTAATATTAATTAAACGGTAATATTAAAAAATAATATTAATAGTAGTAAATCGAAAATTTATTTAAATATATATACGTTATTTTAATAACTTATTAATAACGTTACGATTAAAAAAGCTTAAAAAACTATATAAATCTAATAATAGTACATAAAATAACGATTAATATAAAAATATAAAGTTTTAGTTTATAAAAAGGAATAAAAAGAATAAAAAACTATTAACCGTAACGTCGTTAAAATAACGACGTTTTATTAATTTAATTAAATTTAACTCTTTACTTTTTTTACTCTTTTTAAAAAAAAGAACCGTATTTTAAAAACAAATATTAAAAAAAATTAAAAAAACCGAAAAATACGGGTATAAGTTATTATAAATACTTTTTCGTAAAAACCTAATAGTAAATTTATTATCGAAAATAAAACGGAAAATTAATTAAACCGAAAAATAAAACTTTAACTATTTTAATTAAATTCTTCTTACTTAAATAAAATTAAAGTGTTACGTTTTTACGGAGTATTGTTAACACTATTTATACGACGATTAATCGTCGAATTTTTATTATAAATATATAATTAAATATAATAGTCAATATTAACGTTATTTATAAATATTTTATAAAACGGTATGGTTTTAAAATTTTATTATTTAAAGTTAACTTTATAACGGTTAATCGACGACCGGTTAAAGATTACGGTTTTTATTTAACTAAAGTAAAACTTTAAAACTTATCCGAGTTTATTAAAAAAAGTGAAAAAGTCTTCGTTATTATAAATTAAAACGTAAACGAGTTTTTGATGTTCTTTAAATTAAAAAGAATAAAATACTTTAATATTATTTTTAAAACTTAAAATCTTTTTTAATATATATTATTTATTATCCGTAAAACTTTTTTTAACGTTTTATCGTCGAATAAGTAATAAACGTATTAAAATTGCATATATTAATAACGTTTAACTAAAAAAGTAAAAGCTTATTATTAATTAAATCGATTAATTAAAGTTTATTACTTTTTACCGGTTTAAACCGAAACTTTTTAAAAATATATTTAAAAAAGACTCGTAAATAAATATATTAAATTAAACTTTAATTTAATAAGTTTATTTATTTTATTTATTTTAAAAACTAACAATAGTTTTCGCTTAGACGCTAATTATTAATCGTTAAATAAAATAGTAATTAAAATCGTTACTTCTTACTTTTAATTAATAAAGTTTTAAATACTTTTTAAAAAACTCGTTACTTATTTAAAATCGATTTAAACGAAGCATATTATTATATTCGTATAACTTTTAACGACGAATAAAAACCGGGTTCTTAAATAAAATATAACTTTTTTAAATACGTAATAATACTTTTTAAATTAATTATCGTTTTCACGACGTTTTAATTATATATATAACGTATATTTATAAGATTTATTAATATTTATTACGTTATATATATAAATAATATTTTAATTTACCTTCGTAATGTTAAAAAATATACGACTTATTTTTAATAGTTTTTAAACGACTTAAAAACAATAAATTATACGTTAGACGGTCGAAGTATGGTTTTTTTAAAAAAGGTTACTTTTTAAATTTGTAATAAAAAAATATAAAATTAATATAAACTTTAGTCGTATTTAATTTATAATCGATTAATTTATATTTAAAAATATTAAAAACATTTAATTTTTTGAGTTTTATTAACTTTTATAAACGATTTATAAGTAGTTATTTATGTATTATTCGTTTATTAACGAATTTAATAAAAACTATTTCGGACGTTTTTTAAATAAAGCTTTATAAAAGTAACCGTATGTGACTCTTTCATAAATATTTTAAAAAACCTTTAATTTATAATACTTTAACGTTTAATTACTGATAAAAGTAAAAATGAATATTTTAAAAAAAGTAATCGTTATTAATATTTTATAACGTATTATTTTAAAAAAATTTCCGATTGTAAAACGTATTAAATTACGGGTTAATAAAAGTTTTTAATAATTATTTAAAGTTTTAAATACTAATAATACTTTTTAAATAAAGTATAAAATAAAATTTTAATTTTTATAAACTACTAAACTTTTAAAAACGTCGTTAACGTTTCGGTAAAAAAATCTTTAAAGTCGATTAACTCGTTATATTTTACGGTTTATTTTATATAGTATTAATATTTAATATTATTTTAATATAATTAATTTTATCGATACGATTTTATATTAGTCGAAGTATATAATAAAAAACTTTTTTTATAACGGGTTTTCGTAATTACGTAAAATTTTATCGTTCGTTAACGTTAACCTTATTGAAAAACATTGTAGATATTTTTTTTAAAAAAAAGACTTTTATAAAAATTGTTAATTATAATTAATTTTTATAATTTAAATAATTAAGTCGTTTATCGTTTATAAATGACTTCGTCGTACTTTTACGATTATATAAGATTTTAACTATTTTTATTTAAATTAAATATTATATACTCGTATAATATAATTATTATTAAAACTCGTTTTTAATCAAGTTTAACAAGTAATTTATTTCATAAAATAATGCTAAATAACTAACGACTTTATTGTTTTTTATGACGTTTATTATTAAAAATGACCCAGTTAGAAACTATTTTATATTTTTTTATTTAATTATAAAAAGTATTATTTAATAAAATAACGATATATAAAAAAACTTTAGTTTCGTTTAATCGTATATTTTATTAAACGTCTTTTTTCGTATGATAATCACCGATAAGTTACTATTAAGACTTTCTTTTTTCGGCGTACTATATAAGCTTTACTTACGTATACTTAAATAAGTTAAAGTTAAAAATAATAATATAAAGGTCGTTAAAGTTATAAAAAAGTTATAATAATTAAACGTTAGTTATGAAAATATAAAAAAGTATTAAAATTAATAAATCGTTACTTAATAAAAATACTATAATAAACGTCGTAAGTATTAAAAGTATATTAATAATAAATAAATAACGTTATAAGTTTATTAACGAAGAGTTTTTTATTCGTCGTTAGTTGTAAAATCGACTTCATATTTATTAAAGTTAAGTTAAAAAAAAAAAAAACTTAAACGTATAAGTTAAAATTATTTATAAAGTATATATACTTTTTTATAACGTATTTTTAGTTTCGTTTATAAAACTTTAATTAAATTATAAAAAGGTCGTTTATAGATCTTTAATACTGTTATTTAAACTTATTAAAGAATAAAAAGAACAAGAAGTAAAAAATATAATTATTTATAAAAACGATCGGTTTACGATTCGAATACTTTATAAAATAAAAAGTTTAGTCGGTTAAGTATAATATATAAAAGTTAACGTAAAATTTTAAAAACGTAAAAGTAATTCTTTTCGTTACTTTAAAAAAGTTTTATATAAGTATAAAAAGTTAAAGAATTGCGTAACGATTAATAATTAATAAAAAGACGACTTTATTAAAAACTATAGTAAAAATCTTTAAAAAAATTATTATATTATATATTATTACGTAAATTATATAACTTATTTTTATTGACGTTTTATCGTTATTTTATCGTTTATTTATAACCGTATTATTTTAAACTTTTTAAACTTTTTAAACGTTTAAACTTTTTTAACTTATTATTTACTTAATATAAACTAGTTTTTAATAAGTTTACGATTATAACGAAAAAACGTACTTTAGTCGAAACGTGTAACCCGAGTTTTTTTTATTAAAAATAAAAAGGGTAAGAAATTAAAAAGTAAGTATAAGTTTAAGTTTAATATAGTTATAAACTGTAAAGACTCGTTTAATAACTTTAAACGAATCGTAAATATTAAAATTGTCGTTTATAAACTTTTATATAAAGTAACGTAAGTTATTATAAAAAACGTTATTTTTTTTTTATAAAAAGTTAAAGATCAATCGAATATAGATTAAAAAAGGGAATACGAATAATTTACGAGACGTATAATAGTTTAACTTATATTCGTTTACTTTTACTTTTAAAACGGAGTTAATTTATTTATTAATAGAGTTTTTTTTTAAAAAAAACTTAACTTTCGACTTATATGTTTCGTTAAAAAGGTTAAAGATAATAATTAATAACGTAAATAAATATTATAAACATAGTAACTTATTATTAATAACTACGTTTAAAACTACGGACTTTATAATTTTATAAATTACTTTGTTTTTTACTTTTGTTAAAGTCGTCGACGATAGTTTTATAATGTATTAAGGGTATTCGATATATTTAATACTTTAACGTATAATCAGGGTTGCGAAATTAGTATGTAGTATTTAGTATTAATATTATATTAATGTAGTATTGTAGTATTAATTAGTATTAGTATGGCCTTATACTAATTGTAGTATACTAATGTAGTAATTTTTTAGCCTTATACTAATTTAGTATACTAATGGTAGTATTAATTTGAAATTTTCTATACTAATTTAGTATACTACATTAATTTGTGTAGTATTTAGTATACTAAAGTAGTATAATTTTGCTTTAAAATAATAATATAAAACGTTAAAAATAAATTTTAACTTTTTTTAAATATTCGTTAACTAAGACTTATTATATACTATTAAATAACGTTATAATACTATAAAAAAAGGTTTTATTAATTTATTATATAATAATATTATTATATTAAATTATACTACATTAGTATACTAATTTAGTATTAGTATACACGTATACTACATTAATATACTAATTGTAGTATTAGTATGGCCTTATACTATAATTAGTATACTAATTCGCAACCCTGCGTATAATAATATAAGTGTTCGTACTTTCGTTTTATTAATTATGGTTTTACTTTAATTTTTATATACTTTATACTTTAAACGTAAGGTTTATTAAGTTTTTTAAATAAGTTAATATAATTTACGTAAGTTATTAAAAATTTAATTAAAAAAAATTAATATATCGACGAGTAATTAAAAACGGGTTTAAAACTTATTAAATAATTTTTTCTATTAAATAATATGTCACGCGCAGACACCCTTTACGGGATTCTAGCATTACGCCAAGTCACACGCTACTTAGTAAGACCGTGTAACGGTCATTTAAGACCTTTTCTCCGACCTCTAATTCAAGTAGATAGTTTATAGAATCAACAATCATTCATCACATATTATATCATACTATTATTCAGGACCTACGTAACAGTACGGTATTCTGAATCGTGATCTATGTGAGACCTTATTTTGTTGTTCCGTTACCTGGTATCTCGAAGCTAGTAACGTACTACGTATACACGTAATATAATATATATATATCTCTTTTTTAATAGTACGTATATATAAATATTTAACGGTTAAGTTTTAACCGGACTTAATTACGTAATATAAATATAACGATTATTTTTCGTTAATTTATCGTCGATATAAAAATTATTTTTAATGTTTATATTTTTATTAATACGATTAAACTTTAACTACTAATTTATGTTCTCGTTAAAGTTAATAACGAAAGTTATATTTTTTTATTGAACTTTTCGTTAATAATAAATATACTTAAAGTTATAATTATAACGTATATAAAAAACGTTAATAAATAAAAAATAACGAAAGTAGTATTATTAAAAGTTAATAAAGTAAAAAAAAAACGTCATATAAATACCGAGATATTAATAAATAATATATAAAAAAAGGGTTATAAAAACGAAACGAACGAACGTAAAAAGTATTTTTACTTATCGTTTAACTAGTCGTAAAACTTTCGTTTAACTTTTATCGTTGTTTACTTTTACTTTCATTTAACTCTATAATTACTTTTAATTATTACCGTATTCGGTATATTTAAAATAAATCCTTTATATTAATTAATATTTATTTACGACTTTAAGTCGTTAAGTCGTCGATTATAAAAAAAAAAGTATACGTACTTTTAAAAATATTTTAAAAAAACTACCTTTTTATTTTTATAGTTTATTTAAAATTAACCTAATTTATAAACGACCATTATATTTAATAATATGATAATTAATAAGTCGTTAATAAATAACTTATAAATTTAACGATTAATTAATTAAATAAAAATAATTTAATTAAAAGAATAAATTTTAATTAAAATCGTACAAGTTATCTTCGTTTTATAAAAAAGGTTATTAAATATTAATTAATTATAAAATAATTAAGGATTATTATATATAAATTTAAATTATTAACTACGAAAACGGGTTATAATATTAAGTTTTTAAAATAAAAAAAACTTTAAATAATTAAACTTCGTTAATAAACGTATTATAAATAACGTGGTTAATAAACGAACGAAACACACAAACGAACGGAACACTTCTACAGTCCTCATAACAATAAAGTTTAATTACACCACAATAATAAGTTAAATCGATTAAAACTATTCGGAACTGTATATATTAAATATTTCTTTTTTTTTAATAAGTACGTGTATTATATTCTTTTTCGTTGTAAGTGTTATGACGTCGTCCGTTCGGTTTAGTTTTTTTTACCGACTACTTTTTTTTTATATACGTTTTTTATTGTATTTATTTTTATACTCTTTTTTATTTAATATATTATATAGTTTTTATATTATAAGAGATCCTTTAAACCGTACACGTGTTTTTTTAACTCTCCGGCGGTTATTTAGTATCGTATTTGTTGTTATTATCCGCCTTTCTCAGCCACTCCTGACTATTGGCGACTAGCCAGACAGAACCCTCTGGGGAATAAACTGTCACAGAACTAAGTATGATGTTGTGTGCGAAATTCAATGAGATACATAGTATGCCGTAGCAAATAGCCCCCTATTTCTATCCTTCCGAAAAGTTCGTCATTAGTCCTACTTTTCCCACTGAAAATCCGTTGTGTTGAGCTCTTGGACCCGGACAAAGAGGCCCGACTTATCCCTGCTCGTAAAGGCGGCCCGCCAACCGGCTTAAATTACTACACAGGGGACGACAGCACACTCGTCAACAGGTCGGGGTACGAATTTATTGGCCAAATAAAATTCGCAAGTTAAGAAAAACCCTGGCAGGAATCGAACCCGCTGCCACTCAAGGAATACCCAGCGCCTTAACCACTGCGCCACAGGGGTTAGTATCGTATTTATTTATTAAAGTGTTCGAACTTTAGTCGTTAATAACATATACGAGTGTATTATTATTTATATACCCTTTATAATTTAGTCGATAGTTTTTAAAATTAATATTAGAGAGTTATTTTAGTAATCGGTAATACAACCTTTAATAAATTTAAACTATAAGACTACTTTTATTAGGTTATACGGTGTTTAAAAGATTTAAGGGTTGGTACTTGTCGGACGAGACTTAAAAAGTAATAACGTTTATAACTTTATATTTAACTTCGATAAGACGGTCATTAAATTAAACGATTCGGGTTTTAATTTAATTATATTATACGTCGAAGGTTTATTATTTCGTTAATTAAGTCTTTATAAAGAGTTTTTTTTTACGGTCGAGTATTAATCGAAGAATAGTCTTTAAGTAACCGGGATAATTTTATAGAACTCGAAAAATAGTTTTAACTTTTTTTTCTCGTTACTTTTACGAGTTAAAAAAAGTTTTTATAAAAAAATAGTCGTTATTACCGTAATTCTTTTTATTCGTTTAAAAAGGTTTATCGAAAAAACGTATAGTTAATAATTAATCGGTTATTAATCGTTTTAAAAAAAATTTATATATTTTTTTATTATTTTTTTAAATTAAAGTTTCGTTATAAATTAAAAGTAAAAAAAATAAAAAAAAATAAGTATTTAATATTAAAATAAAATAATTATAAGTATAACTTAATAAAAAAAGAATAAAAAATAAAAATTTAAATATACTTAAGTTTTTAAAACTTTCGTTTAAACGGACTGTTTTATAATACGTAACCGTCTATAAAAGGATTCTTATATGTTTTATTTAAATAAAAAAGTTTATAAAGATTTTATAAAGTTTTCTTAGTCCCGTCGTTAACCACTTTAAGACGTGTAAGTGATAATAGAACTTGTTAAAAAAAAATTTATTTCGTATACGATCGGAACTTTAATTAAGTTATCGAACATTCTCGGTTACTTAGGTAATTTTAATAGAATCACTTGTCGAATCTTTTTCTTTTTATATATTTATTTAATATTTTATAAGTTAAACGATTTAAAGGTTCTTTATATATAATAATATTCTTTTGTAAGTTTTATATTTTAAGTTAAATGTATAATATATAATTATATTAACTGTGTACATTTTATAAAACGATTCATAAACTTTAAACGTAAAAAGTAAATAATAATTTATAAATAATTAAAAAGTATCCATTAATAATACCACGTTTTAGTTTATCTACTAATAATACTATATACAAATTTCGTTTATTAGTTAACGAAAAAATCTGTTGAAACCTTGTTTTTATTTTGTAATTAGTTTAATTTTAATCCTTGTTCTTTTTTTACTTATTTTGACGTAGTCTTTTAATATAAATAAAACCTTTACGACGTTTTTATTATTCGTTTTTTATTTTAACCTTTCTTTATTTGTTCGTTTCTTTTATTTTTTTTCGACGTACGGGACGGCGTTAAACTAATAAAATAGAGTTAAACGATACGTATACCTTTATATACGGTGAAAACTTTATTATAATAAAACCTTACGAACCGTCTTTACTTAATTCGACGTCTTTTTTTAAGTAAAAAAAAAGTACAGTCTTTTAATTCCGACTTCGTTTTAAACGACGAAAATTTATTGGTTTATTTAATTTTGAATGGATTAATACGACCTATTTATTTACTCTTTTGTAGCGAAAGTGTCGACCGTTTAATTCGGCTTGTTTATTATTATTTTTTTATTTTTATCCTTAACCTTTTCTTTTACTTTTTCTTTTATTCGTTTTTCTTTTAACCTTTTTTTTATTTATTATTTGCTTTTATTTTTTTCGTACATTCGGTAAGTTTTTTTATATTAATTATATTTTTATACCGTTTTTTAAAAATATTAATATTTTAACGTTTTTTTAAAGGTCTGGTTATAGTTTTAAACTAAAACCTTAAATAAAATTTTAAAGTTAAAATTACGTCGTCTATTATAAAACACCACCCCGAAATAACTTTTAATAGAGTTATAAAAAAAACACTTGCGAAAAGTACGTTTATTTAATTTGATTTTTAATTTTTAACTTTATTAATTCGTTTTTATTAATTCGCTTTTATTAATTCGTTTTATTTATTTTATAGTCGACTATTTACCCTTTAGTTTTACGGTAACCGAATCGGTAAATAAGTTATTTGACCTTTTTACCCGAAAAAGACCCCGTTTAAACATAAATTTAAAACCATAAAAGACGAGGTTAATAATAAAATTTTTACGTATTATTATTAAAAATAACCTTTTTTTAACGTCGTAGATTCCGATTAGTTTTTAAACTTTCTTTCGTTTTAAATACGTTCGTTTTTATTTACTTTTTACCTTTAATTAATTATTTTATTGTTTTTACTAACTTTTAAATGTCTTTACCGGTTATTAACCGTAAAAAATTTAAGACTATGTTAAAAAGGACTTTTAGAGTGAAAGGAAACGAAATCGTTACCGAAATTCACCACAATTTAAAGAATAACGGTATTATTTCTTTAACTTTCGATCTTTAAACATCGAATTTATAGAATTCGTACCTAGGATTAATTACTTTTTTTATTAGTCTTAAATTTAAACTTATTTGTAAGTTACTTAACATATTGTTTTATTATTATTATTATTATTATTATTATTATTATTATTATTATTATTATTATTATTATTATTATTATTATTATTATTATTATTATTGTTTTATTATATTAATTATAATAATTATAGTTTAAGAAACGAAATCAATCTTACCGATAATAATCCGTTAAACGAATCTTTCGACGAATTAACACAAGATAATAATTATTCACCATTATCTTCTATTTTAACCGAAAATAATAACGAAAACAAAGATAGTAACGACGATTTATACGTTACTTTTACCGTTAAAAAAGACGAATATTTATTATATTTAATAAAAGAATTAGAAATACAAGAAGTATGTATTTTAATTAATTATTAAACTAAAAGATTAATAATTAATATTAATTATAGTCATTATTTATTAATTATTTTATACTAATTCTTAATAAGTTAATCCTTTAAAATATTAGAAGTTAAATAAATAAAAGTATCCTATGTTAAGTATTTTAACCAGACGTTATTTTTATACTAACTACGTCTACTTTTGTCGACAGGGTTTTTTCTATTACTTCGAATATAATTACGAAAAGTCGAAATCGGTTATTACTTAACACTATTAAACAATTAGTTTTATTAAAATACTAGAAAGGTTATTAATATTAATAAATTAAATCACTTAGTTAACGACGAATATAACGACGAATAGTAATATATAATATAACATTAAATTAATTAATTAAATAAATATTATTTTATTATTTATATATATAACATATAATAGTTTTATATTAATTGTAATATATTACACTAATATTATATTACATGTAATATTATGTAGTATTAATATTAACTGTAATATATTAATTTTGTATTCGACGAAAAAAATACTACATCAATATTATATTAATATTAAATACTACATATTAATTTCGCAACCCTGCTTATATATATAAAAAAAGTAATAAAAATAAATAATATTTATAAAAGAAATAATATTTACGAATAAACATTTCGAGTAAAAATAATTTATAAACATTCGTCGTAGTTTATTTATTATACAATTATTATATACTTTACAAAAATAACGACGTTAAATAATATATATACTATAATTATAAATCAAAATATTTATTTAAATATTAACGTTTAATAATAAATAGTTTAAATATATTTAATACTTTTAAACTTCACACTACGTTAATAACTAATAAACCGAACTATTATATAATATAAAAAATTATAAAACGACTCGTATATAAAATAATAAACTATCGTATTTAATTAACAAGCTAATTAAAACTTTTAACACTCTTTACCCGAGTAAACTTAAAAAGAAATAAAAAAAATTAAAAAAATTTAAAGTTTAATTTATTAAAAAAAATTATTATAATTGATTTATAACTAAATGTTACGAATTAAGTGACTAGGTTTATATAATGGACCGTAGTATAACTAGTCTTTAACCGTACCTTAACACTATACTTATTAAAAACCTTTCTCTTTAAATACCAAGACTCCTTTTTTTCTTTTTTTAAAAAAAAGGTAAGAATTAGTCTTTATTATAATATACACTTCCTTCGTCCTCGAAACTAGTGTTTTTTAGTAACTAATTTATTATAAAGACTTATTTTATAACTACTTTTAAATTTTTAACAATTAAATTTAATATAATTAATTTTAATTTTAATGATCTTTTTTATTAAAATTAATTATATTAAATTTAGGTACTAAAAAAACAACTAAATTTAATACAATCAATTTCTTAAAAAAGGTTACTAAAACTAAATTTAATTATACTAAAATTAGTTTTTTTTTTCTTAACAACTAAACTTATTTAATTTTATATATTTAATTTAATACACTATAATAGTAATTTAATAAAAGTTGTTTTTAATAAGTATTAGTAAAATAAAATATTTAATCTGTTAAAGTTGCACTTAAAAAATAAAACTAATTCGAGGTTTATAGTTTAAAAAGTAAAATATTAGTTTTTAAAAACGTTTATGTAAAATGTTCATTATATTTTTAAAAAGTAACCTTTTACTTTTTAAATATAATTTAACGGTAGTGATATAAAATCGTTTTATTTTAATATAATATTGTTAAATACGTATTATCAGGGTTGGGAATTAGTTGCTTAGTTTTAGTACAACTAAAAACTAAACTTAGTTGTACTGAAATTAGTTGTACTAAATTTAGTTTTAGTAGCCCCCTCTACTAAATTTAGTACAACTAATTTTAGTTTTTTTAGTTATAGTACAACTAAAATTAATTTTATTAAAAAACTAAACTTTTTTAATTTATATATTTAATTTAATACGTTATAATAGTAATTTAATAAAATATGATTTTTAATAAGTTTTAGTAAAATAAAATATTAAATCCGTTAAGGATATATTTACTTAAATTAAAAACTAATTTAAAGTTTATAGCGTAAAAAGTGAAATATTAGCTTTAAAAACCGTTTATTTAAAACGTTTACTTATTACGTTTATTTATTACGTTTAAAAAAAAGTAAGTTTTTTACTTTTTAAATGTTATTTTACGGTAGTTATTTAGAAACGTTTTATGTTAATATATTTAAGTTAAATACATAACTTATCATTATATTTACTTTATATTTATAAAATAAAAAATATTTCGAGTTTATAAATATTAAAAGTTAAATTTTCGTCTTTTTATATAAGTGTTCGTTTAAAACGTTTATTACGTTTATAAAAAAGTAACTTTTTGCTTTTTAAATTTTATTTAACGGTCATTTAATAAAAATAATTTACTTTAACCTAGTTACGTTAAATACGTACTATATTACTTAGTTCACCGTATACCCTCTAGGAATAAAAAAGTAAATAATAAATTTTAAATAATTAAAAGGTATCTATTAATAATAGTACGTATAGATATTTTTTATTAGTTAACGAAAAAATATATTTAAACATTTTATATATTTTTTAATTAGTTTAATTTTAATCCCTGTTTTTTTATTAATTTTAACGAAACCTTTTAATATAAATAAAACCTTTACGACGTTTTTATTATTAGTTTTTTATTTTTATTTTAACATTTTCTTTTTCTTTTACTTTTTCCTTTAACTTTTTTTATTTATTATTATTTTTTTATTTTCTTTCGACGTTCGGGATAACGTTAAACTAATAAAATAAATTTAAACGTTAGTTTTACACTTATTAACGACTACGAATTAATAGTTTTAATGAAACTTTTTTTACTTTTTTTTACGTTACTTTTTTAGAGACGTAATGAACTACTTAAAATACCTTTTTATTATTTAATTTTCGTTTTAAACGATTTAAATAACTATATTTATATAGTTTTAAATGATTTAATTCGACGTAACCTTTTTCACCTTTTATAAAGAGTATAAATAAGTAAATAAAATTAATTTATATATAATAAGTTTTTTAAAAAAATTTATTACTTTAACGGTTATTTATTAACATTAATTTAAGTGTAATAATATTAAAATCGACTCTTTAATTAATTTTAAAAGTTCGAATTACGTTACTTATGATAAATAAAAATACGGTGTAATTATTTATTATAAAACCTTTAAAGTTTACTTTTTAAAACGTACGTTTTTATTAATTATTTTATAAAGCTTTTATTATAAATAATTTTGTTATTAACGTTTTTATTAATTTTTATAATAATGAAATTTTACCCTTTTTAAATACGTCGTCTTTAAACGGTTGCTTAAAGGTGACCTTAAAAAAACGATAACTTATATATACAATTTAAGATACGATTTTAAAAAACGACATTAATAATAAAATTTTACTTAAAAATAGCTTATTTTTTAATATCGTTAATTCGGATTCGTTTTAAGACTTACTTTCCCTTTTAAATTCATACGTATTATTATTTATTGTTTTAGGGTTATTTTATTTTTTTAGTATTATTTTTACCGGGTTTTTAAACTTTTATTAATTTTTATAAGTTACTTACGGTTATTAATCGTGAAAAGTTAAAATAAACTTTATATTTAACGTTTAAAGTTTAAAAAACCGCAATTAACGTTAAAATTTACTAAAATTTGAAGGAAAACGGTATTATTTTTTTATTTTTTAATATTTAAACCTTAAATATATAAAATTTATATTAAAAATTAATTATTACGTATATTAATTTAATTTCGAGTTCATTTATAAACTTATCGGTATGTTTACGTTTTTATTTATTACGTTTTTATTTATTACGTTTTTTATTTATTATATTTAACTTATTAATTAATTTATTATAATAAGTTTTAAAGTTTTAAATATTTTATATTTAAAACGAAATATCTTCGAAGTTATTATATCTCTTTTAAAGTAATATAATAATATTTTACTTAAAGATATCTTTAAGTTTTTTTTTCATTAATAATATTATATATGATAATAATTCGGTTATTGATATTTTAAAAGTATTATTAAAAATAATACTTTAAATAATGACGTAGTAATCGACTTTATAAAAAGACTTTAATACTTTTTCTTTTTACGATATTAAATACGTTACCTACGTATTTAATATTATAGTAAAAGAGATATTAAAGTCGTTTTTATTAAGTTTAAAAAAATTCGAATAGTAAGTTTTACGTTTTATTACGTTTTATAATGTTTTTTTATAATAACATTTTCGTTTTATTTTAAGTATACTAATTAATTTAAATAATTAAATTATAATTAATCGAATTTGATAGTTAATAAATTCAATAAAGTATATAGAAGATATATGAAATCTTTTAAATACGGGACTTATTATTTGTAAATTAAATAATAAGTCACTATTAAATTTTAACCGTCGAACTATATACTACTAGGTTAGGTTTTTTTATTTTTATTTTTTTATTTTTATACTAAATAATATTTCGGTTTGTTAAATTTTAATTCGACGTATAATATATTTAAAGTTTTTTTTTTAAATTTAAACCTTTATAATTTACGTTAATAATGACTTTGTTAACGAGGAATTTAAAGATATTTTTATTAAAAAAGACGAATAGTTTATTATACGTAAATTAAAATACGTTCTCTAAGTCTATTACGAGCTTACGAAAAGGTTATAAAACGAGACGTATATAACCTTTTTTATTACTTTATTAAATATTTATTTAATATTTAAAACGTTAAAAAGGTGAAAATTTTATATACGAATCGTTTTTCTTCGGTAAAATTATTAATTTGACTATTATATTTTATTTTACTTTGTATTAATTTAATATTAATTATTATTATAAAAACTTTACTTATTAAACTTAATTAATATTATTTTAAATAGTATCATTAAGTTTAATAAATATTCTCCGTTTAATTTTATATCTATTAATTTTTTAAAATGCAACCCTTATCTAATAAGTTTTAATTTTAAACCTTAGACTTAAAATCTGTTACTTTACGAACTATAGATTTTTTATAGACCTTAAGGTTAAAAAAGTGGTTAAAGATATATTTTTTTTTAAAATATAATTCGTAAAGTTTTTATTTTATTACTATTTTATTAATTTTACTACTATTTTATTTATTTTATTAATTAATTATTAATTGTTTGATTTAAAACGAGAGTTTAAAGTTAATATTTTTATTAATTTTAATATCTTTTTCGATGAATTAGTTAGTAAAGACGAAAACGACGAAAATAACGATAACGACGAATTATTTATTCGTACTTTTAACCTTATAAACGAAGTTGACGTTTATTTATAAAAGTAACTAATATAAAGTTAAAGAAGTATTATTATTATTATTATTATTATTATTATTATTATTAGCCTTTAATATTATAAGTTAAACCTTTTAATTATTGAAGAACGAATTCGGTAAAATTTTTAGTATTAAGTGTTTTAATTAAACGGTATTTAATAATTTATATTACTTTTATAGTTATTAAAAAGGGTTTTTTATTAATAATAATATCGTTATTGAAAACCGTAACCGTTTTTTATTTAATACGGTTAAAGAGGTTATATTATTAAGGTATTAAAATTTTTTTATTACTAATAACTTTAACTCGTTATTATTTACCGATAATAAAGTAAATAAATAAAATATTATTTACTCTTTTTTAAGAAAACTTTATGAAGTAAACGTTTTTAAAGTTATTATTCTATTTTTTACATTTTAATACTCGAAATAATTTTATTTTTGACTGTTATACGGTAAATATAATAATGTATTACGTATTTAACGTAGACATATAAAAATAATATATTCTCGTATAGTTACCGTAAAATAATATTTAAAAAGTAAAAACTTACTTTTAAATACGTAATAAACGTTTTAAAGTAATACTTTTTAAAACTAAAATTTTCCTCTTTTTATTTTAAAACTCGATTTAATTTCCTTTTTTAATAAATATACCGTTATATAAATCGTTAATAACGTATTTAACGTAAATATATTAAAATAAAACGTTTTTATATAATTACCGTTAAATAAAAAGTAAAGAGTAAAAACCTACTTTTTATAAAACGTAATAACCGTTTTATACGGAAAACGTCTTTAAGAACGAAAATTTTACTTTTTAAATAATAAAACCCGAATTAGTTTCATTTTTAAAATGTAACCGGTTAAAACAACAGTAAATAACGTATTCAACGTAAATAAATTAAAATAAAACGTATTTATATATTTACCGTTAAATAAAACTTAAAAAAGCAAATTATTACAAAATTTAAAACGGCATCAATGTGAGGTTTTTAATTAATATATTTTTAAAACGCATATTTAAAAATTTACGTTAAAAATATCGATTTATTTTTATTTTTATTTATAATATAACTTTAAAGTGTAAATTCTTACGTTTTCTTCTTAAAACAAAGAAGGGAGTCTTACTTAACGTGTGGTTAAAGGGTGGTTGGGGACGAGCCACACGTAAGCCAGATCACCTGATTCGTGGCCTGCGGCCACGATTTGATTATAACAGTAAGCGACTCAAGTTTGTTTCTCTTTTTCCCTACGGTGACTAAGGTGTTCCCTTTCCCTCCTTTTATTTTCTGTCTTTAATAGGCCTTATTCACTTATCAATTGTTAGCTACTTAAAAATTCCTTTATTTCTTCTTCACCGAACGACTTTACGACCACCTCATTTACGGATTCCTTAATTATACCGTACGACGACCGTATATACCGACTGCTGGGTGATAGATGCTATAGCGTTTCGTCTGTGACGAGTTCCCCTTTACGGAGACTTCGCCGTTTCTGGGATGTATTGCCGGTGTCCTTGTCAAACACATTTAGCAAGTGCACTCGTTGCACATACCCAACCGTGTAAACATTACGGACAAATAACAAGCTCATTCCCAACCAGAGTTGCCCTGTATCGGGCCGCGCGCTGCTTCATGTCTGCTTCCGTGCTTAGATTGCCAACAGCTTCTCGGCCGCTCTGGCCGAGGGCCACCAGGACTGCCAGCGGGGAGCTTTTGAGGACCATGGTCTCCGAAATGTGCGTTGCGGCAATTGTGAAGACGAGGAAGGCAATGCAGATGGCAATCTGAGCGCCGAGAAACGCGAGCCAACCCCAGCGGACATGCACATAGGTCTCGGTGGTCCAGGCCGTGCCCTCGACCAAGTACGCATTAGCTACGCCTTTGAATGGCTGCATCGTCCGGAGCCTGGCCGTCTGGTTAGTGGGTTCAACGGAAGGGCTGTAAGTAGAGAGGGAGTAGGAGCGGGCCCTTAGGTGATTTGGGTTGAGCGGAGCGATGTCCGGTTCTTACATGTTTGTAGCACCTATGGCAATACCGTCGGCGACCTGCTGAAGGCGTGCGTACTGCGCCTCGAGGCCGTCTGTTGAACCCCATACGGCATCGATCAGCTTCATGCCCACATTGGCGCCCGTCTCGGCTGAGCCGCCGCCACCGTTCCAGTTCCAAAACGATGTTAAGCCGAGATGCATGTCTACAGTCACCTCGGTGAGCAGCTTGCTGTGGACGGAGAAGTTGCCGCCTGGCCCATCTAGTGTAATGGTGTAGGGACGGGAAGGGGAAGTAGGCATATAGCCGCAGACAAAGGGTGTCACGTCGCCAGTGATGTTCCACGTCACACAGTCGTGCTTGAAGACGGGCACAGAAGGCAAGTCACCGACGATGCGGCACTGCTCGCTGGTAGTCGTCGTCACGGGCCGGCCCTCGGAAACTCGGACATCGAGCGTCTTTACACACAGATGCAGCACCAACTCGAGGGCCTGAAATTGCGGCACAGCAGCCACGTCGTGGTTGGGGTAAGACATGTTCGGGCCGTTGGAATAGATCAGCAGGCCGTCGTACAAGGTCGTATAGCGCACGTCGCTGTCGTCGCGAAAGAAAAATGACTCGTTGAGGGTGAGTAGGTTCATGGTGTATGCCACGGGAGTTGTGATCCAGGCACCGGGCTGCGGAGCTGTGACGTTGTACGCGACCATACGCATGTTGATTGTTGCCTCGTCACCCCATCCTGACGAGTCGTTGAAGCCAGCATTCGGTAGCACAGTGATGTTGAGCAGCGACGTCGCATTGGCCACCTTAGCGCATATGCCCAACGTCGCAAATGACGGGAATGAGCATTCGGCCGTTGAACATTCGGGCGAGAGGTCTGCATAGGCGTTGGCACCGTTAGGTGCTAGCCCCGAGTGTATAGCACCGACCATCCGCAGGAACTCGGGGTATGGCTGACCGCTGCTGTCTCCAATGTGGCGCGCAGCCCATGTCGTGGCTGTGCCGTTGGTGTTTGTCTGGCGCTCGGGATACGACAGCGTCTGCTGTGTGATGGGCGACGTGACAATACCGATGACCGTCACGGCCGCACCGACGGTGGCAATATTACGCCACCGTGTCTTTCCGATGAGCGACACGGAGCCCCAAAGGCCACGGCTGGCTAGATCAAAGGTGTGGAAGTCTGCCAGGCTGCGATGCGTGCGGAACCAGTTCCACTTCCACTGACTGATGGACTCTGCTATTGGTATCATAAGGGCCGCCTTGGCCAGCGTGGCAAGCAGCGCGACTAGTGTGTTGAGTGAGATGTGGAGTGGTAGTTGTGGCAGCGCGTTGTTATTGTACGATCCCAGGACCGCGACAATTGCTGTGTAGTAAATAGTGTTAGTGGGCAGCTTGGCTCGCAGAGACGTTCGAAAGACCTAGCGCAAGCTTACTGATGAAGGACGCCACGCTTATGAAGCAAAACCAGATTTCCCACGCCCAGTCGCCGAGAATACGAAAGACCGGCCCCCCAGAGCAGCGCCGGTGTGCCGGCCACCCCAGATGAGAACCTGACGCTTCTGCGTGCATCGTCACAGGCGTTTCCGTTGGCATGGAGTCCTCCTGGGAAACCGGTGTGGTTGTCTCACAGACGCCATTTTTATTTTGTAAATGTCCCTGGCGGTGTACAGGCACAGCCTGCTGCCCGATCTCCTTGGTGTCGGTGCAACGGCACCCTGCGATAACATCGCCACTCGGCACACCGGCGACATGCTGTGAGGTACCCATGCCCAGGAATGTGTACAGGCAAGGGATCCCGGAATTTATGTCTGTGATTGGCTCGTTCTCCAGTAAGACAGAGTTTACGACTTGCCTCTCGTTTGATTTCCTATGGGACCAGACCTGACGCATGCTGGGTCCTCGTGATGCTCATATACACGATAGCCAATGCAGACACACATGGACACACGCTAAAGAGAACAAAACTAAGAGGACATGGTAGCTTGTCGGGCCTCTTGGAAACAACACATTTTAAGGTATCAGAACACGTTCATTGTCTGAAGAGCACGCTACGCGATTAGAGAACACCCCCCCGAGCGGCTGTTGCGGTCCAGGACGGTGTTTAGAAGGAAGTTTTCAGTTGCACGACTGAGCTCAATAACGGGATGTGAGCCGTGAGACTGTGAGGCGACGGCATATTGTCAGGATTCGAGCCTATGGTAACATTTTTAGATTGCCTTTGGCTTCCGGTCACAATCAACTGCTCGGCCTAGACTGCCAAGTGCCTATGGTGCCTCACATTACCCGGCCGTCCATACAACTGCGCGCACCGGATGAATTTGCTGCCTCTCTGTAGAGCGATTAGCGTCCTGGCTTCTGGGTAAGACGGCTGGAAGGGCCTGGCTGTTGTAGCATCTCAAAAACAGGAGAACCTACAGCCTGCCATTGGCAGTAAATTAAAATAAACGAGTGTACTGCCCAGCCTTATTTGAGCCAGTATACTCAATCGCGTTACTCTGGTCGAAGATCAGTCACCTGTCTGACTGGGAAGGAATTTGGGGAAGGGACGGCCTGGTTGAGCCGGACAGGTGCGGTGCCGACGCAAGTATACCTGTGTGACATGAGGCACAGGTAAATAAACACCCCCACCAACAGGCCAGGGCAAATTGGCAGCCGTTTACTGACCGATCTTGATGGCCTTCGCACAATGCTGTGATTGCGTCCTTTTCTGGCATACATATCCCAAAATGAAAGGTACTTTGCACCATTGTGCCTCCGTCACTATCGTGCTAGGAGCGCCTAGGCTTGCATCCTTCTTTCTTATCTTTCTCACGCCCTTGTAATTACCTTCGTCTTGTCACTCCTCCCCCCCCCCCCGGGGCGTCCCCAATAAGTCCGTGATAGTGTTGTAAACTGCCAATTTGGAAGATTCTACACCTCATGCGGCACGGGCTGTGCCGGTTTCTTAGTGGAGGAGATTACTTAGCTTGCACGAGAGCAGCTGGGGGCCGGATGAAGTTTTGTGTCTCGCTTTCTAAATGTATGCCGTCTCGTATACCCGTGTTTGCAATGATGACAGCATATAAAAATCTCCAGTACCCATGGGGATCAACGTAAGAGAGCATAATATATCAAGGGAGTATATCCGACGTTGAAAGCTGGCCGGGTCTGAGCAATACTTTAGGTGCCTGACTGTACCCGCAAAACCGGACACATAGTGATAGTTGCATGGCCCATACTTCTACGTCTTTAGCAAGCGAAATCTCCAAGGTTATCACAGCGGTTGACCGCATGGATACTGATCTTGTGGTTGGAGACGACGTTGGCAAGTCGCGGAAAAGGCTGCACTTGGTGCCCATATGACAGTTAACGAGAAGGTTTCGGGACAAGGACAACAGCTCCGATATGGCCAAGGAATACCTTCCTTCCTTGCCCAGCTGAACCGAATTGGGATTACGCTAACTGCCGTTTTTTAATGTCACTGTTACACGGCCTACGGGTTCGGCCCGCCGTCCGCTATGCTGTACTACAGTGAAAAAAAGTTGGTGCAGACAGGGGCTTCCTGTTTCTCCAAACCACGAAGATGATCCACGGGTCCTCTTTAGAGCTGTCCTCTCTGCCCCTTATTTGTTTGCTACATAACGCATGGCAATTGGGTTGGCTACCAGGTGGGCCCCGGATACTACGGCTTCTGGTACGTTTGACGTATCGATCGACTGGAATTATGAGGACTATTTTTCGTCCATGTATAGAGCGCTCTGGGCAGACGACTCACTCATTGTTGGTACACTACGGTGCGGATTATCTACCCTGTCCTGTACTTTTCAAATATGCCAGGATCTAAGAACTTCCTACCAATGTCGTCCGGTACCTACGAGGCCAACGGCCGAGATACAACACTTGTTGTGTCATCTGAATGCCGTCCTTGTTTTTTCG
The DNA here is from genome assembly GCF_000961545.1 of Sporothrix schenckii 1099-18. NCBI lineage: Eukaryota > Fungi > Ascomycota > Sordariomycetes > Ophiostomatales > Ophiostomataceae > Sporothrix > Sporothrix schenckii. The sequence goes on from NW_015971143.1 coordinate 1,755,340, forward strand.
CACTTTTGTGGTGCTCTGCAAGTTGAACAAGAGCCCTCGTCTATGCTGAACTGTGTTGCAGTATGAGCCCTTGTATCGCTCATTGACGCCTTAAACGCCGTTGTGAGGACTACAATGGCCCATACATCTGGTTTACAGCGTACGTCGCCTGCGCTGCGTTGGTGGTACCTGTTGCTCCTGCTGGTTCGCATCGCAATTTCGATCAATACTCTCTACGGCGGTAACCTCGGTCTGCCATGGTGGGGGTTTGCCTAATCTGTACTGTAACTGCCATCCGACAGCTACTATTGTATTCTTTGGGGCCTAGCCAACATGCAGGTGACAGTGTCTTTTTTTTATCCAAGTTGCTCGCTGGTGCGCTCTTTCCCAGTAGTCCCGCTGCCCTCCTGTCTTACATGACCATTGGTCACCAGTTTCTCGAGCAGAACAGCAGTCTCATCTGAGACTGTAAGTTCGGATTCCACACGAAGATCCTCGCCTGTGAGATGTTCTGGTATCAGGCGTACGGTACCGTGCTTAGACCCTTTAACTACGGCGTCATACGCATTACGTTGGCAATATTAGCGCAGACATCTTAACCTTGCACGGGAGAGCATTTCATTGCTGACTCTAATGAAGAAATCTACTACTGCTTGCCTGTTTTCAGGGGCGTGATGGGTCCCGCGGTTATTATTGCCAAGTCGTCAACGTACAGCTGGATCTATTACGCCTCTACCACCGGCTCACATCCTAGTCATTGCTGCACATGTGCTCTAACGGTATAAGCCCCACTGGGTTCTAGAGATGCACCCCAATCCTGTCATCATCATGTACGGTGCGACCGTGTAGCCCTAGACTGTGCAAACCGTCACATCTCCGGTTGCTTCGCTCTTCTTCACGGGGGACATGCTTCGAAGACGTCCCGTTGTATTCGTGAATACAACTACGTTGTCGGCGCTGGTCTGGACTGTGGCACGGAGTTGTGCCAGACCATTGTTTTTTTAGATATTAACCCGACCGATTCATCCTTCCCATAGCGGTGGGACAACTGTTTGTTTCTTCTCGTAAAGGGGCAGTTGCGCCCTCTTCTCTGGCAGAACCTGTCTACTGACAACTGTCGCTTCTCAAGGCCAATCCAATATTTAGATTGATGCTTCCATCCTGACAACCTGCCACCGAAACACACTGAACTAATTGAAACCGCCAAGGCGCCTATTGGTTCGAGTTTGAGAGCTGATGTAAACCGAGAGCGACATGTTCGACGACCACTGGTAGTTAGAAGGGACATGATACTTAATTATGATCACTTTATTGTGATGTTGTTGCAGTTGTGTGACATGATATCGAAGAACCTCGTAAGACATATTTTAGGACTCACAACCCCGTAGGTCACGTGTTGGTCCCTAGATATGTGGCCCTGTCCCTGTTATGCCTCGCCTAACTTTATCCCACATACGAATTATATTCGCCGCCTTCCGCGGTGACCTCATATACACGTGACATATCACCGTGTCAAATCTCCCATGTTCGCAATAGCCTAGCTGTTTGGGATTAGCCCATATACAGCGTAGGTGATCGGCCTGGAACTGTTGCCCCTTAACGCCCCCTGTAATTAGATGCGACCGCGTAAATCTTTTGTTCTTCCTCCGGCTTTGCCGACTCATGTACTCCATCCATTCACCCATCGTTGAACGGACAATTACCAGTAACTTTTCTTGTCTGCGACAATATCACAACCTTTTTTGTTTTGCTCGTCGCGCACGCTTACGTTATAAGTTCTTGCAAGTGCTGCAACTGCCTCTTATCCTCTTCCAATTGACAATACCAGGCTACGCAATGGACTTTTACGAACTTCCTGGCCAGATGACGGTCTGGCTTGATGCTGCATCCAACACTTTCCAGAGAGTTCCTGGGTCTGCTGTCCTGATCCGATACGTCCGCTCTAGCTACCAGAACGACCCCGTCCGCTCAGCTATTGAGCTAATTCTCGTCATTTTCTTTATACGCTACCTCCTGTCCCCTTCGTACTCGACCTCTAAGCAGAACTTTATCAAGCTTAGCGAAGAAGTAAGCACACTTTCGACTGGCGACGACAATTCCTTCCTTGTCAAACCATTGTGCCGTCCTCTCTCCCTCCCCGGCTACCTACACGCGCTGACCATTGTATAACTCTGTCTAGGAAATTGACGAACTTGTCGACGAATGGACGCCCGAACCTTTGGTCGCTCCTTTGACCCCTCTCGAGGAGATGGAGACAGAGAGTCTTCCTGTTGTTGTCGGGTAAGACATCTTTCGACGCGGCTGGCAGACTTCGTATCCCTCCGTGGTCCTATGCTGACTGGTTGCTTTACATTCAGTCCGACCGGCCCCAAGTGCAAACTGTCTAACGGACGCACGGTCGCCAACTTGGCTTCTTCCAACTTTTACAACTTCAATGCCAACGAGATCATCAAGGAGAAGGCCATCCAGACGCTTCGAACATATGGCGTGGGCCCCTGTGGCCCGCCACAGTTTTACGGCACCCAGGACGTTCACATGAAGACCGAGGCAGATATTGCTGCCTATCTTGGCACGGGCGGTTGTATTGTGTACGCCCAGGCCTTCTCGACCATTTCCAGCGTGATCCCGGCTTTCTGCAAACGTGGCGACGTCATTGTGGCCGACCGTGCTGTCAACTACGCCATCCGAAAGGGCCTACAGATCTCCCGCAGTAACATTCGCTGGTACAATCACGGCGATATGGAAGACCTCGAATCCCAAATGAAGAAAATCACTCTGGAGCAGGCCCGCAAGAAGAAGCTGACACGCAGATTCATTGTGACGGAGGCTCTTTTCGAGAATATTGGAGATGCCACAGATCTTCCAAAGCTTGTAAGAAATTCTGCTCACCTTTGCACCCCTCTCAAATGATCTTGTGGTATTAATTGGCCGCTTAAACCGACTAATAACTTCGCTTTCATACATAGATTGAGCTCAAGGAGAAGTACAAGTTTCGCATCATCCTCGATGAAACTTGGTCTTTCGGGGTACTTGGCCGTACCGGTCGTGGTTTGACCGAAGCCCAAAATGTGGATCCCTCGCAGATCGACATGATTGTTGGTTCTTTGGCTGGCCCTCTTTGCGCTGGGGGTGGCTTTTGTGCCGGTGAAAGGGATGTTGTAGAGCACCAACGAATCACGGCTGCCGCATACACATACTCTGCGGCCCTGCCAGCACTTTTGGCCACAACTGCGAGCGAGTCCATCAGCCTGCTTCAATCTAGCCCCGAAATCTTGCAACAGTGCCGAGAAAATATCAAGGCAATGAAAGCGCAGCTTGATCCCCGGAGCGACTGGGTCACATGCACAAGCGCCCCTGAAAATCCGGTCATGCTTCTAGTTCTGAAACCTGACGTTGTTCGGAGCAGGAGACTCACCGTGGAAGACCAGGAAAGACTGCTACAGGAGTGTGTGGAGGAGGTAAGTTACAATTCTTTGGCTCACTGGAAAGTATGGTATTGGGTTGAACTTCATTCAGAACGCTAACTTCTCAGTCGCTTACCAATGGTGTGTTGATTACAAGACTGAAGACCCAACCCATAACCAGTGGCATGACTTCGGCCGAGCTCACTGAGTGGCCCGTTTCGCCTGCGCTCAAGGTTTGTGTTACTTCAGGCTTGTCCAAGAAGGATATCGAGAAAGCTGGAGTGACGATTCGCCATGCTATCACTAAGGTTATGTCACGCAGAGCAAGCACCAAACTTGGCTTGCCAGTCGCCGCGTAAGTTGCGGGCGGAAGAAATAGAATGAGGTCGGGCCAGCGCATACGCAATGTGTTGGTTGTGGTTATGCTCGCTGTGAATGTGGCGTTTTTATACTACATGGGTTGGGAAGACGTTCAAATTGCTCGTTATTTTTACGTCGACCCATAACCTGTAGTTTGTACTAATCGAAAGGTTTCAATGCATGGGTTGGGCATCGGCGTTGGCTCGCCGGAGGTCATGCTTTCACCACCCATTGCTGTTCTTCTTCCATACGTATATATACATAGATAGACTGGCAAGGTGCAAGACGGACAGCTCGCAACTTAATATCCATAGCACGTTGCGACTGCAATTAATGTTAATATTCTCACAGGATAAGCTTGTATACCGTGTGCTATTGACCGCCTTTTAAAGACACAGAATACTTTGTCCTGGTGGTCTTCTAATAGTTCGTAACTATTCTTGTCGAGTATAATTAAGACCTGGTATTTACTACGAAGCTATCACGGCCAAAATCTTAAACGAAAAAAGGCAGAGCTCATTTTGTATTGTGGCTATGGTGCTTAAAGAGAGAAAAGTCTAAAATCCCGTGTACTATTATGCTGCACCTTCTCCATTGAAAAATACATTTAAGGTAAAACAGACGAGAAGACAAAGTTGAGCAAAAACGTGGACTTCAGAAAGCAGACGTGATGGAAGAATGGAAAGAAGGACAAACAGTGTATAAAAAACCATGTAAGCAGCGACACAAAGCACAAAAGAGAGCAAACTTGACGAACGCCTCTGAGGCCCTTCAAAAGCAGAAAACACAACACGCGAAACAAAAAAAAAAACGAAAAAAAAACGAAGAAAAAACGCAAATCTCAAAAGTAGGACAACAATCCTGAGCTTGTTTGAACTGTCACTGGAACCAGGAAAGCAGCCAAGCTTGAACAGCATACTGACGATAGCCAGACTCTTAGTTTACACTTGCCAAATCGTATCTAAGCCCAAGCAGATTCAACGCAACTAGAATACTTAGAAAAGACGAATCTTAGCCCCGGCAGAAGCAGACGAAGCAGCAGAACCAGTGACAGTTGCCAGAGCGCCACTGTAGCCAGGCGCACCGGTGCCAGTCTGAGTATGACCCTCAGTATCGTTATTATTTTGGTTGTCAGGCTGCATGAGGTTTGTCGAGTTCAGTTGTTTGGTGATGCTCGAGGGAATCTTATCACCGGCGACAATGGGGGCGACAATGAGAGCGACAAAGATAACAAACATCACGAAGTAAAGAATGGCGTATCGAATGACACGTCTTCTCCGGAGCTTCGATTGCTTCATAGAGTAGATAGGCGGGCGAATTTGCCGACTATTTCAATATTAGCATGACGTTTCAACATGATGTGCATCTGTGACAGAACATACCTGGGTCGCAGCCAGAAGAGCATCATGGAATGCAGCTTGTCAATCTGAGGGACGAGGATGACAGGCAGCATAATGAACAAAAGAATGTGGCCTAGCACGAAGTCACCAGCAAACATGGAAAGTTCTGTGATCTTGCACAAGTACTCACGAGCGGGTTGAGACACGGAGTGCCAGCCCATGGAGTACCACTTGCCCGTCCAGAATGCGATGTTCGACTGGTCGCTCTTGAATTCTCTGGTCAGAGCAAGAGAGATAATCAGCTTCGTGATGAAACGCTGGATGGCAACGACGGTGATCATGCCCAAAAGTGTTCGTGCAAAGTTGAATCCTTCCAAAAAGAACATCACCTCGAAGAAGACCAACAACATGACCACCGCAACACCATGGGCAATAGCCGCCAATACACTGCCAAATTTCTTGCAGCACATGCTCAGAATTGGGCCCATGCAACAGGCCATAGCAAACATAGCAGCGAGGGTGCCAGCATTGACAGCAATAGGCGCAAATGCCACGATGGCCACACGCAGGAGAGAAGCAGTAGCTTTCGCGTCTGGGTTGTGCTTCAAGACGCCTGTCTGTGCGTTGATATAAAGGTAAGGAATCAGACACACAACGACGAGCAGCAACGGGGTGAGGATCTCGCTGAAGAAAATGTTCGTGATTGCTGCGCGGGGAACGTCGGCGGACAATTTGCCAGACGGGTCGCCAGCTGTCTTCCTCTTGTAACCAGTAATGCGTGTACGTGACAAGCGACTGTAGGCAATCCATGACGACGCATGAGAACGAGAGTTACCGCGAGACAACCAGCGAAGGAAATCGCGGTAGTCGATGAAGAAGTCGTTCCAGGCAAACTGATGCGGGTTGTACAAGAAGGGCGACACGATCAGGGCAAGTAAGGAGATCCAGAAGTATGTCAGAGCTGCTTGCCAAATTGTGACAGTAGCAAAAAGAAGCATCATCAACAGACGAGCGCCGAAGTAGATGGATGGTCCAGCAAACCGGCAGAAAAGCACACCGAATGGAATGCGTGCAGTTGCAAAGCCTCGGCCAGTACCGATGTAACGGGCACCACCAAAGGACAAGTCCTGTTGAACAGAATTGGCGTAGATCTGGCAAACGAAGACCTCGAAAAATGGAGAGAAAGAGAAGAACTGCTTTAGGAAACGGGTCACAGCGCGCAAGACTCCACGCTCCGTTAGCTCCTGGACAATGAGAGGGACATAGGACAAGAAGAAGACAAAGAAAATCGACAGAATACAGCGATAGACCCAGTCGTCAAGGGCATCGGTGTTCTGGCAACCGGTGGGGAAGAGCGGATCGGTGATAGGCACGTTGGTGTTGTACTCGCAAGGGATGGTCTCGTGGCGCAGTGCACCAAGGTTGATCAGGCATATCATGAACATCTGAACCGATAGCATGATGAACATGTTGTTCAAGTGAAAGCCAGGGTGGGCGTAGTAGAAAGACAAGAACCGATCTAGCGGCAGTTGTGTACCGAGGTAGTAGTATTCGCGGGACAACATCTGCTCACCCATGCCAGTACCAATCTTCGTAGTGAAGTTCAGAATAGAACCAAAACCAAGGTCACGACCCTTGCCACACTGGTAGTACTCGCAGTGCTTGATGCGACCACCACGTAGAAGAGCGTTCATGCCGGCATAAATGTCTTCGTTGAGATGAAGACCTTTCTGGGCCTTTGAGACACCACCACGCGTAGTCATGAAGATGCCATTGAGAAAATCGGGATGACCGTAGTGCAGCTTGCCACCGATCTGAGCCAGTGTACGGGCGAAAAGCGTACCGAATGTTTGCTCCTTGCCAGCAGCGACATCACCAAGAATACCGATGTTCTCAGAGAAAATGTACTCGCGAGCACCGAGAATAGCGACAGGGGCAGCAACCGGGTTTTTAACACCAGGTGTATAGGGAGACACATTTTCAGTCTTCATCTCTTCGAACTCGGCCAGTACACTGCGGATTTTGAGACACTCTTCGAGGTAATTGTCTTGGTTGGCATCGATCAGCTGAATATACTCGCCACGGTAGAAGATCAGAGAGTGGTTCTGGTTGTCTGATTTGCCATCGCCAAGAATAGGATTACCGGACAGCTGGATGCGAAACTTCGGGCGACGCATGCCGTTTTCCATAATTTCTGAATGGCCGTCAACGAGAGCAGAGTAGAGGCGGGGTTCCTCGCCTTCGCCGACAGGCGGCTCCTCGTCAAGATACGCAATTTGAAGGTCCGGGTAGGCGCGTAGTAGAAACTCGGCGTTCTCCATTTCTTCCTTCTTGAACTTCGCATAACGCTGCATAGAGACGATCAATTTGAACTTGCGGCGAGCCATGCGTTCAAGCTCACGCTCCAGCTTATCAGAGTTGCCACCAAACATTTGAACAACCTCTGGATTCTCTACACGGTAGAGAAGCTTGATAGCACGGCTGTAGTTCATGAAGCCAGAAACGGTGCGGTACAAAGTTTGTGTCCGAAGAGAGGCCCAAATGCGTGTACGTAGGGTGTATTCTGGGGCGGATGACTTGAAACCAATGCAGTAAAACGGAAGATCATCAATCTTGCTCTTTGCGCTGTCCTTCTCGTTCTTCTCTTGGTCGCTGCCACCGTTAAATTGAGACGTCTCGTCAGCAAGAATCTTCGTGTCCTTGACAAAGCAATCCCATTCGTGCGGGTGGAGTTGTTTCAGATATTCGAGCTGGGTGACTCGGGAATAAGGCTCGTCTTCGCGAATAATCTCACGCAACGACAGCAGAATCTTTTCACTGTAATGGGGGATGAGAACAGTGAAAGTCGGCATGTTATCAACAGGAAGCGGTTCAGGGATCGGAGTCGACAGCGATTGGGCGAAGAAGGAAATACGGCGCTCAGCCTCACTATGTGAGGGGAAGAATTCCGTCTTGAACGAATGATCCTCCTGCGACACGAAGAAAGTAGGCGCGCGCAAGGTCCGCTTGCCCTCCTGCTCTGAAGGAACCTGGTGGTACAGAAGCTTCTGAACGTGGTCGATAGCCAGCAAATGCTCGCGGTACATGGAGATAACAATGGCGTTCCAGATTTGAGAGATGAGAACCTTTGGCTTGTACTTGATTTCCATGTCGGTAGTAGCCAGGATCTTCGAGTAAATGCGCTTGGGCAAACGGGAGAAGATGTTGCGCCAAGGTGTCCAGATCGATGAACCAAGATAGAAAGATCGGGCAATAGAAAAGGCCGTGTTGAACAGGACGTACCACAAGAACGTGTCTAAAAAGAAAAAGATCAAGTTCGTGAAGCCCATGAGCCCAAGCAAAATCTGAGGTTGGTATTTGCAGAGGTACTGTTTCAAAATTGTGTCTCCGAGGCAGCTGTCGACATTCATGATGGCAAGATAACGAATCGAATCACGGAATGCACGTGTAAGATACACGTAAGACTCGCCCATCTTGGCACCAAAAACACAGGCCCAGAGAAAATACGACAGAAGCATGTCGTTGCCCTTAAGGCGAGGGTAACTGGCTGTGAACGTTTGGCTGGCGACGTAACGACGCGAGTTTTTGGTCAAATAGCTACCAAAAAGGCCACCAAGGGGCATAATCGCAAAAAAGAGAAACGTAATGACAGCAACAAAAAACTGAACAATGCCAAGAATAAGCGCTGGCTTGCTCTCTTGTTTCTTCGTATAGGCGGCCAGGTCTTTTTCGGGCATAAAGACGTAGACGCCGGGACCGAGGTTGATGATGAGAATCACTATCAGGAAGAGCAGGCGTTTCGTCAAGTGTTGAGCGCCGGCCCAGCGACGAGGAACATAGGCCCACTCCGCAAGGGTAGCCAAGATCTGAATGAGCGAAGCGATTGCTCCTCCGAAACCAACGATTGACCACTGCGCAGAAGCAGGGGGCGACTGGTTCACTTGTTGTTCATACTTAGGGACAAGAAGAGTGGGAGCGTTGTGAGATGTGTAGAACCACCAACTAGTCAAGTGAATGATCCAGATGCGGTTAAAATTGACAAGAAGATGGAACCAAGACCGCGTCTCTTTGTACGTCTTGAAGAAGCACTTCTTCCAGACGACATCTTGAAGCTTCAGGTAGCGCTCAGCAGGCGGAATGTCGACCAACTTCGTCTTGTCTTCGAAGACAATACGCTCAATGCCTTCGGGGTACCAGAAGAGCTGGTTGCAGTCATCGTAGCCGATGATCTTATTGTGGTCGCGCTCCCGACGAATATAGACTCCATTCAAAATCTCGTATCCTTGGTCGCGGACGTAGTTATACAGCGGGGTAATGACGTTATTGAGGTATGTGAGCTCCTCCACAGGTTCCACCTGGTTTTGGCAGGCCGGTGAGTTGAGGTAGTCATCGGCACACTTGAATATGAAGCACAGGCATTCAGGCATAAACCGGACTTGGTTAGCTTCACCCCAGCACAGAAGGTACAGTGCGACCTGGCGAACACGGTCGTGCTGAGACATGCCGTTCATGCGCGTCTTCCAGCGGTATTCGGCTGCTTCAAGTGACTGGTCGCCTTCCAGGTCCTCAAGAACCTGGTCCTCATTCTCGGCATCGGCCTTCTTGTTCTTGCGCTTCTTGCGTTTAAGGCCTCGGCCTTTCATATTGGCAAAGCCAACGGCATCGTCGAGATCCAAGTGAGCGGCAAAGTACCACTTCCGGTAATTGGCATTTTCGCCACCAATGTAATCGGCATGAAGCGACAGCAGAGCCTGGTTGGGGGTCATGCGCGAGGCCCGCGAGTCCAGCAGAGTCATGAGATGGTCATACATGTTCCGCATGCTGTCGCGCTGGAAACCGAACTTGGCGGTCAGGTCCATGAAGATGTCTTCAATCTCTTCCTTGGACAGAGGAATTTGAGCATCTGCAGTCCATGCAGGATAAGGTTCGCGCGAGCGCTGGCCTGCGGGAAGAACATTGCCGTAGTCCAGACCATAATTGGGAGTGGAGGCACCTGACGACCGGTTGTTTCCGTACGAAATCTGTGAGGACGGCGGGCGATAGCCGCGACCACCGGGAGGCATCTGGCCGTCATTGTAGCCGTTGAAACGCTCATCGCCACGGCCGTAGTAGTCCATGTCAGTGGCGCGGGCCATGTCCGAGCGCATCGTAAAGTCGCTGAAGGTCTCCGAGTCCTCCTCGGACGCATGACGTTGGCCACCATGAGCCTGACCGCCGGACTGGTCGTAACCCTGGTCGTAATAGCCATTGTGCTGGCCATGATGTTGGCCACCATGTTGACCATTATCATAGTATTCGTCTTGGTAGTGGTCCTGGTTCTCGTAGTAGCCTCCATCCTGGTGGTATGGGTTACTGGCATCGGCATTGTAATAGCCCCTGAAAATACACGGGTCAGACTAGGTCATAGAGTAATATAAGTTTGGCAAACCTACGCTTCGTCGTAATAGCCATCATTGTTATGTTGGCCATTGTGATCATAGGCACCATGCTGATCGTGATACTGTTGTTCGTCCTGATAGTACGGCTCGGCATTGCCCTGGTGCTGGTGATCTTGATGGCCGTAGCCATGATCGTAGTCGTTATGACCTGCGTATTCAGCCATTTTACAATTCCCTGGAAAGGAAAACAAAGCCGGATTAGTAACAGTTTGGCGGAATACTCGTCGACGCGAGATGCAAGACAGTAAAGTAGGATGTGAAATAAGAATCAAACTATGACCGCGGCTTACCTTATCAAGTGAACATGGGCAACGAAAGCTATTCAAGGATAAACCGGTGTTGCGGTCTGCAGAGCGATTCAGGAGAACAGGGCAAAGTGAGATGAGTGGTAGCTCCAAGCACCGATGTCTGGAGAAAATATGACAAAAAAAGGAGCCGGCCGCTGCGATAAAGCGTAAAAGCTTGATGGTTGCTGGAGTTGCGATTGAAATGAGTGGCTGGCGTGCCGTTACAAACGAATGCGAAGTTGAGAAAAGCGATGAATGAGGGTGGCTGAAAGCTAACTAAGCAAGATCTTGGATCGTGATCTGCAACTGAGGCACAAAACACGTATGTGGTTGTCGGTGTTTGTCTGAAAAGTCACGGACGCGAACCAAAGATGGAAGAAAACAGAAGGGGAAAAAAAGAAGCGATAGCGAGAGACTGGAAAGAACAAGGAAGAGATATCGGCTGCGGTTGTCCAGAAAGGCAGTTTGGAGCGTGACAGAGGCCACAGCGAGATGGCCGATGGCGGTTTGATCTGTACTGTCTTTGGCTTTCGATAGTTGGAGGGACTGAGACTCCAAGTGTCGCGAACCTCGATTTGACAGTGCAGAACGAGAGACTCGACAATGAAGAAAGAACACGCAGCAGGAAATGCGAAAAAAGGAACGTCCCCGTCGAGAGTTGAAGACGGCAAAAGAGCGAGTGACGAGAACAGGGAAAGACGACAAAAGGAAAGGGGAAAAAGTGAGAAGAAAGAAGAAAGGCAGGTCAAAGCAAGTGGCGCCAGGAATGAAGTAAAAGAAAGGGGAAAGGGGAGGGCGTAGCACCAAGGGGCAAACCAGGGGTGGAGAAGCCCACCGAGGAGGGCTGGAGGGCCCAGAAGAAAAAGTTGGACGTCGATTACGCTGTTGCAAAAACAGCCAGGGAGTGACGACGGAGCAATGGGCGATAGGGAACCGAAAGGGGGTTGGCAAAGTGGGCATGCGATCTTATGTTATTGGCTACTGTTCCCTGGGCGGGTAAAAGAAAGCAGGAAAGAAGGGCGGGCGATTTGGAGGCCCGCAACTGGTCTTCGCATAACCGGAATCTGGAAGAAGCACTTTACGGGTGGACAGTCTAGGAACAATCAAGGAACGGCTGAAGTAAGTATGAATTACGGGCAGTGAAGTATCTTACCAAGCCGTGCGCCGCTGTGTGTACCCTTGCCTTCCGTCCAGGCCCCTGACTGGGGCTGGCAGAGACGGGTTGGCAGACTATGGTCACGCCTGACACGGAGCAACGAAAGACAGGCTCGCAAGAAGGAATGGCCAAGGGAGTAAGAGGCAGCGTGAAGATGTCGTATGGCAGGCGCAATTCGACACGACAGGCTCAAAGTACATTCGTAGAGGAGCGAAAACAGAAAAGGGGTGATACAAATCCACAAACAAAGCTAGTATGGACGCTAAAGAGACACAGAGCGATCGAGGACAGCCCACTAGGCTGCTAGGGTAGGTTAAAGAAGCTACGAATCTAAGTTTAGCAAGTCGTGAAACAGGGGAGGCCGGACCGCCACACAGGCCGGAAAGACAGGAAATTGGGTGGGAGTCAAACTGTTACCAGGTTGTCAGTAGAGGTAGAAAACACGCCCGAGCCCACACACCCACATTTCGAAGTATTTAGTTGTAGGAAACAAGGGCTAGTTTTAATCCATAACAATGCGACCCACATTGCTGTGATGGGCGAGCTAAGGGACTCTTGATGTGTCTTACGATATACCGAGTAGTGACGGAGTACAAGCAGGGTACTTTTCGAGAACTAGTAAAAGCCGCTGGTAAAGCGTTGTAGAAGGTAGCTCAAAGGTATGCACGGTGCGCTCACATGAAATACGAACTGTGCCCCTGAACACCGAAACGCGTAAAAGCAGAAGAGGCGGACAAAATGTGTCCCCAACATCTGTTGCATGTGGGAATTACGACGTCGGACGGCGAAAGTCAAAGGGGAAGGGGCAGACATCTCGAAAGTATTACGAAATACTTCGTATGCCTTCCGGCACACATCATAACAGAATGTAGAGAATCAGAGACACAAAATGGAATGAGACAGAATGACACCCATGCAACAACACGGCGTTGCATGTATTCCGTACAGGTTAATACGACTTGCATCTCACAGCTTACTCCAGACGATGCGAGATGATATATACGGCGCCCTCTGTCTACCTACGTACCATAGCAATAAAACAAACTATATAGCCTGACGAGCACGCACGAGAAGACTTTTTCTTTGCACAGTAGCCACTCTGCCACTGTCGTCTCCATACTGAAGTATTCCGGGCGCCCACTGACATTCCATCGCCCCTCCTCTTTCTAATCTCGCGCAGGCATGCAGGTACTAGCCTGGAATTTGCCACGCTCATCCACTCGAAGAGAAAGAAAGAGTGGTTCTACCAAGACGACACGCATTGCCCTTGGAGGAGAAGCAGCAAGACACCAAAGACAACGGGGAATGGAGCGAGAGTGTACGTTGTACTGGGGACGAAACTCTGAAGTCGCTGGAATGCATCCTTCCACCAGTAGCAGACACAAGTAAATAAGGCGCCAGACACACAGGAAACCCGGATACGCCAGCCAATCCCGTTTATGCGCCGTGGCTCATCGAGATGCATCAAAGGCTAAGGTAGAAAATGATTAGAGGGCTCGCTTCCAAAAGGAAGTCGTTTGCCATGCATCCGAACATCTTCCTCCCTCGGTATCCTGGTGCCGGTCCGATTTTGCGCTTGACAATACTTTCTTTTCATTGCCGCTATGAAAGTAGTCATTAGTACTGCGTGCGGACCATTGCCTTGGGGCAAACCTATAATCCCAAACGGTAGCACAAGTGATAAATACTCACGCGTGCCGCGTATATCCAACCCGCAATTGTTTTCTTACATCAGATACCGGGATTCGTGGGCTTTCGATCAAAGCAAATTTTCACCTCTTAAGCTCCTGATTTCGTCTCGCCAACATTGGTCGGGGCACTATCATCGTCATTTTTCTCATTTTCAGCCACTTCCTGTGTCGTTTCAGGTCTTTCTTGCCTGCGCTTGTTTTGTCTTTTTGGCGCTACGTCCATAATCATATCCATTTTGGTCCTGGGCAAGCCTCCCATCGACGCCATTTCGATCGCGCAGATCACTTACCACCATTTCAACTCAACTAAGAAGCGGCCTCGTCAATGTCACTCATCAGTTCCACAATTGATGCTTGGTCATGGTCGTGTCAGGGCATTTCTTTCTTTGGAAGTGTCCAAAATCTAGCAATTGTGTGGAGTCGCTCACTAATGACCTTTGATACCCCTTCAATGAACTAAAATGCCTGCGTATGGTCATGTCCATCTCGCACTGGTAGATGGCGCCCTCACCGAATAGCGTCGCCTCCACATATACAACATGGTTAGCACAGCTTGCCCAGACGCATTGTATGGGAAGCCGAGAATCGGCCCACCCTCCAGGCCAAGATTACCATGGCATCGTCGACGGTCTAATCACTTCACTACGTCGTACCTTACATTACCTATAAATACCTGTAAAAATCATTTTAGGTCAGAACTTTGCTATGTCAAAGAAGTCCCAGCCACCCAGCCACCCTCTTCCGAGCACCTCTTTCCTCCCTGACTAGTCAGATGGGGCTCCTTCGGGACATTCGGTAATGATGCTTGATCCTTGGAATCCAGAGTTAGGGAAGCTTTCAGAGCTCATCCGGGGCAAACATATGAAGCCCAAATAGAAGTGCTTTACCAAGGAAGTTGCTTTCCAATGCTCGGCGTATGTAGGGGAAGGCAAGATACGCTTTTTTTCATGCCGTGCACCTGAACGCCACAAATGCGATCTCAAAACCGTACCACGACACCAAAGTGTAGTTCCATCAAATAAAAAATAGTTTACGCCTTTAAATGATGCTCCATAACAACAATGCCCACAGTATTATTAACGCCAATCGTGAGGTGAGTTCCTCGAGCCAGTGGGCCCTATTTCTTTTCCTACGGCACTTTTCAGGATACAGGACACAACTGTCTCGAGGTGTGTCAATGACAAGCAATGGGCATCGATTGTTGTGAGACTCAAATTTGTCACGTGACTGGTTGTCTTGCCAACGGGTCGTCTGGCGGGTTTCTTTCAGACGGAGCTTAGTTCTAGCATGTGCATCTTGCAGCGCGCAAGAATCGAATTGTCAAATCTGCCCCTGGTAGTATCACATAGCAGACCACGCGTCTTTCACTAAAACTATTTGTTGTTGGCATAAAATTTTTGAACGCCGTGACACCGCCAATATGGCACTGCGCCGCGTCATCATAGATAGTGATGACGACCTCGACGACTTTCCGTCCTTACGATCAATATTGCGAAATTCGACAGTTCCTTCAAATGCTCCTTCACAGACAGCGCAACCAGCAAAGTGGCAAGCAAAAAGAATTATCACGACGACCAAACCATATAAGGTCGAGATAGGGTCTTCTACGTCAGCCCCCAATACAACAATACGGCGGAGAAAGTTGGGCCGCATCAACGATGACGCTTCCCTCCTTCGCCTACAGGGAACCTCGAACAACAACACTCTCAAAGGAGAACTGAATAGTCCCAAGCTAGAAATGATTAATCTACCTCAGAGCTCTTCCCCGGGATTATCTCGATCAAAGCCACGGATTGAGCTAAGGGCAAGAAAAACAAGAAGGATGTCCGAGATATCAGCGGATGACAAGGGCGAGCTCTCCACAGAAGACGCGACAGTATTGCAAGACGTTTCTCTTGACGAATACTTCGGCGAATATGGTGCGGAAAAGGCCCGAGCGGGTGCTGCAATCAACGCTGATCGCAACGGTGAACATGGCGACGAGCCTACGGGTGATCAAAACGTCAATGAAGACAGCGATGGCTATAGTAATCACAAAGGGCAACATTGCCGCCTGGGCGAAGGGCAGAAAGACGATAGCCAAGGAGAGGCTGAGCCGACCGACCGCGGGCAGGATACGGACAGCGACAGCGAGACTTCGGAGTTCCGGGACTCATCTTGGAGTAGCGATTCATCGTCCGGCTCTCTGGGTGACTTTTTCCCGATTGCACGTACAAAGCGGCTTGCAAACACAAAACTACAGATGCCCGAAGAACATAAAAAAAGAGCGTATCCCACTCCTCAGTCCCAAACGACGGCGGACACCTACACGGATGACGGAAGCACCATTTTTTTTTCAGCCGAGGAGTCGTTTTCGAATGTTGGGCCAGATCTTAATGCGTCCAAGACCAGCTTGTGAGTTATATTGGGTTTTGGTGTATTTCAACAAACATCCGTGCTTACATACGATCTAGGTACCCATTCAAAACCGACACAGCGCCCCGGAAGCTTCCAACAGGGTCTGTATTACGGCCTACCACAGATGAGCGGCCCAAGACGCCTCCGCTTGGCCACCCCAAAAATTCTAAAGTCGAGCGCCTCCAGTCGCCCTCAAAAAAGCTACCGCGCATACCACAGACTCCACACCAGCCAAACACCGACGACTTTTGGAATCAAACTGTCACTGATAAGTGGAATATGGAGCACTCTCCACGGAAGCTTCTCTTTGACCCGGACCAGACCAAGATGAATAACCAGGCCCCCAACGGAACCAGAAACGCGGGGCCATCTACGCATTTCTTTCCCTTTTCGAAAAGGGGCGCAACTGCAACCAAACGGGGAAAAGATGCAAAAAAATTGTTTCAAAAGAACAAGCATGGCATGGCAGAAAAGTTCTTTGCAGAGCTTGATAATGTTATCACGGGCGGCCAACTGAATCAACTAGCGGCTTCAACAGGTGGTGTCCAGATCGAATGGACCAATAAACTCAACACAACTGCGGGGCGGGCGAACTGGCGGAGAGAAACGCTTCGACCAAAGGTAGCCCCGGTTGTTGACATTGAGGATGGTTCGACGACAAGCGTTGTCAGTACGGACATCGCAACATGCGTGAAGCACCATGTGTCCATCGAGCTAGCCGAGAAAGTCATCGACGATGAGCGCCGTCTTTATAATGTCATCGCACATGAGTTTTGTCACCTGGCTAACTTCATGATCAGTGGGATTACTGGGAATCCACATGGCAAAGAATTCAAGCTGTGGGCAGAGAAATGCTCGCGACATTTTGGTGACCGTGGCATACAAATCACCACGAAGCATACCTATGAAATTGACTTCAAATATGCTTGGACATGCGAAGAGTGCTCTACGGAGTTCAAACGCCACTCCAAGAGTATCCATCCGGAACGTCACCGGTGCGGAGCCTGCAAAGGAGTCTTGAAACAAACGAAGCCTGTTCCACGGCGCACTGGGATGAAAGACGAGTCTAGGGTGGGCGCGGATGGAAACGTGTTGATTAGAGGCCCGTCCGAGTATCAACAGTTCATGAAGGAGCATATGGCCATTGTCCGGCGTGAACACCCCAACAGTCCTCAGAAAGTCATCATGACACTTGTTGCAGACAAATGGAGCAAGGCAAAAGCTCATAAAGTAGCTTCTCACAGCCGACCAACAGCCGATGCTCCTGACAATGAAGCAGTTGCAGGTGTGGATGTTGCAGGTGTGGATGGAACTGAGGCACATGTGGACCACTTGGGCAGGGCCTTGGTTGATCTCACGCTGAGGTAAGTGCGATCCAGTGTCACTATGTAGTGAATATGTATATATCAAAATTGGAACCCATATGCACACAGGATAACACATCTGGGAAGTATATTCGTTGCTGGCTTGGCTTACTGTCTGATATCACAAGTTCATGGCTACGTGGAATGACACAGAATTAAAAGGTGCTGAAAGGATGTACCGGCCCTACAAAGCGTATTAAGTAAAAAAGGCAATACATGTTCCAATATCGAACTGAATGATGCCAAGTCAAGAAGCCAAACTCAATGGTGCCACGCCCGTGTGCGGTAGCACCTCCACTCTCTAGTGTTCACGTCCAATATTCCGGTCATATCGCCATCGTACTGTAGCACGTGGTTTCTTGGAAGTCTCTCGTTTCTGCATTTTACTTTTACTCCCCCTGTTAGGAAAGTCAAAATCACACCTCGTTGAAGAGATTCCAGTCTTTGACTTGAAACGTCGCCCATATGCGCGACGCGTATTCCACAGCATCACCAATAAGCTGACCTTGTTTGCCTAGTTGTAGGTCAACGTCTTCCTCGTCGTACTCGCCCTTGATGTGCGGTACGTTGATCGTAATCAGAATGTCGGTAGATTCCTTTTCGAGACGGAGAAGCGTCAAAATAATCGCCGTGAAATCCGGCGCGCTGCTAGCTGCGGCCTTGGGATCAGGGCGAGGCGTCTGAGTCGCAATCAAGGAGTATGCTGGGATGCTCTCGCTACGGAGCAGAGTTAGCTGGTGGAACAAGACTCTGTGCCGCAGCTCTGGTCAAGGAATGGGGTGTGAAAACGTACGGAAGTTCGGAGAACTGCGTGTCGGTGGTATTCCACACACGTACCGAGTCGGCATCATCGCCAATAAGCTCCTCGAGGTGTGTGGAGAGTGCTTTGCCGTCGATCTCGGCCGTGGTGCCGCTGGGGCCCACGCGTTCGCATATTTCGAAGATGATACTCGTAAAGCCATCCTTGTCGATATAGACCTCTTGGTTGTCGGGGACCTGGCGCAGTTTACTAAGGGATTGTTAACCATCAAAGAAGGACAGACCATACACTACCAAGCAGAAATTTCTCTCGCCGAGCGGCAGAGGCTATGGCTTACCTAACATCGGCAAAGTTCTCGGGCAGGTCAGCGACGATGGCCGAACCAAAAAGAGGTGTAGGCACGAACTCGGTCTTGGTCATTGCGGCGATGATCGTGTGGGCGTGTCGGGTATCAAGATTTCGACGTCTATATGTTGCGGTAAGACGAGGAGGCGGGCGAATGGCAATCTATTGTAAAACCAGCAAGCGGATAGATAAAGTAACAGTTGCAGGTATGCCTCGAGGTTTCTGAAAGGTTCGGGCGCGCAGTTTACAACAATCGGACTTTGGGGAGGGGATGTGAAATAAAAGGCGGGCCACTTCAACTTATGACAGTGGTAATGCTATTACGCTCATGTCCATTTCAGGTGCTAGAGAGGCGCAGCCTTGGTGTGCAGTGATTGATCAAGGCGCATACATCCATGGCCAGTGAATGGCGGGGTTACTGACGAAGCCTGGCTGTTGACATTGTCTTGTAGAACTGGGAAAAGTGTTTCCACATGAAAGTAGTATATAAGCAAGGGTAACAGAAAATTTCTAATTGGAGTGGGACTATCCTAGCGAACTCACCTCTTGCCTTTTACCAGAGATGACCGTGGGACGGCCCAAGAGACTCCACTCAATAATCTTTGGCAACCAACTTGAATCCGTTGGATTCGATTCGACTTTTTACCAATTACGAACGAAGCTTTTTTCTTTTCTTTTTCTTTTCTTCTTCTTCTTTTTCTTTCTTTTCTTTTTTGTTTTCTTTTTTTTTGTTTTCTTTTTTTTTCATATATATATATATAAAAAGGCACCGCCATTCTTTTCGCTTCTTCTCCTTCGCGTATAACTAGATCTCGTGTCACTGTAATTAAATTTTTGATTTTTGTAACTCTCTGCGAAAAAAATAATAATGTCATAATGTAATTAGTAGTCGCTACACAAGGAAACGTAGAGTTTATGTCATTGTCTTCCGGGGCATGTTGTATGAACGTTTCGCATATAATACTAGATAGCTCGATGTGTTATGTAACGTCAGGGCCAAGCGGGGTAGCTTGAGCGCTCCGTCATAGCGCCTTGACAAAATCCACCTGTCTTCTCCCGATATCCTTTCTCCCGGCAACGTACGACATACAGTTCTTGGCTTCTACACTGTAGTTATCATATGCGGTCATACGGTCTTCTCGAAACACTCACATCATCGCAGTAATAAATCCCAGCGTCACCAGTGAGCCACTTGCTACCATGGCTGCTTGTATCTTCTGTAAAATCGTCAAGGGTGCGTTCTTTGTCAGAGGGCAACAATGGTGCTGAAGCACGGACTCGTACGGATTCCCGAGACCTTTCCTATGCTAACACTATTTCACAGGCGAGATTCCCTGCTTCAAGCTTTTTGAAACCGAGAAATCACTTGCCTTTCTTGACATCAACCCGCTGAGTCGGGGACACGCGGTAAGTTGAGCCTACCACACGACGGTGATCTCTACTTTCAGTTGAGGGCGAGAAAAAATAAATTTGCTAATAGAAATCTGCTCCTCGTCCCATATTCCAGCTTGTCATCCCTAAGTTCCACGGCGAGAAGCTTCTCGATATCCCCGACGACTATCTCACGGATATACTGGTATGGTATCATAGCCCTAGCCCAACTCAGGGACTCGCATTCATTTCCAGTCGCGTGCCACTAATCCTACTTGGTAGCCTATTGCCAAAAAGCTGGCCAAGGCAATTGGCACAGACAACTACAATATCCTACAAAACAATGGCCGTCTTGCTCACCAAGAAGTCGATCACGTAAGGCCCATCTATCACATTAACCGTCGGCATGAGAGGGGGTGGCTAGGACTAACTCAGCAAACAGGTTCATTTCCACGTGGTAATTTGCCAATTCGTCCAGTCTACTTTTCTCGTCCTTCATAGGATCCTTGCTAACCAGTTGATAGATTCCTAAACCGAACCAGACGGAGGGTCTTGGGGTCGGTTGGCCCCATCAGAAGACCGACATGGACCAGCTGAAAGCTCTGTTCGAAGATCTCAAGTCACGTATCTAGATATTGGGTATCAATATCGCCACAAAGCCTTGGTCATGGTTCAGGCACATCGAAACTGGCTCTGACGCCATCTGACAGTCGTTTTGGTTCGAGATACATCAACCGCGCAGACGGAGACCGGTAATCTCTAATTGTTTCGTTTATATTTACCGTCATAAACACTGCACGACATTCAGAATTAGAGGTCTTCCCCTCTGACTCCAGTGTTTTGCTCAGATTAAGCTCTTTCTGGACGAAAATTCAAATAATTGATCTGGTAGCTGAAACCCTAAGTCTAAATTCCAGGGACACGACCAGAGCTGCATGGCCGGTGGCATACCTACACAGAGAGGATGTATCGGGCGTAGCCAGAGGTGACGAAGCAAGAATAATAACTCTAAACTGATCTAGAAATAACACACCCGCAATTTACAGGCCATAAAGCCACAGGGCAAAAGCGAATGCTGGGATAGAAATGGACATCATCCGTAACCCGAGCTCGTGCCCACAACCTACTCCACGTCGTCCTGTGCGATTGTGTTCCCGTTGGTCTGCGCCGTCTCGTCCTTGTTGGGCTTCGGGTAGAAGTCGACAGTTCCATCTGCACGAAGTATGCCAGTGCGATCATATAGCGAGCGAGCGCGAACGTAAGGGTCCAATTTCCAGTAGTGCTTGCGCAGCTGCTCGGCGATATCTTCCCTCGTATCGCGGGCGGCCTTAGCGGGCTCCCCATCATTGCTCAAAACCCACTGGGCAGTGGCCTCTTCGAATTTTCGGGAGAGACGCTCGCGCTCGACTATCAGCTTATCCCGATTGGCGGTGTCATTCATCTTATCGTTCTCTCCAGGTTCCGGCTCAAGGTATGTGTATTCCCAGTCCTCATCGCCATCCAGTTCTTTTATAATCTTGTCCCTGCTGATAAATTGCTCCATATCCTTGACATTGTTCGTAAAATGTACTTTACTTGCCACAACCGGGTCAAGCCACCCGCGAATAATTCTCCAAATGCCTACATACATATTAGCAAGGTGATCAATAATAAGCGAGGTGCGTAGGTAAACGGCAGCAAAAGATGCACAGTCAATCAGCATCGAGAACGTGCATACCTTGGAAAAGCCAAGGTGCCTTGTGTACCAAGACGGCTCCCAAGCACTCTGGATAATTTGCCTCGAAGCACTTGATCATAAACTTGACTGGAGAGTAGTCCTGATGCAAAATTAGCAACACGTCACACAAAGAAGCGGGTGTTAAACCTGCACAGTGCCACCGTAGCAAGCGGCTTACCATGTTGGCTAACGAGAATCCTGTCATGTCAAAGATTATGGTCTGGTTAAACAGTCATTTATTAGTAAACGATACCAAGTTGTAGTCACAGAGGCCGGAATGTTTGTCTGAAGGGATCGTGTTTACCGCAGTATCGACAGGTGGGCGAAGAGACAGGCGAGCTGTCTCAATGATGTAAACCGTGCAGCGCTCGACGCTCTGTTCGACCTGGTCGCCTTGGTGATGCAACCGAACGCGTACGATGCAAATGGGCCGGCCTTGTTTGTCTGAGCCATGGAGGAAACTCTTGCCCATGCGCATCTGAGCTAAGAAATCTTCGCTGATGGTCTTGGCCTTTTCATCGGTGGCAGTGGCCACTTCTTGAGCAGCGCCGCCGTCGCCCTTCAGCATGATATCATCGTCGACGTGCATGTCCCGTGCCCGCCAGTGCATAGTAGACACGAGCATGACAAGGGCCTTGTCAACATCCCATTTTCTGGCTCGGAGGAAGCGAAGAAAGAGTGCATCAGGGTGGTCGTGCTTGACCATTGCCCATAAGGTGTCACGAATGGACTCCGGGGTTTGGTTGGCTAGTGCTTCCTGGAATAGTTTGCTCTGGCCATACTTGTCATCCTCGCTTGCTGCAGCAAGGTCCACAGCGGAGACTGCTTTAGTCACAGTAGCGACAGACTCACCGGCCGGGTTGCCGTCTTTAGAACCACCATCCTTAGTGCCCCCGTCCTTCTTTGACCGCTTGAACAGGCTACGTTTTTTTTTCTTGTCCTTCTTTTTGCTGTCACTGGCCGCTGCTGAGCTGATGGTTTCAAGAACAGTGTCCCCCGTACCATCTTCATCGTCAGGCGCATCGGCGCCTTCCGCGGCAGAACCGGGATCGAAGCTAGACAAATCAATCTGGCACACCTTAAACACAGCGACCCAGAACTGGCGGAGCTTCTCCTCTTGTTCCGGTGTGAGGTTTCCCAACCGGCCTGGAGGCAATTCTGAGCTCATGCTGTAAAAGTGTTCTGGTGTGGTTGAGTTTAGATGATTTCCCGAAAACGACTGACTGCTTGACTCTGAAAGGGCGGTTGTCCTTGCGGCGTGGGAACGCGATGGAGATTCGCGGTCGATGGAGTAGTAAACTATAGCACCAAGCGAAAGCGAGACGGCTATCACAAGACCGAAGGTGCTGCTTGATGATTGAAGAATCCGGCTAGGCGGTGTACTGTACCTCTTCTCGTGGGAACTGTTCAGGACGCCTGCGGTACGCAGTTTCAAGGTCGAATGGCGGTAGGGCGGAGGTACTCCAGGACAAAGTTGGGCCCGGGTGCCAATTGTCGGCGATGTAGTGCGGATGTTCCGGAGAAGGAAGCTCATAGGACTCAATCGAATGTAAATCTAGTAGCAGCGGTGCGCTTTGCCAGTTAGTTGTGGAAGGTGCAGGTGAAATCAAGAAGAGCATTGGCAAAGGAGAACAAAACAGCTACGTGATTCTTTAAGATAGGTGTCGTACCTGGTGGTCAATCTGGGGTTACTAGGAGCGTTGATGTTTCGACTGCGTCGTGATATTCTAGTAGTAAGAAGTGCACTGACATGTGCAGACGCTCAAGATGGAAACAATCAGAAGAGAGCAACCAATGCCGAGATCGAGAGGACGGCGGATGTGAGCAGATAAATGCAGGTATTCAGCGCCGGAGGGATTTAGTAGGCTGGATGAGCATGTCGTCGCGGGGTAGTGCGTCGTAAAGCGGAAGGGAGACGCCGATCGATGTGTGACAAAAGGATAACCGGGAACGAATGCCTTAGGAGCTGGAAGCGACCAACGTGTGTTACAGCGATGGCGAGATCGAGAAAAACGAAATCAATTGCGGTTGCCAGAATAAGAATCGACGAGAGTGTTTTCGATGCTGAGCTTGGTGCGCTTTTGAGTGAGCGTTGTTGGCCCCAACGTATTGCCTTTGGATTTTGCGTTGCAAAGGGTGGTCTGGAAGGGGGGGGCTTTTGAGTTTAGCTCGGTAACCGAACCCAGCCATTCATTTCACCATCTAGTTTGTGCAGAAGCTGGGGTGTATCGCCTTTCGCCCTTTTTGATCATCAGAAGCGCCATTGTGAAGCTTACGGTGCTGTCCTTGGCCACCGGACCTCCCGGATACATGAAAATACGCTTCACCAAAGAGCTGCAGGAGGCTTGGCCCTAATTTTATGTGCGTCATAGTAACTTAACGGGTTTTACGGGAAAAAATAGAATCGTGTCCCCTGACTTACCTGCCATCTTGTATACGAAATACAAAGGATACATTGGGACAGCCCATCAGAAGGTGTTAAAGGAAGTTTGAGCTGGATATTAGCATTCTAGGGATTTTTATTTGGCCCCCGACACCTTCCTCGGAAAGCTACCTTTTCGTCGTTCTGCCGCTCGCTACCTTTTTTCTGTGTTGCACCAGGCCCATCGATTGAACCAGGAATTAGGCACGTGCCTGGCCCGTTCCCTTGCCGTTGATACACAGACTTGGGTCACACTTAGCTGCTCACGCGTTGTAGCGCGTTGAGGCGACGCGAACCCACTAAGTACATAAGGCGGAGGGTTTTACAGTGCGTAGTGAATGTATGCCGAAGTTGGTGTACATATGAAGACAACAAGTTTATCCAGCCACGGATTATTTCAGAGGGTTTGAACGAAGCCAACCGCGCCACCCAACAGGCTTGCACAGACTCTGTGTAAAACCGACTTCTTGCGCAGAGCTTGATCTGAGCCCGGCTGCCATCATGTCGTTTGAACCGCTTGGTTCATCCGGCCGACAGGAGTCTACGTCACGCACGCGAACGTCACGCCCTACCACGCCACTTCGAGCATCGTCGCGCTCGTCATTCCGAGAATCTGCCCGAGGTAGTGTTCTCGGTGACGCACAGTTTCCACTTAATGCATTCGAGCCAGCTTTTGCAGAACTTTCGGAGGCTATGGCTGATTTAGAGGCGAATATGATGCACTTCCAGTTGATGCATGAAAGCCTCGCACGGTTTAGCGAGAGCTTCGCCAGCTTCATGTACGGCTTGAATATGAACGCCTACTGCGTGGACTTTCCCGAGGTGCGTACCGCCAAACTTGCCACTTGAATTTCATGCTTGCTTGTCTTGTTTTTCTGCTAAATCAGACTTTCTGCCTGCAGGGTCCCGTCTACGAATCGTTTAAGAGAGTCAGGCAGAGGGAGGAAGCGGCAGGAGCCGACCATGAGATAGGCGGCCTGGCTGGAGGTGAGTAAATACCCGTGTCTATTGACGAGCGGGTGTACATATTCGCATCAACAGGCTGATGCTGTTCTCAGGAATTCTCCGTCCAGCGGAAAGACTGACTGGAGACTTGGATGGCGAGACCACATTTATGTGAGTTAATATGCACGTACCCTAAACACGATATGTGGCACGCACACTACTGACCTTGGCGCCTACTCGCCAGGACTACCGATACGTCTTTTGTCGACAACCCTCCTGCTACGGCTCCTCGAAATACGTCCCGGCTCCAGACCGCCAGGCCACCACGTGGCAGGGGAGGCGCTAGCCGAGGCTCTACAGTAACAAGACGTGGTGGGCGGGGAGTGCCGGACACACACGGAGCACCGAGTACACGTGGCGGCCGCCCTAGTGGGCTGGCGAGGGCACGGGGTAGAAGTGTTCGCTAGATAGAACCGAGAAGCAAGAATTCATCGGTTGTCAATTAGCTGATGTGCTGTGACTTTCGCAAATCTGGGGCAAATTTGCAGCTATCCGCATACCCCGCTAATTGCAACGTCATAGTGAACAACAAAAGCTGCCGCGCGCGGCGTCGTCTGGCTCGACTGCCGAACACTTTCTATCGCCACCCTTCACCTTCCAAGGAACGGCTGCTCCCCTTGCTGTCGACGCCACTTTCCATGTCTGCTGCTATCCGGTACGTTCCAGCTGCAAAATATCCTGCTGCTGGGATCTTAATTCTGCAATGTCGTGTCAAGCCTGGCGCGAGCAGAGTGCGCGACGGCGTTGTAGCTGTTACCGACGGCGCTGTTGAGATTTGCGTTGCAGCGCACGCACGCGATGGAGAAGCAAATAAGGCTGTTGTTCAGGTGCTATCTCAGGTAACTACATCTTGCTCCTTGCCAATTTCCCTTGAGAGACATGAGTGGCACCTGACAGTTAAGATTCTTGGGGTTCCGAAGTCCAGTGTAAGTGTCACCCGCGGCACAAGGTCTCGGGACAAAACTCTTTCTGTAACTGGGATGCTGGAGACTGGTACAGAATATGGTCAAGTTTTGGACCGCGTGTTCAAACTACTGTCTAATGCGGCAGCATAGGATAAGCCTCCCAAAGGTAATGCCATTTTAGCACTGGATTATCACGGTTCACAAGTAACTACATATTACATATCGGAGTGTGCAGCTGACCTGATAAGGCTTGTTTTCACTGAAAGTACATAAATAAATAAAAACTCGTAACCCGTCTAAGCTTTTCATATTGGTAAATGGCACATAACCAAAAGTCACACGTCTTTTTAATGTTGGGCAAGCAGCGTGCCATTTTATGGTCAAATTAGAAGGCTGGGCTGGGTAAGGCTCCACAAGTCCTTATTGGCCAATGCCCAGAGGCTTCTGCTTGTCTAACCTCCTTTCCCCTCTTGATGATGTATGTTGTACATTATAGACACCAAAGCATTCCGTCTCGCGCAGTCTCCATTATCACAACTCACGGCCAACAAACATTTACGAAGCAAAGAGTATCCCCTGAAGGCAACCTTTTTCCTATAAAACTCACAACAACGTCCAAAATGGCTTCCCGTTTGTTCAGATCATCTATCACTGCTGCCCGCCTGGCGTCGGTCCTACCGCGGGCGACCACTGCGCCTTTAATCCGCCACTTGCACGTTGGCCGGCCTCTTTTTGTGAAAGTTGGCCAAGAGGTGCCCAATCTGGAGGTCCTTGTCGAGGACAGCCCGGGTAACAAGGTCAATCTCGCCGAGGAATTTCAGAAGGGTGACGGCCTCATCATTGGCGTGCCAGGCGCCTTTTCTGGTGCTTGCTCGCAGACACATGTTCCTTCATACATTACGCACCCCAAGCTGAAGAACGCTGGGCAAGTCTTCGTTGTGTCCGTCAACGATGCTTTTGTGTGAGTGTATCTGTCGGCTGGCTATTTTCATGTTCCGGCGAGCCGAGCACAGACTGATTGACTACGTAGGATGAAAGCGTGGGGTGACTCCCTGGACCCAACTCATGACTCTAAGGTACGTAGGATACTTCAGAGCAACATTCTCGGAACTTGTCACGGTGATAGACAGCTGACGGCTTGTTAGATCCGATTCTTGGGCGACCCTGCTGGTGAGTTCACCAAGGCTCTAGACCTTGATTTCGATGCCTCTGCTTTTTTTGGCAACGACCGCTCCAAGCGCTATGCTCTTGTCATCGAGAACGGTAAAGTCAAGAGTGCCCATGTCGAGCCCGACAACACAGGAACGGATGGTATGTCTTCTTGGTTTTCACGCACCCCTACAAGTCTTGACTCCCCTCCTTTTCCTCTTTGGAAATGCCAGGTGCCCCCGATCCGAACTGACTTGTCTTGCAGTGTCGCTGGCCAACAACATCCTTTGAACCAGTGGAAGCCGATAAAGTGAGGCCTAGAATGCGGTTGGCGATCGTCCGACTGACAAGTTCGTGCCGCTGGGATGTTGGATGCGAAGGAATAGCAACAGATATGGGGGATGAAGCGGGTTTCTGTTCTTGGAACAATTCTGCTTACGGCGTATGAAGCACATTTCATATGACTCAAATGTGATGACATTTTGAACTAGCTTGACATTCTGTACTTCGTGACCTGTGCAGCCCTGTATTAAGATTTCTTTGGGGGGGCCTGTCGCAGCACCAACAAATGCACTGAAAGCCGAACGGCGACCAAATTTCACACACCAAACTACAACTCACGTGACATGTCGTTGCCTACCGTGTTTGTTTAGGTTTCTTTGGGCTGAAATGACGGCGATAAAGTGACAAATAGGCCTGACAAATGATGCCTGGCACTGTTAGAGTCGCGCGTCGCAGGGACCTTTGTATTCTACCAGGTTCCAATCCGTCCACAGTCGCCGTCCTTGAGCACCAAGTCACCGTCCCCTGTGAAACAGGGGCGGTGTCTGGTAGCGGGCAGCCGAACACTGTATTTCCGGCGCCTGGCTCCGCCCCTCGATCACATTCATTACTGTACCTCGCCTGCTTTCTCTTTATCAACAATCTCCATCGCTTCTCAAATCAGCCCTGCTCTTTGCTGCCTTGCGAATCCGTATTCTGTTCGACCTTTGTCTGCGTTTCTTCATTTCGTCAAATCATACGCGCTTCCAACGTCACTATTTCCTTTGTTCATCCCTCCCTCCGGGCATAGATTTTCTTTTCTACAGACCCATCAAATTCTCGTTGTCGCCTGGCACCCTCCACCTCTCTTTCTGTTGGTTCTTCTCAAATCGGAGTACCTATTAGGCATCATCTCTTTCCTCCCTTTCTTCACCTCCCACTTCATTTCTCGGACGGCTCGTCAAGGTTTTTTGACGAGCTTAGAGCCACCATCACCATTCCTCGACTACCAAAGCGGAAAGCCGCTGAGGCGACGGCAACCACCGAGGGCCGCTCTCTTCGCCAGAGGAGACTATCGCCCGAGGGCTTGAAGCAAGCCACAGACACCAAGGCGCCTACACCGGCGACAACGGCGACAGCAACCAGAGGTACTAGGAGTACGAATCTCCCGATAATCTCTGAGGGAGCGTCGAAACCGACACCTGCTTTGTCTTCTCCCCAGGACGGACCGCCGACACCACAGACGGCCATTTCTACCGCCATGGAGTCCGACGACGACTTCTTGTCGAACATGTCAAGCGAGGACGATGCTATGCACGATGATAGCGACAACGGTTTACTGTCAGGAGGTGAAGGTACGTCTTTGCTTCTTTAAAACCCCTTGCCTTCTGCCTCATTCCCCGATCTCCTCTAATGCACGATTATGACACATAGATTTTGACGACTTCGAAGAAGAGCCGGATGACATCGACATCGACATCGTTAAGGATGTAGCGGCCGACGATAAACGAAAACACGCTTATGAAGTCGATTTTAAAGTCTATGAACCGAGGGACCTTGACCGACAGCAGGAGGAACTCATGGACGAAGTCAACATGATCCTCGAAATGCGGCCCGAAGACGCAGCTATCCTCCTCCGCCACTTCCGTTGGAACCGGGAGCGTCTCATAGAGGAATACATGGAAAGCCCTTCCAATGTTCTGGAAGCCGCCGGGCTTGGGGCCGACGTTGTCGGACTGCCGAGGCTGGAGGTCATTCCTGGTTTCACTTGTGACATATGTTGCGAGGACGGCGAAGGATTGGAAACTTTTGCATTAAAGTGCGGCCACCGTTACTGCGTGGACTGCTATCGCCAATATTTGACACAGAAAATCCGCGAAGAGGGCGAAGCGGCAAGAATACAGTGCCCCACGACCGATTGCGGCCGCATCATTGACGCCAAGTCCCTGAGCATTCTTGTCACCCCGGACCTTTCTGATCGCTACCACGAGCTGCTTAATCGCACGTACGTCGAAGACAAGGATTCACTAAAGTGGTGCCCTGCGCCCGATTGTGAGAACGCCGTGGATTGCCACATCAAGAAAAAGGACCTAGACCGCATTGTCCCTTCTGTCGAATGCAGCTGTGGCTACCGTTTCTGCTTCGGCTGCTGCCTGAAAGACCACCAGCCTGCTCCATGCAAGCTTGTGAAGCAGTGGTTGAAGAAGTGTGCCGACGATTCCGAAACTGCCAACTGGATTTCAGCAAACACAAAGGAATGTCCGAAGTGCAACTCAACAATCGAAAAAAACGGCGGCTGCAATCACATGACTTGTAGAAAGTGCAAGCACGAGTTTTGCTGGATGTGCATGGGACTCTGGTCGGAGCATGGTACCAGTTGGTACAATTGCAACCGTTTCGAAGAGAAAAGCGGCACTGAAGCTCGTGATGCACAAGCAAAATCTAGAGTTTCCTTGGAGCGATATCTGCACTACTACAATCGATACGCAAACCACGAGCAGTCAGCCAAGTTGGACAAGGATATTTACACACGTACCGAACAAAAGATGGTCCAGTTGCAGACCTCTTCAGGCATGTCTTGGATTGAGGTACAGTATCTGAACGCCGCGTCACAGGCGCTGCAGACCTGCCGCCAGACGTTGAAGTGGACATATGCTTTCGCTTTTTATCTTGCTAGGAACAACATCACAGAGATGTTCGAGGACAACCAAAAGGATCTCGAGATGGCCGTGGAGGCACTGTCGGAAATGTTCGAAAAGCCGGTCAGCGATCTGTCGGAGGCCAAGATGAAGGTGGACATCATGGACAAGACTGCGTACTGTAACAAACGGCGCGTGATTCTCCTGGAGTACACGGCAGACAATCTTGCACATGGTGAGTCTGCGACATCTCAATCCGCGAGCACTTCTTTTACTTGACTTTACCTTTTACCGCTAACCACTATAGGACGTTGGACGTTTAATAACGACCACAATTTGGCGTCTGTGGTGACGGCTAAACCCGCAGCAAATGCGCGACCGTGAATAAACTACGAAGTGCTGGCGATCGCAGCTGGCCTCAAACCGCCATTGGAGACTTGGCGGATATGTGTGGCTCCTGCCATCCACCTTCCGGGTATTGTTTTCGTACCACGATTGGCCATAGATTTGGTGGGGGTGTATGTACCAGAAGGCATATACAACCATTTGGCGAGAACAGGCATCAACGGCATCTTTTAAGCCCAACCGAGTGACGAACATACCGTTTTGCTCAGTGCTAATGCCATGTTTCGAAGAAAGCGCATTAGCTTCTCTGTACTACCAATACATTACTGAGTGAGCGTCAACGGGCGTTTTCATGACTAAAGTTTCTCTTTTCCAGTCGTTTGTTTTGAAGCTTCTTTGCTTGTTTCGTTCTGTGTCCTGGGAAGTTGTGGAGTTTTCAGAGTCCACGTCTTGTATTTACTTTGTTTGCTGGAGTTTTCTTTTATGCGGTAATGCCTGTATTCCCTCCTGTGTCATTCCGCGCACCTGTGTGGGTATTGCTGATGTCTGCTCCGGAATGATGGTGCGTCGATGCTCGGAATGGGCTTTGTAGTATGTCGTTTTTTAGCGTCGTGTTTGGTGTTTCTAACTGCTGGTGGTAAAAAGAATCGGAACATTATCACGTGACGACACAACCCGAGGAGGATTGCCGAAACTTGGCGCTTTTCGGGTCGGGTGTCTTCAGCTTGCCATCGGAAGATCATGTTGTAGTTTTGTTTACAGGCCAAGCCAAGTCAGGGCGCTTTTACAGAAGCCAACTTCACAGTAGGCAGCTTTTCCCCCAGTGCACAACCTAACTGAACACAGAAGGCGCCCTAAAAATGACCACAGTGGCGCTAGCGGGCATAGAGAAAACCCGCGTCTACGTAGACCTTTAAGACCATATCCTCGAAACCTTTTTTGTGTCGCATCGTTTGCCGAAGATTGTGCGAAGTCGGCGAGGACAGGGCAAATCGAGAATGTGGGGAAACAAACCTCTGGGCTGACCTTTTGTATCTTTTCTTGTAGTGATGGGAAGCATCGGTTCTTGGAGAGTATACGGTGGCGACGGCAGGCGTCACTGAACTGTGTTTTTGTGGCTGCGGGGACCTGAAAAGGACTTGTTTTGTTGTCATGCATTTTGTGCTGTGGCAACTTCTATTTTGTTTACCATATTTACGAAGTACGAATACATCGTAGCGAATGGGAAATTCAATTACCGCCGGCATATGTTTCGGCCAGAAGCGGCTTCACTTGGCCGCCACTCTTAGCATTCTGTATTGGGTAGTCGCCTCGGGGACTGGGCGCCGAATGACGAGCCTGCCTGGCTGGGGATATAGTGACTTGTTAGTCTGCGTGAACGTTTAGCCATATTTTCCGCGACATATACCTTGCATCTTCTGGTGCGAACTAACCCTTCCGACTCGCCGTTGTATCTCGACGTCTACCGACATCCCGTTCTCTCCCGGGCTTTGTGGTTGAGTGCATCTGCTTTTCTTGACCTTTATGGTTAGTTTTCATCGCTGTGGCATGTCGTTCTGGTGTCGTTGTGGCCGTGGTTCCTTTCTCGTCGCTTCCGTGACAGCAGGTTGTGCCTCTGCGCAAGCGATCTAATACCCTTCCTTTTAATACGGCTGGTCCTCGGTCTGATGGGCGAATTGTTGTTCCCTAAGCTTTGTCGAATTCCACAATCCCCCCCTTCTCCAATTCTTCCGCCTAACACAAGAGCATGCTGTGACCTCGTCTTTCTTTACTGGCTCTTTTGCGATTCTTTTCTGCTTCTTGTCTACGCTTTCTTTTCTACCCTCGTTATCTGCCCACTCATTTTGTTTCCTTTTCTCCTCACGCATTCCTCGTCTTGTCCCCCCCACCCTCGCAACTGGTGCACATCGCCTTCCCGTCGTCAGTCTTAGCATCTTTCCTTGAGCCTCCTCCACCCGTTTGTTGCTTCTCCGCGTCCAATCTCATAAGGCAGACCGCGATGCGTTCGGCAGGAAACTGCTTAAAGAGCCTGCGGGCCTACTCTAAATACGGCAGCAACGTAAGTCGACTCAACAACGCGCGGGTAGTCATTAACGGTACTGGTTACTGGTCACTGGTTGCTGCGAACTGATAGCTAACACGACCGATAGCATGGCGCGCTGCTTGCCCGGGCCTTTTCAGTTACGGTGCGGCGAGCTGAGATCAACAAGGTATACCCGTCAGCGGCCGAGGCTCTCAAGGATATGAAGCCCCACTCGATTCTCATGTGTGGCGGGTTTGGTCTTTCGGGTGTGGCCGACACGCTGATCGAGACCGTCGCCACCATGCCACACATCAAGGGCCTGACTGCCGTCTCCAACAACGCCGGCACGGACGACAGCGGCCTCGGCAAGCTTCTTCAGTCGCGCCAGGTCAGCAAAATGATTGCCTCGTACATTGGCGAGAACAAGACGCTCGAGCAGATGTACCTCAAGGGTGACATCGAGCTTGAGCTGACCCCGCAGGGCACACTGGCCGAGCGCTGCTCTGCCGGTGGCCGCGGCATCCCGGCCTTTTTCACACCGGCTGCCCTCAGCACCGTTGTGCAGACCGGCGAGCTGCCCCTGCGCAACAACCCCGACGGTACCCCTGCCGAGTTCTCCACGCCCAAGGATCTGCGCGTGTTCAATGGCAAGGCCTACTTGATGGAGGAGAGCATTGCTGGCGACTACGCATTCGTAAAGGCCTACAAGGCCGACCGTCTCGGTAACTGCCAGTTCCGCCTCTCCGCGCACAACTTCAACGGCGCTATGGGCCGCAATGCCAAGATGACTATTGTCGAGGCCGAGCACATTGTGGAGCCCGGTGAGATTCCGCCCGAGTCGGTGCACCTTCCGGGGATCTACGTGAAGCGCGTGGTGCAGAGCACTGCTCCCAAGAAGGTTGAGAAGTACGTCTGGACGCTGGACGAGGCCGACGCCGCCGAGCAAGCCAAGAAGACGCTGGGCACCGGTGATACGGCTGCCAAGCGCGACCGCATTGTGCGTCGTGCGGCCAAGGAGTTTAAGAACGGCATGTACGCTAATCTTGGCATTGGCATGCCCATGCTGGCGCCCAAGTTTGTGTCTGCGGACGTCGAAGTCCAGCTGCAGAGTGAGAACGGCATCCTGGGCCTGGGCCCGTACCCAAAGAAGGGAGAGGAGGACGCCGATCTGATTAACGCTGGCAAGGAGACTGTAACCCTGAAGCCGGGTGCGTCGGTCTTCGGCAGCGAGGAGAGCTTCGGCATGATTCGCAGCGGCCGCGTCAACCTGACAATCCTCGGCGCTATGCAGGTCAGCGCCAACGGCGACTTGGCCAACTGGATGTTGCCGGGCAAGGTGAAGGGCTTCGGTGGCGCTATGGACCTCGTCAGCAACCCGAGCGCGACCAAGGTGGTGGTCACGATGGAGCACACTGATAAAAAGGGCAACCCGAAGATTGTTAAGCAGTGCGCCTTCCCATTGACCGGCAAGGCCTGCGTTTCGCGCATCATCACAGAACTGGTACAACCATACCCTCCCCCAACCCGCCCCCTCTTTCTATCCTATGCAACTGTAAACCGAATCCATTGACTAACAATGTGTCACAGGGCGTTTTTGATGTCAACTTTGCCAGTGGCCTGACCCTGGTCGAGATTGCAGACAGTGTTACTGTCGACGAGATTCGTAGCAAGACCGAGGCGCCGTTTGCGGTCGCCGATGACCTGAAGCCGATGCTGTAGGTGGGCGTTTGAACTTGTTGAGCGCAGTCCGCATACGTGCGCCTTGGGCGGGCTAATATATTTGTATGTAAGATACATATGGTTTATGCCCTAAATGTCACGTTGGTAATGAAAAGAAACCTGGATTTGATAAATTAATTGTCTCCGTCCCCCCCAAATTTCCGAAGCGTTGTTGTCGACACGCATTATACGCTACTGCTGATCACTAGCCACTTTCGGTGGTTGTGTTTGGGCCCTCGAAATCCCGTTTCAGACAGGACACCGACTAGACTTAAAAGTCAAAACACAGCACACTCCTTGCCAACCAAGAAACGTTGAACACTCCAGACCTAACGCCAACGTGGTACAGTGCTGCACGCCACGGAATGATTCCTGTAGCCAGTCCATACACCGTCTATGTGGGATGGAGGGACTGGCAAAAACTCGTTCTGCCAGTGGAGTCCTTCCAGGCCTGACGGCCACAGCGCCTCGGCAACATGGGCGGACTGGACGACCAGCCACGGGACCCAGAGGCCTAGGTGCGATGGCACTGGCTGCGCTCGCAAGTAACCACGATGCACTCGGTTCGGAGCACATAGCAAGCCTTGGTGAAAGGCAGCAGAAAGCTCTTCGCAGGGCCTTGACGAATAGGTAAGGAAATAACCGAAGCCGCAACTTTGGTCGCAGCCAGTCGATATATGTATGTCCACGTTGCTGACGTCTCCGTGTGCTCCAAGCCGCGATTTGTCTCTGCGTCTATGGAGAATGTTCCTGCCTCTCCAGTCTAAGAATACCTCGCCCAGCAGTGTCGAACCCCTGTCTGAACCGAGGCGTGTCCACCTCTACTGTACGCAGTACCGGCAGCCGCGCAGCTCTCTCGATGTTTATATTATCGCGCTCAGTGCCCCACCCTACGAATTCATTGCCCACCTACGCATTGTAACTCCGGACCGGGCTGATTTTGGCGTTCCGGAGCTGATGAAGCTGGCTAAATTGCCAAACCTAGGAGTGCTTGAGATCATCGAACGCGCACCGGATCGTGCTCCATGGGACCAGCTAAGGCTTAATGAGGGGATGCATGGGCAGAGTGCAGACGCTTATCTCGACCCGCAGCAGGTCAGCGATCGACTGGTCAGGGGCTGGAGTCTGACGCGACCAGATCCGTTTCCGGCTCTGCGCGTGCTCCGGCTTTGGGGATGCAGTGGTTACATATTAACTCCAGCGTGCCTGCAGAATGCAGTGAAATTTCCGTTGTTGGCGCTCACAGTTGTGTCCGTCCAGTACAACAACCGTCAGGCCACGCCGGACACATGGTCAGATGCCTTGCTGACTGCTTCGGCGTCCGGCTGGACTGGTCTTTCCCTCTCGAGGCAAAGCTCCCAGTACAGCATTGCGACAGAGGTACCGCATAAGAGCCCGGATCCGTATATTTTGACACTCAACATGGTCGAGGATCACACTACACCGGTGGAAGCTCTACACTGGGGTTCGCACCTGTATTCGTTTGTAGCTAAGACGGCTTACGATGGCCGTCAGTTTGAAGATGGCTTCCTAGCGGCAGCTGCAACTGAGCCCCTTAAAGATCATTTCGCGTTGTTGAGCTTGGGAAGCGACCAGGGCTCCAGGAACGACACCATCTCTAGACAAGGAGACAACGCGTTTTGTTTCATCCGGGCGCGTGATGACAAACCTTCGCAAGCGGATTTCAAGACGCGGAGAAAGACAGCCACGGATTCAGTTCTGTCGAATGGCCAACGCCGCAAGATACAGGAGCAGTTGCAGCCACCTGCAAAAAAGGCTAAGGGAGGGAGGAGCATCGGGAGCATGCTGGACGACTTTCTTGCGTAGGGGTTCCGTTCAGGCACTCCACGGACCTAATACGGGGTACACATTATGCCAACGAAAGTGCGGTACCCGTGTAAGCTTGTATGACGCAAATATATCGCTTGATGCCGCATTCCTTTCCTTTGCAGGACAGAAAAAGAGATCAAGGCCCGAAAAGGGTTACTAAAGCGCCGATTCTCGTAAGAAATTCCTCTGTCCTCCAATTTCCCCTCCAAGGCCTGCCACTGAAGAATGACGGCTAAAGCCAGAGTGAATATGAAGGAGTATGTTTTCGTTTTATGTTGAGGGAGAAAAAAAGAAAAAGAAGAAACCACGGAGAAAGTTTCAGTGGGATCCGATTTTAAAGTTTAGTTTGGCGGCCAAGAAAAAGCGGGTCTCTCGTTATATTGCATAATCGTCTAAAAAGTCGAATTTAGTAAATCGTACATGGCCGAAAATGTATGCTGTGGCGCCTAGGTTTATCCTCCCAGCCACCGAATTGTATATCACGTGAAAGATCACATGATATGCCACGTAAGCCACCCTTCTGACATCTGATACTCGTAGCAGTGCACCATACAACGTACGGGTGTGTCATTAGCAAGGGAGTCATGTACGTGACTAATACGAATTACTTGTTTTAAGTGGATTAGCGTCCGCGAAATTTGACATGCTTTGTCCTACACTTGGAATAAGGAACAATGCTCAGTAGTGAAGATCCCGGGCGGCTTTGTACTGAGTTCAGTGTGCAATGTTGGGCAGAAAGTACTAGAGGGCCAAAAACTACCCCTCATTTTTATGCAACCGCATGTGCCTCGATGTTGACTCTTTCACGTATTGAACCTCCAATGGTTGCCCCTCATCATCCTCTGGCATTTCACATTCTACGGCCCTACTTTGAAGCATTTCGTGGTCACACGACGGCTTGTTTCTGCTGCTCTACAATTTCCTCTTTACGCAAATAACCGTCCGGCACTCCTCGACGTTTCAACGCAGTTATATCGCACTTGCCTATTCTCTAGCAGAACTGACAGTTACAACCTGGGCCGCCCGATACATTCCATTTCTCCCCTCTTATCAATTAACTTTCGAATATGGCCGGTGGTCAAGCGCCCGGTGCGAACTCGCGTGGCCGTGGTGGCAAGTTCCGGAAGTTCACACGCGGCGGTAAGTCCTCCACAGGAAGAACCCCATGCTCGAGGTTTCTTTGGCTGACGATGGGATCTCACAGGTGGAAAGCACTTCTCTCGTAACCTGCGGCCTCTCGATGCCGATGGCAATGAAATTAGCATGTGGAGCGAGGATGGCGTACCAAAACAAAACGGGAGTGACGACTCGGAGGACGACGACTCAGAGGAGGATTCCGAGGAGGAGGAAGACTCTGATGATGCTGCCCCTTCTTCGAGTGCTGCCTTAGCGGCATCCGCAGCATCCCGCGAGGATCGCAAGAAGGAGAAGAAGGCCCGTAAGGAGGCAGCGATCGCTCGTGCCAAGGGCCAGGCCGTCCAAGTGGGCGATCTACCATCCAGCGAAGACGAGAGTGACGACGAAGACCTTCCTGCCAACCCGAACCACTCGCGGGCTGCACGAAGCCAGACGAAAGTGGCTTCAGCCTCTGGGAACCGCGATGTCGACGAAGCTGGCGAGGGAGTCAAGGATCTAAGCCTAGGCGGTACTGCGGCGCCCCAATCTCGTCGGGAGCGTGAGTCTCTCGAGGCCCAGCAGGCCAAGGAGCGTTACCGAAAACTGCACGAGCAGGGAAAGACGGACGAGGCCAAAGCCGACCTGGCGCGCTTGAAAATCATTCGAGAGAAGCGTGAGGCCGAGGCGGCGCGGAAACAGGTAAGTTGGACGTCTCGTGGTCCTAATACGAAGTCTCTTATAACTAATACGTCACTTCGCCCAGGCTGAGAAGGAGGAGCGGGAAGCATTAGAAAAAGCTCGCAGAGAAGAGACCGAGGCGCGCGAGGCGAAGAAGCGAGAGGCTGCGCTGGGTAAGCCCAAAAAGGCAAAGAAATAAGTGATGGTCCAAAATAAGGCAAAGATCTAAATAATAGAGACCTCATTAGCACATCGTAGTGCTCAAACTCAGGCCTCCAATACGTAGAGACCAAATGCATTATAGCGATTACATGTCAGCCTACGGTACTCGGATGAGGATGGGGTGTGTAAAGCAAAAGAACCCCAAC
Source organism: Sporothrix schenckii 1099-18 (assembly GCF_000961545.1). Lineage (NCBI taxonomy): Eukaryota > Fungi > Ascomycota > Sordariomycetes > Ophiostomatales > Ophiostomataceae > Sporothrix > Sporothrix schenckii. The sequence continues at coordinate 1,793,409 of NW_015971143.1, forward strand.
TATTCTAATGCCCTATATTATATATTAAAATCTGCCTCACGGTTTACGTGACACGATCTACCCCATGCACCAGTATACCGAAATGCTAAAACCTCTCTAATCTAAGCCACAACATTTCATGTACATCGCACTAGCCAGTGCTTTTGGCCTAATTTGCCTGTCTACCTGTCCCTCGACTACTCTCAAGTCAAAGATACTGCGGCGACGTCTGTCAAGATATATCCTTACATTCCGTGAAGTCCTTCTGTACCTACTGAATCAGCCCAGAGCTGGTCAAAGTCTACGCCATTTTCTTGGAACACATCCCGCACCTCTTTAGCAACTATTGCTTGCCGTTCTGCATCGCCAAGACCTCCAGGCCGCGTAGCCTCGAACTGAATAATTTCAATCCAACGGAAAAATAAGTCCTCCTTCCCAATCGCAGCGAGCGCATCACGAAAAGCAAACACTTGTCTGCGGCGAATGTCATCGTCACCCGAGGAGGCACTAGAGCCAACACCGCCACCTAGCGACCGCAAGTCTACAGTCAGCCAGCCATAGTCGTCATGGTGAAGAAGTGTCAGTGATGTAAACGCCTCGAGCGCGAGTTCCTTTTTGTCCACCAGGTGCGTCGCCAGCACCATCAAGTTCCAATCCAGGTCCCAATTGCCGTCCATGGTGAGGTAGCCCGTCTTTTGCTGGGTCAACAGTGGCGATGTCGCTTGGCTGATGTGTGCAACAAGCAGGCGACGAGCATTCTCATCGTTGACCAGATCCATTTTCGTCGTGGCGCCACTGTTGCTGCCGGCCGCATCGTCCGATATGGTGCTATTCTTTGTCGATGAATACCACGACCGGCTGCGGCGAACGTAGATCTCCTTGTCGCGGAAGCCGACCTGCATACGCCAACCAACAGGGTTGCCATGTGTGGTACCGAAACAGAACTCAATGGGCCATGGCCAGACAAAGACACACAGGGTAAGGTCTAGCATAAAAGTAAAGCCACGGCGGAATATCACAGAGATTAACTGATTCCAGGACAGGTCCTTGGCTAAATAAGTCGTGGCATTGGCGGTACCAAGAGCGGATTGGAGCAGCAGGTAGTAATATGGGCCAATGTACCAAACCCGTAGAGCAAACAGTAGCACAACGCCAATGTTCATGAGAACCGGGACACTGAATATCTTTCGCTTAAAGGACGCAGGTTTGCTATCAATGTGTGCGATATAGACATGGCGGGCGGAGAGTTGGTCGAAGAATGGCTCCAAGCTGTCAGGGGCCTTCTTGAAGGGCACAGGTGGTTCGTTGTTGGAGATGGTGTCTGATTTGCGGGCACCAGACGCCTTGCCGGCCCTTTTTGTAGCCATTGATAGGATATGGTTATTCAAAGGGTGAGGGGAAGGACTTTGGAAGTCGACGATAGGAGTATCGAGGTTGCCGTGGCTCAAGCAATCGAGAGTAAAGAGCATAGATGGTAAGGAGCCCATGGAGAGATGGGATGTAAAAAAGGCACCAAGGGGAGCCTTATTCTGTTATATGTGGGCCTAGGAGCACGAGACAGGTACAAGAAGCAAAGCTAAATGGTATTGGCGTGACGTGTAATCGCGCTTTCTAATCGCCCAATTACCCGTTAATAGCATATTATGCGCAAAATGTTCTCAACGGCCAAAATTTCTGATTTTACGACAGAAGCTCTGCAAGGAACATTAAAGCGTTTCGACCGCCTAACCTTTGCCATGATACGCGGGAACCTACACCATGTAAGTTCTATAGAGTTTATGTTTCTTTCCCCCGGATTGTAATTCTGACATTCCAGGGGCCCCGACAGTCGTGTCCGTCAATCCAACTTCTCATTCGACTGCATCAGCCGGCAGCATCAACAAGCTGTCTCCATACATCGCAACGGAGATGGTATGAACGAGATTGGTCCCAGGCGTCCGTCAATACCCCATCTTATCCGAAGCGCAGGTATGGCCCGCCTCAACGTGAAGCAGCCACCACAGGCCGCATAAGCCCTTTCAGCAGAGAGTTGCCAAAGGATCGAAGGCCGAGTCTATTTGCGCAAACTCCTAACCAACCTCCGAGACCACCCCCGTCACCAGGTTTAAGTGGCCCATCTAGCCCCTCTAACGGAGAATTGGATTCCGGCCAAGGAAATGCGTGGGGGAAGTTGGCTCAGAGGCCGTCTTTCCGGCGCCCAGGCGGTCAACAATCCCAGGGAGACGGCCATCTAGTACCAACGTTTCGGCGCCAACCTATCAAGCCGGCCTCTAGATACCTGCCTGGCGAAATACAGACCTCGTTGCGACCTGAGCCAATCCGGCGAAGTCCGGAACCGGGCTCAAACGCCACAAATGGGAACCCGCAAAGTACGGATCAATTCTGGTCGCAGTTGGAGTCACGCGTCGGAAAGGGCTCCGCAGAGCGAGATGGACGGCAACAAAAAAATACAGCAGGCCGGTTGGATCAGGCGCCTCGATCTCCGCGAAACATTGGGGCGCACACTGGGCGGGGCAACCGGACTAGGAGCGAAGGTGTCGCCAGTAGCAAGGGGCAGGTTTCCCAGTGGATTGGAGAGCAAAGTAACGCATTTGGTCCCGACTTTGATACAAATGTTCCGACAATCATGGCCCCGGAATTTGGGTCTCATGGTGGCCGCGGACTTCGTACGAAGCATCGCAAAGAAAAGCCCGTGTCATCGAAATCAAAGGGTAGAGGACGCTCCCAAGACAGGGGATTTGTGACGGACGGGGAAGACGATTTCGAAGATTTCGACAGGGTTGCCGAAGACCGGCGCGAGCGCAAAGCGGAGAAAAAGCGTCAGCGTGAAAAAGCGGCGTCGGGGCCGACACCAATCCTATTACCACAGTTTATCAGTGTCTCAGACCTGGGACAGGCTCTTCGCGTAAAGCCACAAATATTTATGCAACAACTCGGCGAACTTGGCTTCGAGGACATAACTCTCGAAAGCGTCATGACAGGTGAGACGGCCGCGCTTGTCGCGCAGGAATATGGCTACGAACCGACGGTGGACACTGGCGCGACGATCGACCTTAAGCGCAGCCCACCACCTGAAGATCCTTCAACGCTACCATCACGACCGCCTATCGTGACGATCATGGGCCACGTCGACCACGGCAAGACGACGATGTTGGACTGGCTACGCAGTTCGTCTGTGGCTGCTCAGGAACACGGTGGAATCACACAACACATTGGAGCCTTCTCCGTCGCGCTCAATAATGGGAAGCTAATCACATTCCTGGATACGCCGGGCCATGCGGCATTCCTGACCATGCGTCAGCGTGGTGCCAGTGTTACTGACATCGTGATTCTGGTCGTGGCTGCGGATGACGGTGTCAAACCGCAAACGCTGGAGGCACTGAAACATGCACGAGCCGCTAACGTACCAATCATTGTGGCCATCAACAAGGTTGACAAAGACGAGGCCCGTGTTGACCAGGTCAAGGCCGACCTTGCACGTCACGGCATCGACATCGAAGATTTTGGTGGCGATGTGCAAGTTGCATGCGTGAGCGGGAAAACCGGTCTTGGCATGGATGTACTCGAAGAAAATATCCTCACTCTCTCCGAGATTTTGGATGTACGGGCGGATCCCAACGCGATGGCCGAGGGCTGGGTGCTCGAGTCGAGCGTGAAGAGCATTGGGCGGTCAGCATCTGTCCTGGTGAAGAGTGGCACCTTACACAAGGGTGACTTCATTGCTGCCGGGACCTCATGGGCCAAGATTCGCTTGATGCGAAACGAAGCCGGTGTGGAGGTCGAAGAGGCTCACCCAGGAACCCCAATCGAGATCCTGGGCTGGAGAACCCTTCCTGATGCCGGCGACGAAGTTCTTCAAGCTCCGACAGAAGGACGCGTCAAAGAAGCGATTAACTACCGCCTTGATGCCAAAGAACGCGAAATGGCGGTCTCTGAAGCAGAGGCACAGGAGCAAAGAGACAAAGAAAGGACAGCGTTGGCCGAAGCGGCGGCTGTCGCTGCCATGACCGAAAATTCCAGGCGAAAGCCAAATGCCGCTGTTGCAGGTGATAGCGCAACGAGGGATGCAGAAGAAGGCAATGGCCTAAAGACATTAAACTTCATTGTCAGGGGTGACGTTATGGGCTCTGTTGAAGCGGTATGTGCGGCCATTATGGAGATTGGTAACAATGAGGTCAGGCCAGTGGTGCTGCGCTCAGCGCCTGGTCAGGTTACGGAATCTGATATTGAGCACGCTGCCGTAACGAACAGCATCGTGGTCAACTTCAACTCGACGCTACATGGCACAATCAAGAAGATGGCCAAGGATGCCGGCGTTGCGGTTCTGGATTACACTGTCATTTACCACTTGGTTGACGAGATCAAGGACAGACTTTCAGAGCTGCTGCCGCCGATTATCACGAGTAAGGTCCTGGGTGAAGCCGAGGTTTTACAGGTGTTCCCGATCAACCTGCGCGGCCGTGTGTTCAAGAACATTGCCGGATGCCGAGTGCGCAACGGCCAAGTAACCCGTACCGGCTTATATAGGCTGTTCCGGAACAACAAGTTGATTTTCCAAGGTGAGCACTCGGTTTGAACCGACGTTTGTCATTCCTGGTCACCCACTCCCCGAATCATATCGCTAACATTTTTAATAGGTAAATTGGAGACTCTCAAGCATGGCAAGAAAGAAGTAAGTGAGATGCGCAAGGGTACTGAATGCGGCATGTCGTTTGAAGAATGGGAAGACATCGAGGTTGGCGACAAGATCCAAGCCTACGAAGAAATCCGTGAGAAGAGGCGGCTATAGGTGGAAAGCCCCTTGACAGTCCCATTTAGTTGTAACAGTACTTTTTTTCTATTGTATTTGGGATATTTGGCGCACCGAGGCATTTATAAACTAAAAAGGACCATCGCGAGAGGTTGCATTGGGCGGCTGCAGATTTGTACAGAGAAGGATTCGGATGACCCCCTGGTGCATTGGTGCGTATGTATAGATTAACCACTTCCTCGCCCATTACACTTCAATTGTGCAGATTTCGTTTCAATGCGCTTTTGTTTGAGCCGCATGAAGCATGGCAGGCATTTCTTAAATCTAACATCAACCCCTCCTACTTGCGGGTACGTAGTTTGAAGTAAACGTCCTTGTCGATATGGCCGCTCTCGCCTTTTCCTTCTTGAGCTTTGCTAAGCCCGTGTGATCCGTTACAGGCGTGGCCATAATAATTTGATCCAGCTCCGAGTCGTCGGCAGCATTGCCGCTGCCGAAATCGCTTCCGGCGCCATTATCCTCTATCTCAGATGAGTCGTATTGCTGATCATTGTCGGAATCTGGCTCTGCATCGGAATCTGGCCGGAGCTGTCCTGGCCGCAGTGGCGCCTCTGCAGGCTTCGTCAACTGTTTTACAGTCTTCTCGGTTGGAATGGCAAACGGCTTAGATGCTAGAACTTTTCGGCGAATCTCTTCCATTTCCGCGTCGTCATCGCTTTCGCCGGATATGCCGAATGGGTCTTTGTCGTCATCCTTGTCAGCCACTGCTTCACCCTCTTCCCTATCGCTGCCTCCTTCGCTTCCACCCTCGTCACTATCGTCCTCGTCTTGACTCCCCCCACTGACTCTGCTTATGCTTCTGAGGTTTACGTTGCCTCCTTTCCACATATCAGTCTCTTGTCGGCTTTCGCTATACTCGCGCTCGAGCTGCTCGATCCAGTCGGCTTCAGCCTCTTTAACCGCTGGAGCATCCGCACAGGCCGCGTACTTGTCCAGAAGGGTTCTGTTGATGTTGAGAAACTCCTCGCCATAGGGGAACGGCGCCAACACACCCTCCGCCCATTCTGGCTGTCCGCAAATGTAGAACGCGGCCGCAAGTGCCTCGACGCAATTGAGCCGCCACGGCTTGCCATAGTTGACTGAGTTCGCTGCCACTAGGTACGGCAGGAGTCGTTCACACTTTCCACCGACTTTGTTCCACTGCACCTCCTTGGTGCGTGCCCACGAGCACTCAACGACAGCAGCACCGAACTGAGCCATGAGCTCCTTGTCTGCCGGGCTGACAACGCTGCGACCGTTAGGCGTGATCACAACGCCTGCATAACGCTGGCCCAGGTGCAGCTCTCGCATGAGGCCAAGCTTCATCAGCTTCTTTCCGGAACAGCGCTTGGGGTCACAGTGGCCGAGATCCCAGCACGCAGCTTTGAAAGCAGGCCGGCGAGATGAGCCACTGCTGTCTTCTCCACCGCCCCCGGCCCCTTGGGGCCGGGCCCGCGGTAGGCCGAGAGGCTTTTTGCCTTTGCCGTGATAATCTTTTTTATGTCGCACCATCATATACGTTGGTGATTTATTCGGCTTTGTTTTGGGTCGTCTCATACAGGGTACAGCTTCAAGAAGAAGCAGTACGAACGCATCTGTAAAGCTACTAACATATTTTTGTCGTCTATCATTTAGCTGGGATTTAGTGGGGGGTTGTCTCATCACACGGGCTGTACAGTGTATATGGACAGTGCAAAATTTCATTTCTACATGGTCTCTCACTGGCCAGCTCGCCTCATAAGTAACTACGAGTCACCTACCTAACAGGAAGAGGTCGGCTGGAACCTCAGTCAAGCTCCCCTCACCTTTCCCGAGGTGCCTATCCGCAACCAGGTGGCACCACATCGACAACGACTACAGCCTCAACACTCGATGCTATTATATACAAATTCATCCACCGGAAGCTAGCTACTGCTGCATTTTAGAAGACAGCTCGACGTTCCAGGCCGCACACATTCGGGATATAAGGCACGTCAGGCAGACAACAAAAGGGGGAGGGCCTTCGAGACTGACGGATCTGGGTGCATCACTATTGCCATTGACCGAGAGACCAAAAGGACCAAAAGCACGTGTTAGTACGAGTATCGGTTTCTTGTGTACCATGGAGGCGTCCTCTGCTCGCTACGCGGCGCGCGACCGGTGGAGCGATGTTGCGTTTCCGGCGCCGTCGCAACTGCAGCGATTCATCCAGAGTGCTTGTAGTCCGGAGAACTATGAGCCCAATTTGGCGCTCAACCTAGAAATCGCCGACTTGATCAACTCCAAGAAGGGCACAGCGCCTCGCGAGGCCGCGACGACCATTGTCGGTTACGTCAACCACCGCAACCCCAATGTGGCGTTGCTGGCGCTGAACCTTTTGGACATTTGCGTTAAAAACTGCGGCTACCCCTTCCATCTCCAGATCAGCACCAAGGAATTTCTGAACGAACTCGTCCGACGTTTCCCCGAACGCCCACCTCCCCGACCGACGCGCGTGCAGCTTAAGATCCTCGGCGCTATCGAGGAGTGGCGAGGCACAATATGCGAAACCAGCCGCTACAAGGAAGACCTGGGCTTCATTAGGGATATGCACAGGCTGTTGAGCTATAAGGGCTACACATTCCCGGAGGTCCGCCGTGAGGACGCTGCCGTACTAAACCCTAGCGACGTATGTCGGCGACAGACCAATACCTTATCAGATTTGCCAGAGACAACTGCTAATTCATCGTCATAGAACCTTAAATCCGCCGAAGAGATGGAAGACGAAGAGCGCGAGGCACAATCGGCGAAACTCCAGGAGCTGATTCGTAGAGGAACACCCGAAGACTTGCAGGAAGCGAACCGCCTGATGAAGGTCATGGCTGGTTACGACACGCGGTCTAAAGTCGACTACCGTGCAAAAGCCGCCGAAGAAGTGGCTAAGATTCAACAGAAGGCGAGTCTTTTGGAGGAGCGCCTTGCGTCTTTCCAGCCTGGTGAAGACTCGATGAAAGATGGCGATGTGTTCGATGAGCTCGCGTCGGCCTTGTCAAGTGCACAGCCAAAGATCCAGAAGATGTGTGAGGAGGAATCGGATGACCATGCGGCTGTAGCCCGGTTGCTTGAGATCAACGACAGCATACACCGCACGGTTGAACGCTACAAGCTCTTAAAAAAAGGCGACGTCGAAGGTGCTCACAAAATTGCACAAGGCTCACCCATGCCTCACGCATCTGTCCATGGGGCCGCGTCAGCGACACAGGAGCTGTCGTTGATCGACTTTGACGGCGACACCGTGTCCGAAGGTGCTGCACAGCCTTCTAATGGTGCCACAGGGGCTGCATCTACACCTGGAGCACCCAAATCAACTGGCATCGAAAACGATTTACTTGGATTGTCATTCAATGAGCCGTCAACGGGTTATGGCCAGCCGGTACCAGGCGGCGTTGCCCTTGGTTTCGGTGCAAACAACAACGTTCCCGGGCCTGCCTTGCTCTCTTCTGTTACGCATCATAGTAGTGCCCGCGGTCCACTAGGTACACCGTCGCCTTCTGCATCGCCGCTGCCCTCTGCCACAACTGTGGTAGCCGAGCCCCAACCAACTACAGCACCATCAGACGCTTTCTCGTCGCTCTTCACTTCTGCGGCGTTGGAAGCGTCCAACTCGAGCACACCGCAACCTAATTACCAATCTCCGGCGTTTGCACCTCCTAAGTCAGCCTCGGTCGATCCCTTTGCGGCCCTATCTTCTCCTAAGTTCCGGTCGTCTGTATCTGCTAGCCCCATTCCAGCACCCTCACCTGTCCCCGCCGCTGTGGCGGATGATGACGAGTGGTCCTTCTCATCCGCACTTCCTACTGAGGCGGCGCCCTCGAAACCCAAAGAGTTCCGGGCAGTTATTGGGAGCGGGCCTATTAAGATCGACCTCTACGCAACACGAGCTCCAGCATCGCCAGCCGCTATTCATTTTGCGTTTGCATTCTCGAACACGACACAGCAGACAGTTACTGAGCTTCACTTTCAAACTGCTGTGACAAAGGTGAGCTCTTGTTACTACCCTGGAGACTATAACTTCGATATCTGCTTTTAGCAGCTTTCTGACACTTTTATATAGGGTTTCGAGCTGAAGCTACAACCGCAGTCCGGCCGCACACTGGACCCACTGCAAGCACGTGGGGTCGTGCAGTCGATGGAAGTTGGGCATACAAATGATAAAAGCCGTAAGGTTGGTGCAATCAAGCTGCGGTGGCGCCTCTCGTACCGGCTAGGCGAAGAGACGAAAGCAGACATGGGCGAGGTGCAAGAGTTTGAGCTCGCGTAGGCTAGAAGATGATAGAAAGGGATAGCAATTATGTAGCGGCGGTCTTCCATGAAAGCAAGTTGAATTAGATGGGAAAATGCGTCTGCTTTATTTTTTTTTTTCTCATTTTTGGATCAATGATTTGGCTTCCGTTTGATGGCTAAAATAAGAGACTCGTAGACAGTCGCTGTTTTACTTCTTTTGCTCTTTGCAGTCCACTCTAACTTCGCAGGGTTTGGGCCGTAATGCATGTGATCCACACGTACCTACTTGGTCGTGAATTCTTAAACAGATACCACGAGGATTGCGGTCCATTCCAAAAGGACAGTTGTGCAGACACGTAAATACATACGAAAATTAAATAAAGGAGAAAATAAGGGCGAATCTTATATAGTTCATACGAGAAGAGATGTGACATCATTTTCTTCGGGTGGGCTTGAACCACCAACCTTTGCATCGTCAACGTTCAGTGGCATAACAGACTAGCGCACTATCCAATGGCGCCACGAGAGATTTGCTTACAAGGGGACGGAAACTCACAATTCACCGTCGCACTGTAAGCGGCTGACCACTAACTGGCGGGAAGATTTGATGGGTTCCACTTTATAGCTCTGCCGTTGATGCTGTAGCTGATTTTAGGCGTCGCGAACTACTTTGGAGTTTTACTCTCCAACGATACCCTGAACCATACAAAAAGCGCTCCTTGTACAGGTATCTACTTGCGGGTCCTATCAATCAAAAGCCCCCCCTCCCAAAAGATAACAAAAACCACCACACTATGGGATCCGACGGCTCGGAGCACGGTGAACCATCGAGGCACTTGGACATACCCGGCGACAACGAGCGACGAGATCGTACGAAAGACAGTCGCAGTGATGGCAGAAGCAGGCGCAGGTATGGAGAGTCACATCGGCTAGACAAAGAGGTTGGTTATTGGGGTGATACAAAGGGCGGAGCGAGGGACGAAGTCGATAGGCGCGACCGAAGGCCCCGGGGAAACGACGAAGACAATCAAGGTGATAGCATCGACCAGCACAGACGACATCGAAGTGAACGAGACCGCCGAAGATCAAGATCACGGTCGCCTGGTAGACGGAAACGACACAGGCGGCGCGACTCGCCACATAATCATAGCCACCAGAAACGCGAGCCGACAGACCCTGGGCAAAGAGAGTACCGGGTACAGAAGAGACACTCGCACGACGGGCGACACGGCAGGCATGGCCGGGATGAGGATGACGACCAGTGGGGGCAGCAGCTGCATGACTTTGATGACAGTGCAGACAACGGCGGCAGCGAGGCCAATAGGGAGCGTAAGACAAACCAGTCGGCCAAGCAGAGCGGGCCGTTGCCTGACCAGGCGTCGTCGTTTGCTATGGCCGAAGGCGGCGAGATTCCCAAGCCTCCCAAGGAGCAACCCAACTGGGGCACAACGGGGACGTTGGCAGCCGCATCCAATGCAGTGGCGCAGGATGACGGCTCCGTCATCACCCTCAAATACCACGAGCCTCCTGAGGCGCGGAAACCTTCGCCACGCGACCAGTGGAAACTTTTCGTGTTCAAGGATGATGCTATCGTTGACACGATCGACCTCGGCACACGCAGTTGCTGGCTAGCGGGACGCGATTCCGCGGTGGTGGACCTGCTTGCGGCGCACCCGAGCATTAGCAAGCAGCACGCGGTTCTGCAGTTTCGCTTTGTGGAGAAGCGGAACGAGTTTGGCGACCGTATTGGCCGTGTGAAACCATACCTCCTGGACCTGGCCAGTGCCAACGGAACTAGGTTGAACCACGAAGAGGTGGCTACGCAGCGGTATGTCGAGTTGCAGGACAAGGACATGGTTCAATTCGGACACAGTGCGCGCGAATATGTTGTGATGCTTGCGCCGAAGACGTGACGCCGTATGGAACCAGGGGGCGTACGTTTGTGTACGTTTCCATCCCTGTGCGGGCATGTCTAGAGGCCGCTGAATGGCTTGGTCTGTGGTGCGGGTAGACAGATCCGGCAAATGCGACGAGGATGTCTGGTGAGCACATGTCTTCGTGGCAGAACATGCGCGGCATCCAGGCGTGTGGTGCCATGACGCCCTACTTGCAGAATAACAGCAGGCTTTGGATGCCTTGCGGTCGAGGTATAGGTGCGATGTCAATGGGCAGTGGACGACCTTGGGAACAAGTTGGCGCTGGTTGGGCTTTGCTATCACAGAGATCCAAAACACTCCAAATACTTAGATGGTCATCTTATGATATGCTTCGCATAGACTCGCATATATTTACTAAGCAGGATGAGCTCATCATGCAGTTAGTGTGCCCCGACCACTTCGTTTCCTTCCTTTTCACGGGGCGTAATCGCGTTTGCATCTCCGCAGGCTGCAGACGGATTGTATCGAGATCATCGCGAACCCCGGTAGGTTCAGATGGAAGGTTAGCCTTTCGTCCCCTAATTACGTTCGCCATCGTTCCGCCGGCGATAGACTTCTTGTTTGTCTTTATGGACTAGCCGCGCCTTCTTTCACTCTTTAGCATTTTTAAAATTCAAATATGTTCGTTATCTGTAAAAAAAAAAAAAAAAAAAAAACTTAAACACGTCCTATTTTTATTTGTCTATATTTATATGTATCCAAATAAAACACCAGGTGCTGTTTTCTCGACCCCAGCTGTACTAGGAGATATTGTCACATAGCAATTACCCATCGATTCGAACCACATCCGTCTGTAAATGCTATGTACAATGCCGGGCCTCCAATATCCCAGTATTCGTTCCAACACAGCAGACGAACACAGAGGCTCCAACAAATCGTCGGCTTTCTTTGAGATTTCGCGTACCATTACCTACAACCCACCGCCCCAAAAAGCGAAACATGTCGCTTTTGTGAAATGCTGTACTGCTGCAGGCCAGTTGGTGCATTTGTTGATGAGGCTGCGGCTTTACTAATCTGGCCACATGCCCGGATTCCTCGGAAGCGTCGATTATGATGCGATGAAACTAGGTCACCACGAGGCAATTTTAAACCGTCAGAAAGGCTACCATGAGTGTTATAAAAAGTACATCCATACACGACATGTTTACGACGGCATTCAGACTAGCTCGCAGGTGTTAACGACAAAGTTAAACAAACGATGTGGATCGTCCTCAGTGACAGTCGGAGAGCGAATTTACTTTGCATCAAAGCTGCATATGCAGGGGCAGGCGGAGTGATTGTGCGCGAGAATCATTGCCCCAAAAAGTTCGTTTGTATCCATAGGCGCTGCGCAATCTGATACACTCGCTTTGCAGTTCTATTTGCCAGTTGAGGCCATCCCACAGCTCCTTGACTGCCCAGACGCCGCCTTGCCCCAATTAACAAGGCTGTCCAGTTGGTGACACCTTTTGCCTGCCTTTGCGTCCCGATCATATAGTTCGCTGCTCAACCTTCCTACTGGTGTTCCTGTTGGTATGAATCTTCGGTGCTACCCGAGTCTGTTTTTAAATTGCTTGCTTGTTCGCCGGCAACTGGTGCCGACTGGGCTTAAGAAAAGCCGTTAGAGGATCCGTCTGTGCCTAGCCGGTCCTAGCCTGCCATGGCGCCCGCCCCTAAACCCCAGCTTCCGGGGTTAACCAGCGGCATGAAATGGAGGGTGACTGCCGGGGCTGGTGTCCGGCAGCCAGATTGTAAGGGAGGCTGGGAAAGGTGCAGCCACACGCACTCTTTACCAGAAGGCTCAGCTGCCTGCATACATCCATGAAACCAAGACAGTTGGCCCGGCCAGGGCCTCCCTTACCGCTCCCCTTCCCATGCTCTCCGCAACCAACCTGGCCACCCTGGGTCGTCGTATCCCGTACTCGTAGCCGTGACCTGTTGTCATGGTCAGGCTCCAACATTGAGACCCGACGAAGTAGTCAAGGCTGTTTACGGCCGAGTGAACCCATTTAAAGTCGGCCTCTTTTGCTTTTGTTTTGTTTAGGGTTGATCTGTGTTTGGTTCAATGGGCAAACACCCTTTTGGAGCAGATTCAGCAACAGGGCGGCATACAGTCCGTAGCGCCTTTCTTTGGAGTTGTCTGCAAGCCAGAACCGAGCGTCCTGTTACCCGTAAACGGTAACGATGGAAGCCCGCTGGTTCTAACGTAATTACCGTTCCCTACAGAGCTACAAATGACATGCAACAGACATGCAACTGCTTGTATCTTATCCTTAAGCCCTCCGCTCCTGCCATCTCTACGACCAAGATCAGAAAGTCAATACGGAACGGCCACTGACCCGCTTTTCCTCTCCTGTCAGACGACCTGAATCGACAGACAACAAAAGTCATCTGAGCCTCTCATTTGTTGTCGCATAAACAGCGACATCTCCAACTACCTCTCATCTTTTCTGGCCGCTCACTACTCGCTAGTCCAAGAACCCTACAGGCCGCCACCAAAACCATCGCCATCGAGACACAGCAAGAAGGCACATGCGGGTAAACGCCCAAGGCTGGCCGCATAAGCTTCCACCGCGACGTTTCAACGCCGCCTCTCCCTTCTCGCCGTCTGGTTTCTTGGATACGGGAAGCTCGTTGGGCGGGCGCATTTCAACAACTAGTCGTCATTCTGTAGACGCGCCTCTTTAAGGCAGTCCCAACCAGTGGCTTGCCTCGGATCGCAGCCTTGCGCCACGCACCCCCTTTTACACACCTCAGTACCAGCACAGTTCGCCATCTTGTCGCCTTTCGTCGTGTTTCGCCGCCTCTTTGTTTTGGCCCCGTGTTCCTTTGCTTCGACGGTCCCCTAAACCCACTTCCCTAACTTACCCTTCTCTCGCTTCTCTTTCTCTCTGTTCGCCCTCTTTCACCCATAGGTACTACGCTTGTCCGCTGTCTGCGTCTTGAGGCAAGCAGCCCTGCTCGTCTTTGGCGCGCCCGTTCCAGCACCATTCGCCCTGGAACCTTTCTTCGCCTCTATTGACGACTGGCCTCGATGCGGCTCTTACTCGTATGTTTACGACTGCTTTGCGTCCAACAGACCGAGGTAATATAAAGGCAGGCCCTGGTCATTCATCCCTTACCCCGTTTAGGTCCACCTTCTTTTGTTTCCATTCTGTCTTTTACTTCGCCGTTCCACCATTCCCACTCTTCTTCTGGCTTCCCACACACACGAAAGTCGTCTTCTCATACTTGTCTAACCCTCGCCGACCCCGAGTCTACAGCCCGTTTTGATACTCGTGCTGTGGCGCCAAGAGAGCTGTAGTGTTTGCTCTTCTTCCATTCCGACACCCTAAAAATGGTAAGCTGTTCCTGTCTTCATACAAATCACTTCAACTTTTCCCAAGGGTATTCACCCCACCTTGCCGCCTTGCTCGGCATTCGGCCCGTCCCGTCATGACACTTCCCTCCAACGCAACCATCTTTCTAAATGCATGAGCTGACACTGGCAATTGGTTCCCCTTCCAGGAGTCGACCAACCTCGGGTCGTCGTCCCAGGGCTCAGTCAACCTTGACGTCTCTCGTTTCGAGGTGACGCCTGTCTTCACCCACCCCGACGCACATGTCGACATCATTCTCGTTCATGGTCTAAATGGCCAGCCGAAGCGGACTTGGACCGCCAAGAACGGCCTCTATTGGCCGGCAGAGCTTCTTCCAGAGACATTAAAAAAAAACCCTGCAAATATTCTCGTATATGGTTACAACGCCGATGTCTACGGCAGAGGCACGGAGAGCAGTCCGAGCGACAACTTTATTTACCAGCATGCAATGACTTTAGTCAGCCATTTGACCGCTTTTCGCCAGAATAGGGGTACAAGCAACAACCCGCTCATTTGGGTTGCTCACAGCCTCGGCGGAATATTGGTGAAGCGTGCGTTGCTTTACTCCAATGACCTCCGTGATGCCGACCACGAGGCGTCGCGGTCTATATATGTTTCGACATACGGCATCATCTTTCTTGGCACACCACACACCGGCTCCGGGCTGGCTTTCTGGGGTCGAGTCCTACAAGGAATGGCCTCTGCAGCACCCAAGAAGTTCTTTGATACCGAGCCCGTCCTGATCAAGTCGCTGAAGCGGAACAACGAACGTTTACAGGAAGTCAACAATCACTTTCTGGACATTTACCAACGCTTCAAGATTCAAATGGTCCACGAGAACCACAAAACCGACCTGAAGGGAACAAAGTGAGCATGTCATGCCAGGTCCCCTTTTAACACAGATTATCCTGCGTATCTCTACTTGTAACGTCAGTTGACTGACTAGCAATTCAGGGCATTTGTTGTAGATGTCGACTCGGCAAGTCCTCAGCTGCCCGGTGTGACATACTACGGGATTGAAGCCGACCATTCAAATATATGCAAATTTGATGGTGCAAACGCCCCAGGTTACCAAACTATGGTCACGTCTATCCAAGAATGGGTCATAGAGGCCCCCCCAGTCATCGAAATCCGATGGACGGTTGAACATGAAGACCGTGTGGCTCGTGCGCGTCGTGAAATAGAAGAGCGTCGTTTGACTGTACGTCCAGACATCTATTTCCCGAGCCCTTAATGATGTTTCTTCGACTTTTGACGTGAGTCCCGTTTGCATCCACTAACGCAAGGACAGGCAACCATACGGGCAAGGAGTAAATCAAACGCTGGTAAGTCACGAATTGCCCCATATCTATTTGACTTGTCTTCATACTAGAACATTTCAGTACCACATATACTAAAACTACTGCTACACCCTCTTACACAGATACAGACTTGATCGAAGGTATTCCCGACCTCTTGTCACTGAGGGCAGTGATGGCCAAGGTTGACTCTACTACTATACTCAGCCCAGGTGAACTTGTCGAGTCCCCCATTACCTCCATCCCAGATGCGGCTACCGCACCGATGCCACTACTTCCTCCCCCTGTCTCATCAACGACCTCAGGTACCTCGACTGTCAAGCAGGACCCGCTATTTCTGCACCCGGAGAAGTTTCGTCCAAATTCCTACTTCGTTGGACGCAAGAGAGAGCTTGAGGAGCTTCACCGAAAGCTCACCGACGGTGCAAAGAGGGCAGAGGGAACTTCCGCAGTTGTCATCCAAAGCCTACCAGGTGGTGGAAAGACGCACCTTGCGCGACAATATGTTTTCCAACACCGTGGCGACTACCCGGGTGGCATTTACTGGATTCGTGCTAAGTCCATCGCAGAAATGGAACAATTTTTCTGGACAATTGCAAAGAACGAAGCTTTGCGAAACGTCGTGGAAAAGACCCTTGCGGAGGAGCCCAGCTCTTCTAGCGATTCTCAGAAGGAGTTGTGTGATCCTCACAATATCGTCAACATCGTCCGGGCTTGGTTTAGCAGTTTCGATCAATGGCTTCTCGTGTTTGACGGCATCATTTTCAATACGCCCGGAATAGAGCGATTCATTCCCGATGCTAAAAACACGAGCATCATCTACACGTCCATCCAAAGCGATGTCTCTGGCCGTTACGAGTTTGACAATCCACAAATAATGAAGCTGGATATGCTCAGCCCGGAGGATGCGCGCGATTTGCTCTTGACCGAAATGGAGCGGAAAAAGCCCTGGAGGGAAGGTGAATGTGCACAGGCACTCGAGATTGTCAAGCGCATGGGGTGTCTGCCATTGATGGTCCATGCTGCCGCCCGGCATATCAAAACAACCCGTGAGCCTCTATCCAAATACTTAAGAACCCTCCAAAATCGAATATGGGCTAGTGACCTTCCTGCATACTACAACGTATGGGACGAGCTCAAGTCTCGCGGCGCATACCCGTCCTTGAATCTCATGTACATCTTGGCTTTTCTGGGCGGCCGTGTTCCGGTTGGATTTCTCAATCTAGGTGAGTGTCGCCGCCTGGCGTACCTGTCTTTCCTGCCCACGTCGTCTCGTCAACACAGTGCACTAACGTAACTCAATTTAGGCCTCCATGCGCTGGATAGCAGGACACCGGTGTTGACTCGTGATGCGTCACACACAAAGAGATCTCTTAACAACAGTTTGGGTACCTTAATTGCCTTTGCTCTTGTTGATCGCTACGAGGCGGATTCTGTCTCTCCAACGAGTTCGCAAACCAGTTCCAAACAGAGCCATGAAAGGGGGTCCGAATCTGTTGACTTGCTCCGAATTCACACCGTTGTCCAGCGCTTTTTTGTTGATGTTCTTACTGCTACTAAAGATGCCGACTTCTGGCTCGAGCGGTCGGCAAATGTGTTCTGCCATGCTTTTGATGAGGCGGATAGGCTCAATGGCAGAAGACCCGGTCTATTGGACGATTACCGCTGCTTCAAAATACACGGTGAGATGTTGTTACAACACTTGGCCCACTCGGAAAAGAAATCGCCACTTCCTCCCGGCCTGGCCAGTGCCGGGGTACAGATCCGTTCTCGACTCGGTGCCTGCGAGGAAGCCATCATGAAGCTCTCGGAAGTCACGCAGGCTCACATTTTCAACGAGATGGGCACGCGCCCGTCAAGTTACGAGAGCCTAACAACCACATCTGTTTTCGAACGTGCAAACAGTTTTTCAGACTCCTCGGTAGCTGGTTCTGCCAACTCATCCAGCCAAGCTAGTACTGACACCTCGGGAATCTCCTCGCGAACGGGTACTGGATTCGATGACGAGAGGGCTGGCGTTCACATCATTAACACCAACCCCGCAATCAACATGGATATCGACAGTCCAATCGACCTCGAAGCAGAGACGCAATTCGGCGACACAATTTTACATCCCAACGACGGGAAAGGGAAAGCTCCAGTGCAACAAGTGTGGACCAACCCTCCAATTGCCAATGCTAGCGGCGGAACTCTGTACCAGTCACCAGACCTTATCTTCTCTCCCTTCGTCCCAGGGGGTGGTGATCCATATAGCTGGCATGTACCATACCCGACGGCCCAGAATACAATTCCTGCCCCACCATCTCCGGAGGACGACAATGGAACTGACCAGGCTGTAACCGAAGTGCCAACGCCGAAGCTTTCGGATATTTCGCCTGTCAGGCCAGAGGCAAAGGATCACGACTCTCCGTCGGCAGGATTTGGGGTGCTTTACTCTGATCCTGCCGTACTTAATCACCGCGTTGTTCAACGAAACTACGAGCACCGATACCGAGATCGAGCAGGGGCGTGGAGAGATAAAAACATCAGCGACCCTCGAAGCAGCGTGAGCCGCGAGTTTGCGGAAGGATCGTTGTTCATCCCTGAAAGCGAAAGCTTCAAAGCAGAGCTTCCCGAACACGGCTTCTCGGTGACCGGCGGCGTGGCAAAGCACTCTCTCAGTAAATTTCGATCTTGGGCCAACTCAGCATCGCCTCCACGCCCGAGACTAGAACCGACCATACTAGACGTCGGCACCAAAGGGGATACCGACCAGAATCAAAGCAAGAACCGAGCACAGAGCACAGGGACATTGGGCGTCCGACCCCTTGTAACCCTTTATGAAAGCACAAAGCGACACGAGCCCGCCCGCCACGGCATAGAGGATGGGCACGGAACCAAACCGTCAGATATCGCCGCGATGTCTTTCAACTCTCCAAAAAGTTCCTCACAGTCCCCACCATCAAGTTTCAGGAACTCATTGAAGCGTCTCAGGGGTCTCAAGGAGCTTTTGTCATTTGGTTCTGCTTCAGCGAGCTTTGTTACTTCAGAAGAACAGAAAACTGAGAATATCGCCCCGTCTGATCCCGAAATTGCACCTGCCGCGCCGGATACGGAGGATGCACTTGCAAGCAGCATTGATAGCCTGCTCCGCTCGCAGCCTGGAACATTTTTGAGGGGCTCTCGGACAGCCAGATCAACCCCTAACCAGGGCTATGGCCCGTTCATGCCCCCTCCGTATCGCTCCTCATCCCAATATCTCTCCAATTCGATTACAACGCATCAGGAGGAAACTATCGTGGATGATGGCAATGCCGAGAACACGGATAGTATTGCTCAAAGAAACCTACCAGATTCCATCCATCAATGGGGCAGCGATGTCTACCACCCTGGCAACCAGCGAATAACTTCGTCTGAGTTGAGTTTTGGGATTGGCGCCCAAGACCGAACAGCGGCTTCCTACCAGGCACCGCTACACCCGAGCCACTCCCAGCAGTCTTCTCAGTATTTGCAACAACCCACGGGGCCGTCTCAGGAACAAATCGCACTTGAATCTCAGCAGATTCAGCGCAATTTTTTACGACCAAACCAGAATGTTGATGGATATACTTCGCAGCCAATGTCTCGCAACACAAGCGCTCAGTCTCAGCCCTCGACATACGGCCACGCTCACTACCCAACTCGGCTCTCGTCCATCCCCGCCAATACGGCACCACCGTCCAACCAAGCGGGAACGTACCTTCCACATGATCGTAGCTTACCTCAGTCTGTGGACGGCCGATCTATGACAGCGGGTACACGGCAAATACCTTCTCTGCGAAGGAATAGCCAATCGTCTCTTGTACAAACAGAACCGTCTCCACAAACGACGAATCCTTTCGCAGATGTCAACACTAGCTATCGGCAGTGGGAGGAAAGGCATCAAGAGCATCACCACGAGAGGCCATCTTACCTGCACGGCCCATTTACGGTGTGGTTAGAGGTTAGGGAACCGTCTATTTTCCGACCTATTCCCACAGCTTATAGCACAGGTGCTCTTACAAATAACAGCGACACAAGGAGCGGTAGTAGCAGCGGCAGCGTCGGAGGTGCAGGCTCGAGACAACCGGACAGTGTGGTGGTGTCTCGGTCGCAGTCTGGCCAAGGGCCAGAACACGTCTCAGCAACTGGTGCCTGGGATTCCAGAGGCATTGCTACTGTGCATATGGGCATATCGAATATAGCTCGGAGTGGCCCATATCCTTCTCAGATTACACATGTCGAGGGAGACGAGCATTCGTCTGAGCCGATATCCAAAAGCGTTTCAGGAACCGGAAACAGAAAAGTACAGGTGGGAGAATCCAACGACCACGACAGCGGTGTTTCGTGAAGGGGAATTCAAAGCAGTCATTATGATGTGCAGTAGAGCAACTGAGTTCCTAGGCTATAGGTTGATCTCCACATCGATTTTTTTATCGTTTTATTTTCTCTGATTATTCTTCCTTCGTTTTTCCTCTTGTTTCTCTGTCTGCTGGGTTTTCTGGCGTCTCCTTTTTCTTCTTGGTCTATCTATCTTCCATTCATAGCGTGCTATTTTTTGTTGCCTCTTTACAGGTCTTGTGTGTTCTCTGCTCCCAATTATTGACTCGCATTTTTGACGGTATTTTGATTCTACCCTGTTTCAAATCAAACTCAAGATAGATTTTCGTCGTTCAGTTATAGGTTGTCCAGTGTTTGCATTATAAACAGTGATAAACAAAAATTGACTGCATTTACCATACTCTGTTGAGTATCGACTCTACGTCTTTACGATAACTCGATTGCCATTGCAAGAGGCTTTTTATTGGCGATACGCTCATGTTCTGTTTTCACTTGTTACCCACCACAATATCATGGTGCTTCAAAACCTACTATCGTTGACCAAAAAGTATGCAAGCCAAACAAACAAAACAATTGGTGACGAAACTTAATTCACAGCTTTATATACGAGCCTTCCTATTCTCCATGCCCGTTTCATAACAATTAATTTAGAGATAACGACTCGGATGCAATTCTATCACAAACCGCATCCAAGATCAATAATAAGTGAGAAACAAAAGTAAGATAAACTCCGACGCTGTGCAAATAGCCGTGTAGCCGGCGTCGCTTGAGGGTTTCATACCAGCTTCACACCGTTCGAGTAGCTAATAGAACAAAAGAATGCGAAATAGCGCTGGATATCATCTATGCACACAAAAAGCGGGAAAGGTCCAAGCGACCGCCCGGCGCCCGCTGACCTCTCTGTTCGGCGACGTTGTCGTCATCGTCATCTCCGTCACTATCGGGGACAATTTGGTCTTCGCTGCCTTGAGGACGGTTCAGCGCCGCGACTTCGTCCAGATCGGCAGGTGGAAGGGGTACAAACGATGGGTTGATAGGTATCGAAGCCTCCATACTTCGTCGAATTCGTTTGGTGGTGGAGCTTCGTGGCCGCTCTGAGCGGGTTACCGATGTGGTCTCGACAAGCTCGCCCAGGCTCATTTTCGGCGCGTTGGTCTGATGTCGGCTGGTCTGTCGCTGTGAGATGGACGAGGGCGGAGTGAGGATACTCGGCTTCGTTGGTTTCTCGTGGCTTTCTATAAAGCTTGTGTCGGGAGTTGGTAGCCCGTGAGCGAATTTTAACGCTCCGGTGTACGAAAACCGGTCAAGTGATACACGAGTGATTGGGTTATCTTCTTGCGATGTGACCACGTCCTCCGTTTGCTGGCTCTTAAAGTCGGCTGGGCTGGCCGGGACCTCAACACCGTCGCTGTCAGGAACAACAGTACAATTTTTCGTCGGTCGTGCGTCCTCAAAAACGGACACTGTCGACTTTGCGGATTTGGTGGACATGTGAATATCCCAATCAACGATGTCCGGTAGACTTAACATGGCTTCTTCGACTGAATCGTCTGACATGAAATTTGAATCTGTAAGCCGAGTTGGCTTCTTTGTGGATGGGGAAGCAGCAACGGCATCAAAGGTCACCGGGAAATACTTGCTGCGCTCAAAGCCTTTGGATGACGGGACAGGCGCCTTAATTTCATCAAAATAGAGCTTTGCCTTCTTCTGTGGCCTTGTTGAAGGCATAGTGTCGCTCCGAGACCGGGCAGCCAGATGAAATGATTCGGACTGCGAATGCGGAGGTAGCGTCGAAGTTGTCGTTCTTCGGTTGGAGCTGGTGGCGGGATTAGAAGGAGAAGCACCAAGCTGTAAAAGGCTGGATAAGGATTCGGTTTGTCGCCGCCGCAGTCGTAAGCTTTCTCCAATGGCTGGTCCATTTCGTGACGGTCCGGCCTGGTGAAGCGATGTGTGGCCACCATCCACGTACGGCCGTGGCAGAGGGAACACACGAGGTGTCAGCCCATTCTGCGTTAAGGCCGCGACCTCTTGTTTGTCAACAGAGAAACAATTCGGGTCCATTGCACCTAGGGGTATCCGCTGTGCGGACTCGCGGCGTTTGGCAAAGTATTCGTTGATTGGTTTGCCGAACGGCTGCTGGTTTCCAGAGTTGGCAAAGGCTGAAATAGAAGGCGAGCTTCTTGGACCCGTAACACTGCTTGTGACGCTGCTTGCCCGTCGTTTTTTGCCCGGAGACAAGGGCAAAATGATGGGCTCTTTTGTCATAGGGTTTAGGCTGCCAATTGCAACACCTCGGGCGATATCATTGTCGATTTTTCGACCAATGAAGCACATTTCCTCGACATCAAGGCCATTTGTCGGCTCTGAGAGAAGAACAAGTTCTTGCTTGACAGGACAAAACACCCGTTGGTGAAGAAATGTCTGCTCTGCTTGGCGGAACGCGGCCATGTAGTTTTCAGAAACTTTGAATTTGCCATCAAACTGCAGCATGCGGACAACCTTTTCGATTGTTTTGTGTTTTCGTATCATCCGGTACGCGGTTTTGAGGCCAATGTTGCCAATTCCTTCAAGGTAGTCACAGCCACTGAGAATGGCCATGCGTCGAAAGTCTGTGTCAGAAAAATCTGTGAGTGAAACCTCTCTGCAGGCGCAAAACTCTCGACGGTTGATTTCAATGCAGCGGCCGTGCGTATCTAGCTTTGTCAAAAGGCGTTTGGCTCCAAACACCAAAAGATCGGAGTCTTCGGAAATAATGCCGCTGACGAGACCCTCGCGTTCAAGATAGACCATTTGGGCATCAGCTTCGTAGGGAGCAACGATATAGGGAAGACCGAGCTTCTTGAGTTCCTCGATCAAATGGCATGCCATCTCGGGGGTTACGTCGATTGCTTTTTGGAATTCAACAAATGCCTGCTTTGGGTTGCCGGCATTCATGAGCTCCTGGCCAGCCTTGCGGCTTTCCTCTCGGCGTTTCGCACGCGACGCTTCGGTAGAAGCTTTGCTTGGAAGAAAATCGCCATCAAAGACGAGATATGGCGTAACACCAAAGTGCTGGACCATACGGACGCGGTGCAAAACACTGTCGACATATCTTCTTGTTGGTCGACCTTGAGCTAGTTCCAAGGCACAGCTAATAGCACCGCGGTGCAGCCACCCATAGGCGTCGACAGCGAAAGTCTCACCGGTGTATTTCTTCAGCTCTATGGGCCGCTGGATGGATTTGAGAAGGGGAAGCAATCCTAAACTTCATGTCAGCACGGCGATTCCGTCTCGACCTACAAATACGGCCAAGGTGGAGGAAATCATACCGGAGATACCCATCCTGAGGCCGTGCAGGAGGCAGCGCCCGGCAGCGGAGGGACTTGGGCTCAAGGATGGGCACAGGCGTTGGCCATGCGGTTTGGGGAGGTGATATGTCGTCGAGGCGGTAAAGCTGAAGTTTATGTGCAAGTCTAGGCGACGTGGTAACGACGATGCTGTGACGAACGCCAAATTAATCGGTTCGTATAACAGACGTGAGAAGACCTTGTTCAAATGCGAAGGCTGTTGCCAGGGCGTGTGAGATGGCGGCTGTCAAGAAACTGCTCGCGCGGTCCATGCAGGACGACCAAAGAGGCGAGAATTACAGACCGACGCGAGTCGGAACGCGAGGTAATATACGGCCGAAGCAACGTGGAGAATATAACGCGCTGAGATAGAAAGAGAATGTGTTGAAGTGTAAAGAGGCAGAAGAAAAAAAGGAGATACGAAGTGCTAGAAGTATCTCTTCGGTTCAGGACTGGTGAGGTAGGTGAGAAAGCCGCTGTTCTTTGGAACATTGACGCGGCAAGACATGAAGGAGCTGCTCCGCGTCAACTGGAGGTGGTTGCCGTACCTGGACAGGTCATGGCAGGTCGCGTGTTGAGTGTCCCACGCCGGTGTATGCGCCACACCAGACAAGGGAAGAGCCTATTCGACACGACGAAGAAAGCGCGTCTCGTACCAGCGCGTAAAAGGCCTGGCCTTACTGCCAAATAGGAAATAGCGTCAAGCGGCCCGATATTTCCAGGGCAACTGGAAAGTAGTGGGTCGCCCCTTCCCCGCTAGGTCCGAATCCGATTTAAGTGTTGTTCTAGAAGGTGCAAACCAAAAAAAAAAAAAAAAAGAAAAGAAAGAAAAAGGCTAGTCAACGCTGAAGTGTGAAGAATCCACCCTGCATCGCCAAACTCCAACACCCAAAACTCGGACGCAATACCTCTCAAACAGACACGGCATCACTACGCAAGCCACGATGCAGCGAACACTGGACAAGACGCGCAAGCAGATTGTGAAGAAGAAAGGTCCTTTGGGGACGGTCCACGAAGGATCGCGGGACTCCCGACGCTTGCGCAAAGCCCTGGCCCGCGACGGTCGCCTTGGGAAGCTCGCGACGAGCAGAAAGATGCACGAACAGTCATTTGGTATGAGCATGCAATGGCTGGTTTCCTGCCTGCAGTGTTATTGCTTTGGGCTATGGCTGACACGCAGCAGTCGATCGTGCAGGGTTTTTCCAAGATTCCGTTCGCGAAACGGGCATCGATGTCTTTGACGCCGACCAATTTATGGCTGTTGTGAAGAGGTACGCCTGAATTAGGCCCTTGTCTGGGTATTGCACCCGTTCTCTGATTAGGATGTGCGGTGCTGACAATTCAGCTTTGTGCACCAGTACGACGAGGAGATGGACGCGCTGAAGCGGACTCGTCGACCAGGGCGGCCAGCTAGTACGCGTGAGGATGCGCTCAAGGTCAAGATGACTGCTCTGGAAAAGGAGTTTCAGAATGGATTTTGTAGGTTTCAACGGCTGCGTGTTTTCAAAAAGTCCCAAATGGCTAACCTAGAGCAGTGGCTCCCGACCTCACATCGAAAGACAATGTTTCTGCTCTGGAGCGGTGGGACGGTTCGTGGTTGCAGTTGAACAGTCTTTCCTGGGTGCGCATCAACGAAGCGGGTGCTGTACGGCCGGCAACCTTCCCCCCGAACAAGGACTAGAGACTTGGACGAAGAATCCTTTGCCTGTCCTTGCAACACCAGCAAGTGTGCAGCAGTGGCACGTACACCACCTGGCGGACGATGTGCGCGGCAAGCAGCATTGGGAATACGGGGGCAGAGCACGAAGCCGGAGACGATGCACAAGACGGGCGTTGCTGGTGACAAACAGCCGCCATAGCGTTACTACTTTGGCGACGTTGAGGCTAGCCATTGGTGTTCTTCGAGCTTCCTGCGAGTGCTTCGCCTGAATTTTCGTTCCGCGACGATTACCGGCCGTCCGAGTGTCCGGCCACCTGACGTTACTTTACGTTGCCTCACTTTAAATGGATGTTTCTCGTCGCGCATAGGAGGACAAATTGGGGCTGTTGGGGACCGAGATACGGAGATTTTGCCCTGACGCTCCGGCGGAGACGGGTGTACTATGGTTGCTGTTTGCGCGTTATGCGACTTGGCGACGGGTGTCGGCAACTGTCCATTCTTCGGGAACAAACGGGGCAACTCTTCTCTGCATATTGTCCGTCCGTCGTGGCCTTTCGCTTTTACGGATACGCGCAGCCACACCGTAGCCCCTGTCCGAAGGATCTTCTCTCTCCACCCGGATGTGGCGAGCGGCAGCCGCGAGAACTGCTGCGTTGATTATTTTCTGCTACTCCTCTATTCGCTCCTTCGCTCTCCGCGCATATGCATATGCAGCCCCGAAATTTGAATGTGTCAGGTCTGTTGAGATATGCCCTGCCATCAAGTCTCCGGAGCGTCATCTCGAAGATCGCCCAACCTAGAAATGAGCCCTCTATATGTATAAGTATCTTATCTACTGGAAGGCTTGTATCCGTCGCGATGCTGTTGCTTTGTTTGTTGAGTTGATTTCTTTCCCATCTCATGTCATGACCTCTTTCATGAGACGCTTCGGAGCGAGTCAAGCGAAATATTTTGTAGAGGCACACAGCTCACACTAGAATTCGTTGAGGTACCGAAGCCCAGCGTCTACAATCGAAACCACCCTGTTCCAGCCTACTTGAGCGTGTGTAAACTAACGTCCCTCAGACCAACATCTCTTTCCGTACCACTATATTTCTTAAATGCCTTGTCCCCTCGACGCACAAAGTCAGCATGCTGCCATGGCGAAAGGGCAGCAGCTAGCCGTCGCACGTCGAAATGTGAAAGGTTACCCCAAGACAAGAAAGACGACGAGACCACTCCTGCGGTCGAAATTGATGAGGTGATATTCCCATGCCAGGGTTTGCAGCTGCCTCGTTGTCTTTGATATATCTACTTGAAACAGAACTGAGACACCTCTACCCGATATCTTTCGCCCTGCCCGATTTGTGCTTAATGACCAGACGGGCAGCCCAAGCTAGTAGAATCTCAGTCTATTTCTCATGAAAATGAAGTTGCAGATGCGTTGTGCTGTTCACCATTTCTTGTATTGTTTTTCTTGTTATACGGAGTATCTATTTCTGCCGTTACATTCGTCTCAAAAACGCGGCTATGTCTCCCCACCTGCGGAGAGCTTCTCGTATGTTTCCTCAGACACTCCTAGAAAACGGCTTGTCCCAGCTCTAGCCCATGTCCTACCACGGCTTTTCGTCGCACTCTGCATGCCCTTTGGTGCGTTGTCCTACTGCCTCTTTTTGTCACGCTGTGCACTGCGCTGAAGTCTAAGCTGTGCATCAATTAAAGTGCAGATGCAGACAGATTCCGCCGCGTGGCGCAATTTTCCCTTCTTATCTATACTTGTTCTTTTCAGATACACAAGCATGTATACAAAGGCGTGTATATCTAGAGAACAGGGCATATCATGGCAATGACAGAGTGAGTAGCTTCTTTTTAAACTTATTAAGGGACAATAACCTTTTTCTAGGCCGACAGGTACCATAACTCTTTCATATGTGCCGCATGACGGATAGCAGGAATAAGAAGATGTCTTGACATGTTAAGGCAGACTCGCTTGTATGTATTCACTTGTTTCTCGTACCTTTGAAAGAAGAAGGAAACAAATGTTACAGCACAAGCCAATTTACATGTCCCCAGATCAGAGCACCCTGAAGGATTACTGACCCCCGGACGCAAGCCAGATACTTTTGTCTCTAACGAACCCTGATACCACGCAACTTTCGGTCACCATGCACCTTTTCGTGAGAACAACCAATTCTCATATATAACGCTCCTGTCACCCTCCGTCTCCCCATGGCCGCCGGTGGATGTGGCTATATGGATTAACAAGCGTAGACATGAACCAGCACGCTTGTCAACCAGCTCATTGGCACCCACAAGCCGGAAGGTGTCCACCAGCCAGCACTCAATATAGATCTTACGCCTCCTCTGTATGCATGTACTGACCTTCCTTTCTTTCTCTTGCCGTCCTTTCATGCCGTGCATGGTTTTTTTTTATTCTTTTTTTTTAAACACAAATAGTTTGGCTAACATATCTAGTAATCATGTGTCTCTACGTTTCTCACGTCCGTATCTGCTGTCTTTGCAGCCATGAAGATACAGTGCTCATTTCGGAGAGCCTGTGCCTAACGGCACGCCGTAGCGGCGTCTTTGGCAGCTGTGGTACCGGGCCAGGCATTCAGCGCAGTCCGACACCCTATCAGTGTTGGGGTTGCAAAGAGTCCTTCGAGTCGCGAATACCCCGAGTGTCATCAACACGGCGTCGAATCAGTCTCAAGTGACGAGTTTTTGACAAGACGAGCCAGCGCCTCTGGCCGGCCCTCGGGAGCCATATCGTGAAGAGCGGTGATAAGACACGCCTGGCCTGGTTGTACGCCAGCAGACAGGTCACGCAATACGAAGTGGGAAGACATAAAAACGGTGTTGTGGACTTGGGCAGAAAGCTACAAATAGATTTGGCGCGTTGGGAGAATAAAAAGAGGCCATGACACTAAAAGGATTACCGAGAGGGAAAGGCAGGACCTATCCTTAGCCAGGTTGTGGGAAGGGACAGGGAATATATTCCGCGCCGATAGTTGGGTTTTGGTCGTGTATCTCGTCTTTTTCTTTATCTTCATGGCATGGCTTTTATATTCCTTCGCTGATACTTGGCTCGACTTGTCAAATGGCTCACGGTTGTAGTGTGAAGAGAAGGCGACGCCGAAAAGGTATCGTGAGATTAGACTTTTCGGCACATTTTCGTCTAATTTCACTGTCAAAGCCAAGGTCTGCAAACAGCATTACACAATCACGTGGGGCCATTTTTAACCAATACATTGACAGCATTGGGCTGTCAAAACAGTGGTGGGGCAACGTCTCTCACAGCTAGAAAATTTGGGCAAAGCTCTGGAGGATTTTCAGAAGCTTGTAAGTACGTCGCAATATCCGCCACACATTCGTCGCATGCAACGCTCTGTACCAGAACTCGACAGTTGCCTTTCTGCAAACACTCCATAAGCACCATGATGTCTCTGCGCATGCTTTCCCGCGCGGCGCCCCGCGCCGCTGCCCGCCTCAGCCGCGCTCCGGCCGTTTCCCGGTCGTCTCTGCTCACCTCGACTGCCGCCCACCCGTCGGCGTTCCAGATTGCCAATGGTCTGCGCTCTGCAGCCCTGATCCGCACCAGCGTGTCTGCCTTCTCTTCGGTTGCTGCCCGCCGGGCCGCCTCTAACAACGAGATTGACGAGGAGCTGTCTGCCAAGCTGTCCAGTGAGATTCAGTTTGAGACGGAGATCCGTGAGAACGAGCCCGAGGCGACCAGCGTCAAGGATTTCCTTGAGAGCGGCCTATTTGAGATTGAGGATGTGCCGGGCCGCGAGGAGGTTGTTCTGCGCCGTACTTACAACAACGAGAAGTACGTTTTTGCCCTTGGGGGAAGATGGGGCGGAAGAATGGCAGAAAATTGGCATCCTCTCTCCCGACTGTGAACTGCAACTAACAATATTCTCTTTTTAGGATCACTGTGACGTTCTCGGTTGCCGACCTGGCCAACTACGACCCCGAAATGTACGACGAGGACTCCGCGTTGGCTGACGAGGACATTGAGGGTGGCAACAGCGCCCGCAAGGCCGAGGAGGCCGGTGCTGAGGACGGCGAGGACATTGATACCGACTCTGCGTCGGTCCCGTGCCGCCTGGCCATTGTCGTTGAGAAGCCTGGCCAGGGTGCTTTGAGTGTCGAGGCGACGGCACAGGACGGCGGCCTGGTTGTGGACAACCTGTACTATTACAAGGATGCCGCCCACGCCCACGAGGCCACAGCCGACGCGGCCCACTCGGCGCAGCGCGTGTACCCTGGCCCTGCTTTTGGTAGCCTGGACGAGGACCTGCAGGTACTACTTGACCGCTACCTGGAGGAGCGCGGTATCACGCAGGCGCTGGCCGTCTTCGTGCCGGACTACCTTGATGCCAAGGAACAGCGCGAGTACCTGGGTTTCCTAAACAACCTAAAGACGTTTGTCGACGCTTGAAGGGAATAGTGATGAATGCAAAAAAATTGCCTCTGTAAAAAAACTGAAAAATAGGAAACTGTTTAGTAGGAGGTTTGGTTTTGATGGCACATGTATTTTATGATCCTCACTCTAGCATAAAGAACCAAAAAAATACGCATGAACGATGGTTTTGACGCCATCTGCGGTTTGGTTTATGACTGCATTTAGCTTCCACACTGTTATGAGCGTGCTCGATTATTCGTGTTTATATGTGGTTGTCGTATCCGGACGTTGCCGGATCTATGAGTGTCCAGTGTCTTTGACCTTCAACTGTTGAAGCTATATGCGAAGAGTCCGGAAGGAGTCGATTCTGTGCTAAGCGGGACGAACAAGGTGAGTGTAACTGGACAAAACGAAAACTGGCGTGACCCAAATGGACTGAAATAAATGCAACTGCAACAAAAAAAAAAACGCCGATCAGGTTCTTTGGTCCCAGTAAAAAGGGTGCCCGGCATCCTGGTTCGTTCAGCCTGCCCCATGACTCTATAGCCTTCCTGTATCGTTCAGATCTAATGAATCTGGGGTCAACAAATTGAGACCCCTCAAGTCAAAGGCATATGCACAGTCTACTTGTACATGAATGCCTGCCACGCTAGCCATGAATGCATCCTCTCAAGCAACCACTTCAGTCGCGTCATCTGGCACGGTTCCAGTTGTCCCTTCCTCTTTCTTGGCTTCCGCATCAACATCCACGATGCCGACCATGCTCCAGTCGCCCTTTTGTGCGCGTTCGAGCACCTGGCGACCCTTTTCGGACAACTCGGGCTTGCCGCCGTTGCCAGTCACCTGCGTGAAGAAGACGGGGTTCCAGGCGATGCCGGTGCGTTCGCGCTCGCGCGCCTTTTCACGCTGGCTCTCCTCAAGCTCCTGTTTGATGCTCGTCGCCTTGGAAAACTGTTTGGCGAGGATGGCCTTGGTGACCTCTCCCCACAGCTGCAGCGACTCGTTCTTGAGCTGCTGGTCATCAGGCGGAATCACTTTCTGTGCCACGGTAAGGGGTGCGATATCGATAATAGTCGTTTGGGCCTCGGCAGGTTGTGTGTTCTGCTAATGTTAGCCTCGAATATGAAGACCTTACATGGCACAACCAAAAAAAAAGACTGAAAAGAAAAGACAACAGGACGGTGACCTGTGCAAAACATACAAATGGTTTAGGGCCCATTGTAAAGGTAATCTTCTCCTTCCACGGCCCGCTTAACCGCACGAGGACGTCCTCGTCCGGCACGTCACGGATCCGCATCTTGTCGTCGTTCTTGGGGTCGTAGCGAAAGATCACACCATCCACCATGTTCGTCGACCGGCTTAGCCAACCCTCATCGTAGTAGTGCAAGATGGCCTTGAGCTTCGTTTCCGGGCAGGTGATGTAGGCCATGTCGCCGACGCTGACGCTCAGCGCGCCGCGCAAAAGACCGCCCAGGTGGGCCGCCGGGTGGGTGAGCTGGTACGTCTCGTTGTCGCGCTTCTCCAGCGTGATGAAAATGCCCAGGTTGTGCTCGCCCGGCATGACCTTGATGCTGGTTCCGGTAAATTTGGCCGTGATCTGGTCGAACCCGCGTGCATGCAGGCCGCGCTCCGGGCAGCTAATGTAGAAGGCGCTGACCGGCGGGTGGTGGGACGTCTGCTCGGTGAGATATGACACCCGGACCTTGGCATTCTGGGGGTTGGAGCCGCTCTGGGGCACAGAGAGGTTAGGGGTGCGGGTGCCGGCGGCGGCGGCGGCGGCGGCGCTCTTGGAGCTGCCGCGGGACATGTTGGACTTTACGCTCGACGCCGAACTGGACGCTGCAGTGCCGTTTGTCTTGGCAGCACCGTCAGCGACGCCGAGCAATTCTTGGTGAACAATGCGCGGGGCATTGTCTTCGGCATCCCAGTTGCAGCGGAAGAACTCGCCCAGGCACGAGTTGTAGGGCTTGCATGGCCGGCCCTTGGCATATTTGAGATCCTTGGTAAACCAGAAGCGCAGCACCTCGAGCATGCGGTCGAGGGGTTCGTCGGAGGTGCCAATGGCAATAAACGAGTTGGGAGCGTCGAGGTAGTTCCAGTATTCAAGGTTGGGCGTCGGTTCGAGCAGCTGTGATGGCAACGAGAAGCGCACGGCAGCTAGGTCCGAAACGCCAATGAACCTGAAGAGACATCCGTTAGGTCGGGCCAGGTGCGCAACAGCAAGCGGGCGCAACAGCACCACAACGAGACTCACTTCTTTAAGATGGACAAGAACGTCCGCAGCTTGGAGCCGTCGGACTGCTCTTCGACTTGGGGGGTGGCGGCCAGCTCAGCCATGATGGCAGACGAGCAACAGCGGGAGTAGAAGTAGATAATGCGAGGGACAGAGCTATTGGACGGAGATGAAGTAGGAGACAATGCGGAAGAACAAAGAAAATGAAGTTAGATCGCAAAAAAGTACAGCGACGTCGATACGGGCCTGTCGTGGCGAAATCGAGAACTGGCGGACTCCCGTTTTTTCGGGGCGCTGGAGCGGTGTCGCTGGAGGAGGGGTGAGTTAGATAGGTCACGGATCATAAGTGGACGACAAGCCGCGCAGGCGAGTCAAAAGACGGCAAGTCAGCCGGCGAGGAATGGGAGGAGCGGCTCACAGTAACAGGGCGAATCGATCGGAATATGAGAAGGACCAAAAGACGAAAGTCAAGTCGGGGATTCTTGCGATGAAATGTGCATGAAGAAACAAAGAAAAGGCAAGATATAAAAAGACAAGAAGAAGGTGTGGATGCCGCGAAAGCTCAGCAAAAGCCGCCGCTAATCTCGCTGGCGGCGTTTCGCGATTGAATGACGGCCGCTGGAAATGGGGCCTTATCCAGGAGAGGAGTGCAGGCGAGAGACACTAAAAGCGGCAAGGGCGACCAAAATCGGGTTTCGGACAGTGTGGAGCAGAGACACAGCTGAGAGATGGCGATGGCAGGAAGCGATAGTCGGCGCGTGCGTACTGGGCCTGGTCGAGCTCGTGCCAGCCCTCGCACTCTTCTGGTCCACTGTGATCGCCTGAAAGCACTACCAATGGCCTGTACGACAAGCCGATAAGCGCCAACTTGATCGTCGCGACCGACTGCGTCTTTTCGATGGATGAAGACAGATTGAGGGAAGCTCTTGTAAGGGCAGTGAGGACAGAAAAAAATCTAACGACGAGAGGGAAATTTTGAGATTGATATCCACTGGAAAGAGAACAAAAAAGAAGATAAGGTCCCTCCGCAAATCCCGGCAAAGGGATGACACGGAGTAGAGGACCAATGCGCTGTGTAGATCGTACACTGCCCTCTCTCGTGCCTCGTGTCTCCAGTTCGCAGCCCTTCCGAAAGCCTCTTTGTTGCCACCGATTTTTGTCCCTTGCTGAACATGCCGTAAGACAAATTGAAGACACACAACAAGGTCGCCTTCTCTCTTTTTGCCCGCGTGGCTCGCCGAAGCCTCGTGCTCCCTCTCGTTAGCCTTGCCGCTTCGCAAAGCCAATCATTTCGCCACGCGCGTCGTCCTGCGACGCCCAGTAGTCGAACTAGGAGCGCCGGCGGCAGCACATGGGCTCATGTGTACGATATTGATGGAGGAGAGCTCGTTCGGCACCAAATGGATCGGCTCTCTTTCGACAGTTTTTTCAACTTGTTTTGCTTGCCTCCTCTCACAAGTTTCCGGCCAGGCCACTCGACCAATGTGGGTGGACTAGTCCCGTTTCATTGTCGCTCGAACCGTGGGAGGGGAACAGTGAGGCAGGGGATCTGACGTGGTCGTGTGTTTGACAGATATCGCATTTTGAATAAGTTGAGAGATGACATGGCTGGTGGGCGTTGAGTCGTTACCACCGCGTGGCGCCTATTTAGTCAGCTAACAACAACCCCGACTTTGTCATCTCGCGTTAAGCCCAAATAAAAGACGAGTGTAAACAATTGCAATAGGGGTGCGCATCGAGCAACATCCTTGTATTCCTGTGTGTTGATTGGCCTGCTTGTCAGCCTGTTCTGTGCTCTTTGACATCCCCCCATTTCTTCAGCAGCCCATTTGCATGTTTTGGTCATGTATGTCAAGCAGCAACCAAATTGTTACAGTCAGGTCACTCTTTGCTTATTTTTGCTCGGTCAATTTCCGTCGTCATTGATTTTTGTCGTTTCCTCAGGATTGCATGTTGTGATTTCATAACTAAGAATAAAAAGGACCAAATTAAATGTTCCATTATACTTAACGTCTGGTTATTTGTTTTTCTAAATGCCAGAAATACAGGTCATAACAGACATTCACGAGACGATTACACGGCCGATATTCCATGGACGAACAATTGTTAATACATTATCGCCATCACTGTCTGCAGAGAAGTATGGCAGTATTATTATGAACGTCAACCATATCCTCAATGCCATACAATCATATGACCGAGTAATGTCGAATATGACTAGAGCAGCTCCTCCCTACAGCTATCTATCATCTTCTTGCTCTTCGCACGTCTCGCTGAGGGCGCTGAAAGCAAACTCAGGATGCGACGACAACTTTACCAGTGGATGAGACAATGGCATCGAGAATGCGGCTCGCACCTCATCAGCAGGGGCCAGAATCGCTTAACTAAACCCGCAATAGGTCCAGGAAAGGAACCATGTTGACGTTAAGTGTAAGTCAAAGGCCGAGTATTATTGAATCACAGCGTGGTTTACGATCTCTTCTCAACAGTCGAAGTGGTCAAAAGGATCGGAGGCAGAGGTAGCTGTTTCTTTTTGGATCGGAATAGCAAGAGTAATACGAGAGCATCCGGGAGCCCTGGGATGGTCTTGTCCATATGTTTACTCAGCTAACATGTCTTGGTCCGACTACGATGTCCTTCTTAGGTCAAAGTAGTCCGGCCGTAGGAGATTTTTATATAAGTATAAACGATGGCCCCGGCCAAGGTGACAGCTTATGGCTCACGAAAGCCCAAAATAAATGATGATTTGCCTCCTTTATTCATACCGCCACACGCTCGTGCAGCGTATAAATCTACCTGAGAGGCTTTGCCGTGGACGAGACGTGCCACTGATCCGAAAGAGAGAGGATGATGTACATGGAAAGTATCGCAGAGCCATCTATTGCTGGCCCAGCACCACGCCCCAAACAGAAGCGGGTGGTCAGCCCCAAATAACATATAACGCTTACTACTACCCGAAGACATGTGAGTAGCCAACGTAGGTCAACACGGCAGTTAAATCTGATTTATGGCGAACATATATAATTGTACAATATTGATGTCACTTTATCAAGAAAAGGCTAACCTCCGTGGAGGCTGAGAATGGATACTGACAGGCAATTTGACATTCTTATTTTCTTAAATTTATTCACAGCATTATGAAGGCGAATACAACAAAGAGCTGTGGCAAAATAGGTTCAATTACTGGATTGCTTTATCAGTACATCTTTGCCTCTCAATCCTTCGCGGCGGCCGACTTATTGGCAAAGTTAGTTTAGCACACTGATATAAGTAAGGAATACAAATCTGTGAACTGAAAATCACAACAGGACGACGCCCCAAAGGCCTTCGAGGACCAAGATAAATCACACCAGAAGTTAAAGCTACCCCGTGATGCAAGTGGGCGTCGCAGATACGTTTGTTATTTACATTGCTGGCGCGGTATTGTGTTGTTTGTCCACAGAAGCAAAAGAATCGTCCTATCAACTTGACTTTCCGCAAAATCCTCTCGCGAAGCCGAGTTGCCTCTATCTTGCAATTAACTGCCTCAGCCGTGCCTATTTTATGTCAGCCGCCGTGGCGTGCATGAGCTTTACGTCACCCGCCTGTTTCCTAGTCTCGTCTGCAGAGGCAGAACGCCCGAGTCTGATACACGGAAGTAACACAATAAATAACCCAAAGTGCTGTTTCAAATGATGCATCTGAATTCTATAAAAATATACGTTTGTCATAGCCTAATCTCGACTTAGTTCTTGTGATGCTTCTTCTGTTTCTTCTTTAATTTGTGACCGTGATCTCTATTTTAAGCGCATTCTTCCACCGCGGAATAGTTCTCGAAAACAGAAAAGATCAACATTGATGTTAAAGAGACGGGATTTTCGGGCGATGAGGTGGCAAGGGGCATATGTAGGCGCGTTGGAAGGTGACGGGCGGGTGAAAACATACGGGACAGCCGACGGCGGTTGTGGTAGTTTTATTCTTTGGGACATGGTGCGTGCTAGGATAACCATCCGTTTTACAGTACCACAACTAAAAAACACACCGTGATGTGAGATACAAAGCCAAGCAGTGCAGAGCTCTATGCTTCAAAACATCAAAAGGGGTTGGCATTACCGTAATCCGGGCGTTGCTTCTACGGACTGTGAATGGGGCCGTGGGGGAACGTCGTGGGCCGGGATCAGGGGCCTTTATCTGGAACATTGTATACGGGACGTTGGACAAGAGCATCAGGATAGTTCGTTCCACCATATGGGGCTATTACATTACAAGAACGTCGTGGCCTGCATTGACTACACGGGAATGATTAATTCTCTCGAAATACCATCGGCGAGTGGATCGTAGCTCCAGCAAGGCAAAGAGGCTGTTGTACTCAACGTTGTCTGATATCAGGACACGTAAATTATGACCAGCTATGCGGATTTAACGGTTGTTTATTCATGGAAGATTATACGGATGAGATGAACTGACACGAAGACCATGATCAAAAATATTCGACAGGGTTAATGTCGCCACGGGGATAATAACTGTCGTGGGCTCAGTTGCTATGATTAGAAGTGTTGTTGGCACACCCCTGCGGGAACAGAGCGGCGGTGGGTACAATATACACTCCCAGAGAACGCCCTCAACAGTCCGTGATAGACTCTGCATATTCATGGTGCCATCTGCACTCCGTAATAATGAGATTTCTTGGAATATCATATAGCTTTTCCATGGATATAATACCAGTGAATTCAATGCAACACGGGTGACGGGAGAGGGTTGGGGGGATGGATCATGGAATTGCTCAAAATACGGGAAAAAGCTTCCAATGGAAAGATGTGGGCGGTTTGGCAGGTGTTGCAAAAATCATTGTACAAGACGAAAGTACGACAACTGAAGACTGAAGTCCATCGAGAAAGGACATGAAGCCAGTGGATAGCCGGATCGATATCTCAAACGACCAGAAGAAGGAAACGAAAGCAGAGAGGGACGGGTTGCCCGTGTATGTTCAAGCCTACGATCGGTCGTCTGTCATTTGAATGGTCCCGTTGAAACCGAAGCAAGATGCAGGAGACTCGGGCAGACGAAGCGGTCGCAGCACAAGGCTCGGGCACTCGTTGCGGATTTGATATTTTTTTTTTGGCGATGCCATAAGGGCAGCGAGCCCGAGACTATGCTCGTATTGTATGTGGGGTCATGAATACTAAGACGAGAAGGCCGAAGAAAAACAAGGCCTCGGAATGTTACTGTAACAGTAGTACGCTGCGATGAACCTGTCAGGGGACACCAGTTGCAAAATCTTAAAGGAAAATTGAAGATGGAGTGGGGACAATAGGGTCCTGATAACAATATTTACCCTCCGACCCTTTCCAGGGATGCCAAAAATAGGAAAGAAAAGGACGACTGAGTAGCATCGAGAATAAAGAATAACGGAGACAAGATTCCCCTTGACAGGCTCGACAGGGTTCCTGTCGATGAAATTGTCATGTATTTACTTGCTAAGTCGATCCAGTCAATTCGGAACCAGATTGGTATGGAGAAAAGTGAAGATGTGCAATTTGGCAACTGCACAGCCTCCCCCTTGTTCCTCCCTATCAACGGCTATGTTGAGAGTTGCCCTGTGCATAGTATGCCACATGCTTTGCCGGGCCACTGTGGACGCACCGGAGGCATGTAACATCCATATGGATGTTTTACTAATTACAACAAATTTCTCGAGCGTCTTTTTCGACATCTGACTCCCGATACAGAGAGCCAGAACGCGAGGTTAGGTGTTGAGGAAAAGTGGAAAGCAATATGGACAGCACACCCACGGCGATACCAATATATTAGCTATAATAGCGCGCAATGGTCGCAATATGGGGTGTCAATTACGGGACAATAACAAGAGCACACCGCGTGCACACAGCCAGGACACGAGCGCGGAAAGGCTACTGAAGATGAGAAGAAGGATACATAAATAAACAATGCACGATAAATATACATGGGAATGGGATAAAGGGCCACATGCAGTACGACGCTGTTTGGAACGGCCCATGCGACACATTCAAAGAGGCGCGTTCCTGACCAATGACGTCATATGTCTCGACTGGAAGAGTGCTGTGGTACACAGTATTTGAAGCAGTTTGGGAAAGGAGCGACGGTACAATGTGAGGGGTGGTCAGGAAAGACACGGTGTGCAAGAGTGAATTGTCCTCGAAATATGGAAAGGCGTGATATTTGTTTCAGTCGGCGCTTTCGCGGTTCGTTGAGTTTTGTTCCATTTAGTCGCCACCAGATAGAACAGCATCCCGCGCAGCAGAACGAGCAATTTCAGGGTTGGGTCATACCACATTGATGCCACTTCCATCCATCTCGGGCACTGTCTCAAACCCTCTGGGAAAATTTTGTTCAGCGAGCAGGGGCTGTTCAACATTGTCGATAAAAATAAAAAAAAGTCAACTGTGGATGTGACTGATACGAAGCAGCAACATGACCATGCATGCAAGCTGTATGTATTACAAGTTTGCGAAGCGCACACTAACTGTAGTGGCCTATCTGTTTGAGTTCGGCGAGGCCCCAAAAAGTGAAGGCATAAGCCCTGAGCACTAGACAGCACCTAATGCATTCAAGAGTGCAGTCTAGTGGTTGGTGGGTGAGACAGTGCCACAGTGAGAGTGCTGCATTGAGGAATGACATCATCAGGGGAAGGCCGGTTGCACGTCGATGCATACACCGCAACAACAAATGAACTAAAATAGGAGTGGAATTGCGCCTGCTTTTCTGCATCGGATGCAGAGTAGAGTAGGCGCGGGTAATTCCATTGTCGAGGCGCCGGCAGCTTGCTTGATCAGGCACTAAGACGAGCGCCAGGTACGTACAGTATTACCCTGCTTCGAACATACCGAGCACTTCGAATACACACATTACTGTTTCGAGATCGTAGAGGATCTCAACCCTCGCTCAAAACGATATATGGGCTATACAAAATTGAAGACACAAGGAACAACGACGTCGGGGACTGCAATAGATTGCATGTTGGGTTTGAGAATCCGGCTAGAACGTTGTAAGCCTTCTGATGCTTTCTACTATAACGATAAAGACTTGCTGCATGCAGATGTGCCGATGGGCCCTGTGCTGTGGTCTGCATTTGCCCGCCGACGTGCAATGTCCGGTGGGTTGACGTGTTTTCGTTGTTGTCTCGTGCTTGACGTACGAAGGATGCTCCTTTCCCCCCCTCAGTGCGAAAAACGCACGGTATGACGTCATATCAAGAATTCCTAGCGCCGTGGTTGCCCGCCCACCCTTGTCGACTGCACGGTCAAAACAGTAGCGTGCTTTTCACTGCTTTGTTACGGGCACCCCTCCCCCAGCACGCACAACA
Source organism: Sporothrix schenckii 1099-18 (assembly GCF_000961545.1). NCBI lineage: Eukaryota > Fungi > Ascomycota > Sordariomycetes > Ophiostomatales > Ophiostomataceae > Sporothrix > Sporothrix schenckii. The sequence continues at coordinate 1,832,257 of NW_015971143.1, forward strand.
CCATCGTCTGTTCTGTGCGGTTTCATTTTACAGACTACTAAGATGTCGCGTCACTGCGTCACTTGCACCGCCACCACCTACGCAGCAACTACCGTCAGAGAGCATCGTCGCAGTTTTGATGAGCATGAGTAGCGGTGGCATTACGACTGCTAAGATAAATCACATACTGACGAGGCTCCGAGGTAGTGATATGCTCCAGCATCCTACGTCGTATGGCAGGATTTGCCTGTGACAGCTCTACAGCTGCGAGAATTACGACTTACGTGCCTCGTCGCTACAGTCCATACACTATTGACACTGGAACTATGCACGATGCCTCGTTTTACAAAGGGTCCTCGAAAACTCCAACTGCATGACCCACTCACTACACCGTAAGATACAACTTCCAATCGACCACACCCACTACAACTCACTACGCCTATAGTCTGGGGAACCGGCCCTCTCCTCAAAATCGTTTATCTCGTTTCTCAATACGACTTGCACAGCGAAACAACAGGCCAGCAAGCCTGGCCTGCTGGCCAACAGATCTGTTGTCGTTACGTCGTATTCTTGACGGGAACCATCGCCGGCGCCAGAAATGTCTCGCACAGTTTCTTCCCCACCTGTGCGCGACAGAGTCGCCGAGAGGGGAAAATGACGTCGGTGATGGACCCTTCGTTTACTTTTACTTTCGTTTCATTTCACCGTTCTGCGCTTCTTATTCGCTACCATTCCGGCACATTTTGACAAAAGTCTTGGCCAATGGAGCCTCTCCGTTTGGCTTCTCGTGTGTACATGTACGTCGTCGGTCGAATTGGACAGTATATGTATACTCAGTAGCTGAAAAATTATGGGACGATAAGGGGTATTTTGCTTCTCCTGTAGGAGGTTTAACCCTCTACTTAGAGAACCAGTATGCGAAACTGTTACCACATTGCGATGCATACGCAATCGCCTGCACACGACCAATATTACGAAGCATATATTAACTCTATTTTTTTTTCGGTTTATGTCCCTCTCGGTTGGGGACTACGTCCCGCCAAATGGCCTGTTAAGGTATCCTTGTTTCTTTTCGTCCCTTTTGTCAACATAGTCTTCTTCCCACCGTCCCTTCCTATCTCCAGTGGTCGTCTCGGTACTAAGGCTTTCCATAGCCTAATAATAGGTCGTAGGTGTCTTTTTGTAGGCGTCATTTGGCGCCTTTTTGGTGCCTGTCCACTGTCCTATTGTCGCCACCCACCCGGTGCGCCTTCTCAATTTTACTAGCGCGGCTCTGGCGCCGCTCTACGTTTCTGTTCCTTCATTCTGTCCCCCTTCGTCTCCTGTCATCTGTAGTACCCCTGTCAAAAGCGGGGCGCCAGATAATGCAATGACGTCATGCAGCAAAAAACGCGTTCAAAAATCTATCTTTTTCTTCCGCCCCACAAACAATGTGGAGCAAGGTAAAAGACAGAGAAACAAAAAGAAAGAAAAGGGCAAAATAGAAAGTCGAAAAAAGACAGAGTCGCATCCTTTACCCTTTTCGACAACAAGCCAGCCTCCACTTTCTTTAAGCACCCGGCCGAAAATGTTGCGAAACAACAGCCAACACCGGACGACGAGAATTAAGAGGCAGAGGAGGGCGGTGGTTATGAGAGCTGAAATAGACAGCCGAAAAGAAAAGACGTGCGAAGAATGGGACAATATGTTATGGACAGTGGTGTGGTTTCTGGATAGCGTACATCAGATACTGTCTACCATTCTCGGCGCCGCTTTGTCTATCTGGTCACATACAGCGCATCCAATGCCCCTTGCGAGCAAAAACAACACTGTTTACGAATGCCGAAATACAGGCACAAGACGGCCTTGCCGAAGCAAACTAGAACGATAGACGTTGTGCCCATATTATTTCATATCGTTTTATATGGTCGGGCCTAATCGTCATTTTCCGACTTGACAGCGTCAAGGGCCTCCGTGTTAACATTCCGTCATTCTTAGATAATGTCCAATAAGTTTTGTTTTTGTTTACACTAAAACGTGGCCGGCTGCCACTTTATACTGGATCCGGTAGTAGACCTATTATATGTAAGAGCCAGATGGGACTCGTTGTCTGTACTAACTAAGTGTCGCCAAAAGAGCTTTTTTGAGGTTTAAAACGAAGGCAACAAACAAGTTACCCCGGAAAACCAAACCAAATCCTTTTTACAATTTAAGCGGTTTTGTGGTTTGGCTAAAGTTCGTCGGTTTTGTACCTAAAGGCGGCCCTAATACGGCCCTTATCGCGTCGCTGTGAAAAGTAAAGAACGAAGACAAGGTAATATCGAGGTACCTCCTAAACAGTACAACCTTCACCCTGGATCTTGTACTACCACATATACTTTTGTACCGTATGTCAGGGGCTCTATTTGTCGAATCTGGTGCGTCGTTCGCTCATCGTAATATATTACCAGGCTCCCTGGACCTGTGGGTTGTGGAGGGATACGATATACCGCCTTCGACTTCCTTTATATTTGCCCATCACTATATATATCGTATGGCAGAGTATGACACGCCGCGGTCCAAGAGAACTGTGTTTTTTTGCTTTACCCTGATTGGAGGCAAGCGATGAACTGCTGCCACCTTAAATACCAATCGAGCTCGCAAAACTCTCGTTAAATGCATAACTGAGCTCGCTGAAAAGTAATTTCTATAAGTCGAAAAAGATAACTGGCGGCCTCCCGACACCACAATGCCAGATCCCTGTATGCTTTGCTTTTCCTACCCTCGCTACCCACAGGGATTACGACGGGATGTTCTATCCCGACAATCACTTTCTGTTGTTAGGGTCTTTGTCACCATCACCCTTTTCCGTCTGCATACCAGAAAGTCGAACGACGTGCATCAGAGTGAACACATAAACAGATCAGTGCGCGTGATAGGGCATGAGGGATTGGCATCTGGCTGGCGGGGCATGTTTCTTAAACTCGAACTTCATATCTCGGACATTCACCACACCCCCACAGAAGACGATAGGGACATACGTCAGAAAGTCTTGGCATATCGTCCCGGTGTCTGTATACAAAATCAAGGGTCCCTCCTTTAACGATCGTCTACCTTTTTTTGTGCAGTGCGTCTCGATTCTGTCGGGGCGCTCTGCTGCACTCAAAGTGACTTGTCGGATTCTACGTTGGGGCGATAGAAGAGGTACCACATACACGAGTATACGTGCTTTTCAGTGAGACGTACATGTAAATCTACATGTACAATAACCGGTGGGGAAGCTGCTTTAGTGACGCTTTCCTTGACACTACGCTAAAAGAAGTACAGATCAACGCAGAATCAGTTATGGGTGGCAACAAGACCCTGTGCGTTTGACAGAGGTTTATTCGCGCCGAGCTGCATGTCACATATGCCTTGCTAATGTAAACGCAGCTCTTGCAAAACAGTGTCTCGTGTTATCTGAACATAGACAGAGACGATGCACGCCGACTATGTCAGCGGACGGAACAGGGGAGAACCAGATGAAGCCTAAATTAGAATCAACAACCGGTTGCGCCTTCCGTGACAGACGTCAACTGCTAGCAATCCGTTGAGCAGACACTTGGGGAATAGAGAACTCGGTCGCGCCTGCCGGTTTCAAACAATCTCATGGCGAAGACGACAATGACGACATAACGACAGCACCTTCCTTTTCCTTTCTGCCGCCAGCGAACCACACAGCGGCACTGCTCAGCCCAAACACTCCCTCACTGCGCTAGGACTCTCTTTAGTGTGCGGTGCTGTGGGTACCCCCGGAACGCCATTCCCCCAACAGCACATGCATACCCATCCTCCACCATGGGCTACCACCTAGTGGCACAGCGGTCGCCATTGTTACACTCACGCCCCCAGTGGCCCACTGGTTTTTCTTTTTCTTTTTTTTTTGTCTCTCCCCCCCTCTCTCCCGGTCCGTCGTCATAATTTTTCGACCGCCCGTTCCCTATTCTCCTCTTATGTTTTAGAATGGGGAATAAGAGAAGGGAAAGGATATTCGAAATAAATAAAGTAACGAGCGCAGTTTTGAGATGCACAGCAAATCCCAAGATGAAGATGAATTTGGAGCATTTTTGGTGAAAGAACCAACCGTCTGGCAAAATAAAGAACAGCGGCAGAAGTTTCGAGATGTGCCTTCCCTCAGCACATTCTTTTCCTGATATCATTTCCTCTTTAGCTCTTTCCTCTTAACCATTTTCACATTCGCACTTTCTCTTTCTCCCTTACTCCAAGTGTGTTTTTGCCCCTTTTAGATCTTCTTCATTCTCTCCATTTCGGTTCTTGTATACGGGCCTGGCGCACTCTCTTACCCTCTCCTCAAGTACACCGCGCCGAATCTCAAAAAAATATACCCGATCGTCTGCTCGCGACGGCCCCAACCACCCAACCTTTAACCTGTATGTACACAAAATGCTGACCTCCCTGTTTCTGCTCTTCCCTTGGAGCCTACTGCGCTTCGATCCCAGGACGTGTCATCTACAAAGTCTTCACACTTCTCTCAAATCGGCTTGTCCTTGTGCCTAGCATCTTCCCCTTCTCACTACTTCTCGCTTTTTCTCTGCTCACACCCTAATATATGCCATTTTAATTATTGGATCTGTTTTGCCGTCCCCGCCATATTTGTTTTTTCTTCTTCACTGTTCCATTCTGCTTCTCATTGCACATGTCTCCTGGAGACCCACTGTGCGATGCCTCTCTATCATTAGCAGTGTGGAGAATATCTTGCGGCTACTAGTAATAATACCTCGTCCCTCCTCCTACATTCTCCAGTTTTCTTCTTCCACAATTCCGTCATTCCCTTTCCCTTTCCCATTTCTCCTATACATATTGATGACATTCTCCTCCCTTCTCTTTTCTATATTTTCACCATCCCCAATGCCTAGGTCTGCCTCTCGCTCAAATTTGACCATTGCCTTCCCATTCGTTTTCCTGGCCGATACACTCGCTTGGAACCACTACAAGACAGGCGGGCGAAGAGCACGCGCGCAATACGCACTCGCCATCACGACCGTTCCTTCTCATATTAACAAGTTATTGGGATAGACAAATTCGCTTTACCGTTGGCCCTCGACGATATCCGACTCTTCACGGAGGTCAGCGGTTTTTTTTTTTCAACAGCATCGAATAGCGCGCGCCTCACGTCCTATTTGAATATCCTAGCCCTGCTTCGCTGGCAGGGCAAACTCTAGGTCCAAGGACTTTGATTATCATCATGTTCCGTCAACGGTTCGTTCAATGTGACTAAGATAGTCAAGATGGGTTTGTGTCAGACGAGTGCTTGCGCGTGTTTCGTACTGACTTTGACAACAGCACTAGCTCGCAGAAGCCTGGGGACGACCTGCTCGCCAACTTCCGGCAGCAGTTCCCCGAGGTTGCTGTGTCTCCCACAACTGGCAATACGCAGTTGCCAAATACAACCACTGTTGCTGCGGCAGACAACAGCGTCCTGCCACCAGCAGTGACCTCACAAGAAAGGTAAAGCCTGTCGACAAAGACCCGTCTCCGCGACTGTTACAAGGCGTCGTTTCTGACTGACAATCGGTTCAGAACACAAAGCATTAGCCACGCCGTGTTCCCCGACCAAGACCCGACACCACGTGCCTCAACCAACGAGCCATGGCGCTTTACTCCGTCGCTCCTCGACCCTGGAGCCTTCTCTTTCTCGACCTTCTCTAACACCAACCCTGGTTACTACGCACAAACACCTGGTGGTAACAGCACGCTTTATCACCCACAAGCAGGCGATCTCCACACACCGACTTTGGGCTTGAACATGGGCCTGAACACGCCTCTCTCTATGGCAACGGCCGACGGCGCTCTCCATCCTGGTGCGACCACCACGACAATGATGGACGTTGGCGCGACTGCCTTTCACAATGGCCTACATCCTCAGGCATTCCACGCCTATCATCCCTTTGGACAGCCGGCACCGCAGCAGGCGTCGTTTGCGCCGTCCTCTTTCGTTCACCCTGACGCGACAGGCCTTGGCCTCGACCCTAACACTGCGGCGATGAACACTACCCACCCCGGCGCTGTGGCCGTTGCTGTAGCGCCCGGTTACGCAGCACACCCTGGACTTGTCGCATTCCCTCCTGGACACCACCCGCATGCTTTTGGTAGCTCCAACGTTGTCGCCAACATGGCTATGCTTGCCAGCCTACCCCCGACGGCCGAGAAGTTCCGTTTTCACTCGACCCTGAATGCGCCCACTGCCATGATTAAGCACGCCGATGAGATTCCGGTCAGTTATCTCAACAAGGGCCAGGCTTACTCGATTTCCATCATCGATACGGAGCCTGAGCTCCCCATCGTTCCCGGCACCCGCTTCCGTACTTATGTTCGCATCTCCTTTGAGGACGAGCAACAGCGCCAAAAACCTGGCGTCTGCTGGAGCCTCTGGAAGGAGGGCCGTGGCACCAACGAAGCCCACCAGCGCGGCGGCAAGCTGCAGGCCGTCGAGTATGTCGAGGCGGGTCAGCCTCCAGAGGGTGACGAGAAGCGCACGCGCGTGGAGCTGGAGTCGGCTTCATTCGACGGCTTCTCTGTTATCTGGACGCCTGGCATCCACGGCGCAGTGGAGTGCAACATTGCAGTGCGCTTCAACTTCCTGTCAACCGACTTCAGCCACTCCAAGGGTGTGAAGGGCATTCCTGTCCGCCTTTGTACGAAGACGACACGCTACCCAGCGCCTCATCAAAACCAGCAGTCTGTGAGCCCGAAGGACTCATCGTCGGCAACACCTGAGATCTGCTTTTGTAAAGTAAAGCTATTCCGCGACCACGGAGCTGAGCGGAAGCTATCGAATGATGTCGCCCACGTCAAAAAGACCATCGACAAGCTGAAGCAGCAGATTGCCCAGGCTGAGAGCGGTATGAAGGACTTCAGCAAGCGGAAGCGCTCAGGCGGTGCAGCTGTGACATCGAAGCCTGCACCCGACCTGCAGCGTGTCGGCAAGGTCCCGAAGCACAAGCGGACCTGGTCCATGTCGTCGACTAGCTCCAACGGAAACGGCAATGCCAGCGGTGCCGAAGATGGCAGCGGCGGTAACTCGAGCAGCGGCACGCCTAACCGGGCTGGTGCAGCCAACGGTGTGCGCCCGGCCGTGGAAGAGGACTTGCACTGCAAGCTTCAGACTCTGCAGGACATGTTCACAAGCACACGGCCTGTCAGCATACTCTACCTCCGCGGTGATGAGCTAGATGACCCTGATTTGCATCCCGTCTCCCTCCCGGGCGAGAACGGCGGCCTGGCGAAGGTCGAGTCTCGGGACAATCTGATGGCATGGCGTGACCAAAGCGGTCACAGCTCTGTCACCGGCTCATCCATGGTGTCACCATCCCCCAGCTCTCTTTCGCTGCACTCACAAGTGTCGTTTGGCGGTGGCAATGGCATGAACGGAAATGGTGGCTGGTCGGATTACCACGGCGATGGTGCCGATGCGCAGGGCTCTTCATCCCGTCAAAGCTCAAACCAGCCGACCCGTGTCAATAAGACCGATGACTCTGGAAACCTGAGTGGTTGGATTGAGGCCTTGGACGTGGACTCGTCGTACCGGCCCGTGCACAGCGATCGGCCCAAACCGGTTGCCTGCTTCTACGTTCTTCGTCGCATCAACCAGAACCAGGCCACCATCGACGGCACCCAGAACAAGGAGTACCACCGTGCCTTGTACCTGACGAAGAGAACGCTTCAAGAGTTTGTCGGACGCCTTTCAGCCAAGTGGAACTTGGATCCTACCAAGGTTACCCGCACTGTCCGGGTCCTCCCTCAAGGCATGGAGGTAGAAATGGATGATGAAGCGGTGGCTGAGTTGCCTGAAGGCCAGGATATGGTCCTCGACGTGACGGAGTACCCGGCGCCGTCTTTACAAGACAACGGTGCTCACGCACAGCCTGTGAAGAAGGAGTGGGAGATGGCTGTGGATGGCGACGGACAAGGCAACGGGACTGCCGCCTTTGAGCTTCGTTTGTCATTCTGAGCGGTTCGCTCCCAAATTCGTCTATTTTTATTTTATTTTTGTCGTGCGGCAACAAAATTTGGGGCGTCGGTTTCTTTCATTTTCTGTTCTGGTCCGATTTGACTTAACCTAATTTTTCGCCATGACACTGGATCTCAATTCGCAGGGGGAGAGAGTAAGTCAAACATGAATGAATTAGGTAATTTCACTATATCATTCTATGACTTGGTTTCTTATTTTATCGGAAGGGATATTTTGGGTGTATGGAGGGACTTTTGTAACGGTTTAATGTATTGGCTTGCTTTTGTGCTTGGACAGTGTTTGTATCTCTGTCTGGTTTTTAAAAAGATCGATTTTTCAGCTTCAGCTTTAGCTTCGGCACCAAGGTTTTGCCTTTCTATTTGTTATTGTGCGGCTGGTTATTCCTTTTTTGTTTTATTCTCCTTTTCTCCTAATTCAGCTCCTTCCGTCAACAAAGTAGTATTTGCTGTCCGACGCTCTCTATGTTCTTTTCTCGCGGACTGCTCGATCGAGACCTTCCGCAAGTGTCGTCGCTACTGCGTGCTGTGACTACACCAGGATAATTTTAATATGTGTGCGGCTTTAAGTGACGCCGCTGTAGGTAATACAGCAACTTACTCCAACAAATTTATAAAACACCACCACAGTCAAAGGATCCTAAATCCAGTCTAAGAAATCTGCTGTCCGCGGCGTTGCTCCCTTCACCATGGATCCATCCCGAGGGGGAAAACGTGTACAAGAGAACTGTCGCTGGCTAGAAGTTTATGAAACACACTTCCACTAGATGGGTATGATTTAAGATTACGAGCTAGGCATGACAACTCAAGCGTGGTGTATATGGGGGTGTAGCGCGTTAATAAGTACTCTGGTTGATACATGTATTCGTAGTAGCTATGTATGTTCATTTCTGCAGATCATTGGTTATTTGTAGTTTTGAAGAAAGTCATGTACGAAGATGACATCTACCAGACGTTTCTTTCCAACTGAGAGGATACTCTCGGGATCTGCCTGTGATTTTCGAACCGTGACCTACAGCAGCAAACGTATCGGGCCTGTAAATATCAGTCTCCGTTTATGCTTTAAATATGCATGTCGTTTTCGCCCGTACCATATCTTCTTGACCATACACTTACACCTAAAAGTCGTCGAGAGCAGCGATGTGGCCAATCAAAGGACCAGTTCATACCAACTCCTTCCTAATCCATCGAAGTTCAGCTGGACGGTGCTGATTGGCTGAAGGAAACCTATCGTTAATGCCCGAAGCAGTCGCTACAGACCGCATAAGGTTCGTAAATTTGTGTGTTCTGGAGTGCTCCGGTTGTAGTGGAGACAGGCCCATAAATTGACTCGTATTGTCCAATCAACACCTGTGTGGCGGTCTGAACGAAACTGCATTGGGAAAAAAATGATATGGCCAAAATACTAGGTAAAAAAAAGCACCAAAAAAATAAAGGCGGAAAAACATCATCATCCACTTTTCGTCGCATCCTCCCTTCTCTTCTACCTTTCCTCTCCAGCCCACCCGCACAGGTCAACAGCGCAGCACCGCCTTGTCAATCAGAACCCCCTCCGCCTCCTAGGTGTGCACACGGCAATCTTTTCCTTCTCTTTTGTCCGTCCTCTTTCCCTTGCTTTTCTAGCTGTCTCGCTTCCCTTCTCCTCCCTTGCTGTCCTGGCTCGAGTTTCCATTTTCGGATTTCGGGCTTCGACACGTCGTGGGTCTCTTTGCACTGTCTCATAGCATCGGGGGCGTTTTGTCCACGTCGTCTCTGAGCCACCTGCTTCTCATTGCTTGTGGCAGTCGCCTTTCGCGTTGTCGACACATTCTGCAAGTGCCCAACGTTTTGGTAGGTTTCCGATGCAAACATTGAAAAGGAGGATGGGGCCGCGACAGGGTGTACTGGCGTTGTGAGAAGTCGCTTTTCATCAAAAATATCAAAAACGGGCGTTCTTCACAGATACCATTGCGTTGGTAACATTCGATGCCGTTTCGTCTGCCATTAGTAGCTTTCTTCGGTCGCTACCGCTATCACACGATCAGCATCCCTGCTGCGCGTCCCACATGCCTTGTTGGCAGTTGTTGTTCATATATGCATGCTAACGTATCCACGGAGCAGACACTCGGCCCCGAAAGGACGCCGAAGCACGTTGCAATCCGACCGTTATCCAACGTTATTCTCATCCCCTTCGGGACAGCTTTTTCGAATACGCGGCCTCGTTGCCCGACCCTACTTCCTCTACTACACTCCGCCTCCCACTCCGACCGGTCTTCCTGTGGCTTTCACTAGTCATGGCTAGCCCGTTGCAGTTTGCCTACCGCACCCAGAAGGCCATCGGGGTCTTTGACGCCGATCCGGTCTACGAATCTCTCCCCGGATTCACCCTGCCTGAGGGAAACCTCCGGTGCTGTGTCTACTCGCCCTGCGGCCGCTACTTTTCCTGGGCTTCGAGCGAGACCGTTGCCGTGTGCGACGCCGCTGTTGGCCACGTCGTCGCTACCCTTCAGGTTGCCAACGTATTTGAGCTGAGCTTCTCCCCGTCCGGCACGTATCTGAGCACATGGGAGCGTCCGGCTAAGGACGAGAACGGCGATGCCACCAAGAACCTGAAGATCTGGCGTGTTGTAGACGAGGCTGCAGCTGCTGGCACCGAGCGTCAGCCGCTGGGCTGCTTCGTGCAGAAGTCGCAGACTGGTTGGAACCTGCAGTACACCGCCGACGAGCAGTTCTGTGCCCGTCTCGTGACCAACGAGGTCCACTTCTACAAGAGCGACGACCTCGCCAACGTCCACGACAAGCTGCGCGTGGAGGGCGTGTCGGCATTCTCTTTGGCCCCTGGCAAGACCAACTCGGTGGCTGTGTTTGTCCCTGAGCGCAAGGTACGTTTTTGCCCGTTTCGTATTGTCACGTGCCACAACAGCAAAGTTTCTTAGCTTCTGACATTCATCTTTCTTGCCCCATCAGGGCCAACCGGCTGCCGTTCGTGTCTTCATCGTACCGCAATTCACCGCTCCCGTGTCGCAGAAGACTTTCTTCAAAGGCGACAAGGTGCAGCTGAAGTGGAACGCGCAGGGCTCGAGCCTGATCGTGCTCGCCCAGACCGATGTCGACAAGTCCAACAAGAGCTACTACGGCGAGACGACCCTGTACCTTCTGAGCGCCAGCGGTGGATTTGACGCCCGTATCACCCTGGACAAGGAGGGCCCGATCCACGACGTGTCGTGGTCGCCCAACTCGAAAGAGTTTGGTGTGATCTACGGCTTCATGCCTGCCCGGACAACCATTTTCAACCAGCGCGCCGATGCGAAGCATACATTTGCACTCGGTCCGCGCAACACCATCACCTTCTCGCCGAACGGACGCTTTGTCCTCGTGGCTGGTTTTGGCAATCTGGCAGGCCAGATCGACGTGTACGACCTGACAAAGGACTACCGCAAAATTTGCACCATCGAGAGCGGCAACCCCAGCGTGTGCGAGTGGAGCCCTGACTCACGCTACATTATGACAGCGACGACGTCGCCGCGCCTGCGTGTCGACAACGGTGTAAGGCTGTGGCATGTCGGCGGTGGCCTCATGTACAACGTTGACATGGTGGAGCTTTACAATGTCATCTGGCGTCCGCTGGAGAAGGGCAGTGCCACAGCTGCTGCAGCTGGTGTCGTCGACCCGCTGACTTCGGTCCCCACGCCACACCCATCGGCACTGACCTACCTCGGCACGCAGAAGACTCCGTCCAAGCCCGCTGGTGCATACCGCCCCCCTGGTGCGCGCGGCGCTTCCACGCCCCTGCACTTCAAGCGCGAAGACGAGGGTGGAGCTGCTCACGTTGCTAGTAACGGTAGCAGCGGTACGAGCCTTAGTGCGCTCACTGCTAATGGCTTTGGTCGGGCTCGCCGTCAGGTGCCTGGTGCTGAGCTCGTCGAACTGTCACCGGCAGCGCCTGTATTTGTTCCGGGAGCGGAGCCTGCCGACACCGCTGACAATTTGTCGAAGGCCGCCCTAAAGAACAAGAAGAAGCGTGGAAACCGCAAGGCAAATAAAGATGCCGACGGTAACAACGCCGGCGGTGACAACAGCGCCGGCGGTCTGGCCCCACCGACGGCGGATTACGGAAACGGTTCTGCCACGGACGTCGGCCGCAGTCCGGAGCGTCGCAGCCAATTCCAGAACAATGGACAGCACCAGCACTCGCGCAGCCAGTCGCGTAACAACGCGGCCAGCGGCCAGCGCAACCGCAGCAACACGCAGCGCAACCGCGACGGTGGTTACCAGCAGCAGCAAAACGGCGGAGCGCCAGTAAACGACGCGTCCGCGCTTGCCCCTGCCGCACCGGCGTCTCTCGCAGCGAACGACCCGCTCTCGCCTGGCAATAATAGCCCGATTGCGAAGAAGATTCGTAGTCTGCAGAAGAAGATTCGGGCAATTGAGGACCTGGAGATGCGCCATGCCGGTGGCGAGAAGCTGGAGGATACCCAAATCAAGAAGATTGGAACAAAGTCGGCCGTGCTGCGGGAGCTCGACGACCTAGAGAAGCAGGGCTAAACAGCTGCTTTTCTACGTGCCGAGGGTTACGTGGAGCGGGGGAGTTCCTACGTATGCTTGACGCAAACTGAACGTGCGCTGTTAAGAAAACTTGATGCGGTGCCCGCAAACAAGTTACGCGGAACTAGTCCAATTTGTGTCATTTTTTAACGGGAGGATTTCCAATGGACAGTCCAAACGATGATTTACGGCATCTCTCGACGGCTTGGTCTAGCTTGAAAAGAAAAGAAAAATACGAAGCTCGCCATGAAGCGATGGTGACGAAGGGATTTGGGACAAGCTAGAACAGGCATCTGATTTAAATAGAAAACCAATAGAGAAAAATATATTATTTTGTGTTAGGATTTGTTGACCATCGTGATACGAATAATTGTTGAAACAATACGCTGAGCTGCATCAGGTGAATGTATCAAGTACGGGGTTAATTTCTTTCGACCGTTCTCCGTACAATCCGATGAGCAAGAAGTACGATCGTGCCAGCTGCACGAGTATGTCGAATTAAGCTTTGAAGCTAGGCTATAAATAGTAAATGCAAGACCTTCGCATAGTGACCACCACCAGCGCCATACACTCATTTACAGCGCTTTCCTGCCCTCTATTTGACGTGCTTTACAGACGAGACATGCTAGTTCATTTTGTTATCGCACGTGACGATAGTGGATGGTGAAAGCGGGGAGAGGAAATAGGTGCTAGAACGACAGGCGCCAGGTCCACTCCAGAATATAGGGACCCGCCCGTGCTTTACCGCCTTTCTACTGGGCAAGTCGTGAGGCAGAACGAAAATAAGGCCCGGCAGAAAAAAATTAGTGGGAGGAAAATTGGAAGACCGTTCAACCTCCTCTCTGGTCTCCCGAAAAGCCGCCTTGCTCACGAACACCTCACGTACACGCCTCGAGAACGAACGACAAGCATTTCCCTTTCCAATCGCTATTTTCGTTCCTTTAATTCACGGCCAGAGAACAGATCATACGCACCTGGGAGCATTAGTATATAGACAACGATGGCGGGCTCTTCGTTGCAGGTATGTTCTCTTTTACACTTGCGTGTATTTGACGAGGCAGAAGCAGGGAACATCCTACTAACCTCGACCTCTTTCTTCACAGGACCGCCTGCGTGGGCATGCACAGGCCTTTGATGGCCTTCTTTCACTGATTCCGGCCAAATTATACTACGGCAATGGAGACGAGCCAAGTGTGAGTTTCAACCTATGATGAACGTCAAGCTACGGCCACAAGTGGAAGGTCGAAAGGCGAAAAGGTAAAAGAGCAAATCTGTCTGACAAAACCAACTGTAGGAACAATGGCGCCGAAAAAAGCAGACCAAAGAAGAAAAGAACGCTGCCCGCCGGGCCAATCTCGACCCCGAAAACGAGCTCAACAAGAGCGTCAAAGAAGTCATGGAAGAGCATGCGGCTCGCAACAAGCGGAAGCTTGCCGAGATGAGCGGTAGCACCCAGGGCAAAAAATCCAATAGCAAACAGGCCGCGGATAGTAACGACGAGCAGGACGAGGACGAGGACGAGAAAGAGGACGACAGCCAGGCTGAAAATGACGATGACGAAGACAGCATTGGTGGTGACATTGTCAAGGAGCAGCCGGGTGAGGGCTTAAAGAAGGCCAAACCAGAAGCAGCGGCTACGAAAGGCGAGAGTGCGGCCAAGAAGCAAAGAGTGGCCAACGCCGCCGAGAAAGACGACGAAGACGGCGACCTGGGTATCAGCCTCGCCGATGCTAACCTCTCTGCAAAGCAGCAGAAGAAGCTGATCAAGAAGCAAGCCAAGGCTGAGAAGCGGGTTGAGAAGCGCAAGAACAAGTCGGAAAAGAACACTGCCCAGAATGAGGACACCAAGATGACCCATAAGATCGAGGAGGCACCACAACCTTCCAAGGACACCAAGAAGGAGAAGAAAGAGGCCAAGGCCGCAGTAGCCAAAGTTGCCGAGGCCGATTCCGAAAATGAACACGAGCAAGACAATGGCAGTCTCCAGTCGGGCGCCGGCTTCGCTGCCCTTCTTGGTGACGAGGATGTCCCTTCAGCACCGTCTTCGCCGTCCCCTGCCCCTTCAGACACATTCGACACCCCTCTACCTTCCACCGAAGCCAAGGAATCTTCGAGCACGACTACCTCCATCTCGTCAGTTTCCATCCCCGCTTCTTTCTCGACTTCTCTCCTGAACCCCTCTACGGAGACCGCCTCCACCACGTCTGGCACGCCGCCAAAGACCAAACTTCAAGTCCCTGCCGACACCTCGGCACTCCGTGCCCGCCTTGCAGCACGTATCGAGGCCCTCCGCGCCGCCCGCAAAGCCGACGTTGACGAGCTTGACAGCAGTGGCAACGTCATTCGTACCCGTCAGCAGCTCATCGAGGCCCGCCGCCAGAAGCAAGCTGAGCGCAAGGCACACAAGAAGGAGCTGCGCAAGGCTACCCGCCTTGAGGAGGACCGCAAGCGCGAGGAGGCCATTGCCTCAGCACGGGACTCGCCACTTGTTCAGCTGGGCAGCAGCAGCAGCATGAACGGTGCCGCTGCCGCCAACAGCACGGGCGAGATCGAAACCAACTTTTCATTCGGCCGTGTCACCTTTGCCGACGGCTCCCAAATGTCGCGCGACCTGTCGTACGTCAAGGACGCTAGCGCCAAGAAGAAGGGCCCCGCGGCGTCCGATGTCAAGGCCCAGCTGGCACGTCTCGAGTCACAAAAGAAGCGCTTGGCCAAGATGGACGATGTCCAGCGCCGTGAAGTCGAGGAGAAGGAGCGGTGGCTGGCGGCGCGGAAACGTGCTGAGGGCGTCGGGCGAGGCGATGGTGGCGGTCTGACTGCGGCCGCTGCTGCATCGGGCGCAATTTCTACCGAGGGTGCGCGCCATTCCACGGAGCAGCTGCTGAAGAAGGCGATCAAGCGCAAAGAAAAGGCCAAGAAGAAGAGCGAGCGTGAGTGGGGCGAGCGCAAAGACGGCGTGCAAAAGTCGATCCAGGACCGCCAGAAGAAGCGAGAGGACAACCTGCGCAAGCGGAAAGAAGACAAGATGCTGCACCGCGCGGGTCTGTCGAAACGAGCCAAGCAGGGTAGTGGAAAGAGCAAGGGCGGCCGGCCGGGCTTCGAGGGCTCGTCGTTTGGCGGCCGGAGAAAGTAGACACGACGCCCACATCTGTCTTTGTCCTGATTTGCTTTTCTCGCTGTTGTTTCCATCTTTCTTTATTTGTAGTGGTTTTGTATTGTCAGGAGGGCATACCTTTACAGGCGGCGTTCTGGCGTGGTTTAACCATCATTGTTCATCTTGTTTCCTCATTGTCATAGTATTATTTGTCTACATGAGAAGAGCGTCTAAAATATGAAAAGTTCCTTGTTTTTATTTCCTTAACCTGATTCTCATTTACTTGACCGTACGTGTGACGTATGGTCGTGCTCAGTCGTATATCCGCTTCGCTCATTCAACTGTGTAAAGGACCTCGTCGAATAGTTGAATGTGAAAATGGTTGTGAATATGATATAGAAATTAATAACGCCCAGTCCATTTGTAATAAAACGAGAGGTTTGTGTTCTTTTTTCCTTTCCAAAGAAAAAGCAAAACAAAAAGAAACAACAAACAAAAATAAACGCACGAAAAACATAAATAAAATATATGAGAAAAGAAACACCAGCGCGAGAAGGAGAGAGCTGCATCAAGAGATATAAAACGAAACCTCATAAACAGAGCCTCTGACCAGTCTCCCGACAAAAAAAAAAAAGTCTGCGGCACTCAGCTGCTCTAAAACCGCCACCCTCCATCATCCACAGGAGTCATGATACCATTATGATAGCAACAAAATCGATGATTGGATACATTCAATTTGAATGAATTTTGAAGCAAAGCCTTGTAACGAGATTCGTCGGGATAGTGGTTTTGTAGTCGTTGGAGTAGTTTTCTTCTTGTTGTTTTGAGATCAAGCAGTGTGAACAGATCTCCGGAATTTCGGAATTCAACCGCTACAGAATCGAGTCGAGTCTAGTAAAAACATTCAGGCATGCGGCAACGACCTCCAGCTGGAGCTCACGGTCTTTGGCCTTGGCGATTTCCTATAACAGAGTTAGTCGACAAAACGTCATCAGAGAGGAGGAACATGTAAGTCGTTGTCAACCAGAAATAATCGTAATAAAAAGAACCCACCTCTGCAATAACCTGTGGTAGGTTGGCACCGATGCCGTGAACCGTCGCCTTGCGTGTGAACGGCCATACGCTGTACTCGTTAAGCAGCTCGTCGGTCTGAGCAAAGGCACGCTCGCGCGCCTCGTGGCCAAGTGTGCTTAGGGCATTCTCCAAGACGTTCGCGGCGTAGGCCGCACACACCATGGCGATGGTGCGCAGGTTGCGGAACTCGAGGTTCTCGGGCAGGAACTGCGAGGCCGGCAGAACAATGGTGCGCTGGGTGAGGACGTTGCGGACACGGCGGCGGATCTCCTCTTTGGCGCCGCCATCGGCGACGGGGTGGGTAGCCATGTCGAAGAGCAAGAAGTTGCGCTTCTCTGTCCGCAAAATGCCCTTGTCGACGAGACCTTTGGCCAACCGCTCGCGAACCTGCTTGAGTTGGTAGCCTATCTTCATCAAGTTCCAGGTCTCGCCGCTCATCAGATCGATCCACGCGCTGACGCTCATCTTCTCGCTAGCCTTCATCATCTTAAGAGCCTCGTCCAGCAGGACCTCGCCGGTGAGGGTGTCGTCAATCACTTCAATGACGCGGTCGGACAGGGGAAACCGGCGGCGGCCAGGGTCCTTCTGCATGCTGATACGGCCGCGGAAGGCCAATTCGAGGACGATGCAGCCACGCAGGGCGTAGGAGATGTTGTCGTTCCAGAACGAGAGGTAGCCCTGACGCAAGCGTTAGGGAGAAAGAACAAAAGAGAAGAGAGTGTGTGTGCGTGTGAGACAGTCGGACAGGATAAGGCTCCGCCCAATACCTGTCCGTGTCAGCGTCAACCTACCTGCTTATCCTTCAGACCCAGCAGCAAAACCTCCTCCATCAGTGTGAGCTTGGGCTGCTTGCTGCGCTCGGCGCTCTCACTAAGATCGCGCGGGTCGAATGCTATTTTGTGCCCATTGTCGCCCTGTTCATAACTCGTCTCCGGCGCGCTGTCCTTGCTGGGACCGCTGTCAGGAGTCTCTGCGCCATTGCCGTTTGCACCAGAAGCACCAGAAGCGCCACCACCACCACCGCCCCTTCGTCTGGTCAGTCCCGAAGTCGTTGTGGTTGCCGACATGGTATCTGAGTGTCGGTAGTTGGTCGTTGCGATAGTAGGGGTCGAAAAGGGTGGCCAGGCCGGGATCGGAGAAGAAGCGGGATTGAAAGCGTGGATGTTCAAAGGGCAGCTAGATTTAGACGGAAGCGAAAACAGGCGGGTCGTGAAGAAAAGGGGTCGCAACCGAGCAATTGGGTCGTTGAGGGAGAAAGTGACGGTTGAAAAAATTGGAATTTTTGTAGCGCGGGCTCTTCCTCAACGTTGATATAAAGGAGGCGAAGCTGGCATTTGGATCCCAACACAAAAACACGGAGTGGTGCGAAGGAAGGAAGTTTGCTCAAGCGGATAGGGAGAAAAGAAAGCGATGCTCGTAAAAAGACGGTGCCTAGGAGGCACACGAGAGCTTTTCTGCAGAGGAGGGTCAGGGTGGAACTTTGTGTCCCTGCAGTCCCTTTGGTCTGACCCCTGCTGCTCTTTGGCTGGATATGCGCAAATGGGCAGGCTGCACGTGACTTGGTCCACACTAGTCCCAGGGAAGTTGGCGTTCTGCCGAAATATTGAACGCGTTGTCGAATTCCGGGGCTGGCTTTCTTTGTTTTGGGTGGTCCAGGTGGCCATGAGCGGATCGATAGTTTGTTTCCGGACGGTCAAGAAACAGACGAGGAAGCTGGCCGTCGAGAACGGCTGCTTGTTTGGTTGTCAATTGTCTTTATCTCGCTGTTTGATGTTTTGTTCCAATCCTCGGCGAGAGACATCTGCTGTACACAGCGGCCCTGTGGATTCGCGGGGCTCTCAACGACTGAGGAGCTTAGCGAGGTCGATGGCATGCGAGAGGGGGAAAAGGTTGGTGCTGCCCACCAAAGGTGACAGCTTCAGGTCTACCGTGGCCGACTTGGAGCATCGGCTGCCAATATATGCGGTCGCATTCCTCAAACACAATTGTACTGTCCAGGAAGCACGTGCGAGCTGGTTCCTTCCGTTTTCTTACGAACCTGACGATGCTCCTTCTATTTTTGGACTCAAAGCGATGCCTCACGCATCGCTCTTGCCTTATCCTCGTAGCAATTGTTTTTGTGACCATTTATCACGACATTAGGCTTCGCTCGATGTGTCCGCACAATCCCCCCCACCCATGGCCTGATGCCTCGTCTGACAAGTCTGGGATTCGTGCTGCAGCAGCATCGACGCTCTGGTTTCCCGTAGGCAAGACCGTCTGCTGCTTCCCTACTAGCTGCTGCGTGCTGGGTGTGCTGGCGATCCCTTGTCTCTTCCATAACCTCACTTTTCATTGCCGAACAATGATGACCCGTTCCAAAATTGTCCGGCGGAATGAGACGACGCTCAAAAAATACGACCTTCGCCTTGATAAGGAATTGGGGTGTCTCTTTTGCGCAAGTTGCACCCATCTCACCTATCCCATAGGCCCCTCGTCGAAGGCATACTGCCAGCACAGATTAGACTGGCACGAAGAGGCTATTCCGGCCGCCGACTGCCAGCCTATCCAATCTTCGCTTTGTAATTTTGGGCTACGGAATTTGAAGAAGTTACCTCGTGCACCAGATGGATCGTCGCCAGTGAAGGGGCTTCCTATTTTTCAAGCATTCAAATGCGTGGAGTGTGAGTTTGCAACGTTACAGGCTGATAAAGCTCACGCTCACCACCACACGACAGGGCTTAAATTTTGGCAGAGCTATATTCAACCAAAGAGCGACTTCCAGAGACACTCCTGGACGGTGTCTGTTCACGCCAGTCCCCAGTTGGATAGCAATACCACAGCTGAGACTCGATGCTTGCAGTCTGAAGAGGACCTCGGTGAGAATACTCGATTGGAACCGGCCACTTACACCACAACCGGTGACGGTTCATTTGGCTTTGCTCTCGACTGCCTTGTTGAAACCGAAGGATCTAAAAGCCAGCTTATCAACTGCCTTCCTCGAGTTATGAAAGGCGGGTTGAATGAATTCGACGTCGTTCATACAATCCGAAAGCTGATTGATGAAAAGGGTCAGGATGGCTCAATTCATCTTCTTGCACCCTGGGATTACAGGACCCTCCATCAGGCCGGCAGTCAGATTGTTTCGACAGCGGTGCAGTTCGATTGCCACGACCATGTGATATGCCCGATTGTCAAAGGTGAACGCTGGTTTGTTCTGGTTGTTTGCACACGCATAGGCCATACGCTCTGTCTGGACACCTCGCATCAAATGCAGTACGAGCCCGCCTTCTTCCTTGCGAACTATTTCAAAACATGCTTTGCATGTGCCGTGGACAACTTTGTTTGCCCCAAAACGACGCCAATGGCAGCAAATGCATGTGACAGCGGTGTTCTCGTTTTGGGCTTGGTCAAGAAGTTTATCGACGATCCAAAAGCCGCTGCACAGGCAGTACTACGCGACGATGCTAAGTTCGAATGGAACGCAAAGCCAGTTCATATCCGCAGAGCGCTGGTCTACCGCTTGGCCCCGGCATTTTACGATGCGTGTGAGTGTTGTACAGCAGGGATACATGGACTGGACCAAGAAATAGTGCCTCTCTAATTTTTAACAATAGATGATGCTATTGAGGACATCAAAAACGTTTCTTGGCTCATTAACCAATTGGGGAAAGAATGCAAGCTTGCCGAGAGCATTGTTGCACTCAGCCAGCACTACCAGGAATTGGCTCATCACATGGCATCCCTCGCTGGAAGCCTTTTGGTCATGCGCGATGACTACTCAGCTGAATATGATGGGCTGGAGCAGCTCCTTTCCATTGACTCGTTGCCCATTGGGCTCGTACATCCAAAGACACCGTAAGTCAAACATCGGGATGGGAATATGGCGGCCAGAACAACGTCAATTGCTGTAGCTAACATAACTCATTGCAACACATAGTCAAGCCCTCGAGCTTCAGTCGCTACTTGAGGCTTCTCGAGTTTCCGGCGACGGAACATGTACTACAACCAAGTCGCAGCAACCGCCTCGAGATGCAGTTGGCAATCGCGGCCTCTCCCACAACCAGGGGCCCTCTCTTTCGCATCAACATTCTGTGTCCAATATGCCACTGGTCTCATCAGCAATGGATACAGTCTTGGATAAGAAGCCCTGTCCTCAAACAAAACAGACGGTACCAAAAAAGCGCAGTGCTGAGTCTAGCCAGAAGTCATATCAGAAGAGAAAGCGTCAACGGCGCGATAACTCTAAAATGGAGGCGGTGCCCGCCCGAGTTGCAGCCCAGCCTCACGCAGCTCAGATCAACCCCAGAACGCTTATTGCCCCAGCAAGTGTCAAGACGCAAAAGGGGAGAAAACCCCCAGAAGGGAAGGAAAAGACCCGAAAGGGGGATATCACAAGGCCTGGCCCGGTTGAAAGTGACACACGAAAAGGTAAAAAGAAGGTGTAAGGTATTTCGAGGTAGCTAAGCTCATGAATCCAGCAGTGCATGGCAATAGTACATGAACGTGGAGACGGCCGAACTTACAAGCCGGAAAGCTACCAAATAATTTAATGTGTGATGGAACAATATCACAATAGCATAGGATAAATTAGAGAACCAGGACGAACACTAGTAAAGACAGCGAGGAGGGGGTGGACAGTGAGCGAAGACAACAGCGAGGAAATTGTGGCTGAAGTAATGCTTCGCATGACCAAAATGACAACATCAAACGAAGACATTCAGCGAGCAAACTGTGAATCTAAAACGAAAAAATGGGATAATATGAAAATGAAACTATGCAAAAAAAAGACAAAAAATAAATAAAATGGGGCGCAGGAGCGCGCAACGATGTTAGAAGACAAGGACCTAGTAAGGACTAAGAGAGTGAGACAAATATAAAAACAAACAATAAAAAAAATAAGTAAATAAAACAGGAGTAAAAACATATGAAATACATTGATTCATGTTTGGCAGTGTCCGTTAAATAACAGCCACAGCAGCAACACAGACCAAGGCAGCTGCGCGTAGGGCTGCCTTGGAGGTTGCGCCGATGAAGCTGCCACGGCTGCGGCTGGTGCCGCTGCTATGGGCTGCACTTGTTAGCTCAAAATTGGCAAAACTAGCTGGTAGCGAGGACGGCGGACGGGGCAAATTGGCCGGGTTCTCGCCCTTGCCGTCTGCGACCAGCGTTTCCTGGTTGTCGACATTCGGCTCGGCACTGCGCTTTTTGTTGGGGAGGGCGGGAGCAGCAGGAACCGCAGGAACCGCAGGAACAACAGGAACAACAGGAGAAGCAGCAGCCGACAGAGCAGAGTCCAGGTCCGACACCTTTTCGCTCCGCTCCGCAGTCGTTCCCAACGCTCTCTTGGCGTCGTCCTCAAAACCAACGCGAAGAGCACCCGGAGTCTCAGAGGCAGTGTCTCTCAGAGCGTCCCCTGGGTCCCTGCCCCCGTTGCCGCCATCGCCACTGCCCTCGCGCTTCTGGATGGCAATCGACGCCGGCAGAGTCTCGAGGTGCTGCGAGGCGCGGGTGACCGTAGTGTGGTGGGTGGGAAGCACGGGCGTGACCGACACTGCTGGCCTCGTATTTTCGTGGCTGTGCCCCTCCGTCCCTGCATTTTCCTCCGCTTCCTCCTCTTCCTGCGCCGTATTCGAGGTACGCTCGCCGTTCTGGTTGACAGAGCGCCCAAAGTACGTACCCAGGACACGGACCATGTAGCCCTCGGGGTGCTTGGGTGAAGTGCGGCGGACTCCATCGGTCGCTACAGCAGCGGTATTCAGGACGCGTGTCATGGACGACGTCGACGTCGTGGTCAATGTTGTCTCGACGGACGGCGGGTTTTGGTAGCCCGGCACATCAGGCACATTGGGGACGCCAGGTGCGCCGGGTACGCCCGGCTTGCCGGGACGAGTAGAGTTGCTAGGCTGGCAGCCATAGCAGTTGATGGTCGACACCGAGGATGCTGTGGTGTTGCAGATGGATTTGGTGACCGTTTCTATGGTGGTGGTGGACGTGATTGTGTAGGTCGAGCCTCTGGGGCAGATCTCGACAATGTCAATGATAACGACAATTTCGACGCCAATGTACTGGCCGCAGCGGTCTGTTGTTGTCGACGAGGAGGAGGTAATGGGTGAGGATGAGGGCTCACGCGACGACAACGATGAAGGAGGAGCAGTGGTAGCACTATTGCTGTAGGTTGTTGATAGGTTGCTTGATGCCGTGCTGGAGACGGAGGTCACCGAAGAGATGCTGGACCGCGTCGACAGGGACGACCTAGTTGTTGAGCTGTTTAGGCTGGACGAGGGCAATGCACTCGACGAGTAGATGTTCGACGAGTAGGGAACTGACGAGCTGGAGTTGTTTAGGCTAGAAGATGACGGGAAGCTCGACGACGAGGACAGTGTCGACAACGACGTGCTATTCAGGCTGTAGCTCGAGGCGGAGGTGGACGACACGGGCGAGACCGAGTAGGTCGATGAGTTGTAGACAGACGAGAAGGAGCTTGACGGTGCAACGGAGGAAGACGATGAGGTCGAGCTGTGCGGGGACGAGTACGTCGAGGTATTGTAACTGTTGGAAATGCTTGACGAAGCCACCGATGTAGAAGTGAAGCTAGAAATAGAGCTAGACGAAACAGGCGACACTGAGGACGTCGATGTGTTGTATCCCGATGAATAGCTTGACGAAGGCACATGCACGGACGAAGAGGAGGAATTGTAGACCGCCGAGCTATAACTGGAGGTTGTGGGAGAAGCCAACGAAGTTGACGTGTTGGTTATGACAGAGCTATAGCTGGAGGACGTGGGGACAACCGAGGATATCGATGTGGAGGAATTGTAAACGGCAGAGCTGTAGCTCGACGAGACGGTTGGGGCGGACGACGATGTCGACGTGTTGTAGACAGCGGAGCTGTAACTGGAAGAGACGACGCCCGCCGATGATGTTGACGAATTGTAGATGGCTGAGCTGTAGGAGCTGTGGCTGGAATATGTGAAATGCGAGGTCAACGAGGCAGACGAATTGTACACGGCTGAGCTGTACCTAGAAGAAGCAGGACCGGTCGACGAGGTGTAGCTGGCCGAGCTGCGGGACGGAGAAACAGGAGCCGACGACGTCGAGGCGTTGTACACAGCGGAGCTGTAACTGGAGGACAGTGGAAGACGGCTTGACGACGTCGTCGAGTTGTACACCGTCGAGCTGTAGCTGGACGAAACGGGACCAGTCGACGAAGTCGAGGAATTGAAGACTGGGGAACTGTGACTGAAAGACGTCGGTACACTAGACGATGCAGTCGAATTGTATACCGCTGAACTGTAGCTGGACGAAGAAGGTGTAACCGAGGACGCGACAGAGGACGCTGACGAGTTGTACACTGCAGAACTGTAGGTGGAACGGGACGTCGAAGTGCTGGACGGCGACGTCGTTGACGAGATCGGCGTCAGGCTGGAGGACGACGCGGGATAGGAGCGGGAGCTGTTTGCGGAAAGAAACGACGAAGACGGCGACGACGAGAATGATGTTGACGGGGTCGACGACGACGAAGGCGACGAGGAGGAGACACTTGACGACGTGTTGTAAGGAACGGAGGAAAGCGACGAGGACGCCGGTAGTGTCGACGACATAGGAGCCGTCGACAGAGAAAGAGACGACGATGGAGGAGGAGCCGAGCTCGAGTTGCCGTACGGCGCGCTCGATGACAGTACAGAGGACGTAAACGAGGACGTAAACGAGGACGTCAACGATGCCGTAGACAGCGGAATGGACGCGCTCTCGCTTCGTGAGAAAGACAGCCGCGTCGTGGTCGTGGTGGCTATTGAAACGGCCGTCGTGGTGGTCGTGGTCGTGGTCGTGGTGGTCGTCTCGATCGGCACACTGAGAGGGACCGACTGGGACGCCGACGCCGACGCCGACACGGCCGGCTTGGCCGCACATTTCTGGCGCGCACTGTCACTGTCCAGGCCAAAGATGCACTGGCACGTCGACGAACACAGCCCGCCCGCGGCACCGTTTTGGGCCGTGCCCTCGTCGCACTGCTCGCCGCTGCCGCGCGACACCACGCCATCGCCGCAACCCAGCGGCGTCACGCCGCGCGCCACAATGTACGGCACGCCGCGGACACCCCCGGCAAACGAGTGGATGCCCACGGCGCCCGGGGCAGCCGCTGCATCTTCCAGCACGGCCAGCGGGACAAACCCATTGGCACCGCCCGCAGGGTAGCGCGGGATCAGCGCGTGGGCACTGCAGGACCAGTTGCTGAGGTTGCCGTCCGAGATGAGCTGCAGCTGCGGCGCGCTGTTGCTGTTGGCCGCCTCCGGGTTGGCCGCCGCTCGTCGGTCGGATGTCTGCGGCGTGGCCACGATGCGCGCCTCGTCGAAGCAGCTCAGCCGGCCCTGCGCGACAAACGTGCCCAAGGGCGTCAGCGCGTCGACGGTCGAAAACGGCTGGTCGTCGTAGTAGCAGGAGAGCGAGAAGTAGAGGCCCGTCGCCGGGTGAGGGCGATGCGTCGTCTGGTCCTCCGTCCCACCACTGGCCGCAAACCGGATGCCGTCGTTCATGAGAGCCACGGCGCCCGGGCGCGTCGACGCGTGGTATGTCGTGTCGGTGCCCATGACAATGACGTTGCCCACAACGGCGGGGCCCCAGGCCGCCTTGGTGTCGCTCAGAAATTGGATCTGGTCGAGGCTGCCGCAGTCGGCGTCGGGCACCACAATGGCCTTGTACTGGGCAAAGTCGGCCGTCGTCATGGCGTACCACTCGGCCTTGGAGGCAACATGTACTAACACGGTTAGCGATGAACGTCTTCAAGTAGATCGAAATGACATCAAGCTCAAAATGAAGAGCGGTGCAAGGCGAGGCGATGATCTACAACGTACCCGTGTAGTTGAGGGCCAGTGCTTGTCTGTATTCGGCAAAAGTCATGCCCTGATAGAAGAGCAGGTCTGCTGCATGGGCAGCGCCGGCCAGGGCCGTTGTGCCCAGCAGGAAGTCCATGAGCCTCATGATTGTGTGTGACCTGGAGAATGCAGAGAAATAATAAAATGGACAAAAGTATGAAGTGGAAGTCGGAATAAAATCATAAACGAATGAAAGATTACAGTTTCCTCGACATATGCGTAGCAGACAATTCGTGAATAGGGGAGGCAAGTAAACAAACCCAAGACGCAAAAAAAGGATCCAAAGAACAGTAAGATCAGAACAAAGGATGCAGCGGGAGACTTGGAGATTCGTCCAAGGGTCGACAAAACAATACAAAGGAGGGAAAAGGGTAAAGGGAAAAGGGAAAAGAATGCCGAGCAACAAAGGGGTTGAGGAAAGAGAAAAGTAGAGCAGCAGAAAAGAACAGACGACGGAACTGTCACATCCAAAATTGTGTTGAGAAAGGACTGCTGATCAATGAGAGAGGTCAGAAAATGAGAGGCAACGAAGGACCATATATACGGCCGGTATAAAAGGGCCGGTACAGCCAAGGACATCAGGAACGATGAGAAGATTAAACTGATGGGGTAAAACCATGGGGTTCGCACGATAGCACAAGTCTGTCCCAAACCAAGGATCCGCAGCAAAACAGTGACATACAAAATAAACAACAAAGTACAGCCAACCATGTAAAACGGAGGACAGCAAGGCACACGCAAGACATTTCTTGCCGTGCTATCTTTTTCGGGATGAGCAGAGAGGAAAGGAGAATGACGGCATTCACTAGAAATGAGAAAACTACAGGGACTAAGAAGAGACAGAGCCCACTTCGACCGTCTCCTGCCCTCTCCTCCACAGACGTCCGACCTACCTAGCAGTGAGCTACAGAGTGGAAGAGCGTTGGAGAAGTTGCAAACTGTTTGAGGTCTGCTGAGGAGACGGTCTCAGACATGGACTGTATCGGTGGTGATGAGAACAGGAGATGCAGACTGCTGAACCCCTTCGTAAATTGTGACGACAGCTGTGGACCCAGCAGCAAGAACAACACTATTTCGTCCATGGATAGCCGACTCGCCTGCTCTCCTGTCGTATTGAATTTTATTTATATGAAGCTTCTGGTTCTTTACTCCTTCTTCTTACAAGATTCATGGCTCCCTGACGCTGCATTAATGTGTGAAATATGACTGAAAGAAAGGAGTGGATAGCGGACAAGAATACATATCCGAGTTTGGTTCCTGTTTTTGGCCGGGTCGTACAAATTCAAGCCTCCAAATTCAAATCACGCTCAGGAGTACACGCGAGAGACCTCGTTTTCGATAGACACGACAAGCCGTCTGCATGGGTTCGCTTGACATGGGTCAGGGATAAGCATAAATTAGGTCTGCCGAGAAGAAACAAGACGCTGGCGTGTCCAGGAAGCCACCTTTTCACAGTGGAGGTCCGTTTACGTCGAGGCTGGGCAGCATTTCTTTCTACGGACCATTTACGCCGCCGATGCCAACAGGGAGCAGCGGCACTCAAATCACCTCTCGCCTTCCGGCCCGAAAAAATATTTTCCCTTTTTCTCCACATCCTCACACACTGTAAATGGATTTCACTACAACCACATATGCTTGTAAGATAACAGGAGTACAAGAGGACTGGCACGTCTCTCTTTCTCTCCCCCCCCTCTCCCTCTCTGTCTCTCTTTCTCTCTCTCTCTCTCTCTGGTTTGTGAGCGGGCGCGTGGACAGTAGCATGCCATACAGGATACGAGTGCGTGGGTACTTGTGGATTCCTATATAGCACAGAGTGAGACTAGGAGGACCCATGCTTTCGCTACAAAGGACGCATGGGGTGCGTTCAAACGCCGTGTCTTGCTGAAGATTAACTGCCAGGTATTTGAGGATCATGTAGTCCACATTGTGGATGCTGTTGTACATCGTGTGTGAGAGCAATGATTCTAGCAGGCCTGAGAAAGGAAGCGAAAAATGTTGCATTACACCGGCTACGAGTCCATGTCTAGCTTTGGGCTCGTCGGACCTTGTGCGAGCAATGGATTGACAGTTGCAGCTGCCATCGTCCGTTGTACATTGCTGTTCATGCACGAGTGTATGCACGACGCAGGTTCGTCACGCACGAAGTGGCACAGGACCGGGAGAAGGGGCACGTACAGTTACGTCAAATACACCAAATACGATGTATGTCAAATATGTCAATACGGCAGTATGCCAATACGAGTAGTCGACAAAATTGGTTCACTGCGGCGACGGTCACACAGAGTTTCGGTCGTCAGCAGAAGAAAGCTTGTCGAGACGTTCTCCAGCAGCCAGAGCCAAACTTGAGATTTTCAGACATTCAGACATGGTGCAACGCAAACACAGCCTACGCAGACACAGACCCACAAGAAGTCTGCTGAACCGGCGGATCTTGTCTTTGTCCCCCGTCGTTCTGTCTTGGGCGTCGCAAGGATGCAAGGCAGGGGGTTTGTTATTTGCTGTATGTGTTGTACAAGTTTCCCGATAGAGCAGCGAGAGGGTTTGGGAGAACGGATGCCGGCGCACGGCTGATGCCATAGACCTGTCATACAAGAACCAGACAGTAGCGAAGGGATCCTGAGAGGAATTGACAGATTCACACCACCAATCGTCCCAGACGCAGGTACCGTCCAGTAGCCGTTCTTCTCAGTATGCCTATTGCTTCTTTGTTCTCTTTTCTGATGGGTGTTTGTTTTGTGTCCTTTTTCTCCGCGCATTGATATGCAGTCAATGAGAGCAACGAACAACTAGATTGCCAATTGAAGACGAGGCGGCAAGGAGCACTGACCAAAACAAAGACGAGAAGTACCAAAACAAGTCGAAAGAGGCAGGCGAGGATGTGAAGCGGCACAA
The DNA here is from genome assembly GCF_000961545.1 of Sporothrix schenckii 1099-18. Lineage (NCBI taxonomy): Eukaryota > Fungi > Ascomycota > Sordariomycetes > Ophiostomatales > Ophiostomataceae > Sporothrix > Sporothrix schenckii. The sequence continues at coordinate 1,860,661 of NW_015971143.1, forward strand.
GACACCGCCGAAGGAAAAATAAATAAAACTGCCACAAGGAGGCACGAGACCATGTTCGAGACGAGACAAACAAACGCGTGAGACAACCAATGTTTGCAGAACTCTTAGAGAAACTGCAACGATGAAGAGCACGAGACACTTGCGAGATGCTGGTTCGCTTTCGAAGAGACAACACATATGCAGGGCAAAACACAACCGGTCGCCGAGCTCGGTCGAGCTGGGCCGACCAGATTCATCAGCCAAACCCATTTGCAACGACCAGAAGTAGTGTAAGACCAGGCTTGATCGCGATCACGGTTTTCACAGCTTGTTACACACCACAAGTGTGAACAAGCCTGAGAGCAACATCAGTGCTGTTCCGGATTTTCTTCGCCTGTTCCGGGCGCTGATATGCATACAGAGTGTGCACATAACGATTGTACGACGAGCCAAGATAGGAACCGGCTATCCTTGCCTTGTCAGAGCGGCGAGGAAGCAAGACGCCGAGTGGTCCCGAGACTGCTGAGAAATTGAAGGAGCGAAGGTGGCGGCCCCCGATGGTATGAATTGCCTGCCGACAGGAGGTCACGATATAACGGAGAAACCCCGTTGAAAAGAACGGGAGAAAAAGAAAACAAAAGGACAACAAAAAAAAATAACGTTCCCGCGTTTCGTTTGGAGAGGTGGCAATAGACCACGGACGGTAAAAACAGCACCATTTGTGGCATTGGAAATTGGAGTTCGATAACCAGACGGGTCCGCTTTGGCGACCTTACGCTAGGATGCGGAGTGTTGGCGGTTGGTCCTTGGTCCGGGCAGACTTGCAGCCGTCGTGCCATTGGTGCTGGTCAACACTCATGTATTGCAACATTGCTTATGTCACTTTTGCCTCATTGCCCACTCTTCCTTTCACATAGCGACGGCACGTCGTACGTTTGTCAGTGAAATTGTACGCGACGTATTATTTCTCTCTTTTGTCTTTTTTCTCTCTTTTGTCTTTTTTGTCTTTTTTGTCTTTTTTGTCTTTTTTGTCTTTTTTGTCTTTTTTGTCTTTTTTTCTTTTTCTTTTTCTTTTTCTTTTTTTTTCTTTTCTTTTTTTTTTCTTTTTCTTTTTTTTTTTTTTTTTTAAATTTGGTTTTGCCTCCGTAAACTGTTATCGAGTCTGTCGGAGGCAGATGTACAGGCAGTGAAAACGCATTCTCTTGCGTTTGCTTATGTCTGCCTGTGTCCTCACAATTGTTATCTCGTGCAGCAGATGTAAAACCGCAAGGTCAAATAAGTAGGTAGTCCGTACTCACTCCATCTGGCCACTCGATTCGCCATTGCACGGGCCGTTCGCCCTCTTTATGCCGTGATGGGCGCAGGCGACGGCAAGGCAGAGCCAAACGAATGCCAGAGTTTGCATGTTGCAGAGCGGCTTAGCCCAAGGCAGCGAACCGGTGACAACTACAAGAGAAAGTCAAGGCATCCGGAGAAAACAAATGGGCGATACGCTCCGTAAACAGACAAATCAAGTACTACGACCGCTCATGTCACGTCGAAATAATACGAATTAACAATTGGATGTTCAAAGCCTGCAGTCTTCCGAAAATGCCCGGAGCAGGTGGTGCTATGATGCGTCACAAGGCGGACATTGTGAGGTTGATTTAAGTTTTCTGTTATGAGTTTTGAGTTTTCGCGACTTTGGACCTGGAGGAGCCGACCAGCATCAACCACACTTATGTAAGCCAAGCGGGTTCCAGAAGCACGGAAATTGTCGTAGGCAGCGTGAGCAACGCTGGGTGGTCCAATTGTCGGGAATGACAAATGTGCCAGGAGAGAATGCTAGAGAACCAAAACATGGCGAATCAAAAACGGACCAGGACCGGACTAACGAGATTACTAAAGAAGCCAAAGGAGTCACCCACTTGCGCCAGGCCGCACATCCGGTCGGCCCCAGCCTCGGGGCGCGCGACTCTAGAAACGCAGGTTAATGGTTAATGGTCAATGGTTAATGGGTGGTGGGTCCAAGAAATGATCAACTTACCCGTTCCAGCATATCCGGTGTAAGTGAACCTGGGGGGGGGGGGGGGAAGTGTCCAACAAAAGGCAAACAATTCAAACAAATGCAGCGGAGATACGAATTACGACGAAAGATGTGAATTCGATGGGACAAGGCACATTGAGCGTGTGCAAGGAACTGCACACGGGAATGCCGTTGTTTCTGGGCTTTTTGGGAGCAACTTGGCATCCGACAGCCGACATCCCACAGCCCCACTGCCCGAATGTGTCAACGTAACGGTCATCTGCTTGTTCAGACAACTTCACCAGGCACCGCCAGTACCGTGCATTTTTCAACTTGTTCCTTTGGGTTTTCGGGCGCCCCTTGCTCTAAACCTTAATTTTCCTGGGACGGTTGCAATCGTGGGATTTGCCCCCTCCTCATGCAGTCGTCGGAGTCTATTTTTTTTCTTTCTTTGTCTCTCTGCCTGATATCACGAAACCATGCAACACATCCTTGTTTTTGTTTATTTTGAATACTCTTTGTTTCGTCTCCGGTCCATCCTCAAGACCCACAAGGCTGCCATGTTCTTCTTTGAGTCTTCTTTGAGTATTCTATGCGGGACGACCTGCCCTTTTTGCCCCTTCTCGTCCAGAGTTTGCCTGCGAGAATAGTCCATGCATGGCTAGTCTCTTCTCGATTCTTCTCCTTTTTATATTTATTTATTTAATTATTTACCTATTTACTTGTCAAGTAAGTTCCGGGTCCCGACGTCACATTTTCAAATATCATTATATCATGCCCACAGGCCAAGGGCTCGGGAGGAAGTGCGTTCTTTGTAGACTACGGCGCCTTGCAGGGCGTCTCCTTTTCTCTCTTATTTCTGCCCGACTTCGACGCCACAGTCCTCGATGAATCCAACTGATGAGGCGAAACCTGTCAACCGCAGGGCGTCCTCGCCGCCGGCAACTCTTATCACCACCTATCGTACGCCGGCACCACGACTTCTCTTCTTCGTTTCCTTCTTTTTTTCTTCTAGGCAGCAAGGGGGAAACGAAAACAGGAACGGCAACTCAAATGCTACGTCGTGGTGGCTACGATCTAGAAGAAACGAGGCTGTGAGAGAGTGAATCAAAACGAGAAGATCCAAACAAGTGTTGAATATGTACGTTGAATATCTGCGTCCACGTTACGTTGCGCTTTTGATCAACCTGCCTATCTGCTACCGTCAAATTATGAAAAAAGAAAAAGAAAAAAAGAAAACACTAAAGCACGGACGGTTCACTAATTGGACAATTTTTATTGTTTTATTTTTACTTACCCTTTAGGTAAGTCTGCATTTATGCGGGATACTCTCGTCTACTACGGACTGTAAACTCTTCTCGTTCCTGTTGCGTCAACTTGCCGATACGCTCCCGTCAACATCACCTCTTATTTTTGTTGACAACTATCTTGGTCAAGATATATATACTCTCATACTATGACGACATTGCTCCATGGTATTTGTCGTGTCTGTTTTTTCTGCACATCACCCCTTCCTGCCCTTTTCACCCTCATACTCCTGATTACTATTTATTGATCAGCACATATTGCCTCTTATACTCGGCTTGGCCGCGCACCACCACTGTGTCACTTCGTACACGGGCCCAGAGTTGAATTGTCCTTCCCCTCCCCCCCTCACCGTCATGGTCGCTGGTGACCAGACACCGACGACGCCGCCGGTCCCTTTGCAGCCAATCCACCCGTTCTTCGATGCGGCCGGGGCCGCAGCCGCAGCCGAGGCCGAAGCCGTCCAATACGGCACGTTCATGACCCTCATCACCAAAAACGACATGCTCTATTCGGGCGTGCGGGAGGACGCCGACGCGTCGCCCAACCTGATTGCCTTCCATCTCGCCACGATCCGCGAGCTCGCCGGATCTGAGCAGCAGATGCAGGCCGCATACCGTCTTCACAGTGGCCAGCAATCGGCATTGCGGCCGGTCATGGAGACTGATTTGCCAATGGAGGGCTATTTCGGCCAAAAAGAGTATGTTATTTTTTTTTTTTTTTGAAGGACGTATTTGTCATTTTGGTGGTTTGACGAATTGTCGTTGGGAGTTGGTCGTCAATTATGTTTTTCTTTGTCATTCGCGGATTGCGGTCTAGACCGAATTTCTCCATTTTGGCCCATTTTGGCCCATTTTGTCAGCCTTTGTCAGACGTCACATTTCCCCAGCCTTGACACTTTTGCTCACATCCACAGCCGCATCAACGAGTTCCGCACCTATTATGCACGCCGCCTTATCAACCCCGGCGCACCACTGCGCGACAACCTCGTCGCCGAGCTGTTCCAAGGCGGCTCCAGGCCCTTGTGGATGGGCCTGTTTGGCTGCTACGGCCTGCCGCTCGTCCACTTGAGCGACTCGTTCGAGATAAAAGCAGCCACCTACGCCAAGCAAGCCCTGGCCCTCGCCGCCAGCCACCTGGACGACAGCCTGTGCAGCTTGTTTGCTGCCATTGCCGCCGACTCCCGCCGCCGGTCGGCGCTCTTTGGGTCGAATGCTGCTGCTGCTGCTGGCGCGTCCCGACACGGCCGGCAACCGCAGCCCAAGTGGACGTGCGATCCGCTGTCGATCCTGCGCGACCTCTCCCGGGACGGCCGCCTGTCCGGGCTGCCGCTCGTGCTGCCGGGGTACACGAGCCATGCGGCGGCCGGGCGGCCCTGGTCCAGCGTGCCGGTTGTGGGACAGGTCGTGCTGGAGAGCGTCTGGCGCTGGGACCTGGCCGAGACGGTCGACCCGCTGGACGCCCTCGAGGAGCTCGGCCGCGTGACGACCGTCGCGCTGGCCTGCGGGACGCACAAGACACCGGGCGCCGCCGAGTTTGATGTCTACCTGTGCTTTCTGCCGACGCTCGTGCTCGCGCTGCGCGTGTTTCTCGCCGCCGTCCGCCTGCAGTACCCGGCCGTCAGCGAGATTGCCCTGGTCCTGGTGCGCTGCCTGTGGGCGCAGATTGTGCTGGTGTACATTTTGCAGCTGCGGCCCAACGTGGCAGCGACAGCGACAGCGACAGCGACAGCGACAGCGACAGCGACAGTGGCGACGCCGACGCCGACGCCGACGCCGACACCGCCCGAGCAAAGCACCGCTCCGTCTGCAACCCCCCCCGACGACGACCACTTTTTGTTCCGCGCCTTCTACGACGACACGGCACTGGACCAGCCGCGGCACCAGGACGCCTTTTACCTGCGGGCGCTGCGCAGCTTTGCCATGCTGGCGGCGACCGAGCGTAATCCGGCGTGGAGGGCACGGATCGACAACGCGGCCGTGAAGCTGCAGGTAGGCTGGCAGCGCTGGCTCGGCCTGGGCCCGGGCGAGGCGGCGACGCTGGATATCCGACTGTAGACGTTCTAGCCAGAGTGCAGAACGGAAACGGACTGCGTTTCAGGATGCCATGAGACATGGACACTGAAAAGAATTTGTGTACTAATTATGTATTAATGGACATGGACAATGAAAAGAATTGTGTAGTAATTATGTAGTAATGTACATGGATCTGATTGTCTAGCCAAGCCAAACCACCGCAGTGTCTGCTCCATAAGAATGTGCCACTGGCGGAGAGGATGGATCGACTGTGGTCGACTCCACCATTGCCGCACCCTTACAGCTGATCGATAATCTTCTCGGCCGCGTAGCTGATGTTGACGCCGTATTTTTCCAGTGTCGACTGCACAAACAGCGTGCCGTCCTCGATGACAACCTCGCAGTAGCTGCCGTAGGACAGCTTGTCCACGATGCGGAAGGCGATGATGCCCTTGTCGACTGCCTCGTTGAAGCCCTCCTGCAGCATGTCGTCCGAGCCAAACTTTTGCGACTCCAGCTGGTACGCCACGCCATCAAAGTACTCGCGCATAAAGTAGCCCAGCTGGCGCTCGTAGTTGTCCTGGTCGACCTTGCCCGCCGCCTCGGGCGACGACAGCTTGGCAAACACCGCCTCAAAGTTGGGCTCCAGCCGAATGTCCTCGCGCGCCAGCGTCTTGGCCATTTTGGCCCGGATCGGCTCAATCTGGCCGTCGTACTCGCTGCGCACGCTCGCGCGCGCGGCAAACGACAGCGTCGTGGCACTGGCCGTGCCCGGGGCGGGCGGCGCGTTGTTGAGCGCGGCCAGCAGCTTGGCCTTGTCCAGGGCCTGGTCTGTGTTGACGCCAAAGTAGGCCTCGTTGAACAGGATGGCGAGTCGGCCGCCCGCTTGGACCTCGCAGCCGTTGTACGTGTTCTTGCCGGCCTCGTCCAGGTCCATGGTCAGGACGTGGGCATGGGCGATGCTGTTGAGCTCGTCGACGCTCGTCTTGTCCTCGCGGTCGACAAACGAGCTCAGCATGTAGACGGCGCCGTCGGCGTAGCTGTAGAGGATGGAGCCCAGGCTGGTTTTGCCCCAGTCGTTCTTGGCATACGGAAAGATGGCAAGAGGGTTGATGTCAAAGGTCCACGCGACGCCGAGCTTGTCGGAGAGCTTCTTCTCCAGTTCTTCCTTTTTGTTCTCCCACTCATCGCGGACTAGAAACAGAGGATTGGTGCATATTAGTATATGGTCTGAGCAAAGAGAACCGTTTGTCAAGGCGGAACCTACCGTTCTTGCGCGTCACTAGACTGAGCTTCTCGGCGGGCGGAAGACGAGGCATTGTAAAGTTCGGTTTCGTGCGGGACGAGAAGAAGGGGACGAAGGAGATTATGCTGGTGTGTGATGAATCTGAAGATGCGAGAGAAGCCAATTTGTTGATGTGGAAGGAGAGTGACGAGAAAGGTCGCTAACGAGAGACAAGCTCCGACTTATATACTAGATTCCCCTGTCCGGCTTGTCGCCTGAGGTCATGAATTCATAACGAGGCTTCTCGTGCCTTGCATTGTGTCCGTTTTGGGAAGAGGATCGCACTGGTGCCTTTCCTTTGGCTAGACATGGCACCTTGATTCCCTTTTTCTTGCGTCTACTTCTAATTGCTTTAGTGTTTTCTGCCCTCCACGGTCAGACCAGTTGCTGTGCCCCTCCGTGTGCTCCGCAAGCTACGCCGTCCACCTGGAGCTTCCCATCCTCCTCTGCTAGGTTATCTTGGCATTTATCGTGGCAAGCCGCTCTTGTGGGAAAAAACGAACGGCCAAGGTCTGTTCGACCCATGAAACGCGCCTGCAGCTGAGAGTGAAAAGAATGAACGGAGACTAAAGGAAATTGCAGCCGGCCCATGGGAGGATTTCAAGCTTGATCGATTCAACCTCGTTTGAGAGGCGGCTGATGCTGTCGGAGGTGGTGAAAGAATTTAGTATTGACTCAAGTTGGGGCGTGTAACATCATTGGACACTTGCTGTTGACCACTGAAAAGGCCCAGACCGCCCACAAGTTGCAGGACAATCGTTGGAAATCGTTGCGCACTTTTCCCAACCAGTCGACGCCTCCTTACCCCTGACGATGCATCAGTCAAGAGCGGGGAGAAAGCTGTGGCCAGGCTGAGAACGTCCAACGATTTAGTGCCACCAGAAACGACCCATCAAGTCGGGCTAGCATTTGGAAGGTAGAGGTTGGGACGGGACTTGACGTCCTAAGTGGGTGGAAAAGAGCTGAATCGGTTGCCTGCCGGCGTTCCTAGGCCAATGTTCCACCCTACCTAACAAGGCGCAGTTTGGCATTTCGCCAGTTTCGATAGTTCGACAATGGAGACGGACTGTATGTTGTATGGCGTAGATTAGAAGCAAATGGGGTGTTGATGCTGCTGCCCACCGTCCAGGTGTTGATGTCACAGGCACAAAGTTTGTGGGTCACGGTCTGGGCCGTTGCGTCCCTTGTTCCAAGGCTGAACACACCCTGGCAGCCTGGACCTGACGAAGAGTTCAGATGAGAGTGGAGCAGAACGGTTCTGCAACAAACAGTTCAGATCGCTCTAAACAATACTCTTGGGTAGGCTGGGGACTGTGCCGATCCCTTTTCTTGGTAGGCTTTGCTTGGCTAGCAAACAACAGCTCCCCCGCTCGCCTCCACCTTCAAGAGATTCACTGTTCTGCCTTGATGTTGGAGTGCCTCGCTAGCTGCCTTGCGTAGTTGTGCATTTTTTGCAAATGGTCTCAATAACAAAACGACTAGGTCGTTCGACGATGTGGACGTTGTCAGTCCCCAACGGAGAGTTCCACTAGAAGCTGCGAAAACGCCTCGTCTCGTTTTCAGGGACCTTATTTTTCATTTCTGGGTCGATTTACTGCAGTCGTCGACAATGTGGAGAAACAGAGCTGGCGCAGCCTCTCGCGTAATTGCTCCATACTCGGGGTAGTGGCATTCCGCTCTCCACTTTAGCTCCGCAGAAGCTCTTGTGCTGAAAGCATGAAAAGAGATAGTCTGCTGCGGCTGGAAAAAGGACTCTGCTTGCTTTTTACGACAGCAGAAGACTGTCTGCGGTAAACGTGGGGGAAGGCTTGGGAAAAGGGGTCATCGCCACGACCCAGACTTGTGAATCTTGAACAGATTTGTTGATTGCTCGTTGACGATATTTCACTGGAGGCGCTTTGTCGAGCCCTTTTTTATTATTTTTATATTTGTACGCTTCGTTGTTGTCGAGAGCTGTCCGACCCTGTGAGATAGTCATCAAAACCTGCGCTGTGCTGCTCCGTTAACAGATTACTCTTACACCACAAAGGCTGAACGTGCGACATCGTCTATTTGACCGAACCATTTTCCATTGCTGCAGCTGCCGGCAAGCATTGTACCACGGCATCCGTTCAACACCGGTCGCAATGGCAGGCAAAATGTAAGTCAGCAGACAAAGTGAATGTTTTGCAAATTGCCGGCATGGCCAATGCTGACTTACCTCCTCCCCCTTCTGCCAGCCCTCTGAAGCTCCAGATCGCCATCCGCGACTTGTGGAACAAGGAGACTGCGCCGGTCCAGGTCGCCCGCGCGAACCTCCACAAGGTCCTGGGCTGCGCCGTCACAATTAACCCGGAGTGGATACAGCTGCTGGGCGACCTGGACAAGGTCTACCCAGACAAGCAATCGCTGGCGACAGCGGTTGCGGGCTGCGTCGAGCTGTGGTGCAAGGTGTTTGCGGAGCTGCTGGAGGGCGTGGAAGATGCGGACACGGCGCAGCAAGAGTGGGCGGAGACACTGATGGACCGGCTGCAGCCGCTGAATGGCCTGCGGCTGCTTGTGACGGTGACGGGCTCGGATGCGTCGCTGCCCGTCGTGAAGGAGCCCGGCACGGCATGGTCCGACGACCGGTCGTCGTTCTTGCTGTACCTCCCGCACAGCCGGCCCGTGACGGTGCCTGGGGAGTTTGCGGCGGTGTACCGCGGCGGCCTGCTGACGTGTTTCAAGGAGAAGGAGCCGGCCGGACCGAGCTTGGCGGTCCGTTCTGCTGCGGCCGCCGGTGGCAGCGGCGACGACTGGGCGGATGTCGCAATGGACGCGGCGACGGGCAAGGCGGGCGTGGTGGAAACGGCCACAGGCGCCGAGGTGGCGATTCCAAAGCTCGAGTACTTGCCTTCGCTGGAGTCGCTGCCCCGGCCCGATGAGCTGTTTTTGCGGCCGCCGTACCACATCATCGTGGCCGACTACGGCAAGAAGAAGATTGTCGTCCAGGGCAGCCATAGTCCCTCGCTGAAACTGCTTGGCGAGTATATGAAGCGATGGTGCCGGATCAACCACCATGACTCGCGCCAGCCGCCGGCGGTGGCGGTGGAGTTCAACCAGTCGTGCTGGGGTACGAGCCCAATGCACGACCAGGTGACGTTGACGTCGGAGGCAAACAATATTTTCCAGTTCAATCCGGCGATCGTGCTGGCATTTATCGAAGGCGTGCTGGGATACGACAAGGTGTCGACAGAGCAAGGTATCTGGACGTTCCGGCGGACGGTGCCGTTCAAGGGCTAGGCAAAGCAATGGAGGAGACAAGGAAAAGACAAAACATAACAACCAGTGCACTGTTCTTTGCAAATTGATATCCATACTTTGATAATTTTGACATCCAAACTAAAAGCCCCCCATTATTTCACCAAAAACACGAAAAACAAGGCAAAGGGTATCCAAACTTATGTGTTGAAGCAGCTGCTACAGGGCTGCTACAGGGTCGAAAATCGACTTAGTCCACGCGTGATTCCGTCGTCCGGGCTGCGTCCGTTGCGGTACTGCCACAGCCGGCTGACGTCCTTGACCTTGATGGGGCGCGGCTGCGAAGCCTGGCGTGCCAGGATGGGACTGCTGGCGTGGATCGCCACGAGAGACGGTGCCGCTGCAGTGCTCGCGCCGTTGGTGGCCGCCTGCCAGTTCCGCTCAAAGGCCTCGTGCACGACGGCGCTCTCGTCGCCGGCGCGGGCCACCTCGACCTCGCTCTCCATAAACGCGTTGCCCGTCTCGGCGCACCCGACAATGGCGTTGGTGGCGGGGTCGCGGGCGAGTGGGAACATGCCGTCCAGGTAGTGCTGGCAGAACTGGTGGCCGCCGCGGGGGGAGGCGCGGGCGAAGACGCGGCCGAGGAAGCGGGGCATGGACCGCGTCTTGGGGACGGAGCTGACAAAGTGGAGGACGCCCCAGAGGGCGACAAAGTCGGTCGTGTGGGCGTAGTGCTCGATGTGGCCGATGGCCTGGCCGGTGAGGGCGGCGGGACGGACGGCAGAGGACTCGGCGACGAGGAGAGGTGTGCGGTGCGTGGTCTTGGCGATGGGGGTAGCGGGGGTGGCGGATGTCGGGGTCGCCTCGGCCGTCTCCGGTTCGGCATACATCGACCCAAAGGCGGCCAACTCCCGGTTCTGGGCATCCACGGTGCGGTGCGGGTTGTTGAAGTGGTTGGCGGCGTTGCCAAAGGTGTAGACCTCGAGCTTGGCCAGCATGTCTTGGGGCAGCTCTTGGAGCAGCCAGTCCAGCACGAGGCCGCCCTCGATGCCGCCTTGGGAGTGCAGAATAAAGACGGCCTTGGTAATGTCGGGGCGGTACAGCGTTTCCTTCAAGATGCCGTAGCAGACGCGGACGTCGCGCGTCGCGTATGTGTAGTTGCGCTGGACAAGGCACTCAATGACATCAAACAGGATGCCGGATCTGACAGTGTTAGGACGTCACAGTCGCATGAAAACGGTCCAGAGGAGTTTGCAGTACATACGTCTTGTTGTGAATGCCGAGGATCGGCCGCTTGAACGTCAGCGCCAGCCGGTCCAGGTTGCTCTGCATCCGGTGCTGGCCTACGGCCACACCATTGAGAAAGACCCACTGCTCGTGGGCGTGTTGAGGCAAGGCGGGCGCACACTCGGGCCGTGAACGGTATTCGATGGCACCGCCGATGCCGTTGAGCAGCACGGTGCACAGCACGTGGTTCACGCCCAGACAGGCGAGCACAAGCCCGGTGGCGACCCATACGGGCAGCAGACACGCGGCAGGGACCAGGCCGACCAAGAACACGAGCTGCAGCACAGCCAGCACTGCATGCACAGAGATGCACCAGATGTTGGCGAGGGTAGGACTGAGTTCCGCGAGAGGGCCGGAGTCGGCCGGCCAGAGGGGCCAGACAATGTAGGGCAGGGCCCAGGCGAGGCGGAAGAAGTGATAGACGTCGTAGGCCAGCAGTTTCCATGGCAAGTCGGTGTAGGAGTAATTGATGACGGACTGGCCACCGAGCTGGGAGCCGAAGAAGGAGGTGGACGAGGTAGACGAAGAAGAGTGCTGCGAGGACGGCTGTGGTATTGGTTTAGGCAGTGTGGATGTCTGAAGAGATGGCAGGCGGTCGCGGCGAGGGTGGCGCTGAGACGGCGAATGAGAGTGCAAGATGGACTCGCCGAGCCGGGGTCGGATGTCTCCATTGGCTGTGGCCGTCGCCGCGGTGGTGGATGCTGGCGCTTGCCGGCGACGAAACGAGGCGGAAAAGGCTGCCATGTTCACACGATATGTTTTGGGTTTGAAATATGCACGTGAGGACGAATAGGGCAAGGATGAAGACCACAAACGGAAGCCGCCCTCAACGACGGTCAAAATGGGAAGGCGCGGTCGTGGTTCTCCAAGGCCTTGTAGACAACCGATGCACGCGACGCAAAGGGAAGGAGCCAGCCTCGTCAATTATGAGGCAGCCGCGACACTTTTAATAGCTGACCTTGGTCGACCCGTATCCTCTTTTCTTGGTCTTGGTCTAGTATTGTCTCGTTTCGTTTCCTGTATTTTTGGACACAGTTGCCGATCATTTGGTCACGCTTCGGCAGTGAGAATGTGGGTGGCGGAGCCAACGGACTGGCTGCGCGCTGAACTCCGCCAAGCGAAGCAGGAAAAGAACGAGGAGCAAACGAAAACACGAGGCAGGGGTGTAATGGAGGGGGTCAGACGAGGCTGTGGGCAAGGCCTGGCCTGCGGTAGGGAGAGGCATGAGTTGCTTGGCGGAAAATACAAAAGTGCTCACACAAAAAGCAAATAAATAAATTACTAAACATGACGAAGAGAGTTTCGAAAACGACAGCACCGACAAGAAGAGGAATATCAGACGAGGAGGAGCGAACACGAACGGAAAGGCTTGCAGGAGGTGGGAGGACAGACGAAAAGGATGATCAGCTTGGCTTCTCAAAGAGAGACGGTCAGCAGGCTGTGCGCAGGCGACCTGCCTCGCGGGGTGCTTTCGGTTAGGCACGTACGACGTACTTACATTGTGCTCTGCCGAGTGCCTTTTTGCATTTGGGGTGCATGAAGGCACATGCAATGGGCATGGCACGCCTTGGGAGCAATCTCGTTTCATTTTCAAGCTGGTCAGCGTGTTGTAGTACGCCTCCGTACTGTCGGCTGCTGCCGCGAATCATGCGGGATCTAAGTCGTTTTAGGACGCTAGAGTCGTCTATTTTCGCATCCGCCATGGCGAACGACCCACGATGGCTTTTTCGCTACTTTATTGGGAAACATCCACGCGATGCAAAATCTCCTTAATTTTGCCTTTGCAGATGGTGCAACAAAGCAAGCCGGAGCGGACGCGTGCCTAGTATTGCAGCCGTGGCACGAGTTCCGTATGACTTGATCCCTTGAGAGTTTCCGAGGGTTTCGAGGGGATTCGGTCAAGGATCTTCGTGGGACACTGGGCGAAAACACACATACGTAGAGCAAGAGAACATTCGAAGGTTCCAAATCCCGTAGGATCTGTTCCTGGGAGCTCTCGACTCGTGTTGAGCCGCATGCCGGGGAGTACAGCGGACTGTTCGTCTGCTGCTTCCGTTGGAGTCACTGAATACAGTCTGTCTTGGCAGCAGGCAGTTTTGCACGGATGCTGACACCTCTGGCTTGCTCAAAGACAATAGCGACTCGACGGTGGTACGGCGAGCAAGTCTGTCTGCCTTGGTGGCGGCCACAGTCGTCTGTCTTCCGGTGAGTCAACTTACGGAGAAGCGCTGACGTTTAGCTCGATACGGCACTATGAGACAGCCACTGCCATTAGGCTGCGGGGCACATGTCCCTTGTGGAGCCCTACAGTAAAGCTACATCACCTCAAGACGGAACAGCAACTTCAAAAGTCAACAATGATTATCAAAGACGTATAAAACGTGACGACACGATCGTGGCAAGGGGATGAGGTGGTGGCCTTTCTAGTTATTTCTGATCAGCATTACCGTCGATACCACCAACAGAATACGACACAATGGAACGAGATACAGCAGTGGACATCGTCGTCGATGTCGACATTGCAGACACCAACTATGCCATCTATCGTGAAGCTCTGGCGGCAGTCCTCATCAACAAGCTAGCAGTGCATGAGGTCCGGCCTAAGAGGAAGCAGCGGAGGCGCAAGGCCAAGAAAGCCGAGGCCAAGGCCGGCTTGGAGACCCTTGCCGAAGCAGAACGCGATGCTGCAGTGGACGCCGAAGATGACTGGGAAGGCATTGCGTCACCAGACCAGAGCACAGCAGCAGAAACACTACCGAAGCCGCAGACGCTCATTCCTTTGCACGACAACAGCAACAGCAATACGGACAACGCCACCAATCCCGCCGACGACCTGGCCGAGTTTGTCGACTACGTCGCCCGCGAGACGTTTGACCTGCTGCCGGCCGAGCTGCGCACGCTGGCCCACCACGTCTGGACCGCCGACGCGGCCCTGCGCGACAAGTACGGCGTCGCCGAGGACGGCAGCACGTCGGCCGGTGTGCCCATTCCGGCCGCGCTGAGCCCGTCCCGCACCACCGAGCTGCTGCCGACCCTGGACCCGTCGCCCGTGGCCGACTCCTTGGACGCCTATGGCGTCGGCACGGCAGCCCATGTCCTGGCCCCGGCGCTCTCGTCGTATCTGGTGGCCGTCACCGCGGCACCACCGCCGCCCCGCTCGACACGCGACCAGGCCGACGGGTGCGAGATTTGCGGCCGCGACTGGATCAACCTGAGCTACCACCACCTGATCCCGCGCTTCGTGCACGCCAAAGTCCTCAAGAGACGGTGGCACCGCGCTGACGAGCTGCAGAACGTGGCCTGGCTGTGTGGCGCGTGCCACCGGCAGGTGCACCGTTTTGCGGACCACGAGGACCTGGCGCGGCACTACTACACGGTCGAGCGGCTGCTGGCGGAGCCGGAGATGCAGCGGTATGCGGCGTGGGCGAGCCGGCTGCGGTGGAAGGCGAAGTAGAGGGGAGGGAGAGCGGCGTAACTAGATGGATCACGTTTCTGCAATGGCAACTCGTAACAGAGTAAATTCATGTTGACCACGCGTACTCATCACTGACAATACTATCGACACGCTATGCGCCTTGAAACAAATGCATCCGTACGTCGCCCATCGTCCACTTAACGGCCGTGAGCCGCCGTGTCCGGGATCGGCCCACGCTCGTCGTCCTCTGCCTCATCCTCTTCCAGGCTGCCGTGCCGGCTGTGGCCCATCAGCAGCGCCCGGTCTTCGTTGGCGCCCTTTGTGCGGTACCGTCCATGTGCCAGAGCGTCCGCATCCACCTCGTCCTCGTCTTGTGCGCGCTCGCCGTACGCATGGCCGGCAGTATTTGGTGGCCGTACCTGTGTCCGTGCCTGCGCTGCCTGGCCGCCCTCGTATTCCTCCGCAATGGTCGCCACCGATCCCACCGTCCGCAGCGTGCTCGTCCCGTCATAATCCTCGTGCAGACTCCCGGGCACCGACGCCAGCTCGTGCTCCACGTTCCAGCTGACGGCCCGGTCGATCACGTCGCGCTGCACCCTCGCCGCCGGCCTTGCCACGACGCCCGTGGCCACGACGCTGTTGGAGCGTTCCACGGCCCCGGCAGCACCCGTACGGCCGGCGTCCACAGC
The DNA here is from genome assembly GCF_000961545.1 of Sporothrix schenckii 1099-18. Classification (NCBI taxonomy): domain Eukaryota; kingdom Fungi; phylum Ascomycota; class Sordariomycetes; order Ophiostomatales; family Ophiostomataceae; genus Sporothrix; species Sporothrix schenckii. The sequence continues at coordinate 1,875,860 of NW_015971143.1, forward strand.
AATGGATCCGGACGGCGGCCGCGCCGTGCCCCAGAGCTCCGTGCTGATGGCCCGGTCGACATCGTCCTTGCTGAGCACGGCGCTGGTGCGGTTCATGACGTAGCTGTCAAACTGCGTGTCGCGTTCGTGGTTGTAGCTGGCGCGGCGGCCATCGTCGGCGAGGACACCAGAGGGCCGTCCGCCCGACGGCGAGCCGCGCAGCGACGAGGCAGCCGAGTGGGACCGGCTGCGGCGGCCCGCCTCGCCGCCGGCGGTCGCCGCAGCAGTCGCGCCCGCGCCCGCGCCATGCGGGTCGTACGCGGTCGGCCTGTCGTTGTACGGCCCCGCACCCGTAGTACCCATGGCGGCGCTGTGGCCCACGAGGCCGCGCATGCTCGTCCGGTCCGCTGGCCCGCCGCCCAGCTCGATCTCGTCGTACCCGCTGCCGAACCCAAAGCCTTTGGCATTGTGCGACGGCCCGTGGTAGTAGTCGTCGTACGACTGCACCAGCCGCCGGTACGTGAAAACGGCATAGCCAAACAGCACCAGCATCGCCGCCACCAGCACCACGTCCAGCGCCAGCCCCACCGCCGACCAGTTGCCCTCGGACCGGTGGATGTACACGACCACGTCGAGCGCGAGCATGGCCGCGGCGCCCGTCAATTTGACAATGTGCGCGGCCAGCAAAAAGAAGGGCGTCAGCGTCTCCGCCAACCAGCGCACCGCCTCCATGACGGTCAAGACCAGAGACACCACGCCCAGGCTGACATTTGTGACCTCCCAGGCGAGCTCGACGCTGGGCACTTTGCCGGCGGCGCGGTTGTCTGCAAAATGTTCGGCCGTGTCGGCAAGGCGGTACGAGAAGACGCCGAGCACGCCGAGCAGCAGGGCCGCCTGGACGGCCCAGGCGGGGAAGAGGATGCCGCGGCGCCAACGGGCACGCACAAACTGCTCCTGGTCGCGGTGGAAGGTCATGTTGGGCTGCGACGGAGGAGAGTCGGGGAAATTTGTTGCAGGTGGTTGTGACGTGAGCTGTCGCAGAGAATGTTTAATCGGAGCTGGAAGCTCCCTCTTCTTCCTCGAGACGGGGAGTGCCGGTTGTTACCGGTGCATATTCTCGAAAACGAAAAGAAAAACAGGGTTTGTTTGCGTGCGTGGCTTGTCTGCGTGGCTGTCTCGGGTTGTCGGTGAACTGTCGGTGAACACAGACAAGCAGGACGACAATGGCCGAGGACGGAGAGACAAGAAGTGGAAAGAAAACAATCAAATAGAAAGAGAAACAACAGAAGAAAGCAGCCCCAGAACGACGGGAAACCAGACTGCCAAAAATACAGAAATCACAGAAATCACAGAAATCATCACGGGAGGTGAGCAATAAAAGCAAGGTGGCGCCATGCCTCTTTTCCATACTTGCCGTTCCATTTCCTTTCTCACTCTTGTCTGACGGTCAGCCATCAGGAGGAGTGTGCATGCACCAGGGTCCGAAGAAACTTAAACTTTCCCAACATAACCCAGCTCAATCCCAATGCAGCATGGCGCAAAGAGGAATGCCTGACCCATCCGCAGAAACGCCTCGTCGGCCTTGCGACTTGCGTAGGAACGAAGTACGAGGACAACACGGCGAGCAGGGGTCGGTCAACTGAAGGAAATCTGAACAGCTTCGAACAAAAGCTGAAAGGATTCTTCAGAGAGAGGAGAGAGGAACCATTGATGTGGAGACAAGGCGCTATGGGGAGACTAGGCCGCTGCGTTGGCGAGGTTGGCTTCGAGGCGCGCAGTGCGGCTGAGTCTTTGGTGGAGGGTCTGTTTGGCACACCATTCGTCTGCATGTTTCGTCTGTTTCCATCAGGAGCAAGCGCATACTGCAATGGGAGAAGACCTGCGGCTCGTTTCGACAATTGAAAGGAAGCATAACGTGAAGCTTGATCAGTATTTAAGTATCATCGCAGGAACACGGAACGTATTCCGTACAGGACAGTAGAGAAAGGCCAATGTTGGCCTGGTCCATATTTACAATAGGAAGCTTCGTTTAGCTGCCTGGAGGATTCGCGCTGGTGTGATTGTGAGGATTCGAAATCAAACTTCTGCGGCATCCTCATGTATCTTACGTCTATGCCGGGAGGATCACAGCGGGACGCAAGCCAGTGTTTCGTTTCATAGACACTTGCGAAAGACGGGACGGCACACTGTCTGTAAAAGTCGGGTGTACGTAGTCTGCTCAGAGAAAGCGTGATGCTTCTACAGTTCGAGCTCTTTCAGGGACAAGGGTCTGGTCGGTCAGCATGGTCAGCTTGGGCCAATTGGCCCCTGGCGCCAAAGACTCAGGACAAAGAACCGCAAAATGTGTGGACACGGCCCAGCCATTCTAGAAGTGGCTGAGCTCGTTTGAAGACAGCAGCAAAACGGTGTGCGCTTGACAGGTCTCACTGCGGATCGTGTGTTTGCAATGCCGTACATTCGTATTTTGTCTTCTGTGTTCTATGGGAGCAGTGGCATTCACCATGACTGCGTTCTGATGAAACAAAAGGGTATTCACACGCCGTAATTGCTCCACAGGTCTGACGGTGCATCTGATCTCGCTTGTGATCTTGTTATCGCGTGTCTCCACAGCGGCTGGCTGTTTGCTGACACTGATTTGGAACGCGTATGCACCACGAACAGTGCCTCTCCCAGAGACACGACATCAGCAGTAGGACGAGAACGACAGCCCGTCAGCTCACGGTGGAGCCTTCGCAATGTTTCAGAAGGTTAAATATAACTTGAGCGACGAGCACATCTGAAGAGAACACAATGAGGCGATCTGAAATAAAAAGATTGTAGTAATTATTCTTTCCAAAAGAGAAAGAGAGGACTTGCAGGGGAAAGCTGTCGAGTCCAGAAACAATATAAAGCAGAACAATATGAAAACACTAGGGTCGTTCGTGGACGCATCACCTCCGTTGTCGAATACAAAGAGCAAGATGGACAAGCGGAATTGCAGGAACTGAAAATGAATCTGGTTTTGAAAAAGGACAGCAAAAAGGAAGAAAAGCAACACACGATCCGTGTCCCATTGCTCCCCTCTCGTCAGCACACATTCCCAGTATTTTCCCTCGGGTAACATACAACTTAAAGCGAGAGAGCGCTGTTGTTGCCGCCACTTTTGTCTGGCGCGGCAGCTGCTTTTGGCGGCCATCGCAGTGTGGTTTGTGTCCCTTCGAAGTACAACATACTATGTATTTACAGTTGTCATTTTCCTGAATGCCCGATTTTGGTAGCCTCTCCCAGCGGCCGAGTAGGACAGGGTAACAAGAAAACAATAGAGATAGTTCTATTACACGTGACATAACCTCTCACCCTGCATAATCAGTCATAACACCATTCACCCGTTTCTCCCTTTTCTCCCATTTCTCATGTCTTTCCTTTCATCACACGAGCTAAGTTCACCTTTTTTATTATAAACGAAAATTGAACGAATTAATTACTCTTTTTATACGACGTAAACATGGTTTTAACGGGGGACGGGCATAGCTCAACGCCAGCGCCGTTCCAATTGGTAAGCGATCTGCACAGCAGTGCAGGCTTTCCTCTTGCGTGTGGCGTTACGAGTAGAACTACTTCACAAATTCTCACACGTGGGATGCCCACCAGGTCGTGCCTCCTGTGGGGCAGCCAGCGACAACGACGACGACGACGACGACAACGGCGGAAGATCTACGGCTCCAGGACCTCAAAACGTATAAGCACTGTCATGAGATCTTCGTGGCCTGCAGCGCCGTACCGTCTAAGACCGGAGAGGCAAACCGTCTAACCACTACCGTCACGCTACACAGCCGGGGGCCCGCTAGCAAAATCGCTCGTCCTTCTGGTTCGCCTCTGACTTCGTATTCGACTTCACCTTCGCCTTCACTTTCGCCTTCGCTTTCACTGTCACAACCACTCGTAACGTTAACCGTACCGCTATCGGTCGCGGCGTTCGGCACGGCCTTAACGGAAGTCGGTGGCTTTACCGACCTCGGCGCGGTCGGCCTCCCGGGCGGCGGCGACGGCGGCGTGGTCCAACTATATACCGTGCCAATGTACGGCGAGTACGCTGCTCTAGGACACATTTTTAGTGACGGCCGCGTGCCTGTATGGAAGTGGGTGAAGCCGGCGGGCCCGTACGGCCACTATGGGGTATGTGGGAGACGGAGCTTGCGCAGACATTGGAGGACGGCCAGTGGCGCGGCGGCACGGACCTGATGCTGTTAGTGGCCGGCGTGTCGGAGGCGACGCGCCAGTCGCTCGTTGGGCGCCGGTCGAGCTCGCTCAGGGTGTTGACGTGCTAGATAATGCCTGCGCCGCCCTTTGTCGAAAGCGTTGTTGTTCTTCCATTCTTTCGCGTGCGAGGTCGTATATTGTTTATTTGGCCTGTTGATGAGGCTTTGCGGGAGACATAATCGTAACACTAAATGCTTGTGTTTTTATATGTCGTATTTAATACGATAGGCAGCGGTATACATAAAGAGGAGGTTTTTAAACTCTACGCGGCAGCGACTTAGGGGTAGAACGGGAGATAAACTGCGGCAATTTCACTGCCCTGTTTTATATGAGTATCTATACATAAAAGGACCGGACTCCTGGAGCAATTCAGGGCCATCCTGTCCACACTACTCCAATAACTAATGCAATGGGCAGTGTTCATCACGCGGCAGAAGAAGGAGGGCCGGCAGGGCTTAATGATCGGTGAATGGACTTGGATGCCCTATTACCCTGCCCGATAATTGTTTACGGTTCTCAATGTTAACGACAGCACGAAAAGTGTTGGGGAGGGGGGGAGGATATAATAACAGCACCACAAGGAAAAGAAGTCAAGAGTACAAGAGAGACGTCGACATAAAAGGGCTGTATTAATTATATACGGTTGTCAAGGTGGCTACAAGAGCGGGCCAACCAGCAACGAATTACGGCTCCATATTACCCGATTGGGACGGCCGCGCACTGTAGCGGCCACAACAGTGTGTTTTGCTTAACTAAAAAAAATCCAAAAGCAGACCAATACTCCAAGAACATAAGCCAGAAGAGACAAAATGAGTGACGAAAAATGCGCGCCGAAAAGGATAAAAAGATAGAATGCCTCGTGGGGACAAAAAGAATGAAGAAAAAAGCAGAGCCGTGCATCGTGAAGTACAGGAGAATATCAACAGGGAAAGTATCGATGCGCCCTGCATGCAAACGCTGAGAAGGCGAGAGTGAGCCAAAACAAAAATGAAAAATTAACTGCCTGCAAATTGGGATATCGGCCCCGTCTGGACGAAGCATGTAGAACACTTTTTTTGGGAAAACAGGTCTTTCGGAACAATATGTCGCTGGATATAAAAGGTCGACGGAATCTAACGTGCCAAGCCAGTGACAGGGTGACGGAGGATGCTGAGAATGGTGCAAGAAGGTCGTTCTGATGTAAACTTTCGTGGGGCACATTAAGTGATGCTGCGAATTGGCCGATGGGCGAATCGTTTGAGAAATCGTAAAACAAAAGACAAGTCGATCAATGAATAGAGACAAAAGTGGGAGAAGCGTGTTTAGTCCTGGTAGTGAACCCACTCGTTCCACGGGTCACCGGCGCCACCGTCCGGGGTACCGATCCGGCTGCCAAACTGCTCCTGCATGGCCTCTGGAGAAAAGCCAGGGACCAGAGTGTGGACAGAATGACATGACGAAAAGGTAGACGTCGGTACGCTCGTAAAGTCCATCGACTGATGCACGGTGTCGTCCATGGCCATGGCCAGCGGGAAGGGCATCTCGGCAGTCGGGTCCGCAGGCATGGGAAATGTGCCGTCTTCAGACAGCATCGACCATAGCATGTGGTCAGGCACGGCCGGGTTGGAGACCGCACTGCCGTGCACGAATTGTTGGGACGCGTTCGGATCCAAGACGGGGTATGTCAGGGCAGCCGTGCCTGCGGCTGCCGCCCAGGCAGCTGTGTCAATGGGCTTCGAGGGGTCGGTGACCGGAGTAACGGTGCGATTGGGACCGTACGTTGTCAGAACAATGCCGCTGCTTTCGCGGCGGATGTGGGGCTTGGGGCTGTGGTTGGCAACTGCCGCCAAGCTGCAGCTATCTATAAGCAGGTGTCAGCCGGGGTGCGGGTGAGAGCTTGCGGGACATTGTCTGTGGTGGCTTACCTTGTGACGCGGGCGTTGAAACAGACGGTGTTCCGGTGGGCGTGCTGTTGTATTTGAGTCCAGGCAACGGGGGTGACAGAGCCGCCTGTGAGAAACGGTTTCCGACGGAAGACTGGAATGTGTCGTGCGCCGTGGCAGGGATAGTAAAGTTGCCAGGAAGCGTGGACATGTCGACCGGCATTGGCTGCGATCCGGAGTTCGAGCCGGTATCGTTGCTGCTGCTCGCGCTGGAAAGGACGGGCATCATTTCCGACCCAGTGGCCACAGAGTTGGATCGAGACGGGTGGCCGCCCCCCATGCTTGCGTGGATGGCATGTGGTGACGCCATGGGGAAGATTCCGCTACCATCGTTGCTCCCCGCGAAGGATGTGACGGAGTCGCGGTGGTGGAAGTAGGACGGTTCGTTGCCGCTGAAATGCTGCTGGTGCGGTTGGGAGGCAAAGGGCTGCGGTTGTCCCTGATAATACTGGCCGGCCGGTTGCTGTTGCTGTTGCTGATTGCGGTACTGCTGTGGCATCTGGTACATCTGCTGTTGCTGGATCTCCGCGGTGTGGGGATCGGTCGCGGCGTGTGACTGCTGCTGGACAGGACCGGGATGCTGCTGGGGCTGCGGGGGCTGCTGGGGCCGCTGGTATTGCTGAGACACGTTCGGAAAGTGGCGCGCGAATAAGTCGTTGATTTCGGCCTCGCGCTGAGCCCGGGCGCGCTGCTCTTCGGCCGTCGACCCCGGCGGGATGTTCGAGATGTCAACACTGCCATAGCCGCGGGTGGCGTTGTTTCGCAGGCGCGGAAGGTCGTCGTCTTCTTCCTCGTACATGTCTTCTTTCAAGACAATCTCCTCGGAAATCTTAAAGCTGCGGCCGGTCCGTCTCTTGTGGATGATGGACGCCATCCGCGCCGACTGGACGCGGGCCTCGATGCTGCGGTCGGCGCGACGAGAGGCCGCAATAAACGCCCTCTCTTGGTTTTCTTCGTGGGACCGCTCGGACTAAAATAGAGGAGAAAAAAAAAAGTTAGCTACCGGTTCCAAATTGATATATCTCAAAGGCTCGAGCACTCGGCGAATCTCGTCTTCTCAGAGTACTGGTGGGCAATGGCCGCTCTACCGGTTCACCACGGACCACCATGTTGTATGCATTGTGAATAGACCGCAGAGATACTGCCGATAGCGAGGATGGTGGGCCAGGCACATGGCAACGAGGCTAGATTCTAGATACATTGGGGGTGCTGTGGACGTACCTTGCGGGGAGGCTCCTGCGTGTGAACACTGCCCGTGCTAGACACCGGCGAGGTTCCCTGCGGAGGAGATGTGGATCCTCGTGCCATTTCGGTGATGTGTGAAAGGAGAGGGGGGGAAAGATATCGGTGGTGATGCAATGTGACGCGGAGCGGCGCTGGGCTCCGGTGAGTCCGTGTGAGGTAGTTGTGGGGTCGGAGATAGGTAGAGAGGTGGGAGGCGGGCGTGGGCAGAGAACGGAGAGGAGAGACAATGCTTGGACGAAATGGCGGGAAATATTAGAGGACTAAAAATTATGAACAAGAACAAGAAAGAAGCATTCGGAGCTCGTGACAAGTGAAACTCGTAATGTTTATCAAGAAGAAAGAGCGAATGGCGATGCGATGGAGAGGAATGATGGACGCGGGGACTCTCTGTATTAGTAGTAATTAAAGAGAGAAGGAACGACCGTCGTTGGGACCTTCCTTGTGGCGTCGATCGATGGGGTAGTTAGGACAGCATACAATATATAGATGTGAAACCTTGTACGGCAAGTGCAAATGATAAAGGGAAGGCGCGATGCAGAATGAGGGTGGGGGGTGGGCACAAAAAAAGTCAATGGTAGTCACGGCCGTAGAAACTCTTTATATAAAGAAAGCATTGGAGGTGTTGTTCTTTCTTATTTGGGTCTTAGTGGAACGGGAGTGCACCAGTTCCTGTTAGTGGAGGGAGCCAAGAAAACAGAAGGAGAAAAAAAATATAGTTCGGGAGCTGCAAGGATAGGATCAATTGGGGACCGCTGGGGAGAAAAATGACGACATGCCTGTGGACGGAGCCGACCTAACAAGAATGGGAACAGGGTGGTGGGTGGGTGGTGGGTGGGATCGCGCGTCTCGGCCCAGCCGTCTGTGGAACAGTTTGGAAGAAAGGCGAAGAATTGCGCAGGATGCTCACAGCTTGAGGACTCTGACGAACGCCAAAGTGGGCAGAGACTGGGAACTCGAAATCGAGATCAACCAGGTTCAATTGACGAGATGCAGGCGTGGCAGGCACTGGACGGCCGTGAAAGAAAGAAAACTCAGAGACGAAAAGCTAGAAGGAGATGTAAAAAGAGCAGTAGATTGTCTGCTGGTTCAATTTTTTGGGGTGTTCGAGAGCAAAGGAGAGCAGCGCGGGGCAGGTACACAACAATACAGGCGTCTAGACAGAGACAGGTGGAGAGGTAGGGGTGTGTCCTTAACGACTTTTGGTGTGGGGAATCGAAGAATGTATGGTTTCGTTCTACAGCATGAAGAGGTTAAAAAGTGGTTGAACCGTAGTAAGGTTGCAAAAGCAAAAGAAAAAAAGAAAGAAAGAATAAAGAAAAAAAGACGAAAATATGTGGGCAATGGCGTGGTCCACAGACAATGACCAGAAAATAATAGAGGACGGAAAGAGACGGAGCGAGGCACGAGTGTACAAGAGCATATGACGAGAGAAAGGCCAACAGCGCTGTTAGTTGAGGTGCTGGTTTTTCTTTTTGGTTTTCTTTTGGTGATGTCCAGAAACGTCTAGGCCTTGGGCTAGTTTGCTAGACAGCCAAGTTGTGAACTGTTTGACGGAAAGACCACACAAGCAAAAGCACAGATGGACCAACCAGCGTCGTGGACGGCCCAGACTAAAAGCAAAGCGAGCAACCAACAGGGCGACGATAACTCATCCCAGGAGACAACTTACAAACGGACATGGTGGGACAAGACACCGACTGTGCGCAGAGCTACGCGTCAGCCCATCGTCTTAAGCTAACGACAAAGACAAGTCATGCTCCCGACCATCACAAGCAAACCTGTAACAAAAGTCAGGCAAATCGTTACTCAGCTTTTCACAGCTTCCCTGAGCAGTCGGGACGAATTGAATACGGGCAGAGAAAAGTTACAGTGGCCCATACAGGCGCATACTCCACAGACATTTCTTCGGGCATGCTCCGTTTCTAGCATCTTGCCAGCGGCCTTTTGCTTTCCATAATGGGTTGGCTCGGCGTGATGATGAGATGAGGGCCGTCGTGAAAAAGTACTTGCTCTCGCAGTCCGTAATCGCATCGATCGGCGCTAAAGCCCATTCCTATTCCTATTCCGAGGCCAAGCACAGAATACATACGTCGTATGGGGAGCCCACTATATCCATACATAACAGGACTATTCCATCGCTGAGTAGCTTGGCCCCAGCGGGCAGCAGAAAAAGAAAGTCTGGTCCGAGTAAGAGAGGGGGAAAGAGAGGGCACGCACTTGCTCGATGGGCCAAAGTAGAAAAACATGTAATCATCGGGGATGTTATTTTACCAGTCAACAAAATATAGAACAAGCCGATCGCACTCAATACCCCCAGTAGGCAAGGAGACAATGGTCCTGGCATGGATTCAGCAGGTCGGTTTTTGCCTTTTGCTTTGGTCCGTGGGCAGTAGCCACTTCCCAGGCCAATTGGACCAAGGGTCTTGTCTGTGTGTGGGCGCATTTGGGCGCATTTCCTGGAGCAAACCCGCCGAAAAGCAAAAGCGGTCCTTGAAAAAGTAGCTATTTTTTTTAAAAAAAAATTGTGGCCTACAATGACCTGTCTCATTTGTCGTGCCTCATGGTATTACGCAGTTTCCACATGCAATAACAATGTGAGTACTTTTTTGATGGGCGGAGTTGAATGAGAACAAAGGCGAAGAGATTGAGCAGAGAAGCACACATACAAAATACGAACCAGAAGCCGGTACCACTTCTATGCTGAGCGCCAGAGTGAACACAAAGTACCGTCAGGCGCCCTTCCTAAACAAATCGGAGCTTGGTGCAGTAGAGTGTCTTGCAGCAGTGAGAGTCGGAAAACAATCATGTGGGGCCGGCCTTCTTTGTTTGAGGGGAAAAGATGTCAAGGACAACACAACGATCGGCACTAATGGCGACCCAGGACAAGCACCATTCCGGAGGGAGAATGCTAGGTGACACGACAACAGGGGCTTTGTGAAAAGCACGTGTTCATAAGATGTAACCCCCCCTTGTATGGGATTAGAACAAAAAGCTAGGATGCTTTGGATGCCAAATCGAGATGCGCTTTTCTTTTTGTCGCCGCTTTGAGTCTTGTTTGTCCCGGTCTCCCGTAAGAAGCCGTCTCATGTCCAGGAGACGCGACAAATAGATAGCGACATATTTGCGCTTTGAATTTGCAAAATACATCAAATATCACACCGCTCTGATGTGATATGGCTTGATCGGTATTGTATTAAGTCGGATAGTCGACATTTGATACAACGCCCCTTGGACATGTAGTATCTTGTATTAATGCGAATATTCCGTCCGCCGTGCTACGCAATTTGGGGAGATGAACCCTGAAATTGACAATCCTCTACAGGTCAGACACACACCACGGCAGATAAACTAGAACGATACGGGCTGTTGGTGCCGGAAATGCTGGGGAGTCTTTGGTGAACTAGATTCGGTCTACTTCGTTTGTGCTGTGTTTTGGTGGCGAAAGAGGGGCTGAAGAAGAAACATGAAGCAGAGAGGCGACAAAAAGCAGGTAAGAACAGAGTCGATTCCCAAAGGGATATGCAGCGACTGATCGACCGCCAACGTTTCCAGAAGGAACAAACAGAGGAAAAAAAGAATAGCGAGGGGAAAAGCACAGACCCTCTGCCACGGAAATCTGCCGCTCAGCGACGATCATTTTCTCTACTAGTACGCAGCGTCAGGTGCAACTGTGGCGAGTGCCTGTGGCTGGAGGCCTTTGAACGGGCGAAAAGAAATCTAGAGCACGGTGGATCGACCAAGGCCCACAGGGCCACAAGTCCAACCGTGCTTATGTATGCCATACATGGCTTTGTGTTTTTCTCTGTTTGTACAAAGCATGTTGTACTTTTTGCATGCAATACCAGAGTCGTTGTTCTCTGCAAGTTAGCAGTGCTGTTTCCCCCCAACAATTGATAAAAGCCCCTGTCGTTTTATGAGCCTAACGTACGGCAGTTCGTCAACGTTTCGCCTTGCCCAGTATACTCTGCAGCCACATTTGTGGAGAAAAATCAGACTGGCCAACGAGAGCTGCGATGCGGAGCATGACGATCAGCGCTTTGCCATGCAGTTGCACTGTTTTCTTATGAACCAAAATACAATCGCGATTCGCGGAATGTTTGCTCCTTTTTCCCTTTTTTTTTGAGGGGCCTGTCATTCCATATCTGACAGGATCGAAAAATTGGACCCTGAACGGGCGAGCATCCTTGTTGGAAACCGATTATGCTGCGCGTATTGAACGTACGATGAACGTCCCATGGTTTCTGCGCATAGGAGGCCATACTAGATTCTGACTTTATCACCGTTTTCACCGGGGCTCTCTGGAGGAGAGGTTTGTCGCCTTACAGCGAGTCGATAGATGGCCAGTTGTAAAGGAGAAGAATATAAGGAATATCACCAATAACCGTTGAGGATTGCCAGGAACATGCACGATAGCAGAGCACAATGCAGACATGCAAAAAACAGGGTCTGATATGCAGCGTGTAACGGAAGGGACCCTCGGGAGACCCCTCGCCCTCACTCTGACACGTCGTGTCGACCGCCACAAGCATCCCTTTCCTTGCAGATCGGCAAAGTCGCGCAGAATCGCCTTATCCGTTGCCCGCGGCATCTCACCCGCGCCCCTCCTCTGATCCACGTTGAAAAAGCATCGCCGATGAAGACATACAAAAGCAGAAGGTAGCTCGCGCATCGGGACAGGGGAGCGTGACGTCAGGGGCAGAGGGGGGTGCAGGCCAGACATGGCCACAGAAGAGGAGAGGCGAGAGCTGCAGAAAGGAGAGAACCTGCCGAGCCTGCCCAGCTGCCGTCGTTGCAACAGTTCGTCCAGTGAGATAAAAGAGGGTCGTCGGGGTCGACGGTTGAAGTATCATGGTGCAACACTCCATAAACTGTCTGGTGGGCCAGCATAGTGCTACAACAGCAGTGACGGGATTGTGGAAAAGTCGGCAACGTTGGGCCGCGCAAGGGTGCGGGCGATAGGGGTTCAGTATCTGTTTCTGTTAAGCGAACGGAGTGCTGTTGATTTCTTATTTTAATATTATATTTTTATATTTTACTTTTTTACTGACATCGAGATAGCACCCCTCAATCACACACACTCGCACGGCAAGAATGATGCAGGTCTGCCACTAATAACATCTGTGGCTGCGTCGCTAGGCGGTCCGAGTGACGCGATTGGTGTGATCCAGACTAGACCCACTAAAATGATCGAGCGATTGCTGTCGTGCGGAGAATTTGCTCCGGACGACCAGGAAGAAGTGGGGCAGAGGACCAAAAAGGGTCGGAAAGGAAGGTACGGTCGTCTGTCGAGGTCAGCGGAGTGTCAACAGGGGAGCTTTCGCGAATGACACTCCACGGAGCTGTCGTTCCTTTGGGGTCTCTTCTCAGCATCTACGCGTAGTCTGTGGACGTGCCACTTGTGTTGGAACTTCCAACAGGTTTCCGTGTTGCGGCGACCAAGCCACTGCGAGCCATCGACGATGACAATGGACTGTTACATCAAACGGCTGGAGGGTAATTTCACCGCATTTGACAACATGGCAGGGTCTCTAACCGCTCACCTTGAAACCGCGCAAGGACCAGAACGTTGTGAGGCGCGCAGCGGCAACCGACATGCGCTCGATACCGGATCCGACGGCATAATTGAAGGCACATGCTAGATGCTGAAAAGCTGCCATGAGGTCTGGCAGGACAAGATGAAAACATTAAACTCACAAAAGAGGTTGTCGTCATATTTGGCTACCTCGCTACGTACAACGATTCGCCAAGTTGGAATTTGCCAGAACCTGGCAATGGGACGACTTAGTTGTCAGGAAAGCTCTCTATCTGCGGATTTACAATGGACATAGGTGGGAGATATGTGTAGTTTGAGGCTTGGCTGAGCTTGGGTTACATACAACAGCCCGCAAAGTAAAGCAATTAATCAAATTAGTGGGTCAGGTTACAGTTGGATGGCATCGGCTGCCATACCAAATCCCACCAAGTACCAGGATGTCAAGAGCATCCGACAATCAGTTCACGGGACGGCCATATCAAGTTACTTCTCGCACACCGACCAACAATAGACAAGATATGATATGAAAACAAGCACGGCTACCAATGACAGCCACAGCTGTCGAGAGAAGTAGGAGAGAGAAACGAAAAAGATCAGGCTTTCCAGGAAACAGGCTTGAAGCAGGTTTTCGCTTACACACGTCGAGGGACGCGAACGACAGAGATGAACGATGCATCTCCGGGGGCATGTTTGCAAACAAGTGTAAAACACAAAGGAAAGGGAACACATTCTTCATATCCTGTTAGGCGCTCCAAAGGAAACAAGACCGCTTCATTGATCCTTTATCTGGCTCAGCATCCCCCCAAAACAGCATTCGCCTGCTGACAGAGGTGACAGCTGTCAATCTTTGCCGAAACGAGACAGTTTGCTTCTAACCTCGAGGAAGCCGATAATTAATGGTCCTTTGTGCCTTGTAGGCTTTGTGCAACAGAGAGTGAGGGAGCCAAGCCCCAAGGTGCCAAAATCTCAGCGTGGTAGTGCCATACAAACCCTCCTGTGTACATTTAGTATTGTCAAAAATTTCTATATCTTGATTGTTTCCTGTTTTCAAATACTAGGGCCGATCACATAACGGACAGTCCGCCTGACGGATCGCGCGAGACGGAGCAGAGGCAGAAAGGACGCCAAAATGTGGTCACTGCCTTTCTTGACAAAAAAAAAAAAACTGAAGGCCCTCCTTTTCGGGAAAAAATGGGACTGACGCAATGAGACTGGGAGATCGTCGCGCAGTGCCGGTCATCTGTGTTAAAGCGTAACGGAAAAAGTGGACTTTGACACACATCCAAACTAGGCTGCATCAAATGCTATCATATTTATGTCTTTTTCACACAAGGTTGCTAAAGGTATTAAGAGGTCCTTTTGACACTAACAAAGGGACAGTAACTCGGAAATAAGCACAAAAAAAATACAAGCACTGGTTTTTTACATTCTAATTTTTTTTTTTTCAAAATAAAAAATCACCCGCATAATTGCATAAGTACGGGCTCACCGCAATCCAATGCTTGTCACCATGTCGATACGTCATGTTTTACACAGCCTTGAATTTGAAACTGTTATCACTTGCCGTTTGCCTGCCCGGAAAAGAAAGCCTCTTCGAGCAGCCTACCAAGGCTATGGCGATCCCATGGCCAAAAGCCCAATCAATGAGGGACGGGAAGAGCGAAGAAGAAACGCAACAAACAACGTGCTGGCGACACGATCAGCGGTTCGCTAGCGCGTTCGTCACAGAGGGAGTGCGCTGTAATACCGACCAACCTACCAGCTACAAAAACCTTCACACCCCTAGCTCCCCCGAATTTGTCCCCAGTGACGTATGATGACGGCCACTGGGAGCCCGCGTTGCCTGTTTAGGAAAAGTGGTTGTTATTCCGCTAAAAAAAAGATGCTGCAACAATTCAATCAAAAAAAATGCAAGAGAGCAATCATTTAGAAACACCGACCGCACAGATCCCGATTTATGGCCGGCATAGTGAGAGCGTATCAGCAGACAGCGGAAAGGCGGACACGATGAGCAGCTATTGAATATTTCCCATTCCCAAAACGCTTTACGTTCCTATTTTGCATGTCTCGATTTCTTGCTTGACCTGTAATTATAACCTTGTCAGTGGGCCTCTACGACCACCAGCCTTTGTCGACTTTATCGCTTCCTCGTCGTCTTGGTTCTCCAAGTCCTGCTAGATTGCTCTCGAACTTGAATGTTCAATCGCCGAAGCAAGCATGACCAAGTAAAAATTGGAGAAGGATGCCAGTTCAAACCCCGAATGCTTGTGCTTGTCTTGCCGCTTGCTTCAATTAAATGACAGGCCCGACCAATGGTGTGGGACACAGGTGGCAAAGCGAGAGCCTGTCTTTCCAAAGGTCTGGGACCTGCTCGACTGGGCTGTAAGCGCATTCTTCCTGATCCATGTTGAGCTGAAAAAAGGGCAACACGACACTGCAATACAACCTGCCAAAGCTGCTAACCAGCCGTGCCAGCTACTCCAACTGCCGGAACTTGCAGCGTCGCAGCAGGACTCGGTACAACCGCACATAAAAAATCTACACACTTGGTCCAATTTAAGCCACAAGCCATGCGCAATGAAAGTAAAACGTTGGAGCGAATGGCGATGGTAGAAGACTCAGGACGCCTCCAAAGGATATGTTTGCTGTTTAATTCGTGCGTGCTTTCACAAAAACCCTGCGGGCTGTTTGCGTATTGTGGGCGGAGAGGGCGTTGACACGACAAGCCTGCTCGCGTGGAATGGGGAGATTTTTACTTTGCGACATGCCGTTTTCCACGTACAAAGTATGTGATTTGAAGTTGCACCGTAAGCTCTGGTGGCTGGTCGTGTCTCGCAACTTGACCGACTCTCTTCCGGACATGTCGAACGTTCTGGCATTTCGCACGTCGTCGCAACTGGACCCCTGCGCTTGATGTCTCCTCACAAGATCTCAGATACACGAGATTCAAGCAAACAAAACAACCACACACCCCTCCCCCCCCATCGGTTTGACCGACCCCCCTGCTACGACCCAGGACCCCTATTTTCAAAACTCCCCCTCCCCGGTTGACATTCCTTCCCGTAACGGGAGTGATAAAAAGAGAGAGGAAGGTGGGGGGGCTGTTTTGGCGCGGCTCTTCCCGAGAGACGCGCGATGACGTCATTGCACTCTTTTTAAGTATGTGCCCCCTAAATTTTTTTTCTCACTGGAAAAACGTGCGTCATTGCGAATCCCCCCAGGGGGACGTGGTGGGTGTGGGGCAGCGCATTCATGCATGTTGACGACATTTTGACGATTGTCAACAGACGAAATAGGAAAAGTAAACAACGGACGAACCCGACGATATGGGGACAGATGGGACCAGCCGTACACGTCAGAAAACCAGAAGACGAAGAAGAAAGAAGGCAATGGAAAAAGAACAATCGTACGACAATTGAACAATCGTACGACAATTGGAACCACATGACAGCAGCGGAAACCATTCTTTGCACGGGGACGGCATGGCGCACAAACTTACATCACGACCCGCTTGGGAACAGGGCAAACAGAATTGAGTCTTTTCGAAACCTGCTGTCGTTGGACAGTACAAGTTTGGTGTGGTGATGGTATTCACGTTGAGATCGTCATGGGCCAATGTGTGAGTTCCATCGCGCAGTCGAGTCTACTGAGCACATTCCTAATTGAGCACCACACGACAGGAAGCTATTCGGCCGGGAAGCCACTGTGAATCAAGGTGGAAGAACTCTTGGGCCCGGGGTGCCACATTGGATGTTCTCAAAGAAGTGGAAAAAACAGGAAAATGAGGCGTATGTGAGGCATATGGTACATGGCATGTGCATAGGTCGTCCTGGCCTCGATACATGTCAATCGTAAAGATCCAGTAACACTGAGACAGACAAGGGCATTCGCACCATGGGTTAAAGACAAGTCATGGGAGAGGAATAAAAATATAGGAGAAAAGAGTAGAAAAGTGTGCAAGGGCCGACACATGCACAGTAGGAAATCCAACACAGAGAAAGGTTCTAGGGGCCAATCGTGTAAATCTAAAAAGCAGACGAAGAAGCTGCTACGAAAGACCTCACAGCCTCACATCATCGTGGAGCAGCTGGTAAACGTCAGCGCCTTTCGAGGCGCACCAGAATATCGGTCTTCGGCGGGTTCCAGTCAAGTCGCCGGCCGGGCTAGGTTATCAACCATTCTGTGCACGCCGACTCTCTGCTTGGTCGCCTTTCCAGACCCTTTTGATTCATTTCTTTCTGATGTAGTTGTGTCGCATTTGATTTTCTCTTCGAGTGCGGCTCCGTGCACGTCACTGTCGTCTTTCCAACGGTAAAGGGGTACACAGTAGATCCATCCGATACCTGTCCGACTCAAAATCCCGAGATTTAGAATATTTATGGAGCCCACAAGGCACGTTGAACATTTTCAGACGACGAACATAAAGCTTCTAGACTCCACAATTTGTCTCGTGGACCTGAAGTTTCGTTGAGCGATTGTACATGTATTCGCTTACTTTTTTTCACGCTACTTTCCTGTTTGTCTCTTTTCGTGTGTCTACACCGTACTGTTCCATCGGCTGGCCCTGTGGGATGGCTCTGAAATGTCGTATGTATGCATTCTGGCCAGTGGGGTCGCCTCGGTGGGGGCCACACAAGCAAAACGAGTAAAAGATTGACGAAAAAGAAGGAGGCTCGGAGGGTCAAGCACAAGGGCAGATGAGACAGACACGACAGAATAACAGATCGTGGTGGTGTGCCCCACCGCTTCCCGTGGCCCTGGGCCTGCGTTTGGATCGGCAAATGTCCATGCCACACTCCTCGTGGGGAGCTGGGGAGGTAGATATTTGGTCAGGTACGAAATATGTCAAACCGGAGAAGGGCGCACGGGTTGATTTTGCTGGCGCAGATCCCAAGTCGACCAGAAGAAATAGAAGAAAAACAGTCATGGTGGGATGAAGACGAGGATGAAGACACATATTTCGAGTCCCTTTCCAACTCCATCCAGCGTGCAAGCTGGGTGCATCCAACTCGAAAACTAGAAACGACGTTGGAAATGTCTCCCGGCGTACAAGCAGTGACTTCCGAACTCATAAACCCAACACGTGTCGACATATCTGCGCAACTTCTGTCGCAGCATTCTCTTTGAAAACGCACATCGCGTCTGGTTGCCGATTTCCTCATGGTCTGCCCCTTCTCACAACCACTTCGGTCATGCGACAATGTGCGTTTAAAATGCTCAACATGGCTCTTTCTCCAGCTTGACGTGATTCTGTCGAAAACAGACCGTTGTGCCGTGGATCCTTGTTTCTATCAAGTGTACCATGAAATGCCACAAGGTTCTTTGGTATGACGATGCAAGACGGCAATGCTGCGAAACTGACCGATTTGGGCTGGCCGATGCCAGTCTTTTTTTCTTTTTTCGACGCCGTGGCTTTCCGTTTTGTGCATTTGGCATTCCATGAAAATATGTTCAGGTCTTTCTTGTTAACGGCTTGGCGGGCTTGTAGGGGGTTTTCAGGCTGTCGATACACGACTCTGCAGTCAGAATGCAATTGCAGTGACAATGACGTCACCGGCCGGATCGAGGGCAGCATTTCCAAGTCGATAAGGATGCCAACACTTCACGTGTCGTCACACGTGCACCTCCCCCACACTCTCCGCGAACAATTCCCATCTTGCCTGTTGTTCCATCTCTTATGTTTGTCGCCTTTTGTTCCTTCTGCTTCCTTTTGTTAATGTGTCGTGTCTTCCGGAGACTTGCTCAGCAAGCCGGGACCAAAATCAAGTCTCCGTCTCGTTGTCATTCATTTTTGCGTCTGCACAGAAGCGATTGAATCACTGAAGTAGAACAAGATGGAACACCGGTTGATCCGGTTTGTTGTGCTCCAGACGGAGTACTGATTCAAAGAACGAGACTGAATCATGCACCCTGTTTTGTTCTGCGTGCAGTTCGTCTCCCTGTGGGCCCCGGCATTTACCGCCCGCAGTGAGTCTTCTCCACACTACACCAATACAAAATACAAAGTCCCGGGTATCGCATTCCGACGCCAAGAATGAGAGGTTCAAATTGAGGGGAAATGCGCACAACGGTCTTTACGCACAGTTTGCGGTGGGAGAGTCGCCAAAGAACAACCTAGAAAGAACACTTGCAGGCCGTCTCCCTCTGCAAGACGTGACAATCGGTCAACGGACAGGGAAGCGCATCAGACACGTCGATATGTCGCCAGTAGCAAAACGCGAGCCATGGGCCAGAACAGATTCCAGACGTGAAGGATACATGCTCGACAAGGCGCAGTACCGAGTTGTATCCTTAACCCCAGACATGGGACGTCGATTGCCCATCCGGCCCGTCACTTGTAAGGCCCTTTGTCCGTCTCTCCAACTCCGCACCGTCCCCAGCAAGGGACCATGCTTGACCCCAGGTCCCGTCTCTGCCGTCGCAAATGCACACTTGGACGACAAAATGAGCATAATGCCGGCAAGCTAGCCCAAGTCGTTTACCTAGCTGCTCCTTTCATTTTCCATCGTGGCCCTTTATATTATTTGCGTTTGTTTTTATATAGCCGGCCACCCTCAACGCGTGGTTGGTCTTGAGCTCCTCTTTTATTTCTTTCTCGGTACATAGTCGTCTTTCTTCGCCTCGGCGTTCATCCTATTCAGCCTTTTTCCCTTGCAGCGTATCCTCATTCCAGTTCACACACATCCCCCTCGCACAAGAACAAATGGCCCGTTTCGCCCCCGATTACTACAAGGCCATTGAGCCCATGATCAAGGCCGCCGAGAGCCAGCCGCCCGCAGCACCCCCAAAGAACGTCTGTGAGCTCACCACTACCCTCAACGCTCTCATGGCAGTCATATTCAAGGATCCGCCTGCACCCGCCCACATCGTGCAGTCCAAGCACCAGATCCCCGTCCCCGGCGGCAGGACCGTCGCCGTCACCCGCTACGCCACCGCGGAGCAGCGGGCTGCCAAGGACCAGCCCGCCGTCATCTACCTGCACGCCGGCGGCATGGTCTGCGCCTCGGTCGACCTTCTCGGCAACGTCATTGCCAACGAGTCGGCCCACGTCGGCGTCCAGTACTGGGCCGTCAACTACACCAAGTCGCCCGAGGTGGCGGCCCCCGTCGCCCTCGAGGAGGCCTATGCCGTGCTGACGCACCTCTCGGCCCACGCCGCCCAGCTCGGCATCGACAACACGCGCATTGCCGTCGGCGGCGCCTCGGCGGGCGGCGGCATGGCCGCTGGCCTTGGCCTGATAGCCCGCGACCGCGGCTTCCGCCCGCCCATTGCCAAGCTGGTGCTGGTCTACCCCATGCTCGACGACCGCACCGTCCAGGCGCATCCGCCCACGGGCGCCCGCCACGCCGGCGCCAACCGCAGCGACGACGACTGGCCCGTCCGCCCGTTCCTGACCTGGAGCTGCGAAAGCAACGCCCTCGCCTGGAACGCCTACCTGGGCCTCGGCCACCCGGCCACCGACGACCCGCTGACCGCTGCCGCCAACCTGGCCAAGGCCACGGCCACGGCGCCCGGCTTCCCCGGCGCGGCGGCCCACTACGCCATCCCCGCGCGCGCGGCGTCGCTGGCCGGCCTGCCGCCGACGTACATGGACTGCGGCGGCCTGGACCTGTTTTTGGAGGAGTGTGCGCAGTTTGCCGCGCGGCTGGCACACGACGGCGTCGAGCTTGACTTCCACATCTTCCACGGCGTGCCGCACGGTTTCGAGTCGGCGCCGGCGACCAATGCCGCGCGGACCGCTATGGAACAGCGCAAGCTCGCCTACAACAGCTTCTAAACGCGCTGGGAGGACAAGCGAAGGAAAGAAGACACGCACATGCCAATGGGGTGCTGTGTTATGACTGTACATGGTAAATGCACAAATAAAGACCTAATGCACTTATGGATGCCTTGCCACTCTGTAGAATCACGTTGAGACAGGTCAGTGTGCAAAGCATGGCTTACCCGATGTAACACGTATTGTGTGCTTGTACCTGACTAGGCCCACAACGACCCAACCAATGGCGTGTCTGAATGACGTATTCTCTCGACACAAAAGAGCGACGTAGGCAGACAACAGCTACGGTAACGTGCATCGAGACCCGTCGATCGATTCAAAATGAAAGACGATGTCCCTTGAAAACGTGGTTTGCTGCCACTGACACACTGGAGGTGGAGATGTCATGCGGGCTATGCAATCTTGGAGCGCGGACAAAAGTACTTGTCCAAAAGTACTTGTCAAGAGGTCCATGACGTTCGTGCCCCTGAGTGCCCCTGATTGACATGCGTCAACTACAGAGACCACAGGTACAGTTGCTGTTGATTGGTGGGCTCGTGATGGAAGCTCGTGTAAGTCAATTTGCTGACTGTGACGTCCCAGTCTCATGTGCGTGCCTTGTTCTGGAGTTTACTTCTTTTCTCTTTTCTTTCTTCACTTTGTCCTTCATTCTTGATACCTTTTTTTTTTAATACAGGAACTACATATACAAAAATAAAGACAGAGCTACTCTCTATTTCGACCTTGATTCAAAATTTAGCTATTGGAAGAATGATTTGATTTAAACAAAAGAAATTATACAAAGCCAAACGATGTGACAATGCCAGACTATTTATGCTATGGACGCCGTCTCATGGACCACTCACTGCTCCCTTGTCTTCTGCCACGCCGCCACGGCCGCGTCGTTGTCCCGCTCCCGCTCCGCCTGCCGCTCGCGCTGGTACCGCTTCCATGCGCGCAGCTTGCGTCCTCGCTCGTACTTGTCGCCGTCGCCGTAAGCCTCGAGCTCCATTTTGCGCTGCGCCTTCATCTCGGCGGCGCGCTTGTCCTTCTCGGCCCGGCGCTCGACCTTCTCGGCCTTTTTGCGCGCGCGTTTCGCGTGGACCTGGTACGGGGCCTCCTTGCGCTTCTTGGCGCGTCGGACCTCACCGCCAGGGGTGTCACCGACAGCCTTGTCCTCGTCCGCATCGTCCGCTCGGTCTGCATCGTCTGCACCGTCTGCATCAGCCGCATCGTCCACATTTTCGGCACCCTCGACCTCCCCGTTCAGACCACTAACCCGTCTTTCAACCTTGTCCGCCTTCTCCGCCTTGCGCTTCTCTCGTTTCTCCTTCTTCCCTTTTTCGCGCTTCTCCTTCTTCATCGCTTTCTTGGCCTTCTTCTCTTCCCTCTTGGCCTTCTTCGCATCCTTCTTTGCCTTCTTTGCGGAGCCATCAACCACGGCCGCGGCCTCGCCCTCTTCCTCTTCCTCCTCCTGCTCCTCCTGCTCTTCCTGCTCCTCGTCCTCTTCGTCAACATCCATCTTGTCCTCGACCTCCACGGCCTTTACCCGGGCTGGCTTCACCTCAACCGGCTTCCCCTTCTTGTCGCTTCTCTTGTCCGTCTTCGTCTCCGCCTGCCCCCGCACCGTCTCCTGCTGCTCCTTCTCGCGCGCCAGACGCTCCTGCCGCTCCCGCTCCAGCCGCTCCTCCTTGCGCATCGGGGCCACCGACAGCTTCAGGCCCTCAGGCTCGCCCGCCTTGGCAAAGTGCACCCACTCGCTGCGCCGCGTGCGCCACAGGTCGCCCTTCCACGCGCGCCACACGGCACGCCCGCACCAGCTCTGGCGGAGCTCGTCCTCGTGGGCCGCCAGTTGCGCGATGAGCGTGTCCTTGAGATGGAAGGGGAGGGAGAGTGCGGCCGACTCGGCCGTGGACGGGGGAACGACAGGGCCGGCGGCGGCGGCAGCGGCGGCCGGCCCCGACGATGATGACGACGGACCCGTCCGCGACGGCGTCTGCACAATGGCCACCAGCACGACGTGCCCCGCCGGCGACGTCGCCAGGGTCATGCAGTGCGGCGCCAGGCGCGCGACCAGCTGCTTGTTGAGCGGGATGCGCGCCGCCGCGCCGCGCAGCGAGGGCGTCGACTGCAGCGCCGCCACCAGGACGCGGGCGCCCGACGGCGCGCCCGTGGCGAGGGCGACCAGCCGGTCGCCGTCCGTGTCCAGCAGCGCGGCCTGGACGGCCGAGGCCGGCCCGCCGGGGATGGCGAGCATGGCGCACAGCAGGTGGCAGACGTGGGCGGCGGTGGTGGCGGCAGCCGTCCGTCGGCCGTGCTTAGGCGGCCGCGTTGGCCGCTGCTCCGGTGCGTCTGCATCCGCCTCGTCGGGCAGGCACAGCTTGACGAGCTGGCCGGGCGCGAGACGGCCGCCGCCCACGGCGGCCTGCAGCGCATTCACCAGATGCTGCACGGTGCGGCTGTCGACGCCGCGGGCGGCGCAGCGCTCAAAGAGGGTGCGCACGACATTGAAGCGGCCGCGGTCGACAAGCTGGCCGACGACGGTGCGGGGCGGCGTGGTGCGGCCACCGTTGGATTCGGGCGGCGGCGCCGGCGTGCCGTCGGCCTGCAATTGCAGGACCTGGTGCTGGACGACGCTCGTCAGGTCATCACGGCCGAGGCGCTCAAGGACACGCATGGACGGGTAGCAGGCAATGTCGTTGCGGAGGAAGACAGCCATGGGGCGGAGGGGTTCGTTTGTGTCGGCGTCCTTGGACGCGGCCGAATAGGCAAACATGCTGTTGTAGAGTGCCTTGAACAGCTTGCCGGGGCAGTGGACGACCAGCGTCTCGAGCAGGCGCGAACCAATCGGGTCGTAGATGAGGGTGCGGACGAGAGTCGACGCCTGGCTGCCTTGTTCGGACAGAGAGCCGGGGGCACCCGGGAGCAGACGCTCTAGCAGGGATATGGAGGGAGGTGCTGCCGCCGCGCCCGCCTCGCCCGCCTCGCCCGCCTCGCCCGCCTCGCCCGCCTCGCCCGCCTTGGACGTCTTGCCCTTGGTCTCCTTCTTCTCGGCCATGTCGAGCTCCAGCAGCAGCTGCAGCGACGGGTTGCCGGTCGGGTGCGTGGGCAGGACGCTGAGCAGCGGTCCGTCGATGGCCAGGCTGACGTCGCCGAGGATCTTCTGCATGGCGAACGTAAACGACGCGGGCACGACGCGGGCGGCCGCTGTCGGAGCGTCTGCAGCGGCGTCGTCGCTGTTGGTCTGCTGAGGGCCCGCGACGGTCTGCGCATAGGCGCCCACGCGCACGTTCTCCTTGCGCTTGCTGCGCAGCAGCGTCTGTGTGGCCAGGCCGTCGAGCGGCCGCCCGGCCAAGACGACGAGCAGCACGCGCAGCGTGTGCGACGCGAAGCGGTGCACCAGCAGCGCGCCCAGGCTCGCCTCGAGCTCGTCCAAGACAAACAAGAAGCTCTCTTCGAGCGACGGCAGCTCGGCGTCGCCCTCCTCCGCCGCCTCGACCTCGTCCGCGTCCTCCCCCTCGGCCTCCGTGTCGTCGTCACGGCCCACCCACGGCGCCGACTGCAGAAACAGCTGCTCGCAGCAGTGGCTCGAGAAACGGTGCGACACGAGCGTCAGGATGTGGCCCCGGAACGCCGCAAAGAGCCGCTTCTTTTGCCGCACCGTCGCCACCTGGATCAGCCGCTCCATGAGCCGCGAGCACGACTGGCTGCTGGCGACCTTGAGCTCTTTGCCGCGCGCCTCGCGGAACACATTGGCAATAAACACGCGGCGCTCCTCGTCGCCGCCGGAAAAGTCGTTGAGCTCGAGCAGCTCGTCGGCGCGGCGAAAGTACTCGTGTTCGCTGTCGGTGAGCAGGCCAAAGAACTCGGTCTCGCCAAGAGCGCCCTCGTCTGCAGCGCCACCGCTGTAGTCATTGTGGTCATTGTAGTCGTAGGCAAAGTCGTCATCGCCGCCTGCCTCCCTATCCTCTCTCTTCCGCTTCCTCTCGGCGTCGCCCGGTTCCCCCGCAGGCATGTTCACGGGTTCGTTGCCGTCGACATCGTCAAAGAAGAGAGCGCCATCACCGCGGGCCGCGAGCGGTGTGTTGTTGGCACCGGACGCACTGGCGTGCACCTTGTCTCTGCGGCGCCGCTTGGGTGCGGGCTCGTCGTTTGGGGCCGGGCCGTTCGCGGTGCTGTTGACGCCGCCGTAGTTGTCCGCGACATCGCCGTCGATGATCTCGAGATCACGCTTCTTCTTGCGGCGCTCGTCGCGCTGCAGCTGGCGCTTGGACTTGCGGGGTTTCGCCATTGTGCGTTGTCGGTATGTGTGGTCGTGTTTTGCTGCGTTGTCCACCCTCTTGGCCGTCAAGCGTAGCAAGAGTGAAGAAACTGTCAGTCAATTTGGTGTGCATTTTAGGCCCTGAAACAGACGTCTGCAAAAGACTCGGCCAACGGGCAGAAAAAGTCGAGAAAAAACGTTGCTTATCTTATCGCACTGATCCTGCACCCAATTTAGCACACCGCTTTCCAGTTTAGGCACTTGTCCACAAATAGAGCCATTGATGCTACAGCGACTGCAGCGCTGCTGCCCCCTGTGAATACAGCACTCTCGTCGACTCCAAAAGCTCCAATGTCCAAAATATCATTAATATATGCTATATGGGGACTGTATGCAGCTTCATCTCTAGATATCGTCTATGCCAAAGTCGTAGTTTTTTTCTTGTCGTCTCGTTTCATATCGTCCATTTGCCATCCTTACTCCACCTCCTTGCGCACCAGCTCCAGCGCTCGCACAAGGCCGTGGACGGTACCCGGCCGCGTCTGCCAGTTGACGACGACGCGGAAGAAGCTGCCATTGTCGCCGGGTGCAAAGTCAATCATGTAGCCGCGGCGGATCAGCAGGGCTACGGCGGCTCGTGTCCGGCGCGAGTTGACAGCCTTGTCGGCATGGGGTGTTCCAGGCGCGCCGTCTGTATAGTAGAAGCAGACCTGGAGGCACGGCGGCGGGTTGGAAGACACAAGCGCAAACGTATCCGACTTCTTTGACAACGTGTCGGCCAGCAGAGTGGCTATGCTGAAGGCGTAGTCCGTCTGGCGCTCGAAGCCGGCGGCGCCCTCGTAGACCCAGGCCAGCGCGAGCTTCAGGCTGTCGCCGTGGCGGCCGCACTGCAGCGTGAGGTCGGCCAGATCCCACACTTCCGTGTAGTCTTCCTCGTCCTCTTCGTCCTCCTTTGGTGCGGCAGCCACGCCGTTTGCGACCGCACCGTTCGCGGCCGCGCCATTGGTGGCTGCACCGCTGGGCTTGTCCTTGGCGTCGGGCGGCGAGTGGAAAAGATAGCCCGCAGGCAGCGTGTTGGCTCTGTGGAACGTGCGCAGGTCTGGGCCGAGCAGAAACGAGCACGTCACCGGCACGTTCATCATCTTGTGCGGGTTGACCGTCAGCGAGTCCGCTAGGTGCGAGCCAGCCAGCTTGTGGCGGTGTGTCGCCGAGAAGATGGCCGGACCGCCCCAGCTTGCGTCAATGTGCAGCCACAGGCCGTGCGCCTTGCAGATCACGGAAATGGCCTCGAACGGGTCGTACGAGCCCATGACCGTCGTGCCGGCCGTCGCGTTGACGTACATGGGTGTCATCCCGGCCGCGGAGGCCTCGACAATGCGCGCCTCGAGGGCCGATGGCACCATGCGGCCCTCGGCGTCGACCGGCACCGTCCACACGGCGCCCGAGCCCAGGCCCGCTGCCTGTGCAGCCTTTTCCACCGAGTAGTGGCCGTGTGCGCTCGTGAACAAGGCAAACCGACGGCCCGCGCCGTTGCCGTGCACCTTGGTCTCAGGGAACAGTGTGTTGCGCGCCACGATCACCGATGTGAAGTTGGACGCGCTGCCGCCCGCCACGGTAACACCGCCAGCGCGCGGGCCCGTGAAGCCGAACTGACGGGCCAGTTCGCGCGCCGTCGTCTTCTCGATGGCACTGAGTGCAGGGGACACTTGGAACACGTGCAAGTTGGTGTTGAGCACAGACAGCAGCAGCTCGGCGGCCACGCCAACGGGCGTGGTACTGGAGTACAGCTTGTCCAAGAACCCCTGGTCCCACGTGTTGACGCTCAACTCGAGGATCCGCTGGATGAGGGCCAAGGCAGCGTCCCGGCCGCCGCCGTTTCCTTGGGGTAGACTGAAATTGAGGCGGGGCACCAGCTCCTGCGGTGAGAGGGACTCCACCAACGCCGTGCGGACCGGCAAGTCCGCAGTGGAAGTACCGGCCGGGCCGCCTTGTGCGCGTTCGGGAAAGGCATCGTCGGCGTCCTTGACGAACGGAACCACCAAGGCTTTGACGGCGTCGATGAGCTAGGGAGCATTAGTATGGGTCGTGGAGAATACTGCACGTTGTGCACCAGACGGCACCCACCTCGGCCAGCTCTTCGGCCCGGTTCGGAACGGACGGTACAGCCGGCTTCTGTGCGGCTCCGTTTGAAGTAGTCATAATGTGCTGCGTGTAACTGGAGAGTGGGTGGAATGTAAATGTAAGTCAAAACCAGATCTATCAAATGTCAACGGTTTTGTCACATGTAAGGAGCTAAACTGCAAGGGAATGGGTCCCAAAACTCTCGAGCCGACTTTTTTGTGTCTCAGTTGGAACAAAATATGTTAACCGGGCGCCGCCGTTTTTAAACCCGGCTATGGAGCAAAATAGTGTTGTGTCAAGGTCAGAGTGGCAGAAATTTTAAAATTGTCAGCTCGACCGTGAGACGCCACTCTTTTTAACTTTTATTTTGCCGCTTGTAGCAATACTTTTGAGAGCGAGTCCGGGTCTCCAATACTCTCAAAACAAAAACCCCCAACCCGCTTCGTTTCCAGGTTGAGGTCATCCAGTTAGTCAACTTAAATGCCGATGGTCTCATCGGGAGCCAATGGCGCGGGTCGCTGGTTGCGTCGAAGATGCGAGGCGACAACTTTGCCGTTTAAAGCGGTTTAGAACAGTGGGCAAGCGCCTGAAAACGAGGCTAGCGACGTTGACGGCCTCAGACAACTGGATGACCGCCCAGTTCTGTGTCTGTATGCATGCAGCCGACACCGGGCACTGTGCAACGGCGTGCAGGCAGACGTGGGACAGGCATGGGACAAGCGTGGGATGGTTCCTTTTTGAAGATTTAATAAAAAAACCAAAGAACCAAGGCCCGACCTTGCCAATCCCTGGTCCATTTTGGATCGCAAAACTGACTTGCATTCTTTCCCCTGCGTCTTGCTGCCTCTCCAAAGCTGCGCACCATTGGGTTGATTGATGAAATTGATCGCCGGCGTTAACGATCGCCCAAGGGACGTTGTCGTCACTTAAGACCTGTTCCACCATGCCAGATTCTTGGCAGTCTCGCAGTCCTTTCAGGCCAGCATGACTTGTTGGAGAAGACGTCCGCGACTGGCCTTGTATTCATCCCCACCACAGGGCCGTGCACGCCTGATCCAACCCCCATCCAACGCATGGCATAGTTCTCCAGAACGACATGCATGCAGGGATTAATAGGGGTCGAAGCACAGGACTTTCGACTCCGAGGCTGTGGTCTTGAAAGGCAAAATGACCAGGGAATCAAGGGCCCTTTGTTTTCGATCAGGTCTTCTTGTCTAGCTTGGCTCGTTCGGTCGTTTGCGAACAATTCGGACCTACTCTCTATTATGCCTCCCACTTATCGTCCTCTGTTAGCACCTGCATGTCAACGGAGCATGTTCCGCAAGACGATAGAAGGAATGAGGGCACGGGCAATCCTTGCAATCTGTGGAGGGAAGTCAAGTAGAAGACTCAAAATGGTAATAAAAGCAACATACCCCTGCATCTGTACTACTCCGTATCCCCCATCATCATTCGCTCTCTGCAACATCGCGTGGCAGTCGGCACGCCATATGCCCCATTTCCCTGTCTGTCGTCAGACACGCCGTCGGTCGTGTTTGCTGCTCTGCCACTGTGATTATTCTGTTGCTCTGGCCCCCATTGGGCTCTTAGCTTTTGGCTCGTTCTCGGGTATCAAACCATCTCGGCCCTAGGTTTTCCGCAGCAAGCACTGGTGGCTGCGTCCGAGAGCGAACGCGTCTCGACATTCCGCATCGTGCAGAGGAGCAGGTCAAAAAGAACTGCTTCCAAGTACGTAGTATTGACGACGCCAATGACAACTGCGTGCCCGCCCATCCAAGGCAAGGTCCTTTCATATGGTCCTTTTCATTCTTTTGTCTCAGTCTATCTTTCGATCTTTCCGTCTTCCCACCCACAAATCTCTTCTCAAACAGCCACCGATTTTTCAATGATTACCTTTCTTAGACCAGTTTAGCGTTGGGCATGGACGCGACCACAGCGCCGGCGAGGCAGAGAGTCGAAAGCAAAAACGACGGCGCTGAAAATGTCGAATAGGGGGTTTTCCGCTCCGCGCTGTTGTTTGTCGCAGTTTGTCGCAGTGCCATGATAGTTTTGAAATAGGGGTGCGCCAGTGTGGTGCCCATGGAAACGTACGGAAAGGGAAAAAAAGAGGCACAGCAGGGCAACGAGGATGGAAAGGGAAGCTTCTCTTATGTCCTTCCTGCACCTTTTTTCTCTTTGCCAACTGACTGTCAGGTAACTCTTAAAGCAGAAAGAGCATACGAATTCGACGGTTGCTCTTGCCGCAGCAGATCGAAAACCTGCAGACACACCAGCCACAGAATCACCCGTAGAAGGAAGGAGCTCTACCAATGCAAGTCGCATGATATGAGCCGTTGGTGCGCATGGTCGTTGCTTCCCTCTGGGTCCTTGCCTTGCCCCGCTGTGATGGTTTTGCGCGTGGTGGCGCGGTGCTCTTTCCCCTTTTGCAGGAACAACCCCCTCCCCTTCTTGGCTCGTGCTTGCCCTTGCAGCAGTAGCCTCCTTTTCCTCGTCCAGACCAATTCTCTTTTTCTCATCTCAACCCCCTTCCTTGAATCTCTCATCTTTCTTCTTCTTCTTTGCGTTCTTTCTTCTCTGCGTCCGTTCTCGTATTACGTCCTCTTCTTCGCCGATCCTTTGCTCCATTCTCGTATTCCATCATCTTGTTCGCTAGTCCTCTGCTCTCTTTTCTTGTCGTGGATCCATAGGTCGCTCGTTCCCTTCCGCGTTTATTTACTTCCCTCTCCCCCGCCTCTTCTCTCCTCTCGCTCTCCAATTTAACCTAATTCTGCATCCTCTCTATTATACCCAGGCGCTCTCAAACCAGAAGCCAGTGTCCTACCAAACCTTGTCCAACCAATCGATCCAACGACAAAACGTTGAACAAGCCGTTGCGTAAAAAGCGGTCGTCAGGAAACCAGGCACTATCACAACAAAAGGCAACGAACGGCGCCGCCAGCAGCCCTATCAGAAGCAATTGCCCCTGTCGCGTTTGTTGGCACCGCCGCCCTACTGCACGCGACCGGCTGCTCTTTCCTTCAACTGCACGTGGCCCCTCATCGACGATCATTTTCCCCCGACGAGCCACTTATTTTTAAGGGTGCTTTCTACTTTGCCGCGAACCCTTGTTCACCATCGTCATCGCGACCCATCGTCTCGTGCTTCGCGCACGCTTGACGGAAGACGACAGCGAAGCCCGACAGCGCCCCTCCCAAGCAAGCGGCTCCGGCTGCCACGAGCAGTAGGTCTGTAGCCGAGCCCAGATCACAGACTTTGATACGTGCGAGACGCGACCTCCTCCTTACTGTCCCGTCCTCCGTCCGCCCTCCAACTCCGACTCCTCACAATGCCGCATTCACAAACCGGCTCTCGCGACCAGCCGCCCGTGCCCATCTCCATCACCATCTGTGGCGACGGTGGCTGCGGCAAATCATCCATCACTCTCCGTCTCGTCCGCTCCCAGTGGACGTCCGAGTACGATCCCACCATCGAGGACAGCTACAGCGTCACCCGCCGCATCGACGGCGTCACGTACCACTTGGGCCTCACCGATACGGCCGGCCAGGAAGAGTACCGCGGCATGTGGGCGTCGTCCAATCTCGGCGCCGATGCGTTCCTGATGGTCTACGACATCACGTCGCGCGACTCCCTGGACGCCCTCCAGTACTTCAACGACCTGATTGACATGGAGGCCGAGACCCGTTTGGACAATGCTGCGCGTGCCCGCAAGGCCGGGGTGCCTCTGCGGGACATCACGTCGGGCGGCAGCAGCGGCGCCCGCGCGGTCGCGCCTGTCAAGATTGTCGCCGGCAACAAGTGCGATCTGCAAGAGAGCCGCGTGGTACCGGCAGCCAAGGGGCTCGACTGGGCGCGGCGGCGCGGGTGCGGGTTCATGGAGACGAGCGCGCGGCTCGAGGTCAACATTGAAGAGACGTTTGCGCTCATTGTGCGGCGCGTGGTGGAGGCGCGGCGGCTGGCGGCGCTGGGC
The DNA here is from genome assembly GCF_000961545.1 of Sporothrix schenckii 1099-18. NCBI lineage: Eukaryota > Fungi > Ascomycota > Sordariomycetes > Ophiostomatales > Ophiostomataceae > Sporothrix > Sporothrix schenckii. The sequence goes on from NW_015971143.1 coordinate 1,906,883, forward strand.
GGTGCAGAACACGACCCGAGCCAGCGCATGGACCGGCGCGGCATGACAAAGCCGCTGAGTCCACTACCAGCAGGTTCTTCGAGCACAGGGCACGATGCATACAGCGGTGGTGACGCCCGCCAGCATTCTGGCGAGAAAGACGCCCACGGCAACACGCTACCTGGGCGGCAGGTGGGCGTGCGGGGTCCACGGATCGACGGGGACCAAGTCGGCCGCGGTGCAAATCCAGGGTTCTGGAAGACGTTGCGGTGTTGGTGAGGTGTTCTCTCAGAGGAGAGCATATGAGCAGCCGAGTGTTTTGAAGAGCCTTATTATGTTTTTTATTCACGCTTTCTGATTTATGTCGTTATATCCCCTGTCCTATTTCATGGCCAACAACCTGTTTTATGGTTTACCTTGATTTTATATACATTTACTTTCTCGCGTCTTTTCTGATTGATGATTTTTCCTTTTCTTAATTTCCTCGTATTGGTAGGACGGAATCATGGCGGCGTTTTGTACCATAGCGAGCGTGTTTCCACGCGTTTTTTATATTTATGACTTCCTTGACGTGTCTGTGCCATCTGCGGATGTGAAGTGTTTGATTTCATTAATTGCACGGTCGAACCGTGAATGCCTACCTGGTCGTTGTCCCGAAATGACGTGAAAACAAAGATACGAATGGATAGAATGCAGGAAACAGGTCGAAACAGATCGAAACACATAAAAGCAGCTGAAAGCACCTCAACGCCTCTGGCAACTCCGAAGCTCCTCCTTTCTATGCCCTGCCGGTCCCAGCCGGCCTTCAGCCGACCCCAGCTTTGCTCCTGTTCGTCTCGCAAAAAAACACCTTCGCGTCTAGATGTCTAGATTCTATTGCGCTACACGACTGTCGCCGCGGCCGCCACCTCTTGCTCGTCCGCCCACGCCCGCCACGCCATGTACTGCTTGTACGTCAGCCGGCGCTTCCGGCCCTGGTACCGCGTCACCCGCAGGTTCACCTTGCGCCACTGGTCCCGCCGCCCGTGCCACCCGGCCTTGCGCATCAGGTTGATGAGCGTCTGCTCCTTGGTCCACCCCTGCTCCGCGGCCACGTCCGGCAGGTACGTTGACCCGTACTGGAACCCGCCCACCGTAAAGGCAATGCGGATGCCGTGCGTGCCGACCTCCCAGTCCTCGGGCCCGCCGCGCGCGGGCTCAAAGTCGGTCAGCAGCGTGACGGCGACCTCGAGGTGGCGCAGCTCGCGCCGGGCAATGGGGTGGAACCGGCTGTCGTCGAGGGCGGCCGTCAGGGCGTAGGTCGCGAGCCCCTCTTCGAGGGGGATCGCGTCGAAGCAGCCGATGCAGCCGCGCAAGACGCGTTCGGTGTCGTCCTCGTCCTCGTCGCCGTCGGCAATGTCCTGGGCCGCGTCGTCGATGGTGTTCCAGGTGACAAACAGCGGGGTCTCGGCGGGCGCCGCGGACTTGGCGGCATCACCACCACCAGCCGAGGCGGCCGTCGACAACGACGTGGCGGACGTCGCGGCCGAGGCGGACGACGAGGCGCCGTTGGACAAGGAGGTCGTGCTGGAGGTGCCCGACGAAGACGAGGACGGCGATGCAGACGCGGCAGACGCGTCGACGAGACGCTGCAGAGCGGGCAGCTTGGGCTTGTCGCCCTTCTGCGCCAGGTATGCGGCGTACGACGTCTCGACTTCCTTGAGCGTGAGCGGTGCACGGTGGTTGAGCGCGGCGTGCAGCGTCTCGAAGCAAAAGACGGCGTGTTCGATTGTGGCCATGGCAGGCGGTTGGGGCGGCACAGTGGGTGGGGGGGATGTGTTGGGTGGTGGATGGCGGATGACGGATGACGTATGTAACGAGTGGGTTGGGTATGCGATACGATGAAGGATTCCGAAGTGTCGGGATCGAGCGGCGGGCGGAGAGGAAAGCAAAGGTCGGTTGCTCCTTCCTGAGTTTGCGTGCGCGTGAAATGGACAAACACAAGGAAGGAGGGTTACGATTGACGAAAGAAGGAAGGAAAGAGCAGAGACGAGAGGAAAGAAAGGAAAGACCAAAAGAGGAAAGAGACGTGAGCTATCTGCCCCTCCTTCCGCCTTTGTCATACCTCTGTGGGTGAGGAGGTCACGCTCAGTACTTCTCCTCTCTTGGACGCCTCGTCACTTACACAGTAATTACATATCGCTCCCCTCTTCGTCATCCCTGGCGTTCGAAGGCCCCGCAATGGCAGCAGTGTCCACAGTGGGCCTGGCCGCAAGTTCCGCGTCCCACGCCCGCCGTTTAAATCCACTTGGCGCCGCTAGATGGCGATGGAGTGGGTTTTCTAGCACGCAAGGCTGGCAGCGATGTGAATGGCCACCTCCATAACGTTGAACAAAATGTCTGCTATTCTTCCGTTTTGAAGCCCGACAACACAATACTGTTACATATTATTGTCCCTCGCCCACGTCAAATCCTAGCAAGAGTACACGGCACTGCAGCAGGTTCCGTTACCACAGCAATCGCCTCCCGAGCACCCGTTCTCGTTGCAGCACTTGTGTCGTGTTAGAAGGGACCTGTCCAGCTGGCACGGCAAAGGTACGATACAATGGGGGCAGCAAAGGCTTGCTTACACAGACACGGGCAGTGAGGTCTTCACACGCTGGCTCCGTCGACCGATCCACCAAAGCGCGCACCGGGTGCGGATTCTGGGCCGACGGGGTCTCTCGGGGCTGCACGCGCGCAGCAACCAGTGTGGCCAGGAGAAGTGTGAGGAGAGAGCCGGCAAGCATCGTGATTGAGGTAGCCAAATAGCTTGGGTGTTTGTGAAGATTTAAAAAGCAGGTAAGAATGATATCAGATCGGGATCAGTGTAGATCAGTGTAGTTTGGTGACTCGGCTTGGTGGCTATGCTTTTGGTGACTATGGCTATGTGATCTATTTCTTGGACGGTCTTTTCTGTTGATTGTAAATCTGCAAACGGCCTCTTATTATACCCAGCAAGTCAAAAGCCAAAGGGCAAAGGACCTGCTGAGCCTGGGCAAGAGCAGGACAAAATCAACTTGCAACAGGATGAAGCCCATATGCCTGAATTCCATTTAGAGTGCCATCCAACAATCCGCGGCGCGATACTATGTGTTCTAGCAGAGGTGATGCTTGGCTAATAACGCCAAATAGAGGTGCCGTGGTGTATCGTGCTTTGCCCCAGCAACTTTTCGACAGGTTCGCCGGCCGAAAAGGTTGCCCCGGCAGCGGTGAGACATGTTGGTCGCTTCATCCTTGCCCGGCTCCGTCACCACACATTCTCCAGATGGTGTACGAACGGGTGACTTGCTCGGCTATGCTCAAGTCGTGTGCCCTTCGATCGGCTGTGCCAACCGTCAACCGCCAACATGCATAAAGTCACTCTGACGGCAACACGGCCACTTTGCGCTACTGCCGGTTGTTTGCCGGTTAAGCGATCGATACGGGCTCACCATGGCTGAACTTGGCTTTCTCTGTTATTGTTTATTGTTCCCATGTCTTCAATTTAAGGACCATGGTCAGTCCCTGTTGTATCGCAAACTTGGTCGTCGCTGGGGAGACGTTTCTCCGGGACGGATACGTGTGTTGTTTCTATTATCGATGTTGTTGCGGATCGGGAATGCCTCGCGCTTGTTCAACTCCACATTGGATTACGACACGACAATGTCCAGCAATAAATACATTTCAATGCCGCTCTCCTCATAAGAAGAGCCCAATGCAATAGATGAAAGCAATCAGATACGCACGTGATGTCGCATAACAGAATACGAGTGACAAAGTCGGCTCGTCGTCAACCTTTCCTCCAAAAAAGGACGACAAGGGCAAACATGGCACAAAACTCAATCTGTCTCAGGTCTTGGCATCCGGTCTCCGAATTTGGGTTTGTTTCTGCCCCCCGCGCGCTGATACACTGTGTCCTGCGGCCTATTCGTACAGTCGCTTCACTTTTCCCCCTGTCGGATGGCAGGGCTCTGGAACACCGGCAACGGATGAGCCGTAGTGATAAAGGAGCTCGAGGAGGCGGCCAGGTGGGTGTCCAGAGCCAAGCTTTTGTTTGACAGCGACTCTACAATTTTTATCTTTAGCGATGCGTTTGTCTCTGTGTTGTGGAGATGGTACTATTTTCGTTGCAGTCTTTCTTTCTTGTTTGCTGTGTATGATCGACGGCCAGGGGCGTTTGTCGGGGCTTGACCGCAGCCTGTAGCTTATTGCAGCTCCTGCAACAGCCTGTAACTATTAACTACTTTGGCCGTCTCAACTTGACCTCTTCACTGTTAAACTCATCACCGCGGAGAAGACTAGAAATGATCTTTGGTTCGTGAACATCTTGAAATACGATTGAATTTCTTCTCTAGATCCTTTTGAGAGCATCAAACGCTGTCCTTTGTCATAAACAACGCAAACTTGGAGCGTAAAGCCTTTCTCGTCCTCTCGTTTTCACTTTTATGGTGTCTTGATGACTTTCTTTGCCAAGGCAAGCAGTGCATGGAAGAATGAGACTCATCCAAGATGCCAGTACAAAAGACCTGGCCAGAACCTCCTGGGTCAGCCTGAACCTGGCCGAGAGTGGCCTCGTTCTCCAGACCCAGCGGTGATGGGCTTGTGCGAACCCTGCAAATGTGTGAGAGCGCGAGCGTGTAAGACTGCGCACTCCAGCCTGTTCCAACCTCCTGCGTCGTTGCAATACAGACCTTGACTCTGAAGCAGGGCTTCTTCCTGATACAAAATAAAGACCCCAAAGATCCCCTATGTATCCGCGACCGCACAGAATTATGTGGTTTGCTGAACTCACCGGCCACTGGTCATGGATGCCCGGTGGCCTGCAATGCCATCCCGTGTCCGTCTGGTTGCCTCTGCCGCCTCCTTTGCTTCATCCCGAGTTCAAACGTGTTTCCATCTGTGGCGACGGGCGTCAGTTCGAACTCATTCAGCTACCTGTCCACCTTTGTCCGTGTATGACAGTGTCGACGTTCTCCACAAATGATTCTCCTGGCGACTCATGCAGTTGGCCTGTCTGTGTCTCTGCTGCCCTCTCTCCCTTTACCGTCCCTTCCATGTCCCTCTGTCCTGAAACACGGCTGCTTCTCATCGCTGGCGATCACGGATGGCTTGGCGTTGATGCGGTACAAATACGCTCGGCGCCCACATTGTTCGTCTCGAGTCCTTTTTTCTTCTTTCCTTTCTCTTCCTCTTCCTCCTTATCATTCTCTCTCAACCGACTTTTCTATATAACCATTTCCGTTGTTTGCTCGTCGCCGGCCGACTTTCTGTGTCTCTCGCTGTCTTTCTCGCTTTTCAAAATTTCTCCCACCAGCTGAACCAGCAAAAAAAATCCTCCACAACCGTCAAAATGAAGTACTCTCTCTGCATCGCTGCCCTCATCTCCGTCGCCCTTGCCGTGACGCACGAGGAGCACCAAGGTATTTTTTTCTGTCCTCGCTTCGCTCGTTTGCTGCTTCTGTCCTCCTTCGCTTGTTCGCGTGCTAACATCTGCAGCCTTCATCCGCCGCCAGAGCAACGTCCAAAACTCCGTCAGCGCCAATGTTCCGGCCATGACGGACCAGAACGGCAACGTCGTCCCCTTTGACGCGTCCAAGGTCTACATGGCCGGCCAGGCCGCAGGCCTCTAAGTTCCAAGTCGTCGGGTCGTTTTCTTCTCCCCTCTTGTCGACAACATTAATTTCGAATACCATTTTTCATTTTACGTTTTATTCTTCAACAACATACTTTCGATCCATAGAGAAACCTTGTATCTTTGCACGATGGAGCGGCAGAAAAAGTCTCACACAAGGAAGAGCTCCTTTTTCAGGACTATAGGGTTGCGAGAGAGAAACAGCGTGTTTATTTACTTTTCGAGGGATACGAACAGGACAGGATGAGAGAATGAGTGACGCCCCAACTGTGAAACTACCTCCCCGATGTGAGTGCGAGGTAGCTAATTCAAGTGGGCAAATTCATTTCCTTGACTGGTTCCCAATCCCTCAAGATAGTAACCGACGATGGTGATCGTTGTGTGGCGTCTTGACTGGCTGCCTGGCGACCTCCAACTCGGAACCAAAAAAAATCCAAAAAGAAAAACAAAACCAAGCACCACAACGCATAAGCAAAAGAAAATGACAAAATGTAATGTGGCAACGTAACAATTATGGTATAATTAAACTAAAGCGCTTCAAATGTCAAAACTGCTCTGGCAGTAAGGAATGTACGGAAAGTGTAATGCTGCAATACGAATACAATAAAGGTACAGCCAAGTATCCCTCCACTATTATTATACTCTTTTCTTTCCTTTCTTTTGTTCTTTGCACCACGTTTCTTTCCTTTCTTCTCTTCTTTAAAAAACGTTTCTCTCCATGCTCCGCACGCCGTCAAGGAACGGACTCGGAGCAGTCGACCAGGTCGTTGATGTTGTTGACGCCCAGCAGCGACAGGCGGAAGTAGGCATTGGCGTAGGCACCGTCCCACGCAAACTGGCTGCTCATGTGCTGCCACGTGGCCGACGTGCCCTGGTACGTGGCCAGGGCCACGTCGCTGGGGAAGCGGTAGACGCCCTTGGGGGCCGTGCGGGCCGCCGTCTCGGCGTAGAACTTGGTGTCCCAGACGCCCGGCGTCGAGTCCTGCGGCGCGCCGGCCTGCGCCGGGTCCGCAAAGAACTGCTGGCTCGTCGAGTGGGCGCCCAGCAGCGCGACGAGGTCGGCCGGCGAGAACGTCTTGGCCTGGAACAGGTCAATCAGCGCGGGCGCGGTGCCGTCGACGGAGGGCAGCAGCCCGTCGGGGGCGGCGCGGGCGTCGTCGGGGCGGCCGGCAAAAAACTTGATGCGCGGGCCCAGCGGGCAGGTGACGGTGGCGACAATGGCCGAGAACTGGATCAGATCGGCCATGCCAACGCCGCGGCTGTGCCACGCGTCGTACCACACCAGCGTCTGCGCGACAATGTCCTGGAGGCCGCGGTTCTCGGCGCGGGCCAGCTCCGACGGGTTGAGCGCGATGGAGCCGTCGGCGCCGCCCCACGCCGACGTGCGGTTCCAGGCGCCGGCGTCGTGGAAGCCGAGACGGATGGCGCCGCGGGCCAGGCGCGAGCAGCCGTTCTTGCCGTCCTGGAACGTCGGCACAATGGCCTTGGCAACCTGCGACCAGACATCGCAGCTGGCAGGGCTCGGGATGGGGCTCGGGCTGGCCGTGGACTGGGTGGACGAGGACTGGGTGGATGAGGACTCGGAGAGGGCAGACGAAAGGGGCGCCGACGAGACGGGAGCAGACGAGGCGGGAGCAGAAGAGGCGGGAGCGGATGAGACGGGGGTGGACGAAGCAGGAGGCGATGAGACCGGCTGGGATGAAACCGGTGCGGAAGAAACAGGCTCGGACGAAGCAGGGACGGCGGACGAGGACGAAGACGAAGCGGGCGCGCTCTCAGACTTGGCCGTCGAGCTCGGCGCTTGAGGACGGCAGGGGTTGTTGCGGCGGACCTGCTTATGCTCCGGCGCGGACTCCCGCTTGTTGACCGGCAGGGGTGCGTGCGGCGACATCTTGCCAGCCAGGATCAGCTTGATTTCCTTGCCGGACGCGGACAGGCTGTCGTCGGGGAGGTAGACCAGGTCGCCGAGCATTTCGACGCTGCGCTTGTGTTGTTCGTGGTGGTCGTCGCCGTTGTTTGCGGCCACGGCGACCGTCTTCGCGGCGTTCTTCGTCTCGGCATCGGCGGCGGCCCGCCTGATTTCTTTGTACATGTCGCTGTGGTGGAAGCGGGCATGGTGGGCATGACCGGCCGCGGCGCCGTGGCCGCCGGGGCCCATGCCGGGCCAGGCGGCGACGGGACCGGCCACCGCAGCGAGGGCAACCAAGAAGAGGGAGGCGTGCATCGTTGTGGTGGGCGAGACAGATTAGAAACGTGGGTTGGTTGTGGAATGTAATAGACTTTTAAACTTTAAAAAAAGAGTTGATCGACACGGCGAAATCGGGACGAAGCGAGCGTGGTGTCTTGAAGTAGACAAATGGCTTCATGTAAAATATAAAAAGTAAACAACAAACAAAAAGGTAATATCTGAAGAAGAAGCGAAACTAGCGAATGGCTACGGAATATATTCCGTGGTAACGACAGTGAAGTTACATAAAGAAAAGGAAAAGAACGAACGAATAAACGAATGAATGCAGGAGAGGCGTGAAGCTCCTGGCTGTTGAAGATGGGGAGAAAACAACAAGCAAACAGAAGGAGGCGGACGAAGCGGCGATATATACGCAAAAGGGAAAGGTGAACGCGGACAAAAAGATAAAAGCCAACCCCCAAAAATGAAAAGGAAACGCCATCGAGCATACTTCGTAGAGGACATGGGGCAGTGGGCTCTCCACGGCAAACGTGACGCAACCTTGCAACCTCAAAAAGGGGCGCGATGCTGCGGAGCGAGAAAGCTAACTTGAAAGCTAACATGGGCCAGGCGAGGGGACCCAGCTGAGCTTTGGCCGTTTCTTGTGGTTGCTGCTTGGCCACATTCGTTGCTCTCCGTGTTAGTTTCTTATCATGTTGCAGCTGGGGGAAGGACGGTCGAAACCAAGTGAGTAGATTGGACAAGAGTACAAGAGTATTTTGTGAACAGCAGCTTCAACGGCGCCAGCGGTACACAGAGACTCTTCTTCTTTTGCTCTTGCCTCCATTGTTGTTGCGATGTGCCACGCTTCTCATGAGCTTCTCACCAGAGCTTACAGCATAATGATAATAGTTTCCGGTGCCACAGTGATCGCCACTTGATCACGGCCAGGAGACCTTGTGGCTTTTTGAGTCGCCGATGTCCACGATCCGACGCCGTCGTTTATTGTGTGGAGATTGCACGGCGAGGTGTTGCTATCGTCTTCTTCTTTTCTTTCAAAGTACGACGTAATTACTGGCTTCGCTCTTACGCGTCTCGTGCTCTGTACGAGCGTTTTCCAGAAACGATCCCCAGAAAAGAAATCCATCGTGAGACAGGACGGCCATCTGCCGGCGCCAACAGACTTCATCGACCTTGTCTCGTGGCCTATGAATGGCAAGCGCCGGCTTTGTCGGTGGTGACCACCTAATTTTACGGTCCTGAGACCTCTGGCCATTCGCGATGACTTGTTCTGACCTCTCTCCATCGCCCCGGGCACATGATATCGTATCAAAATTGAGGACATGGGCCGACATGATGCTAGCAGACGCTGGTCAATCGCTACATACACTGCCATACTTCATTTTGTTTTTGGCTTCTCTTTTACAAAGTAGTTGCCGTAACCTGGTCGTGTGTCCCACCAACTCAGTTCGCCCGTCAGGGGAACCAAAGAATCAAAAAAGAGAGGAACCCTGGCCCCTGTTCTCTAGACTGGCCCCACACGAGCTTTGGCCGTCGCTATGGAATATTGCAGGGGGTTGGGCGAGAGAGACGGAGAGGACAGCCAACCAGAGCGAGACGAAATCAAAGGAAATTTTTCGAGAAAAGGGCAAGGCCAGGGTCAGGCTGCATGTTCATTTTGAATAGAATACGGAGTACGATGGTATGGGTTGATATAAGAAAAGAGGAAAGGTGTAAATGAAAGACGGACAAAAGACGAAGAAAAAGCAGCAGTTACAATTAAAGGAATCTTTCGACATCGACATCGTTTGATTCCATTGAAAGCTGCATTCTCATCACGGAAACAAAGCAACATACTGGGGACACACAACGACAGAAAAGACGAAGGAAACACAGTTCATTTTCGTAATGTGACCTTATTCAGATATGACGCTTTACCAAGGTGAACTTGGCAATAATAACTGACCTATTGTCGCCTTGCCGATAGTGATAAGTGCCGTCTTAAGTCGTAGTTCGTACTCCGTATTCACCAAATCACGTTCCGGCACAGAATATACGAGGTGAGGGTCATCTGGAATAGCCCATCTCGGCACTCCACTCATTTGGCTTTGACCCCTGGCTCTAGTCCCGAAGAAGTAGCTGTTTGGGAGCGTTATGTGCGTGGCTACGACAAACAAGATCCACCCCGAGAGAACGGTCCAGTCAAGAGACGAGCGTAACGAAGGGAACCAAAATAAGATTGGCATATTTCTTGGGGCCGGCTTTACAAAAAAAAAAAAAAAAAAAAAAAGAAAAAGAAAAGAAAAGAACAGAAAAGAAAATAAAAACAGACTTCGGATCCAGTCAACCAGCGTGTGTATTTTTGTTTGCTTGTCTATGTTACAGTTGTACAGTTGTATAATGGACGGCGTGCAAGCAATCCCATTTGTTATCTACTCGAGTCGTCACATTGCCATCAAACATCTTCCTGAAGCTCTGCATCCACTTTCTGGATCTCGGCACAAAACGTTCTGGGATGTGCCTCCTTCCCGCACAATCCTCCGCCCACATTGACTGAGCACGCGATACAATACTGGTGTAATTCTGCGTACATTATTCTCAAAAAAAAAAAAAAAACACCAAAACCTCCCCTGGTCGAACAGGCGCCTGGTTATTTTTGGAAACCAAACAACTTGGACCAAAACGGCTTGGGACGATGTGCAAATGATGGGAAAGGGTCGACCAAGTCTCGATGGTGCTGTTTCATGTTTCAGAAACACCCTCTGTCTGATTTGTCGGCTTTGTTTTGCCCGTTTTTGTAAATCGTACTGCGATGGTTTCTTTTCCATGCACGAAGCATTGGACGATACTCTATGTTGTATTTTGTATTTTGTGTATTTCTGTACTTTTGCAATCTGTCTCGCTTGCCTACTTTGGTATGTTCCGCACGTCGTAGTATTTCGTCTTCACTCGACTCAGTAAGGTCCGTACATTTGGCCTACGTATTGTTTCTCCATTTCCGCACGCGCCCATTCCCCATTCTCTCGGTGTTCTGGCCAGTTCTGGTCAAAGTGTCAAAGCAACACTCTCCGTCATCCTCACTAACTACTGCGTAACCCACCAAACAGTGCAAAGTTGCACTGCACTACGACTTTACTACGCAGCCGTCTTAATGCCACATTAGGGCGCTGTGGGACGCTCAGCCATCTCGTGTTTGTTTTCGTCGCTTCTCTTAGTGCACCCGCGCTCCCCTTTGTAATCTCCCGACCTCCATTGGAAGCAACACCGTGCACACGCCATGTCTGCCCGGATGTCGGCCTCTATCCTTTTGCTTTGCGCGACGAATTCACTGTGCGTACGACGTCGTCTGTCGTCTGTCGTTTGTCGTATTTCACTTTGCCGACTATCACCTTAGTTCATTTGCGTGTAATCACTCTGAACATGCCCGTTCCAGATGCCATGTGGATGACCACAAGGTACGGCGCACGGACAACAAACGACAGCATATTGCCGACCATACGGGCGTCGATATCACAAGGAAAGAAAGGACAAAAACAGCTCAATAGCCTGGACCTGGCCTAGGCCATCCAAGAGTTGACCTGCTGCCGTCAACATGACCCGCTCCTCGACAGGGAAGACAAAAATAACCATTTGTGTTCAGCCCAGTGTTTCAAAATCAGGTCGTCTGTGATGCTGCAATGGACTGCGATGACTAGACTGCGACAAGCAGCGTCCGACATGTTTTGTATCCTTTTCACGACACTCAACACCACGCTCCGGTTCTCGCCCTTGGCATCGTTTGCCTTTGCTACTTCGTCTGTTCCCCTTCCGTCTTGCGACTTTTGTCTTCGTTTGGGTATTTTATGATCTGCATCCATCATGGCGATGACGCTCTTCAGATTGTCCAAAGACAGTTCGTTTGTTTTCTCAAGTTATGTCTCCTATAGTTGTAATAAAAATATAAAATGATTGTACTATGATATTATTTTTGTGATTGGTATATTTAGTATTTATTCACATAGTTGTTCTTTTTACTTTCATTTACATTTACATGACCCCTTTCCTTTTTAAAATAAAAAAGTAAAAATTAAAGTAACGAATCGATTTCACTCAAAAACCTACATTAAATTATATCCAAAATCTCGTTTGAAAACACAATGATTTAGAATCTTCGGTCATAAATCATCCGGCCCAAGAAAAGAAGTCGAAGGAGGTCTACTGTACCGTTACTAGAATACTGGGAGAATAAGAACAAGAAAGACCCCCGCTAGTTCTGACCAACGGCGCGGCCACGATAGCATCGCATCAAGCACCGGCCTTGGATTCATCCGAATTTGTCGGGATCATAAGATTCTGTCACCAGAATGCACTCCCACCATACGACATACTTGCGGCCGACAGCGTGGTGGAATACATTTTGCAAGTACTGCCTGTCGCTTATCGTGGCGGTGGTTGTGGGGAGTGGAAGAGAGGAAATGGAAAAATCGCTCGCGGCTTCAACCGGTTTTCCTGGTTTCCGTCTGTTATATGAGCGATATTTGGTGAGAGGATGGACAGCCACGAAACCGCACCAACCCAACAAGCACTGCCCCGGCAAGACATTTTCCACATTCTTAGTGTCCATGCAGGCGTCTGCGAAAAGCTTCTTTGCCTGTGTCCCGATGCCTGCCTTTCTCAGCCGTTGGACATGGCCAATCCCGTGAAGCCTCTGCACTCGCATGTGAGTAGAGTCGCAACACGTTCTTTCCGCTGCCTTTGTGCCTTTGTTTCTCATTTCCGTTTTAGCTCCTTCACACGTAGCGAGTCCAGAGATAAGGACGGTCAGTCGTGCCGTCTGGCTGAATGGACATGGAAACGATCACCACATGGACGCCATAGTGCCCTCTTTGCGCCCTCTTTTGGCTGTCGTTTCTGTGCTAGTACGCTGATATCGCTGACGCATCTGATTCGATTGCCGGATTGCTTGACTGATGGATTGCCCCCCGTTGGCGGGATGAGCTGATTGTCGCGAGTAGAATATATATCCAGCTGTCCTCGCCATTGTCGACTTCACATGCATCGCTCATCCCTACTCCATTTGTCCACTTTGTCTTGTCACCTTTCTGCTATTTGCCTACAGTCCTACAGTAACATCCATCATTCTCTCCCTCCCCCCATGGCGTCTACTGACTCGGGCCCGTCTGGGTCGTCTTTGCCGGACAAGGCTGCCGTCTTGCAGGCGGAATCTGATGCTGTCGACAAGCTCGACGACGACGATGCGGCGGCGGCCGAGCTCGGCAAGTTTGACGGCGACCTCGGGCACAGCCGCAAGCAAGTATGACACCACTCTTTCCATTCTCATATTCTCATGTCCCCCCCCAAGATAGACTCTGATTCGCTGGGCTGCAGACCTTTTCGGGCTTTGTCCTCCTCTGGCTCGGGTTCCAGTCCTGCGGCGTCATCTACGGCGACATTGGCACGTCGCCGCTCTATGTCTTCTCGTCGACCTTCTCGGCGCAGCCGTCGTGGGACGACCTCGTGGGCGCGCTGTCCATTGTGCTGTGGTCGCTGACGCTGATTGTGTCGGTCAAATACGTGTGCATTGTGCTGGCGGCCGACGACGACGGCCAGGGCGGCACCTTTGCGCTGTACAGCCTGCTGGCGCGCTACGTGCGCCTTGCCCGGGGGGGCGGGGCAGCACGTTCACGCCCACCACGCCGCACCTGCAGCGCTACCGCACGGGCGACATGCGCCCCGGGGCCCGCGGCCTGCGCCGGTTCCTCGAGGGCTCCGTCGCCTGCCAGCGCCTGCTCCAGCTGGCCGGCGTGCTGGGCGTGTCCATGGTCATGGCCGACGGCGTGCTGACGCCCGCGCAGTCGGTGCTGGGCGCCATCCAGGGCCTCACCGTCGTGCGGCCGGACCTGGGCACACCGGCGATTGTCGGCATCACCTGTGCCATTCTGGTCGTGCTGTTCTTGCTGCAGCCGCTGGGCACCGCGCGCCTGGGCTCCGCCTTTGCGCCCATCGTCGTCGTCTGGCTGCTCTTCAACCTGGCGTCGGGCGTCTACAACCTCGCCGTCCACGACCACACCGTGCTCAAGGCCTTCAGCCCGCACTACGCCTTTTTGTACCTCGCCCGCAACGGCACCGACGGCTGGCGCAGCCTCGGCGGCCTGCTGCTGGCCTTTACGGGCGTCGAGGCGCTGTTTGCCGACCTGGCCGCCTTTGGCCGCCGCGCCATCCAGCTGTCGTGGCTGTGCCTGGCCTTTCCGTGCCTCCTGTTTGCCTATGCCGGCCAGGCCGCCTTTATCGCGCAAGACGCCACCGGCACCGCCTTTGTAGGTGTCCCTTGCTGCATTCCTTTGCTATAGACACCGCTGACCCTCGTCCAGACCAATCCCTTTTACAACACCGTCCCGCCGGGCACATTTTATTTCAGGTACGTCCCCTCGCATCGCCCTCCTCCCCCCACCACTGCTTCTCTGTCTCACATCTCTCCACCCCCCAGCATGGTCATCGCCATCCTCGCGGCCGTCGTCGCGTCCCAGGCCATGGTCACCAGCACGTTCCAGCTGCTTGTCCAGGTCATGCGCCTCTCCTACTTCCCCCACGTCAAGGTCGTCCACACCAGCCGCCGCTTCCACGACCAGGTCTACGTGCCGCTGGCCAACTGGCTGCTGATGGTCGGCACCGTCGTCGTCACCGCCGTCTACAACAACACCACCTCGCTGGGCAACGCCTACGGCGTCTGCGTCATCTTTGTCACCTTCCTCACCACGTGCATGCTCGCCCTCGTCGCCATGCTCATCTGGCGCCTGCCCGTCTACGTCGTGCTGCCCGTCTTCCTGCTCTTTGCCCTGCTCGACGGCACCTACCTGTCCGCCGTCCTCACCAAGGTGCCCGCGGGCGCCTGGTTCACGCTGCTGCTGGCCCTTGTGCTGTCGTCTGTGTTTGTCCTCTGGCGCTTTGGCAAAGAGGCCCAGTGGGCCGCTGAGGCGCGGCACCAGGCCGCTCTGGCAGCCCCTCCCGCCTCGGCGGCACCCTCGCCCACGAGCACGCCCACGTCCGTCGTCCCCGGCCTCGGCATCTTCTTCGACAAGCTCGGCGACCCCGCCCGCCCGCCGCCCTGCTTCACCCACTTCGTCCTCAAGTTCGCCGCCCGCCCCGCCGTCATCCTCTTCTTCCACATGCGCCCCCTCGACGTCCCCGTCGTCACCGCCCCCGACGAGCGCTTCGTCGTCGCCCGCCATCGCCTCCCGTCGCTCGCCCGGTCCAATGCCTACCTCGTCGTCCTCCGCCACGGCTATGCCGAGGAGCCCCTGCACCCGGGCATTGCCCACGACCTCGTCGCCCAGGTCGACGGCTTCCTCGCCCGCAGCCTGGCGCGCACGCCGCCGGCGAACGTGCCGCGCGTCGAGCAGGAACGGGCGGCGCTGCGGGCGGCCAGCGCGACCCAAATCGTCTATCTGCTGGGCAAAGAGGCCATGCGCGTGGGCCGTCGGTCTGCTGACGGTGACAAGGAAAAGGACAAGGACACGAACAGAGGGACAGGGAAGTCGACGTGGAGGCAGCGTCTCAACGTCTGGCTCCCGTGTCGCCGCCTGCTGCTGGAGCTGTTCCTGTGGATCCGCGAGAACTCGCGCACCAAGCTGGCCGCGTTTGACATGGAAATTGACAAGATGGTCGAGGTTGGCTATCTGACGGAGCTTTGACAGGCGGGGAGGTCCTGTGGGAAGAAAGCGTCAGAAAGGACACGTCGAGAATTAAGGCGAAAAAAAAGAAAAAAAAAGGTCATAGCATGAAAAGAATGACAGTAAATGACCAAAAACTATCGCGTGTTTGTCTGTTGTGATGTCTGTTGTTTGCCTCGACGTGATTGATCTCTGAAACAACACAGCGATACGTAGGGAGTAAATTACGTCGTCCAGTGTTCGCGTTTGCGCTGTATTCCAAATCGAAGAGATACGACGGATACGGATTTTGGCGGTTCGCATTGTCCGGCGACTTTTCGCGAGCAGGCAACGTACCACGTTGGAACTGCGGCGCTTTGGGCCTCCATCGCCTTATTTGTCCGTCTATTCCGCACGGTCAACAATCGGTCGACCGCGTCCTCCAGATTAAGTCGCCGCGTGGTCGTGCTTGTCGGTGTCCTGTCCTCGCTCGGCTCAACCTTTTTGGTGCTTTGCTTCCGGACCGGGCCAACTTCACCCGTGGCGTTCAAGCTTGCGTGCCACGCTAAAAAGCTTATTTGCACGCCCACACGCATCCCGAGACACAGCTTTCGTCTCCGGAGCCACACGACGAAAAGACTCGCCGTCTCGGGCCGGTTGAGCGACCGCGACGACGTTGCGCCGTCTTTTGCGGGCGATGAGGGTGAGTCTCGCGCCGAGAGCGTAAATAAAAGGGAGGCGGGCATTCCTTTCCGTCGAGAAGAACAGCGAAGCGCCTCTGCACTCATTCATTTGTCGCAGGTCTCCTCGTTTGTTTCGTTTGTCTCGTTGGTCTCGTTCTCTCCTCTCGTATATTCCCTCCCATTCTTTCACCTCCGCCCCCTCCCTCCAACCTCATCGCTCCAACGCCTCGCCAGTCGCCGACATGGCCATCGCCGACATGGCCATCGCCGACGACCATCCGCCACCGGCGGCGAGCACCTCGGACAGCAACGACACCACCATCAAGCCAGACAACGACGTCGAGGCCAAAGACGTGCTGAGCGACGCCCCGGACGCCCCCGCCGCGGATCACCCGCCCGACGCGCCCAAGGTGCCGTCGTTCCAGCGCGGCCCCCGCTTCTGGGCCATCATCGCCACCCTCTGCGTCATCGGCCTGCTGTCGTCCCTCGAAAACACCGTCGTCACCACGTCCCTGCCGGCCATCGCCGCCCTGCTGGACCTCGGCGAGAACTACATCTGGGTCACCAACGTCTTTTTTCTGACCTCGGCCGCCGTGCAGCCGCTGTTCGGCCAGCTGGCCAACCTGTTTGGCCGCCGCTGGGTGACGCTGGCCATCATTGCGCTGTTTGCGCTCGGCAGCGGCCTGGCCGGCGGCGCGCGCAACGCGGCGACGCTCATTGCCGGTCGCGCCGTGCAGGGCATGGGCAGCGGCGGCATCAACATGATTGTCGACATCATCGTGTCCGACCTGGTGCCCCTGCGCGAGCGCGGCAACTACATGTCCATGGTGCTGTCCGTGTACTTTGTCGGCCTGGCGCTCGGGCCCTATGTCGGCGGCGCGCTCGTCCAGCACGGGGCCTCGTGGCGCTGGGTCTTTTACATCAACCTGCCCGTCTGCGGCGCCGCCATGCTCATGATTCTGCTGTTTCTCAAAGTCAAGCCGGGGCGGGCCTCTTCCAACGGCGACGATGCCGTAGGCGACGCCGTCGGCGACACCCATGCCGACGCCGCCGACCGCATGTGGCTGCTGCACAGGCTCGGCCGCATCGACTACCTTGGCAACCTGCTGCTCATCGCCTCGACCGTGGCCGTGCTGTACGCGCTGACCTACGGCGGCACGCGCCTGCCCTGGTCGTCCGCCCAGATCGTCGGCCCGCTCGTGGCCGGCCTCGTCGGCCTCGCCCTGTTTATGCTCTACGAGGCCTCGGCCACCCTCTGGCCCGCGTTCCCGCTGGCGCCGCGCGAGGCCGTCGTGCCCCCGCGCCTGTTTGCCAACCGCACCTCGGCCACCATCTTTGCCGTCACCTTTATCAACGCCGCCCTCCTGTACTGGCTCTTCTTCTTTTTGCCCGTCTACTTCCAGGCCGTCCTCGGCAGCTCGCCCACCCGCTCCGGCGTCCAGCTGCTGCCGGCCATTGTCATCGGCGTGCCCGCCGCCATTGCCGCCGTCCTGCTGCTGACCCGCTACGGCCGCTACAAGCCCCTGCACCTGTTTGGCTTCGGCGTCAACACCGTCGGCCTCGGCCTGCTGACGCTCCTCGACCAGGACTCGTCGACCGCCGCCTGGGTGCTGTTCCAGGTCGTCGTGGCCGCCGGCTCTGGCTTTGTGCTCAACACCCTGCTGCCCGGGTGCCAGGCGCCGCTGTCCGAGGCGGACCAGGCCGCCGCGACGGCCGCCTGGTCGTTTATGCGCTCGTTTGGCAGCGTCTGGGGCGTGGCCATCCCGGCCGCTATCTTCAGCAACTACTTTGACCGCTTGGCGGCGCGACCCGTGGCGCAGGGGGGCATCTCGGACCCGGCTGTGGCCGCGCAGTTCCGCAACGGCCGGTCGTACGAGGCTGCCACCGCTGCCACGATCCAGGCCATACCGGAGCCCGTGCGGTCCGAGGTGGTCGGCGTCTACGTGGCCGCACTCAAGTACGTGTGGCGGTTCTCGATCATCCTGGGCGGCGTCTCGTTCTTTTTGGTCTTTTTCGAAAAGCAGGTCAAGATGCGGACAGAGCTCGAGACGGAGTATGGGCTGGACGACGGCAAGGACAAGAAGAACGAAAAGGCAAAGAAGGCAGACGTCGAGCTGGCCGATGTAGCAAAGAACGGTGTGCTGGACGGTTAGTGAGGGTTTCGTGGAAAGAACATCAATCATAGCCAAAATAATAAGCAGTCTCTGCAGCCAAGTGCATTTCGAAAAATCATTGTAGATGCTTTTGTTAAATAGTCAAAAATGAATGCGCCTCTCCAGTGACATAATGAAAGAAAAATTACTAAACGAAGAGACAACAAAGTGGTCGACAAATAATGAACGCAACGAAGAAATATGTACAAAAGAAACCGATCAAAGTAGGAATGGAAATGCATGTTGGTTGGCCTTGGGCCCAGCCCGGGAGAGAGAAACATGACAACGAAATCAACCAAATAAAATCAAATCAAACAAGTATACGGCGCCTAGCACCCGAAATACCTCTCTAGTGGAGACCGCTCTCGCCTGTGGCGGCCATGTGCTTTTGGCACTGCACCATCATGTTGACCTGGTCGCTCATTTCCTGGAGACGGCCCAGCACTCTGCGATTGCCGTCGACAAAGTTCAGGATGGCATAGGGGATGCCTGTGTCGTCGCAGAACTCGCGCACGAGCGTCTGCACTTTGCGCAGGTTGTGCCGGGGCACGCGCGGGAACAGGTGGTGGACGGCCTGGAACTGCAGGCCGCCGTGAAGAAAGTCCAGCCAGGCGGGGCAGTCGACGTCCATGGTGGTGCGCAGCTGGCGCTGCGGGAAGGACTCGGTCTCGCCCAGGTCGGAGGTGGACATGCCCCAGTGCGAGAGCGTGATTTGCACGTGCAGGGGCATGGTGATGATGTGCGAGACGAGCACAAAGACGACGCGGGTGGTCCAGTCCGGCAGGGCGCGCCACAGCAGACAGTATCCAAACAAGAACCAGTACGCGCTCATGGCGGCCATCTCCGCCGGGCGGATCCACCAGGCGGTGCTGCGGCCGAGGGCGGACGACTTGGCCGACAGGACGTGCAGCCACGACAACAGGTACAAATTGAAGCGCGCGATGCCCATGATAGGGTAGTAGGTGTACTTCTGGAAAGGCACCATGTAGTCGGCCACGGCGTCCCAGACAAACGTAAAGTCGTAGTAGGAAGAGCGCAGCGACTTGAAGAACAGCGGGCTCGTGGCGAACAGGGGCACATTCTGGATGTCCGGGTCGTGCTCGGCCTGGTTGGTCACGAGATGGTGCACGTTGTGGCTGCTCTTCCACCAGCCGATGGACAGACCACAGCAGAAGTCAGCGATGAACAGCCCGATGAGCGTGTCAATGACAAAATTGTGCGTGATGGCGCGGTGGCCGGCATCGTGTGCGGTGAACATGATCTGGTGCCAAAAGAGGCCCAGAAACACAGCTGACGTGACGTACCAGCCAAGGTGCAGCGTGGCCAAGAACAGCACAAACAGCGTCGTGTACCGGGCCATCTCCTTGGCGTAATCGCCGTATGGGCAGTCGTACCAGCCGGCGTCGTGTATGCGCTGGTGCATAGCACGGTAGCGCTGGATGATGGCTTGTTGACGTGCAGGATCGACGGATGGGTAGGTCACCGAGTCGCGCTCCACCTCGTGCTGGTTGCTGCGGTCGGCAAAGTCGTCAACAGTAGAGAAGGCAACGGCGTCCACCGTGTTGGTGTCGTTGATAGGACCAGCCTTGGCTTGAGCTTGTACCTGCTTGCGCGCAAACTGCGAGAGCTGGGCGCTTCCGAGACTGCGGCGGTTGACGCTATGCACGCCCGAGGCTGTCAGGAATGGCGGCAGTGCGATGGGCGTGGACCTACTCCCAGTGCCGACAAAGGTGTCGTCTGCAGTCTGGACACCCGACGACCATGCTGCCGAGGGAGGAGTCGGCAGCGCGCTGCACTCAGACACGACATCACTAACACCAGTTGAGTCCTCTGTTAACGAGTCATCGGTATCACTGCTGCTGCTGCTACACGGCTCCTCGGCCGACGACTCTTCTGCCCGCAGCAGGGCCTCATCATCCTCACAGTCTTCGCCATCAACATCCGAGCAGTTACCGTCCAGCGGCGATGGCGGCGACACTGTCACCTCAGTGCGGCGGAAGACACCGCCGCGGATGGGCGGTGGGGCGTGGGCCACCCAGGGTCCTGGGAGCTTGCGGCCGATGCGGTAGGCCGTGATGGTCTTGAGGGTAGAAGCGAAGTGGTACCTGCATGACGGGGAAATACGTCGATCGGCATCGAGTCAGCACTTTATTTATTTAATCCACCATGACCATCTAATGAACACCCTGTTTTTGGTTATTCGACGGGGTGGCTCAAGGAAGGAAAAGCAGCAAAACAGGAATGGAGTTCGGTGTTAAGTGGAGGCTCGGGGGTTGTAATTTGCGAGGTAAGGCATGAATGGGTGAATCGACCCATCTTGGATCCCCTTGGTCATTTTGGTGTGTTTTGGTGTGCGGGAGTGCCTGGACCAGGGGAGGGGAAATGGTGTGCTGAGAAATGCAAAGAAGGCTCGGATCGCTCGGATGCGCTGGAACGTGGTGCTGGGTGGCATAAAACGGCCTTAACCCCCCCACACAAGGAGAACCACAGCATCTGATAATTGCACGTCTTTCAACATCAAACCACAAATGATTTCGCACAACTTGGACGATTCGAATGTTTGTTTTCCCTGTGTTCTCTTCAGCTTTCTGGGAGTCTTGTCGCTCGATTCTAGCCCCTTCCTGGATTTTCTGGCCCGATCCCACCCTTTTTCAAGCAATACCACACGGACTCCAAATCCCGTCGCCCGCCTCCACTTGTATGGATTCGACGAACATTCAGGCCCGACAGCCAGAAAATCAGGACATGAGGAACCACGTATCGAAAGAAACGACGGACGTCCCAGACATGACGCACCAAGTCAAGTTTAGAAACCAAAGGAATCCTAGGAACCGACAACAAATCGACGCGACGACGACGGCATACAACCAGAAGCGAAAGACGACAGCGAATGAAAGCGAATGATAGGAAAGGAATCATGGGAGAAACATAAACATCACGGCATGAACGAGGTATGTGGGAGCCATATTTACACTTCAATCTCGTCGGTGGCATCCTTGCCGACCATGTGCAAGATGGCCAAGCGGCCACCGGGGTGGCGATCGAGCCAGCTGTCGAGGCGCAGGACATAGTCCTGGTAGATGACAATGGTCTGGCCCTGGGCGATGCGGTCGGTGACCTCGTCCGGCTGGAGGATACGATCGCGGTCGGCCACGACCGGTGTTGTTGTCGTCTGTATGGAGCTTGGGCTCGGGCTCGGCTTCGGTACCGTGGTCGAGGTGGCCATTTTGTCTATTGAGAGTTTGTGGTGAGCCGTACGTGACGGCTTGTGGAGAGGATGGGTTGGTTGTCGAGGAGGAGAGGAACCGCGGTCAGCTTCGGGGGCAAGTGCCTAGATGTCGAGAGAAGAGTCGAGTGACGTGCGTGTCCTCAGAGCAAGGCTCAGGATCGAAGACGGGAAAGAAGACACGTCAAGAGAGCGGAGAGATACGAGCCGAGGACAAAGTTGTCTGGTCTGGGCTTGTTTTGTTAGGATCGAGGGCTGTGACGTGAAAGGGGAGGTGGTAAAGTAAAAGACGAGTGTCGGACAAACAGCCAGACAGCCAGACACAAAAAGGGCCAAACGAGGACGGCGAAAAAAAAACACGTCGAGACCACACACCAGGCGAACCGGGCGAGGCAAAAAATAGAAGAAAAAAAAATAAAGCAATTGAGCAATTAAGACAATCGCCAATTGTGAAACGACGTGGGTGGTTCTCGCCTGGGTATGTTCTGTTGGAGACGTTGGACGGCCTGGCTATTTGTGCCTTTTTATTGTCGTGTTCTCTTTGGCTGTCTGTTTCTTGTTTTGCCTTTCCTTCTGTGTGCCTTATTTTTTGTCTGTTGTTTTTGTTCTTCGTCTTCTTCTGCTCTCCTTTTTGGCCGCATGTGCATGTAGGAGGATACGTGACAAGGTACCAGGGGAGTCACCAAAGAGAAACGTACCAAAAAAGGAAATTGGGAGCAGTCTGCAAGGCCAGACTGTTCACGCTGCGATAGGCTGCAACCAAAGAACGAGCGCTGCTAGGCAGAGAGGAGGCAAATGATCGTGAGAGAAATGGTGAGAGATGTGTCCCGTTTCTTGAGATTTGCCACAAACTTTGAAGAATGAGAAGAAAAAAGGGACGCAATGGACCTATTATGGACTTGGACTGGGGATTCCTGCAATTGCGACTCTGGCGGGGAAATGGCTCGAATATGCGTGTGTGGGCAAGGGGAAAAAGAGATTGGGGAGGATGAGAGAAATAAACGGGGTCCAATCTCTGGATTGGGGGAAAAGGAGGAAGGTTTTTGTCGAGGAAGAAGGGGGACAAATCGTCAATGGATTGAATGTTGTGGGAAAACGCTCTTACATTTATTTCGGGTCGATGCTGTTTGTGTTCTTTTTACTTTGCCCTGAAGATCTATTTTGGGCAAGAACGATGAGACGAGGTGGAAGGAGCGAAGGGGCAACATGGACAGCGGCAGAGACAAAAGCAACTTTGCGCTCAGGAACAACAACGACAAGAAAAGGCGAGGCAGACCGACGGACACGCAATGTACAAGACACATGAAAACACGGAGACGCCATGAGCTACGAGAGACGACAAGCAATAGACGAGATGAGGACGAACAGCCCACGTATTGCAGCCAATACGGTCTCACGGTATACGGAAGCGACGACTACGAAAGCACGGCGGACAATACAGTTTGGAAGGCAAACGGAGGGCTGTCCCGAAACGGCAGGAACCACAAAAATGGCACAAGGAAGGCGACCCAGGCAAGAACGTTCGAGCAAGTTACGGACAAAAGGTAGAAAGGGGAAAAGGTGGGAAGTGGATCGGGGCTACGTTGACGGGTGGGCATTGGGCTGTTTCGAAAGGGAAAGAGCGTTGGGAAAGGGGAAACCGATCTTACGAGGAGGCGAGCAGAGATGCGAGAAAGAGATCAATCTTTCAGAAGTAAAGAGGCCAACGAGGGAAGGCGCGACGGAAAGGAGGCGCAGGGCAGCGCTAGAAAGGGAAACCCCCAGAAAAAGGGGCATCATTTACAAGAGACTCCTCACGGGCAGGAACGAGATACGACCAAGAAAATCGATACTTTTACAGAGTCTCTTTGAGCGGCTTCCAACGCTTCAGCCCACAGCTTGGATTCTGCCCGTGGGGGCATTCATGTGAAGAGATGACTTGAACAGGTCGAAAGACAAACGACGGTGATACTTCTGGCGATGTTATTGTCGATTGCTCGCCGACACCAGACGACACTGGCCTGATTAAGAAGGGACGCGAACGGTACGAAAACGGTACGAAACGGTAAGTTACAACAAAGAAGACACTCTACGTCGTACGTGTCGCAAAGCGCCGTTCTGCGCCCGGTGGATATCCACGGCCTTGTTTTTTGTGGAATTTCTGCTGCTATTTCTGTGGCATGTGCCCGTGATTTTTGTCTTTTGTGTCTCTTTCTTGGTGGCTTTTCAGCTTGATTTTTCGGTTCTTCTCTCGTATTGAGTCGTTATTGGTTGCCTGCTCCAGTTCCTGAAGACGAATACTGTGGGTTCAGCGTGGTTCCAGCGTGGTTCCAGCGTGGTTCCAGCGGGTTCCTGGCGCGGGGCCCCTGTTGATTGGTCTCTTGGCCGCGCTAGTCTCCGTCTGGGGCGCGAAAGTAGGCCTTTCTTCACAAAGTCGAATAAGTCCCTTTCATCGACGAAATACGACGTAGCAACATCGCTCTTTGGCTCGTCTCGGTCGTGCCAACCGGCGAGATAGGGGCCGGCGGAGTCGTTTGACGCGGCCTCCTCAGCCTTTTTCCTCTTTCCATTCTTTGCTCTCCAGTCTCCAGCATCTCGACTTGCCGACTCCTGACTCTGTGACGACTATCCAAATCTGGAGCGTTTGGGATGGTCTTGGACCCGGCTTTTCTCTGTGCCTTGGTTTTACTTGGTTCGAGAGTGGCCAATTGAACTGCTGGTCGTCACTGGGGCCGTTCCGCTTCGCCCCTTGCAGAACCAGGCATCGTTGTTGACTGATGTACAAAGTACGGAGCAACTTTGTCGTGCACCTTTCTATTTTTAAAGGCGCGATCTCTCTGTCGGCGTACAGAATACGGAGTACGAAACACGCCTGCGAGAAAACAAGGGAACAAGATAATGTCCGTTGTGCCTGTGCTTCTCTGGCCCGGTCTGTCCTTTTGTCCTGCTGTGGCGGCTCCACAAAGGCCTAGACGCGGTCTTTGTTGCCCCCCATACCACAGCCCAGGCATACGTATGCGCGCTCGGCGCGGCACTCTGTTTACCCAGGCAGACGTGTAACAAAAACGGGCCATTGCTCTCCACGTTGGTGGCCATCTTCATTCTCCGGGTCAAGCCAGGCCCTGCATCCCATTTGTGGATCATCGTAGCGTCGCAGTCGACTGTTCCAAGATCCAAACGCAGAGTCTGCCAAGATCTTTCTCCTGTCCGTTGGCCCCCTGGCCCTGGATCAGCGGTCCGCTTCAGCACTTGCACAGTCTGACAGTAATCTGCACAAAATGTATTGATGTACGACGAACAGCGCTAGAACCGGCCCAGAAAACAAGAGACGCCAGCTAACAGGGTCCGCTAGGGACAGACCAATTATGGTAATTTACTACTTTCCTTTTTCAGTCGTGGCTTGCCAATAATACAACTTGTGCTTGCGGCGTGCAGCGGACCGACGTGATACTGGCGTATGATGCATTTCTCTCGGGCGGCTTCTCTCATGACAGATGGTATCAGCGAGCGCCAGCCGCGACTGGCCCAAGCTCAAGCATGCAGAACGAGATGTACGTCGGTCACGCCTTTTGGACAGCAAACTAGTAACTGAACGTTGCCAGGGCGCGGCGAGTGAAAAGCAGTGCGATATCCACGGAGATTGTTTCGTAGCCGCAGCAGTCTTTTCTCCGCAGTCTAGATTAGTCACAGATTGGGCGGAGGCTGGCGAAGGAGAGACCAAAACGGAGCGCATTGGCCATCTTGGCGTCTCTCAAAGGGTGGTTGTTCGCTGGTACCTATGGCATGCGCTTGCACAGAACAGAAGTTTCGGTGAAGCTATAACGAACAGCTTGCGCGAAAGTAAGAAACAAGCAAACCTTGCGTGTGGGAAGAGTATGACACAACGTGTAGTGGAAAGAATAGACAAGAATACGCAACAACGACGAACCGAGCAGAACGAACCATTCCAGGGTCCATCGAGCGACAAGACGCGTTCGTATACGAGAACGGCCAGTCAGGTTATTTGACATACGCAAATAGAAGCCCTGTTCTAGATCTGGCCAGCCCAAACCCACGGAACCGTCCGTTTGTTCCTGCAGTGGATGCAAAGTACAAAGTACGGACTACTGCACGGCCCAAGTGAGTAAAGCATCGGGCGTAGTTGCAAGCTGTAGGCTTCCGTTTTCATGAAACACATAGTGTGCAAGGCGAAGACCAAAAGAAGTGCCGCGGTCATAACATAATACGCCTCGCCTGGGACGTCGATGTGCAAGCGGACCTGAATATTTCCCTTCCGGTCCCTGACAACGGCAATATGAAATGAGAGTCACCAAAATAGCAGCATCGGGCGCAGATTCAATGTTGCGCTTGGTCCTGTTATGCCACGACTTGGAAAGCTTGGCCACCTTCCATGTCTCAACTCAACGATGCTTGTCGTCGACCACATAAACGTGCTTCATATGCCCGTAGAGACACGAGTTTGTGCAACGTCGCGTTGTCGTGTCTGCATATGTCTGGCGACGCGGTGCTGAACGCGGTTCAAGACATTTCGTCTCTTTGACCAATCTTTGCTCTTCGTTCTGGGGCGCGCACCGAGTTGCCGCCAACATTTTGGAGTCGCACTTTATCAGTTATATTGAGTCTGTTGGCCGCTGGCTTCTAGCTCTTAGTATCGTGTCCAGTTGGTGAGGTCTACTCGTCCGTCTGCACAATATTACCCCGGATCGCTTGCTTTTATCCAAAATGGCCACCCTCGGCGTCGGTGAGAGTAGGCAAATTGCAGAGTATATCTAAAATGTGGCAGACGAGAAGAAATAGAAAGAAATGACATTGCCTGGCCGCAATTTTGAGTTATTTCTTGCGCCTAACTGCAGCTGTGCCCTCTCATTTGACCTGCATGGCCGGAGCATCGTCACGTTTTGTTTCCCATCTGCATCTCGACGACGGCCCTCAGACGGTCATCCGGCAGTCTCGTTTGGCCTCGTAAAGATTCGAAACTCTTGTCAACATGGTTCCGCCTGTGCTTGCCCTCTTCCTGTCAACGGCCGCCGGCGCCGTGGCCGTCCCAACGGCTGTGGCACCTCCTCTCCCCACAACGACCTCCACAACCCACTGCTACCTCCATGTCACGGCCAACGCCGGCGACTCCTGTGCCAGCATCGCCGCCGTTTTCAACTTGGACGTGGCCGCATTCCGACGTATGAATCCCGGCATCGACTGTGCTCAACATCTCAAAGGCACCTTTTGCGTAGCAGACGGGTCGAGTGGGGGCGTCGAGACGTCCGAGACATCCTTACCATCCTCACCATCGTCGTCGTCGTCACCGCCATCACCGTCATCGCCATCTTCGTCAGCCGTGCCGCCCTCGCCTCGGCAGTCCTCCATCACGCCACAGTGCCGGGCGTGGCACAAGGTCGCCGCAGGCGACACTTGCAACAACGTCGAGTCGACGTTTCGTGTGTCGGACACCAACTTCAGAGCATGGAACGGCTTTTTGGATGCCGACTGCACGAATCTATGGAAGGACTACTACTGCTGTGTCGGTGTGCTGTGAACAAGTCCATGGATCTTCATGGTAATGAGAAAGTGGGGAAAGAAGACGATCGGCGTAAGCGGATCGAACAACTTGTGAATATATTGGAGTTTTTGACATGAAAAAACGGTCCCTTAAATTCATGATTTTTATTTTCAAGTTGTGACAGAAAATGAAGTCCAAAAGGAACCCGAAACATCTAATTCTTAGGTGGAATTATTCAAACAATTTAAAACCATCAATAAACAGAACATGAATACGGTCCAATAAGGCCGTTTTTGTTGATGTCTCGTTTTTTCTCTGTCACCACCTTCTAGCAGTTGCCCGTTGCTACCGGCAGCCGCCCGCCGTCAAACACCAGCGTCAGCCCGTTGCAGAACCCGCCGGCCGGACTGGCCAGGTACAAGATCGTCCCCGCCATGTCCGTGTCCGTGCCGAAGCGCCGCGCCGGGATGAACGCCGGGTGATCGTAGCCCTCGGTCTCGGGCGTGCGGCCGCCCGTCAGCGCCGCCGCCAGCTCGGTCGGGAACAGCCCCGGCGCCAGCGCGTTGGCCCGGATCGCGTACGGCGACAGCATCGCCGCCATCTGCTTGGTGAGCTGCAGGATGGCCGCCTTGCTGCCAAGGTACGCCGGCACCGACTGCGGGCCGCGCATAAAGGCGCCGATGCTCGACGTCACGACGACCTGGCTCTGCGTGCGGCGCGCCCCGGCCGCCGTCCCCTGCACGGAGCGGTTGCCCTGGTCGAGCAGCTCCAGGTACGCCATGGCCGTGAAGAAGGCGCCCGTCACGTTGACGTGGAACGTCTGCGTCATGGCGGCCATGTCGGCGTCGGCAAACATGCGCTGGCGGAGATCCGCTGCCGTCGCCAGGCCGGCCGGGTCGTAGCGCTGCGTGGCGGGGCCGAGGATGCCGGCATTGGCGACGACGAGGTGGACGCCGACGTCCGCCAGCCCCAGCGAGGCGAGGTGGGCCGTCACGGCGTCGACCGACGCCTGGAGGGACGCCTTGTCGCCGACGTCGCAGACGACCGGCACCAGGACGTCGCGCTTCTCGTCGGCATTGGCAGCAGCCGCGGCGGCGTCCAGGACGTCCTTGCGGCGGCCGAGGATAAACACGAGGCGGGCGCCGTTGGCGGCGAGCGCGCGGGCCATCGTGAGCCCAATGCCGGTGCCGCCGCCGGTAATCACGGCCACGAGGCCATCGACGCGGAAGAGGCTGGCAGCCTGGAGGGCGGCAGATTGGGCCGCGGACATGACTGCGGGACGGGGCGGCTGTGGGAGAGAATGAACAATCAACGTCCAAGTGCAAGTGTAGCTTTTACCGTCAACTAAGAAACTCAGGTTTGATGAAAATAGAAACGCCAGAGAAGTGTAAATCGGTAGACGTAGGTTGGTTTGGAGACCAAGGACGATTTCGTTGTGGCTGGACGGGATGCGGCCTGTCTTTTAAACCACGAATTTCCTGTTCTGCAGTGCATTCCATTCCTCCACTGGGGAACTCCGGACAGGTTGAGAAAGCAAAAACCGCGACGGTAAGCTCATAGCGCTGACAAGATACATGCTTAACTCTTCGAAATCATCAAAGACGGGGGACGATGCAGTGCAACCATGGTATGGCGTGTTTAGACGGAGGGGCCACGAAGAGCATCACAAAAACGAGCCATCATCGCTCCGGCAGTAAAGTCATACAGAATACAGGACAGAATGACAATGCCAATATTATCTATAAAGTGGAAGCTAGGAACAAAATAAAATATATGACAAAATGCAAATGAGGGCAAAACGACGAAACAAAGTAAACAAAACAAGTACAAAGCAAAACCAGCAAAAACAAAAGAACAAAAAAAAAAAACCCTATACAACCTCCCAAAAATCCCGCCCGGAATAGTATCTCGTGTATTCATGATGGTCCCCTGGCTGGCCTCTACTCTGTCTCTCTGTCTGTGTATGTGTCTGTGCTTCTGTAGTTTTGCTGGTTGACGTCCATGCTGTCGCCGTCTCGTATCCTCGCGTCCCACCACCCAGAGCAGAGCAGCACTCGGACGCCTATTCCGGGATGCGGCCCTCGACGGCCGTAATCGCCGCCAGGTTCACCTCGCCAATTGTCGCCACCGGGCCGGCCGTGTCGGCCAGCAGCGCCACGCAGTCAATCACGTCCTCGGGCTCCAGCAGATGCCACTTGGCCAGCGTCACCTTGGTGCTCGCGCCGACCGTCACCGTGAAGACGTGCTCCGACGTGACAGCGGCCGGCGCGTCGTCGTCATGCGGCGTCGACAGACCGTTGAGCGCACGGAACATATCCTCGTCGGTCGCGTCGTCGCCCATGCACAGCACAAACTCGAGCTCGTTGTCGTTTTGTTGCGCAGGCGCAGTTGCAGGCTGGGGGGTCTGCAACCCGCCCTCGGCGCTGAGCACGCCCGACGCCTCCATGGGCGTGCGCGAGCCAACGCTGGCCACGCTGCGAATGTCCGAGCCGTACGACGACACGAGGCGCTTGACAATCTCGCCCTTGTTGATAAACGTGGGGCGCACCTCCACATTGGCCTTGCCCGCCATGACGTCCACGTCCCACTTGCGCGTCACTGTCGCCTCCAGCTCCTTCTGGCACTCGCGTGCCATGTGTGGGCCCTGCTCGGGGTCGGCCAGTCGGTAGTGCCATGTCAGGGCGCAGCGCTTGCGCTCAATGAACGAGCCTGCATCGTGTTAGTATCTATCCCGTATGTCCAGCCTACGGGGTATGACGACAGTAACTCACCAGGCACGCGGTCGGTGTATTTCTGGAAAACCTCCATCACCTCGGCTTGCCAGCCCATGTCCAGCTTCTCGGCCAAGTTCTCCCAGTCCTCCTGCCCCGGGTGGCGCATGAAACTGCCGTGCTCCGCACTAAAGCCCAGCTCTTTGATGTGGCCCAGGTGGTGGCTGAGGAACTCCTGGTCGCGGCCGCTGATGATCCACACAGCATTGCGATGGTCGGACGCCAGTTTGGTCAGGGCATTGATAATGGCCTCCGACGGCACAGCGGCGCTCGGCTCGCGCACAATAGGCGTCAACGTGCCGTCGTAGTCAAAGAGGAATAGTCGGCGGCGGGCGTCGCGGTACTGCGAGAGAAGCACAGAACGGTCGAGCAGCGGGGTCGCCGCGACGTTGCGCCGCGAGCTGAGCACGTTCACGAGGCGATCCATCAGGCTGTTGATCCAGTGCTGCACCGTGTTTGTTGTGACGTGCTCGTAGAGATGGTTGTGCATGCGCGCCAGGTCCTCGGGCGACTTGGTCAAGCCCTGCTCGATGGCGTCGGCGACGACAGTAAAGTCCCACGGGTTGATGTGAATGGCTTCGCGAAGGCTGCCGGCCGTACCGCTGAACTCAGAGATGATGAGCGGGCCGTGGTTGTCGCGCTGGCAGATGACGTACTCGAGACTGGTCGTATTCATGCCGTCGCGCACAGAGGTGATGAGGCCGATGTCGCCAGCGCGCAACAGGGCAAAATATTCGTCTTGGCTCAGGTACTGTGGGTAGTGCTGCACGGGCGAAAACCCCAGCGAGCCGTAGGTACCGTTGATGGCCATGACTAACTCGTTGACCCGACTCGCAATCTTCGCCTCTTCGTTGTCGCGGTCCTCCTCAATCGAAGTAGGACTAGTGACCTGGATAAGCACCACACGGTCGCGCCATTCGGGGTACTTGGCCAAGAAGGCCTCGAACGCCAGTAGCTTCTTGTCCACACCGCGAATGCTGTCCAGGCGGTCGCGGCCGACAATAATCTTCTTGCCGTCGTACATATTCCGCAGCGCCTCGTACTTTTGGTTGACCGCATCGCCCCATGCCAAGCGCTCAACCTTTGCCACGTCGATCCCAATCGGGAAAACGCCAAACTCGACGCGCGAGCCGTACGTGTCGACGCCGTTGGCATCCGACGCGAAGCCCAGTAGCCGCGAGCAGCAGCTCGAAAAGTGTCGCGCATAGCCGAAACTCTGGAAGCCGATGAGGTTGGCGCCAAGCACGCCCTCAAGAACCTCCTTGCGGCGGGGCAGACAGCGAAAGAACTCGCTGCTAGGAAAGGGCGAGTGCAGGTAGAACGAAATGTACATGTTTGGGGAGCGCTGGCGCAGCATGCTGGGCAGGAGCATGAGATAGTAGTCATGGATGATGACAATGTCGCCCGGCTTGTACAGCTCCGAAATCTTGTTGGCAAACTTTTGGTTCATGCGGTAGAAGTCGGCCCACTGCAGACGCTCATTGCGGCCGTCGGTCGGGCCGTGCTGCTTGTAGTGGAAAAGGCCGTACAGCTCGTGCTCGGCATAGCGCCGCCACCGCGCCTGGTCCTTCAACCGAATGCCCTCCTCCGAGTTCTCGGCAGCATCGTCGGCCAGCCACACCGGTGCCACCTTGATACGCGGGTCGTGCGCGAGTTGCTCATCAAGCCGCTGCATGTCCTCCCGGGGAATGTAGAGCCCGTCCGAATCATGCTGCACGGGCGCGGCCGGCTGGAAGCCATCGACAGGGATCGGTGCAGAGAGCGCGTTCAAGGGAGCGACGGCTGCCGACGTCGGTGGGGTGTCCGGCGGCGAGAGAATGTCAATCGGCTGGCTGATTTCGCCCGTCCAGGCGACCACCGTGTGGTTCCACGGCGACTTGTCGGAGGAGAGGTAGGAGAACGAGTCGAAGAGCGCAGACTGACCCCGGCGGGGTTTTAGGACCTGTACAACAAAAAAAGACATAAGTTAGTTTGGCCCCCGTTACTTCACAAGCTCCTATGTGAGGGGCCCGTCCAACTGACTTACCCAGTCGGCACCCTTGTGGTAGTCGAGGCTGTGGGGGATGTTGAACGTGGCGGAGATGATGTTGCCGCTGAGGGCCAGGTCAGGATTGCTGGCGCGGATGTCCGTCAAGGACTCTCGCCTGGCTGCCATGTCTGCGTTGGTGTCCGTGGCCTTTTTTCTTCAACAGCTCGGCCGAATCTGCAGCGAATGGGCCAAAGGCGAGGGGCCGAGTAGCCGGCTAAGAGAGGGTTGGTTGTCTTGTCGTCACCGAGCGAGTCGGGATATCGATCGTGGCCGTTGCCCAATGCGGGTGTCACAGGAGGAACTCGTCTGGTCGTATCACGAGGCGAAGAGTTGGAGGAATCGGTTTGTTCGTGGATGGCACCAGACGTCGGACAGAACCGTTCGAGGACTCCCTTGGAGAAGATGCGTGGGCGAAGGGAGCGTTGGCAGCGTCGCTGAGAGCGGTGGAGGCGATCGGTCGGTCTGGAGCTGGCTGCGTCTGGAAAATGGAGACAACTAGTTTAGAACAGAAATTGGACTGGGCAACGGGGAGCCACAAAGGGGCACACAATGAGCAAATAAGACACCCGTGGGGCGCGGCGCCAGTAAGACGTCACTGGAATTATGATACGATGGCTCAGAGAAAACAGCCAGCAAAGAAGAGTCGGAAAGCCAAACAAAACATGTGGTTTTCTCCCCTCCCTTTGTACTTTCTTTGTTTGTCCAAACGAACGACGCAAGTGGGGCGGAAAGACGACGTCAATAAGTAGAAAAGTTAATGAGGGGGAGCAGGAGCGGTCGACAGGGGAGCTCAGGTACGGAGGTTAAAAAGCCAGGTACGCTGGATGGTCGTTGAATGGGCTTTGGCGAGGAGGACGGGACATAAATAGAAAAGGAGGTTAAACAATGGTAAGACAAATGGCTAGGAAGTATATTGCGCCCGATGTCAACGTATATCGTGAATTGCGCAGATCCTAAGATGGCAGGAACCGCTACGTATCGTCCTTACACAACAGGCAGGCGCTGCAATCAACCCGTTTCGCTGCATCTGTCGCTCTTTCCCAGACGATGATGCAGTCGAGCACAGGACGCGCTGTGATTCGCTGGCTGGCAATATCGGAGGTGATTTTGTGGGGCTCCTGCCTTTTGTTGGACGCAAACTGGGGCAGAGAGCTTTGGTGGGGTAGTAGAGTGGGTGCTATGCAAAGAGAAACAGCGCTGTGCCTAGAACATTCGTTCCGTTTAACAGTAGCTTGACCGTGAGGGCAAAGCCGTCGACAGGAATTGAATGCAGGCGCGATTCAGTGATGGTGAGAGGGATACGTTGCGAGTAAATATGAAGGAGCGACAAAATGAAGCGAGAGTGCTATATAATGCAAAGCACGAGTTCTCAAAACGCAAAACATAATCTTAAAGCAGCAAGAGCGATCGATGGAGGGCAACCGCGAGCCAGATCGTAGCGCCAAACAGCTCTCCAAAACTTGGTTGACGTAATTATGGGTACCCAATGGCTCCTTCCATTTTCTGTGGTTTGTCTATCTAGACGATCAGTTACACGGAAGGAGGAATAGACCGAGTTAGGAAAGACCAACGGAGGAGCGAATTAGGAAACTCAGTTAGGTGGAAGGTGCGAAAAAAGCATCCCATAGTCGAGGAGGAAGAAAAAGGAGAAAGCCAGTAATGTAAAAGCTACATGCAAAAACCAAGATGTCCGCCAATATATTGAACACAGCAACACGTTGAAGGAGAGAAAAGCCGGGAAGAGGAGAAGCAAGAAGGCAGCAACGACAGCGACAACGAAAGATACAATGTCTGAAAGACAGACATCCCGGCAGCCGACTGCAACGAACGACGAAATGTGTCGATGGCCAGACCAGGCACCTGCAAGGCCTCAGCTAGCTTCGTCCCGACTCGAGAGGTGCATGATTTAGACGATGGCCCACAGCCAGGCGTTGCCAGTACGTTCGCCAACAGGATGCTTGGCGAGGGAAGCTCAGCCGGCTGCATCTCCATGAGGAGCGAAAACGCAGCGTCTTTACCGCAGTGGCCATAAACGCTCGCGGGAGCGAGACTGCGGGACAAAGATTACCACGGGCCGAACGATGCGGGAAATGCGTTGCAAGGCTGTTCATCCATCGGCATGCCTGTGATCTCATTGGTAAACGCAATCTCCTGTGGTGGATTGCCAGCAACAATATCAGCACCAACAAAAAGGCCGCAACGAGATGTGACAACGAGCGAACAAGACTTGCCCTTCCTGTGGGAGCTCTCTGCCTACCCAGCCGTACCCCGAAACGACCTGCAATTAGCCAAACTCGGCCCAGAGGACGGTCTTCCTACACGGGACCGGACGAGGCAACACTGGAAATGCGAGTGCAAAATGCGAGCAAGCATGCAACTTGCTTAGCCGTGTTTGCCCGACAAGAGGTTTCCGCTTTCACATGGGCCAAAAGACACGCTGCCACTGGCTGTGGTTAGCATCCTCAATGCCACCAAACATCATCTTCCGTTCTGTCTTGCCGACAACGTGAGAGAAAAAACGCAAAACGGGCCTTTTCTGCCTCTGTGCAGCTTTTTCATTTCCTTTTCTTTCTAGGTTTTTTTTTTCTTCCTCTTTTTGTCTTTTTTTTTTTTGTTCCCTTCTTTCCCGCCTGCGCTTGGGACTCTTTCTACCGAGACAAGGCCGGTCTGAACAATACAACTGTGGAGGAAAGAGAAACAACACCCTCTCGAAGTGTACTTATGTGGATGTAGTAATGATGGTCTGGTCTTCACGTCTAGACTTGGCCCACCCCGCAAGATGGTCGGGTGGAGCCTTTGGGTTTCGGGCCGTTGGGCAAAAACGACCAGCCAGAGGAACATGACTGCAGCCATTTTCTGCGCGACAAATCCGATGGGCAAGGGCCTGGCCAGCGAGAACGAGCATGTCGGCAGATAACAGTCTTGCAAGCTTGTCTCTCTCTCATTTTGCGGCTCTCGGGCACACCTATGACGGGCCTGGCCGTCTGTCGATCCAGGATTGGACGGCACACGTTGTACGGCAACGACAGTAGCACGCGGCTGCTTGGTGATCGTGTAAGTGGAAGCTATGTCGTTCCCCGTCACTTGAGCTAACTTTATTGTCATAGACCTGGACCTGTCACTGCTTGGGCCACACAGATTTAGATCCTGGCAAATCCAGAATCTCGCTGTGTCATGTTTACAATATTTGCTGCACAGCATCAACAAGTCCTTGAGAAAAATCCTCCCACA
The DNA here is from genome assembly GCF_000961545.1 of Sporothrix schenckii 1099-18. Classification (NCBI taxonomy): domain Eukaryota; kingdom Fungi; phylum Ascomycota; class Sordariomycetes; order Ophiostomatales; family Ophiostomataceae; genus Sporothrix; species Sporothrix schenckii. The sequence goes on from NW_015971143.1 coordinate 1,941,858, forward strand.
TGACTTGTCAACACAGGAACATGTTTCTGCCAGTTCACAATCTTGGATGCTTTGATGCGACGTACGCATAAGCGAACTACATTTCAGAGGCTCTGGGGTCTGACTTATGGCATCGAAAGCGAGCCTTTCTCAAACAAGAGCAGGAGTTCTGCTTTGCCCGAGGCACACCATGCAGCATATCTCTTACGTCGCTTTCTATTTACCTACCACTTAACATATTCAGCTCGGATGGAATGGTGGCTTACAAACCAACCCAAGACGTGCTGATATGTGGAATATACGTGGGAAAACATGATTCGGTTATCTTTTGCTCTTCGTGGGGGGCTGGTTTCATGACGGCGAATGATAGCCAACTTTTATGTCTGAGAGAACGCGTTTGCGTCGCCTCGTTTGTGTAACGTGACAACATATTCACTCTTTTTGGGTTTGTTGTCGCCCATATCCTCTTGTCAAATGACGTACTTGAGGGCATCTCGTCTCTTGTCAGTTTTAATTTCTAAAGAAGCCTCTTCTGTCTTGCTTTTCTTCTTCCACCACAAGGAAAGTGGACAACAGCTCACCATTCTCTTAAATACACGTTTACTGACGAACACTGACAGATGTACTCCAAACGAGGGTGGGCACACAGCTTCCAAATTTGCTTTACAAAAGACGTTTGAATCTAACAGTCGTTTTCTACAGGGGAAAACGGCATTCGTGGGAGCCCGTGCGGCCCAGAGTCGCTGTCTGTCGATTTTTTGCCCTGAACAAATGCAAGTACGGAAACACATGCAAATTTATGCACTGCGATGCCTCAACAGACAACAAAACTTCCAACCCACCTGCTCTCGATGACCGGGTATCCCAATTCAAGAGGCTTGTGAATCAGCATGGCAGAGGTGACCGATTTTATGAGCACTCCACGACGCAAAGCGTCTTCGCTCTTGGTCTGGACGTGCTTGACACTGTGCAAGACGCTGGCCTTAAACAAGAAGTTATTACGACCCTCGCGTCGGAGGAAGGTTTGTCCTGCATCCGCCACGTCGCGTCCAACCGCATACCTCAAGCAATGGCTACAGGCGCCAATGAAAAAGTCAAGCTATGGGAGACGGAGGTGTGTCCTCTGCTGCGACTCGCGGTGCACAATACAGTTGTGAACTCTACACTTCTCGAAGAGAAAGTAGCCGCGATTCACAGCTTCCTTGTTGGCGTCGGGGGTACTCGGTTGACCGCTTGGTTCGACCTCGCAGTCGAACTTGCTGAGTCTCCCCAGCTGCCCCCGGAAGTGTCCTGCATTGGCCTAGCAGAGCTGTCACTCCTTGTTTTGTCGACACTACTTGGTTCCGGCACATCTCAAATTGTCAACGACTCTTTCCGTCACTACTCCATGAGACTCAGTGCTGTTGTTACGAATGCTGAGCCTTCACGACCGGAGGACACGTTTTGCAAGCTGCAAGCGTCCCAATATGCTGATTATATTGACAGACGTCTCAAAATTGGTGAAGACATTCCAGGGCTCAGACAAGCTACGCCTTCCGGACCTGTTCAACTTTCCGCTTTCCAGCTCCAGAGAGACCTGCCTGGCCACCTGTCTGCTGATGGTCCGCGCCATGACAACGATCACGCCGATATTACCAAGATCTCAATTTTGCCTACTCCAGACGAAATTCGCAGCACTCGAAGTGAGTACTTGCCAGTAGCCGACCCAACTTCATGGCACCATCACGGTATTCGTGGTCGTTTAGACCGTGAGTTTCGACTGCTCCGCGAGGACACGGTGGGACAACTTCGCGACGTCGTGCGCACCGAGTTGGACAACCTTCAACAGAACAAAGACAAAGGAACGGCCTTCGGTCCAGGTCCAAGAGGCGGAAAAGACAGCATTCAGTACTGCGTATATGAAAATGCTGTGATCATAGATGTGGGCTTTGAGCAACGCTCTGGGGCCGAGTTTCTTGTCCGCTTTCGCCAACCGGCCAACCGACATCGACAGAGTCTCGTCAAGCCTGCAGAGGACAGCGATGCATCGAAGAAGCAGAGGCGTGATTGGTGGACATTTCAAGCCAAAAAGCGCCTTCAGCCAGGTGGCCTCGTCTGCGCCATTGATGCCCAAGGATCGGTCAACTTTTTCACCGTTTCTGACTCGACGATGCGCACAAGCAGCGATGTCAAACGATGGCGGGAGATGGATAGTAGCTCCGACCCCAACCAAGAAATCAAATACACTCTCGCAGATGACCCTCAACACGCGTTTGTTCGCCTGGGGTTCAAAGGCATCGAAGGTCAGAGCCAGCTTGCATACGGGCTCTCTTGGTTTCTCAAGAGCCGAATCAACCGCGCATCGGCGGGACGCTTAAGGGACGGCCAGCAGCTACGCATCCTTGTCGAATTTCCGGGCATCCTGCTCGACTCGTTTTTGCACACGCTTCGCGCTTTGCAATCTGGAACGGAAAAGCTCAACATTCCCATGTCCAATCTCATTGCACCAGAGCAAATTGACGTTGAAGGGGTCAATCCCCAGCCGAAAGATGTTGCTCCTCCAAAATACGCCCAGAAGCCAGGATTTGTGTTCGACATGAGCAGCCTGACTGCTGCAAACGAGACGCTTCAGCACAGCATTCGCCGCCCCTTGACATCTGAAGAGGTTTGTGACAAAACGAGGCTTGACAGAACGCAATCCGTGGCTCTCCTGGAAGCTCTTTCTCGGTCCCTGGCCCTTGTCCAAGGCCCACCGGGAACGGGAAAGACGTTTGCCGGTGTTGAAATTCTCAAAGTCTTGCTACACAATCAAAAGAAGGCGGAGCTTGGGCCCATTGTTATTGTCTGCTACACCAACCATGCGCTGGATCAGATCCTCGAGCATATTCTTGACTCTGGCACGCCGGCCAATATTCTTCGCATGGGAGGACAGTCCAAGTCGGAGCGGCTCAAAAATCTCAATTTGCGCGACGTAGCTCTTAATGTTGAGCGAACAAAGGTCGAGAGGGAAATGTTGTGGTCATCCCGTAAGACATTGAACTTCATGGTCAATCAGCTGGAGCAGCTTTTCGGAAGTTTGAGCGTGTCTACGCGTGAAGATGCGATCGTACGGTTCCTCTCGAGATACGACATCGAAGTCTACAGAGAACTGTTCGGACGCAGAGGAGCTGATGATGACTCCGGAGACGAAGATGGATTCACAACTGTCAATCGACAAAAGCCCAGCGCCATCATTCACCGATGGCGCAACGGTGGCGATGTGGAATTCGGCCCAGCGGCAACCGGTCGGAGGTTGTCCATGCTGACTCTCGATGAGCGGAACACACTTTACGAGAAGTGGCAGACCGAGTCTTTCACCCTCATTCAAGACGACATTGAGCGCGTGTACATTGACTATGTCGCGGCTAAACGATCCTATGACAAGGCAAGACAAGAAGCCGATTTGCGGTGTCTGGAGGCGGCCAACATTGTCGGCATGACCACGACGGGCCTTGCCAAGAACCACAACTTACTCAAGCACATCAAGTCCAAAGTGCTATTGTGTGAAGAGGCGGGAGAAGTGCTTGAAGCGCACATGCTCACGTCCTTTCTGCCGTCCATCGAACACGCCATCTTGATTGGCGATCACCAACAGCTCCGGCCACAAGTGCAAAACTACGACCTCAGCATAGAAAATCGCGGTGGCGCCCAGTTTGCATTTGATAAGTCCCTGTTCGAGCGCCTCGTCTCGCCTCGAGCCGGTGAAGCCAAGATCCCTTACAGCACATTGTCTACCCAACGCCGGATGCACTCGTCGATCTCGGCGCTTATTCGGGCCCCATTGTATCCCTCCCTAGAAGACGGGCCAAACGTGCATCTGTATCCGGAAGTTACAGGCATGACACGGCGGTTGTTTTGGCTCGACCATCAAAATTGGGAAGACGGTGCCGTCGGAGGCTACAAAAGTACGGAAGCGTCGGGCACGTCGCGCACCAACGAGTTTGAAGTCCAAATGACCGTCGCGCTGGTGTCGCACCTCTTCAAGCAGGGGACGTACTCTGGTGGCGACATCGCCGTCCTCACACCGTATCTCGGGCAGATGATGCTCTTGAGGCAGCGTCTCTCCTTAATGTTTGAGCTGACATTCAACGACCGAGACGCGGCTGATCTGGAGGCAGCCGACGCCGTCCGCTCCGAGGCCGAGCTGACCGACAGAGGTGACAGCGCACAGGCCGACCGGCCTTTTGTTCCCGCCAAGACGACCCTTCTGAATAGTGTGCGTATTGCCACAGTTGACAACTTCCAGGGGGAGGAGGCCAAGGTGGTTGTCATCTCTCTGGTGCGAAGCAACAAGAATCGCCAGTGCGGATTCTTGCGCACGTCGAACCGGATTAACGTTTTGCTGTCGCGGGCTCGGCACGGCATGTACATTATTGGAAATGGCGACACCTGCACTGGGATTCCGATGTGGAGAGACGTGATGTCGGCCCTTCAATGCGGCAACAACATGGGACCCGAACTCCCACTTCAATGCCCTCGCCACCCTGAGCGGACATTTCTGGCGTCGTTGCCGGACCACTTTGTTCAGTTTGCCCCCGACGGCGGTTGTCAGCAGCCGTGCGACAAGCGGCTGGCTTGTGGCCACTCCTGCATCGGCCGGTGCCACTCGGACGTGATCCACGCTGCCGTCAAGTGCCTCGAACCATGTCCCCGCTCGTTGAATGGCTGCATCCACGCATGTCCCCGACCCTGCGGTGAATCCTGTGTTACGAGATGCCAGGTGGAACTCAAAGATACTATGTTGGATCTTCCGTGTGGTCATACACTGACCAACCCTTTCTGCTGGCAAGCGCAGCGGCCCAACCGGGTTGTTTGCCTGGAGAATGTGAAGCGGAAAATTCCAGGCTGCGCACATGAGCTCACGCTTCCCTGCCACACGAAGGTGACAGACGAAAAGTTTGTTTGCAAGGCACCGTGTGGACGAGCGCTGCCGTGTGGGCACACTTGTGGTCGACCATGCAGCCACTGCAACAAGCGGGCCGATGGCCGAATTGTCCGCACCGACCACGGCGTCTGCACCAAGGCATGCGGACGTCTCTACGGAACTTGCCAGCATGCTTGCAAGGAGACATGCCACAGCGACACGACATGCCCCCCTTGCACGGCGCCGTGTGATGTCCGATGCAGTCATTCGAGATGCTCGCGGCCTTGCAATGAACCATGTGTGCCCTGTGCCGAAGGCGAATGCGCCTCGTGCTGCCCGCACTCGACTTGTACCATGCCGTAAGTCAAGCAGGGACTGCCTTTACTTTGGTGTTTACTGAAATGACTGACATTCTGTTCTTCTAGATGCGCTGCACCGTGTAACTGGATACCTTGCTCGAAGCGCTGCGCAAATATTCTTCCTTGTGGCCATCACTGTAAGTCTAGCGTTGTGTCTGTTGAACATGTTTTCGAGATGTCAAAGACATCCAGTTCTACTGGTCTTAAGTCGACTTATCTGACTTTGAACCAGGCCCGTCTGTCTGCGGAGAAGCATGCCCCAGTGTGCGTTACTGCCAAGAGTGTGGTGCCGACGACGTCCTGGACCAAGAAGTGGACTTTATTACCATGGCTACATACCGGGAGATCAACTTGGGCGAGGATCCGTGCATCTTTCCAGTTTGCGGTCACATCTTGACAATGTCGTCGATGGACGGCGTCATGGATATGGCGAAACACTACACCATGACCCAAGACACGTCTGGTCTGCCACGTCCCGTGGCAATTGCTGCGTCGTCGTCGCCTTTTGACATGAAGGAGGTGAAGGTATGTCCACACTGCCGCGGGTCGTTGCGCGATGTAGCGCGGTACGGTCGAATCGTACGACGCGCGGTGCTTGACGAGTCGACCAAGCGTTTCATCAACTGGGCGCGCCAAAAGCACAACGAGCTGGCTCTTCAGCTCACGGGGCACAAAGGACAGCTCGAAGTCGACAAGGAGATGGAAGGGAAGAAGGCGAAGCTATCTATCCACCACAGAGCGGAGCAGGTTTACAAAAAGAAATTCTTTGCCGGAAAAGGGCGCTCTGCCTTGATGGTAGAGTTGCTGCTGTCCACAGACTTGGCCCGACATCACCAACAGCTGGTCCAGACGCGCAACGACATCTCGCAATTTGCCGCAAAGGTCGCCACCGATGAGCAGCCCTTCCAGCGCGTGGCTGAACTGGTGACGTTTGCACACAACAGACGCCTGGCCAGTGGATCCGAACCCGCGGCGCTCGATCCCGCGCCACACCATTTCGAGTTTGACGAAAGCGTTCTTCAGACGGGCAGCAGCCTGCAAGCTGCTGTTTTGCTCATGCGCTGCGATGTCCTTGCCCTCGAGTACGTTGTGTTTTCTCTCGAAAAGGCTACTTTGGTCGATAAGTTGCACTCCCACATCCGCGGCGGCAGCAGCAGCAGCAGCAGCAGCGGCAACAATCAGACACAAGACGCGGCATCCTACACATTGGCCATCCAGACCATCTCCAAGGCAATCAAGACCAACCGATTTACAGTCCTGTTCAACGAGTTCGAGTCGACAACCGTGGCTGCCAAGTCGGCCAAATATACGAAGCAAGAAGTCGAGGGATACATATGCAGCACCCATCTCTGCATCGTTCTGTCGCGTCTATTGGACTGTATTGAGGAAGGGGCTGATGCAGAGAATGGGGAGACGGTGGATGAACCTTCCACTGCGAGATGGGTGGAGGGCGGCGGTCCAAGTGGCAGAACTGGCCCGGGCGCTGTTCTGTCGCGCACAGAACTCAAAGAGCGCGCCACGCAGCACGTCGCAACCGCCCGCGCCGTTTTCCAGACCTCGCCATCGGCGCACGACCTTTTTGGCCCCGAAGTGGACCGCCTGGAAGAGGCTCTCGAGAACCTCGCCGAGTACCAGCCCGTGACTTCCGCCGAGATGCAGGCCGTCTACAAGGCGATGGCAAGTGAGTTCAATGGCTCGGGGCACTGGTACACCTGTGTCAACGGGCACCCGTTTACGGTCGGCGAGTGCGGGATGCCGATGGAGCAGGCGCGGTGCAACGAATGCGGCGCGCCCGTGGGCGGCCGGAACCACACGAACGCCGAGGGCGTGGTTGCCGCCACAGAGATTGAAGAACTCGGTCGGGATATGGGCAGGATGGCAGTTTAGTAAGAGAGTTGAGTACGGGAGGGAGCTGGGTACAGTGTGATAACCCTTTGCGTGTGATTGGAGTGTGTGATTGGAGGTTGTTCCGTCTGTGACGACATAAGATTGCCTTGTTGTTTGTCGTGCTACTGGTCATGTACGCAGCATCCATGGTCGCAAATAAGAAAACAGGAAATCCATGTCTCAAGATGATGAGTAGCGTTTGTGTTGATGTTCCTGGTGGTGCCTCATTTTGAGTTGTATTTTGCTGTGCTTGTGCTTTTACTCTGTTCTATATTCCGTTTAGTATTTCTCTGTAATTTGTTCTTGAATCCGACGAGGAAGATACTTGGCGGACTTTGACGTGTGCTTTCTCGCAGCACGAAGAATAAAGGCCGGCCATAAAATTGCCCCAAATCAAGGTTCAAGCATGCGTATCTTATTTACCGGATAAAGAAAATATACAAATAAGTAAGGTTCGTAAACAGTCTCAGTAACAAAGTGGCTTTGATCTGATAAGGGACGTTGTGGCTTGTACATTTAGCGCCGATGGGGAGTCTTAGCGGCACGTAGCGCGAGAGATGTGCTAATCAGACAGCATAAACAAAGCCCCTGTGTTTTTTTTTTTTTTTTTTTTCCCTTGGGCATCAATTTGCAACGCATCTCGCCCGCACCGTACTGCAAACACCGCCCGCAAGATCAATCCACGGCGGTATAAATGTGAAATCCATGAAACCATTGTAGGAATTGCCAGCGTAGACGTCAATAATGAGGTTATTTCCTCCTACCCGACTTTACTTTTGGCGCCGCGTACGGAGAGCATCTACGTTACCGAGACGTGTGTTTGAAGAGATACCACAAGTACCGCACATCGTCCGAAGCCGGCCAAAAAATGATCTTGGCCATTAGTACGACCGACGTGTCAGTTGTAGTCTTTTGAGCGTTAGGATGAAGTGGCGAAAAGTCTGTTACAACTTCATAGTCACGGCGTTTCCTACAGAACCTTATATCTACAGAACCTTATATTTCCATCCTCCTTTAAATTTCCCCCTTCTGGCTCTCTTTCCTCCAATTTTCTCTCTCGTCTCTTCCCCCCCCTCCCATCCTTCCTTTCTTTTTTTACCAACTCCGGCCAACCTTCATCTTCAGTTCCCTTTCTTTCCACCAGCGTTACTTTCTTTCACAACACCACCTGTCTCCTTCCACCTACACCTTTCAAAATGAAGCTCTCAAAGTCTCAGGCAGCTGCCATCCTCCTGTTCCTGTCCAATGCGGGACAGGCCAGCCCTGTCCGTAGCAACACAACGGACACGTTCACCGGAAATACAACCGCCGCCCCGATGGCCGCCACGACACAGCAACGGACGCTCGAGCCCCTGCACGGATACTCCCCTCGTTCCAGACGGGGTCGTGGGGCCCGGGGCCGCCCGGCCGTCGATCCCCACGCCAGTGGAGCGCACGGCAACTGGGAGGCGATGACCAACCAGCATGCCGTTTCGCCCCGTGATGTGGACCCGGAGGCCGACGACATCGAAACATACGACATGGTGGCCAGCGACGGCGCCGACATGGACGAGGTCACCGACGTCCCCAAAGGCATGGACGATTCAGAGTACACCGAAACACCGGAAGCCCTCGAAGACACCGCAGTGACCAAGGGTACAGAGGATCACGAAGCTACCGAAACTACCAGCAACAACGACACCGCCACCCCTGCCCCCACTACTACCACCACCCCCACCACCGCCGCTGCTGACACCACCGCAACCACCACCACTGCCGCCGACCTGGCCACTGCGGCCGCTGCGGCCACGGCCGCCACAACCACCAATGCCGCCGCCGCCACCAATGAGGCCACCACCGTGGACGGTGAAGACGCGTACTACGATGCCCCCTTCTGGGACGAGATCGTGCACAAGTGGCGCGAGAGCCGCAAGTACCGCAAGCTGGCCAAGGCCAAGGCGGCCGCCGCCAAGGCGGAGGCCAAGGCCATGAAGGCCCAGGCCAAGGCCGAGCTGGCGGCGTCCAAGGCCAAGGCCAAGGCGGACATGGCCAAGGCCGAGGTGGAGATGCTGGCCAACGGCGGGCTGCCGTAGACGCCCCCACTGGGCCAAGGCGGGCCATCCCCAGATGGCCTTCCGTGCACCTGGTGGCGGTGGTCACGGACAAACTCGAGTCTTCGGCTCTCCTCTCACTTCTTCCCCGAGACCGTGTCTCGTTTCCCCACTCGCTCTTCTAAAAGTTCTGGATATGTGTTACTTTTTGTTATTCAATCGTTTTGTGTTCTTGATACCCGTCGTCCGATTGTAGGGCGACAGCTCTTGCTTATTCGTGTACTTGTTTTGTTAGTTGAGGTTAGTTTGGGCAGGCGTCTTTAGTCTTTGGTCAATGGTATTTACTGCAGTAGAAAGTAACAAAAAAAAAATTGTACCACACCCCATTTAAAGTGTTGTCACTTCAAACATATGCTCATGTCGTTCGTAGTCTTGTTATGTACTGTTGCGTATTGTTGCATACCGTTACATCCTGTTGTATACTGTATATCCTAATCCAAAAGAGAATTTGATCTGTCGCTGTCGTGCAGCTACTACTGTTCTTCAACGAACTGGGCGTCGTCTGTCCACACACCCGCAAACGACCCCTCGTCGGACGACGCGCCGCACCGTCCCTGCCCCCGGCGTCGACTTCGACTGTGGTGCCACCCGTCGAGGCGCAGACTCATCAGCACGCCGGCCATTGTCTCGCCGTCCACGGCCAAGTCCTCGCGTCGGGTGCTGTCCGCCAGCAGACGGTCCATGTACGGAATCGCTTCGGCCGTGTGCAGAACGTGTGCAATGCGGGCGTGCAGGCAGAGCAGCTCCCGTGCAAGCGGACCCGGACGGGTCGGTAGCCTCCATGGCTCTTGCAGGGGCTCGTCCGTTGGGTTCGACAGCGGGTTGTGTAATGGACGGACAACCCACTCGTTGGCTGCCATGCCCTCTGTCGTACCAGATAGTGCAAGACCACCAGACGGTTCAACGGCAGTCTCAAAACGTCTGAAGCGTTCGCTCCATGTGCGGGGCAGTGCAATGCTATTCGCGACGGTGTCGCGGGCGGCGCGCTGCAGCAAAGCGACGGCATGAGGGTCGAGAAAGTGGGTGAGGTAGTGAGCCAGATGGCGGGCAGAGTCCGGGGCGTCGTCGTTGTCGTCATCATCCATGTTGGTCAAGGGCGACGGCGGGAAGATGTAGGTCTGGACGGGAGCGTCGTCAGATGCCGGGGCGCGTTTCCGGCCGCCTCGCCTGGTATAACTGACGTCGACGTCGACGTCGCTATCGCTATCGCTGTGACAGTCACTGTCAGAATCTGGCACCACCGACGAACACTCGGCAATGGCCATCACTGTCGTCGCGGTGTTGTGTTAGCAAAGGAAAGGGATGCCGCCAAAGGCAAGGCGAGACATACGCGGCAGAAACATGTGCGTAACAATGTTCTCGGCGACGGCCTGCTGCACAGTCTCGGTCTGAAGACACGAGGCCACAACACGCTGGCCCATGCCTACGAGATCAAAGCTGCTGGTCGGGTCGGCATCGTCGACCACAGAGACGACAACGCCAGCGCCGCCCTGGTCGCAGCGGACCTTGATGGCCTTTGTCCCTGTGCCCAGCTTACCGAGAGCCGGCAGCAACAGGTCGCAACGAAAAGGCGCGCTGGCATGGGCCGCAATGGTTGGCCTTACGTCTTTCGGACCCCGGTTGACCTCAATGCCGGTTTCCAGACCATCGTCTTGGCCGGTCTCCAGGATGAGGCCAAAGTCCCCAGGCGCCAGTTCCGGCATATTTTTCAGAGCCGAGACACACGAGTCAAGGCTGCGCGTCGAAACGTCCCGCGTGGTACGCCATGGGCGGTCGGTTCATGCTCTACTATGGTGTATGGCTGTTTGGGTTGTCCCCGAGCGAGAGATGACGTTCAAGGCTAAGCTTGCATAACGCAACGCCCCATACAACCCCACAGTTAGCGATAAGAGATAAGTAGCACGTGGTATGTCACATGCAACTCCAATCAAAGGGCGCCTGGCTGGCGGCCCGGGTTACCGCTACAATTGTCGGCTTTAGCCCACGCCCGAAACTCCGCGGCCTGCCGCTTGCTGTTTTGGGACACGGGGTCCTGGCCGTGGTTTACCCGACGTTCTGCCGGCCGCCGTCTGGTCTGGGCACTTCGATCTCCATCGCCCTTCTCCAACGAGCAGCATTGACGCCCTGCCAGCACTTACACCACTGGCGTGCAGCATCCCCAATTCGAAGCTCAATTGACATGGTCCTCTGTGGAGGCGGAGGCTACGAGACCAGTATGGGGTAGCTTCTCGTGGGGAATGGGATGGATGGAATTCTTTTCCACCTCGTCTTGCTTCTTTTTTTTTGTTTTCTTCCTCTTCTTACCCTTTTACTCTTTTACTCCTCTAGTTCTGCCGTCTCACCCCCGACTTTCTCCCGTCCCGTCGCTCACCGCGTCTTGCACCCTGCAATTTCCTCGAGTCACGCGCAGCCATGCCGGATGACGGGCTGCATGCCCCGGCCGCCCCCCAGAACCCCCAGAGCCCCCATCCCTCCAATGCCCTCAGCGCCAGGCGGCAGACAGCCACCACGCCATCGCGGAAGGGGCCCTACCGCCCTGCCGGTCCACGCCATCCCACAGACGCACGTGGCGCAGACACAGGGTCAGCCATGACAAACAACGCGGCTGGGCCGGATGCTGCGCCGAACTGCCGGGGTATTGCGCTGGCGGATGCTAGGAAGAGCGCAAAGGCCGCCAAGGGCACGAAGGGCACAAAGGATCCAGCGGGCACCGCGCAGAAGAGTCACGATGTCCTGTCACGCCACGGACGACCACAGCAAGCACGGGTACGGACAAAGCGTCTACCGTCCAACGAGGGCGTTCATGTTCCTCCCACGAACCACACCGACGATATAACCGCTCCTGCGTCACCGGCATCGCATCGCTCTTCGTCCGCCTTTTCTCCGCCTTCACCGTCTCCTTCTTCCCCGTCGTCTGCCGACCGTCCCGACCGACCACCCCCCAAGAAGCGCAAGGCTGCCTCGCCTGCCCCGGCCGACGACGCCGACCCTCTGATGGCCACACAACAACGCATGGGCAGCAGCAACACCGGCAGCAGCAGCACCAATGGCCGACTGACGCGCATCCGCAAAGCCTGCGACATTTGCCGTATGCGCAAAGTGAAGGTGAGCCGACCGTCTTGCGACGACGTTCGACGTCCATGTCCGCACGTGTACTAACAACGCATGCCGCCGTCGCCAGTGTGACGGTGTTTCGCCGTGCAAGCCGTGCCAGAGCCTCGGCGCCCAGTGCACGTTCCAGTATGTGTCGCGTCACCGGGGGCCAACGAGTCGGTTTGCAGCCGGCAGTGCCTGGAGTGCAGGCGTGGCGGCGTCCACCAGCGGAGGAGCATCAGCAGCAGGACGAGGAAATGGAAATGCAACCGCGAATGCAGACACCACGCAGGATGTGCACATTCACAACAGCCACGATGGCTTCACCGACACCAGCGATGTCTTTGCCGCCCTCTACATGATGCCCCAGCCCATGACTCTCCCGCAGGCACCGCCACTCCCCGAAGCCATGGCCTCTCTGCCGCCACAGCTTTCCATGTTCCGCACCGACAGCAGCATGGCGCCGCCGCCAATGCATCCGCATTCACCGTCCTCGGTCGCCTCCGGTGCGTCCATCCCGTCCGTCGGCTCGGCCGCCTCACCATCGATGCCGTCCGTGCCCTACTCCAACAGCTTCTTTGATGCAGTCGCGACCAACGCACGACACAGCCCGGCCGCCGCGTCTGTCCGCCTCGCCAACCCGCCGCACGTCAACATCTACCCGCGCATGCCGCGGCCCCAGCTCAACCGCCAAGCCGTCCCGCCGCCGCCGCCGCCGCCGCCGCCACAAAACCCGCAACATCAGTTCCCGCCGCTGCCCCCGCTGCCGCTGCAGTTCCACCACGCGCCGCAAGCCGCACAGGCCGCCGCCCAGCCGCAGTCCAAGAAGACGCCGCTCAACAGCGACGCCATCGCCCCGCTGCACGTCCTCGAGCTGCTCGTCGACGACTTCTTCACCTACATCCACCCGCTCATCCCCTTCCCCCACGAGCCCACATTTCGCCGGCGCTTCTCGCACGCCGACACCCGCCAAGAGCCCGGCTTTCTGGCGCTGCTGGCCGGCATGATTGGCTGTCTCGCTGCGTCGTTCCCGCGCAGTGTGCGCGCCCACCTCAAAACCCGGGCAGGCCTTGGCGGCGCCGGTGCCGGTGCCGGTGCAGGACCGGCGTCGTTTACACGCGCCGTCTACATGGTGGCCTGCTGTCGCGACGTGGCCCTGGCGGCGCGCGGTGCGGCGTTTTACACCAAGGCGGTGCTGAGTGTCGACGATGCCGCCACGAGTTACTTTTTAGGGCTGGCTGCTGGCTACACCTTTGACTGGCACCTGTGCAGGCGGTTCATGGCCGAGGCCATGTCGTTTGTGCAGGAGCTTGGGTTCCACCGCCGACGACCGACTGACGCGGACACGGCGACGCACCACCAGCCCGCCGCCATGGCCGCCGCCCTGGCCGCCCTCGGCAGCCCCCACGGCGCCACCGGCACGCAGCGCCGCTTCAGCCACGTCGAGGACCAGATCGGCAAGCGCATCTTCTGGATCCTGTACCTGGCCATGCGCTCGCTCATCCAGCTGGGCGCGACGCTCAGCGAGACCCCCCTGCCGCCCTTTAACAACGCCCGTCCGTTCCCCGACCTGCCCGCCGAGGTCGACGACGCCTACATTGAGCCGGACGTCATCCACCCGCAGCCCGCCGGCACCGTCTCGCTGATTACGGGCTTCAACAAGGTCATCCAGATCTACGCCACGATGGACCCCATTGCCACCATGGAGTACGCCTGCGGGCTGCACCAGGTGCCCGTGGCGGCGCAGCGGGCCATGTTTGTCGACGCGCTGCAGGCCGCCAAGGCCATCACGGCCACCCTGCCGGACGAGCTGTACCTGCCCCTGCCCGGAAGCGGCGGGCTGGCCATGGACGGCGGCGACCACGCTCACGGCGGTGCCGAGCTGTTTTACGACGACCTGCCGGGATACCGGTACTACCCGCCGGAGTGTGATGTGGATGCGACGACGACGACGACAACGACGACGAGCTATGGAGCGACACGGCGGGACAGCAACCGCAGTACGCTAAGCAACGGGAATGCGCACAGCTATGGTTATGGTGGTGGCGGTGGCACCGCAACAACCCCCCGCCCCGACGCCCTCCGCCCCGACGACCTCCGGTCCCTGCTGACCAACCACCCGGCCCGTCGCCGCCAGGTCCAGTACGACATCCAAAAGACCAACATTTACGCGTCCCAGCTGGCCACCCGCTCCTACTATGTCGAAATGTACCTCCACCTCGGGGACGACGCCGCCGACACCGACGACACGGACGTGACCGCAACCGTCGACAACCCCATGCGCGGCGAGCGCCAGCGCATCGTCCACTCGCTGCTCTTTGTCCTCGCCGCCATCCCCCAGTGCAACATGGAACCCAACGGCAGCGCCCTCATCAACAAGATCCGCCAAGTCGCGTCGACCCTGCTGTCGGTCAAGACCACAAAACCGGGCGTCGACCATGCGACGACAAGCGCAAACGACGACAACAACAACAACGGCGTCGTCGACGACGAAGCCGCCATGGAGGCCCAGCTGATGCGCTTCTTGGACATTCTGATGCGCCTCGAGCGCACGGGAGGCCCTGGCCCCGCCGGCGGCGTCATGGCCGCCATGGGCGTGACGAGCCTGGACAGTCTGGCAGGCATGAACATTCCGGGACTGGGTGGTTTGGGCGGCGGGGGCGGCGGTCTGGGAGGTATGGCCAGCATGGCCTCGAGCATGGCCTCGAGTATGGCCTCCAGCATGGGCCTGTCTGGCATGTCTGCACTGTCTGGTCTGTCCGGCCTCTCCGGTTTCTCCGGCCTCTCTGGCCTGTCCGGTACTGCCGGCACGCAGGTCGACGACGAAGAAGAAGAGCTCCGAAGCTGGGCCAGTCTCCGCGAAGAGCAGATGCGCTTTGCCGCCAACGGCGGCTTCCTGGGCCACTACAGTGTGTAGTGCAGTGAGCAATGAATGAAATAAAAGATATGAGAGAAAATGGAGTTTAGGACTTTGGGTTCGCATATTGGGATTGCTTTTTGGGCATTGGTTACCTTGTCACGGATTGGACACATACGACTGGGTATTTACGATACAATGGATAGAATCATAATGAATAAAAGTGAATTTTACATCAAACGAAGGGTGGCGTGAAGAAGAGCATCAACGGACTGTGAAAACTGACGTGAACACTCTCTTCACGCTAACCATTTTGCCCCACTGCTGTCATTGTTGTCATTTTTGTTGGCATCGTGAATGCTCACCTCTTTTTCACTTTCCTGACGACCAGCCTGGCTGCAAGCCATTTTTCGACAGCACTCTTCCACACACACAGCTGCAGCATCTCAATTCTATCCTACATACAGGCTGACTGTGAGTGCCGTTTTTTAGCCCATCTTCTCTAAGAAGAACACCTTCAACATATTGACAGAATCTTTTGCTCGCAGTTCCACCAGACACTGAACACCTTATGCCGACATACAGTCAAGCCCGTGACTCGCTTAGGTCGCTCTACCCTAATGTCAATGCAGACGACCCGAGCGATCCTGGCGCGGAACATGTCAAGAAGATCGTCGCCCTCATTGACAGATTCTTTCACTTGAAATTTGGTCGCACTAGTTCCGCCAGGAACGAAAATCGAAATACAGTGGACGTGCTCTATGACTTCCCAACCTTTAAAAAGCTTCTTGCCGCAAAAATTTCACATTGGAAGGAGGTGAGACACATGGACCGGGACATTCACGACGAAGACAAGAAAGTCACCAAAGACGACCTGGCTGCATTGCTCCCGACCCACGAAGAGATCCTTGCCTTTCGCGTCTTGACCTCCGCCCGCGTGGACATTACGGACATTGGAGCCGACCTGCATTCTGAGAAAGATGCGGCCTATCTTCTCGCTCCAAAAGTGTTCGACAAAGAACAATCCGTCGCCGAGATCGATGCTCTCGTCTTGCAACGCGACAACATCGACGACAACACCATGGCCGTCGTGGCGCAGGCGGAGAAGCTCTCCGAAATCATGACCGCGGAGCTGCAGACCGTCCAGAAGCAAAAGGCCGAGGCGGCAAAGAAGGAGGCCATTCTTCTGGAGGGACTCAAGGGCGTCAGGGGTATCTTGGCCAGCATGACCCAGAGCTGACTTAAAGAGTTGAAGACGTCGAATCTTTCACCGTGCGTATTGGTGAAAAATCTAGTTCACAGAGAGTCTTTGCTGTGAGGGCTGCAAAAGGACAAGGACAGTACTTCAAGATACGGAGCAGAGGCTGGACAAGTTTTACTTGAAAATGGATAAAAAATACATTTAATAAATGCAACTTGCGGTCAAGTAACATGGATTTTAATAGACCCTAAATTAATCGAAAATGGAGCTGAACAAACGTTTACTGGCCTGTTCACGTTGTGCCTGGTGTCTGCCAATACCTACATGCCATCATTAAACAGACCAAAGACATTGTCAAGAGGTAATGGAGACGGAGATGTTGTATCGTCGCAATCGTTTTATTTAGGGGAACTTGGACATTCGTTCTTTCCTCGCAATTCTAGAAGTGGTTTGCACCTCGCTCCTTCCTCCTACGCTCTTTCCCTGGTCGTCCATGAGGACATTCTACCCCTTTTCTAGAGCAAAACCTTGTTGGACTCCAAAGACATTCGATTTCTCCTCATCGGCATCCATTTGCAAGCCGAAGTTCAAATCACCAAATCATTCGCCAAGAAGCCCCGGATCGTCATCGAGCATCACGAAAATTAACAAACCCAGTCAAGCCGCATAATTAACAGTAAGCCAGTTATCTATCTGTGCAGCCTCTATGTAGGTAGAGCTAACATGGAAGATGGAAATCACGCAGAAATCACACAGCGTCCTTTGCCTGATGAGCTCCTCACAGAATTCCAAAGATTGCCCTACGAATCCGTCCAAGACACCGAGCGATAAGGAAGCAACTCTCCGAATTCAGGCCGGCAATGACGGCATTGTTGTCGCACTCATCAGGACCACCTTGCAGATCGACAGCGTCCTGAGAACCTGAGAATCACCAAGGAGACACTTTCGGTGGAACAATAAAATAGCGACGAGAGACAAGGGCACAGGATGCACCTTGGTATCACCAACAGGCTTTCCACGGCCCCCACCCGTGCGTTGTCCTTCTGTCGACATCGTTGCTCGATCTATCCCTGGCCAGTGTCCCATCGCATTTTGCGTGCTCACGTTTTACGTCACTTGCCAGCCACCCGTCGTTCGTACTCGTCTTCCCTGCCTTCGCTGTCGTCACTGCCTTGACAGTGCCCGGTCTTTTATCGTTCAATACCTGCTCGACGATCATTGTCTACATACGGGAATATGCGCTCTCCCTTGACCCTCGCACCATTGGCTAAATCGACTTGCACCAACAGACACGGGCTGCAGTAACACGGCCACATTCTGCAGCCAAACATGGACAGGGGATGGCACCCATCACCAACAGAGTTGGCACTAACCAGCCTCGCTGCAGCTACCCGCATACCATCACATCCCGAATGCAACATGCGATGTAAGATGTCAAGTTGACTGCTTGTGACAGCTTGTGACACCTGCCCAACGACGCAGCCGATGCAACCGATACAGCCAACACGGCCAACCTTTTCCAGCCTTTTGTCTGCTCCCATTCGTCTTTTGCTTGTACCTCCGCTCAAATAAAGTGTGCTTTCCGTTCGTTCAAAAGCGCCGACTCCCGAAATATTGCCAACCTCTCATTGCTCGTTTGCTGACTTCCCTTTGTTTGAATCGTTTTCGGCTCAATTCTCGTCACTTGAAACTGGCCATTCCCAGCGCTTGAATCAAAAGCCGATGGCCGTTACCTTCTCACAGGCTCAAGCTGATTCCCGGATTCACCCATCCTACGCAGAGTGTTGTTCATTATGGACCTCAATGATGTTCACATTCTGCAGAGAAGGCCACTGATGGGCAGGGCCGGTGTTTTCGTCACGGGCATCGCCAACTCGGCCACAAACGCTGCTTCCAACGGAGATGGTCTGCCAAATCTCAACCTCAGTAATGGCACGTGCTATTCCGCGCCCGGCAAGCAAATGGACAGCCGCTTTATTCCCTGTGGCAACGCCGCCGCCGGGATCCAGACCTGCTGCTGGGAGGGCGACAACTGTCTGTCTGACAAAGCCTGCTTCGGCATCCACGACGGCGGCTACAGCACGTACTTGGCCGGCTGCACCGACGCCGAATGGGACATGAGCGATCCTGGTGTCAGCGCTGCTTGTCCCGTCAAGCCAGACCCGTACGGCTCAGAGCCGTGGGTTGGTCTGGCCTACTGTGGCAACAACGACACCGGACACGAGCAGTGGATCCCGTGCCCGCAGGCCGACTCGCCGACGACGATGCGGTCCCCGGGCCCCTGCGTATGCCCAACGATTACACAGCAGCGCATTGTGGCCTTTACAGACGGACCCACGCTGGGGTCCTATGCCAGCCTGCCGACGAGTCCCGGTGGGAGCATTATGTGGTTCCCGCCGTACTCGCCGACGTACGCAGTGACGGCGACGGATGCGTTGGGGGGGAAGGGAGGATCATCGTCATCAGGCGGGCCACCAAAATCAACATCCAGCACGCCTATGCATAAAACATCTTCTACACCGTCCACGTCGCCGTCCACGACACCATCCACGTTATCATCCACATCTCCCTTAAAGTCAACATCGACATCACCTTTGAAAACAACATCGATATCACCATCCACATCACCATCCACATCACCACCCACATCACCACACACGCCACCACCCACGCCACCACCCACGCCACCATCCACATCATCGCCCACGTCACCCTCCCCATCACCATCCACATCATCCACCAAGAACACATCCTTAATCGTTGGTGTCAGTGTGGGCGTCGTTGCATTTGTGGTTTTGGCTCTCTTGGGCGCATTTTACTTTCTCAAGAAGGCCAGGTGGTGGCGGCAACGGGGAGCAGCAGACCAGCTCGAAGGGGCGGTTGGCGGCAACGGGGGACCGGCCGGGTTTGGTGGCGGTTATATGGATGGAAAGCCGACAACTGGCGCCGACTTCAAAACGATGGGGGCATCGACTTTTCCGGATACGTACATGTCCATTGCGGTTCCGGAGTTGGAGAACCGGCCGGCAAGACCTTGGTCTCTGCGGTCAGAGCTTGACGGTGCAACTGCTACCGCTACCGCACCGACTGCCAACAAGAACGATACCCGGACCAGCATTGGCACATTGCTGTCTTCACCGCCGGCCTCTCCTCCGCTGATGGGAGATTTGTACGAGAGTTCGACGGTAAGCAGCCTACACGGCCAACTAACGGGACAAACAACAGGGCAGACTGCAGCCAACGGTTGGAACAGAGGCAGCCAACATCCAGGAGCGCCGACTGTTGCGACACTTGTGGAGCTGGAAGGGTAATATGCTGTTCTTTTGTTGTGGACTTTTCTGATTTTCGTCGGCAAATACCACTTTCCTAATGTTTATTCACATTTTCTCTATGCTTTTGTGAGTGAAACTAATCATTATGATACTTTTGCAAGACAAGTACCACTAGCCAACAAATACACTTATTTACTTGAGTTGATTTCTTTATGAGTAGGAATTACCCCGAGAATAGTTGTTATGCTTGGCACGTCGACGGATAAAGAGTGCATACTACTGCTGTCAAATGTGGCCTTCCTACGACAGTGTATTGTTACGGTCTGTGCTATGTCGTCACCTACCGCAGAGTGCAAAAGCGGATCAAATACCAGTTCGACAGGCCTGCAGGCCTACACACCCAATCTACATCTGCGCCTCGGCCGCCTTGTCGAGCACGTCCATGTGGTGCCCGTCGAGGAATAGATCGACCTTGGTGGCGGCAAACTTGCGGGCCGAGACGTTCTGCTCGAACAAGACGTCGAGTTCGGCGGGCGTGCGCCCTCTTGGCTCCGGCAGGCGGAAATAGGTCCAGACCAGACCGACAAAGCAGATGCCGCCCCAGATGAAGCCGCCCTTGCCCTTGAGGTCCCACGCGGTGGGGTTGAGGATGGCCGGGTTCAAAAAGATGACACCGATGGCGACGATGTTGTAGCAGGTGCGGGCGAGGACGACGGTCTTGATGCGCAGGCGGGTGGACGGGATCTCGGCGACAATGGAGTAGCAGACGGGGCCGACCGACATGTCGTAGACAAAGATCCAGACGACGAGCAGCGCACCCGACGCATAGCCAATGGCGCTGTACTGCGGCGTGCCGGCTGCAAACGAGGGAATGGCGAGGAAGCCGACGGCCAGCAGGAGGACACAGAGGGCCGACAGGCCCCCAATGTACAGGGTGCGGCGGCCGACGTAGCGCATGACCCACCAGGACAGCAGCGTGCCGACGAAGCCGACGGCGTTGATGCCGACGCCAAAGTCAAAGGCCTTGTCGGGGGCGAAGCCGGCCTGCTCGAGGAAGTAGACAATGTTGAAGGCAAAGTAGATGCCGCACGAGACCTGGACGACCCAGGCGGCGCAGGCGATCTCGGTGCGCCGGCGGTCGGTCCCGCGGACGCAGTCCCAGTAGGACACGCCCGCGCCGTGGAGCTTTTCCTGCTCGTTGGTGAGGACAATGAGGGCGAGGGCGTCGTCGATGCGGGCGGCCGGGTGGGCGGACAGCCGTCGCAGCGCCGCTTTGGCGTCGTCGAGGCGGCCCTGGCGGACCAGCCACCAGGGCGACTCGGGCGCCAGGACCACGGCCACGATGATGGGCACCGGCCACACCCACTGGACGGCGTAGGGGATGCGCCAGGACCAGTCGTCGGCGCGGCCCAGCAGGCCGCGGACGACGCCGATGGCGACCAGCTGGCCCACGACCCAGCAGAGGTTGACGTAGGTCGTCAGGTAGGGCCGCAGCACGGTCGGGCTCACGTCGGCCGCGTACGTCGTCGTCAGCGTCTGGAACGCGCCCCAGGGCAGGCCGCAGAGCACGGACCCGGCAAACAGCATGCCCACGTTCTGCGCGAAGACGAGGACGAAGATAAAGGCGACCATGAGCGCCAGCGCGCCCAGGATCGTCGCGCGGTACCCGAACCGGTCCGCCAGCAGGCCCGACGCCACGAGGCCCAGAATCTGGCCGACCTGGCTGCCGTTGGCCAGCCCGGACTGCCACCGGGCCGAGATCTGGTACGACGACCCGTCCGCCAGCGGCTGCCCGAAGCGCTTCTGGAACGCCGGGTACCCGTAGAAGCTCGACAGCAGGCTGGTGTCGTAGCCCTCCATGATGATGGCCAGCGACATGATCATGCTGAACAGCATGGCCCGGCCGTACACGCGCACGGCCGCCGTGAGCGTCAGCGCGTGCTCGAACGCGGCGGCGCGCTGGGCGCCCTGCACCAGTTCGGGCAGGTCGGGCACGGTCGCGGCCATGCGCAGCAGGGCATGGTCGTCGATGCCGATGCCGTTGCCGGGGTTGGCAGCCGATGCAGCAGCGGACGCAGGGACCGGCGGCGGCGGTGAGTCGGTGGGTTCGGCCATCTCGCAGTGTTCAGCGTGCGTGACCTTGGTCGACATGTTATTGGAGCTCATGATGATATGATCTAGGGCGAAGAAGAAAAGGATGCGCGGGAACCTTGTCCGAAAGGACAAAAAGATGCGGACCGGCACTCTTTACTTTATACACTTTTCTTTTTTGTTTTTACGAGTCTTTTTGCCTTGAGCTCTTTTTCTTCATTATGATCGGTTTGTGTGTTAGTCGGATATATCTTTGTAATGCCGCGAGAACGACGAATGGGGGCACCAGAATCGGCTGGTTCGACAGAAGAGTCAAATGGGCGAGGCAGTGGACGTTGAGGCGAGCGTCAAACACAACATCCCACGGGCCTCTCCGCAAACGAGTATGGGGCAGCCGCGGGGAACGACAAAAGACAGAACCAGACTAGACCGGGCTGAGACGTGTGACCGAAGGAGGCAGTCTAACTCAATCGGCTGCGTGTAGCATCACGGCTTTCGTTCGTCGGCCCTACATTGGACGAATAGGAGGGCGCTGTCTGGGGGCGGTCTAGACTGAGGGGGATTCAGGCCAACACGCGGCAGTGGGAATGGCCACGAGAGCCGAGAACAAAGTCTCCGAGTGAAGCGAAAAAAAACAAGCGAGATGATGGTCGTCAAAAGGCGTCCAATGTCCAGCCAGACCTGCATGCATGTCGTGCCATTCTGCAAATAGCGGCGCTTCACTACCCCGGATTGACACGAGCTCATGCGTCTCACCTCGTCCCCGTGGGGAAATATGCTCGGCACAGACGGTGTAGATGGGATACGAGAAGGAGAGCTAGAGTACTTGTCACTGTGGTAGAAACTGGAAAAACAGCGAACAATTGTCCTGACAAGGATACTTTGGTATCTTGGGCAGGTTGGCCAACCCCGGGGGCTCTGCAACGAGGTGAGCGGAGGCAATTATGATGCATAATTCCTCATCGTCTCCTTTTCGTTCCAGACTCTCCGCCTCAAGGTGACCCCAAGTGTGCCAAGGCGCGCCTTTTTTCTCCCCATGGAGAGCCGAGTGCCGTTTCGCAACATTCGGCACCTGTCAACACGACTCGTCGGACCGACAATGGACCAATCGGACGTCGTTGGCGATTCTATACCGAGGGTCGCTTCGGCCACAGCAACGCATCCATCACGATCGTTGCAAGCGCCACTGTGACCCATGTCGCGCAATATTGCAATTCGTCTGTCCGTTGTGGCCATAGTCAATAGTATGACACGCCCGAATTAAAAATACAAATTATCCATAACCTACATACGGGCCTTGGCCACCGCCTCCTCGTCACACACCCCCCATGGCGCATCCATAGCGCTGCTGCAGGGCCACCACCTTGTCGCGAAATTACGCGCGCTCGTCGGGCCGCAGCTTGTCGAAGCGGAACAGGAAGCGCACCAAAAACACCAGGTCGTCCAGCCGGTCGCGCCCTGGGCGGCCCGCATCGCCCAGCAGCAGGACGTCCGCAATGGTGGTCGTAATCTCAAACAGCTTGGTCAGGATGCCGCTGCCGTGGGTGGCGATGCTGGCGGCGCTCTCGAGGCGGCCGACGAGCCCGCGCAGCTGCGCCGACAGGCGGTCGGCCGGGAAGTGTAGCGATAGGCCCTCGTGGGCGGTGGTGGGCGGCGCCGACCGCAGCAGGCCGCGGGCCAGGGCGAGCTGCCACACGAGCGTGCGCAGCCACAGCCGCGTGATGAAGATGTCGACGTGCTGCAGCTCGGACAGCGTGGCGGCCGTGCTCCTTGCCTCGTCCTTTTGTTCCTCCGCGTCGAGCTCCGCCTGTTTGCGCTCGACCCAGGCGGCCGTCATCGGCGGCGGCGTGGCCCGCCACGGACAGAGCGGTGCGGCGCCGCTGTCGCCGTCGTCGCCGTCGTCGCCGTTGCCTTCGGTGTCCTCGGTCCAGTACTGCAAAAAGGTGTCGTCCAGGACGCAAAACAAGTCGATGAGACGCCCAAACCCGGCGTCCACGTGGGCCGGGATCGTCGGGTCCGCCCGCGGCCGGCCCGACAACAGCGGTGGCAGCACCGACGGCCGTCGGCCGGACACGATGTAGAGGTACCGCTCGTGCAGGAAGCATTCCCAGTAGAGCCGCTGGCAGCGGGCGATCTCGTAGGCGGGTGTGCTGCTGGGCAGCTTGAGGGTCTGCAGCAGGGCAATGGCCTCGCGGAGCATGACAAAGCCGCGGTCAAACAGGCGCGTCGAGATCATGCTCATCTCCAGAAAGACGCAGGTCATGATGCGCTTGACGGTGGCGCGGAGGTCGCCCAGCGTGGCACAGGTGGACAGCGCGGTCTCGGATGCGCGGTGGGCCAGCAGGCCGCGCTGCATGAGGTCGGACATGAGGGCAGGCGACGCAGGCAGTGTTCCTGTCTGTGTGGGTGTGGGTGTGGGTGTGGGTACGGCGACAGGGCGTATAGGCGAGCCAGCAGGACCCAGGGTATGCGTACGCCCCGTCTGAATAAAGATCATCGTAATGGCGGCAAACGAGTAGACGAGCGCGGCGTCGTCGTCGGCTGCGTGCATCGCTGCGACGGCATCGCGGATCTCGGCCGGCGTGATGATGGGGTTGACAGGGTAGACGACCTGTTCGTAGTCGGCAACCAGTGAGAGAAAGAAGGACGCAGAGTACGGGAGGTGGCCGGGGGGACTGGGAGAACATGGAGAACTGGGCGACGGGGGAGACCTGCAACAGTCTCGCAAGGTCGTGTCGACCGTCGTCTCTGTTGGCGATCGCGACCGAAGCTCTGGATAGCGCGTTGTGGGCGGTGCCGCCTGCTTCAGCTGTTGGACCCGCGCGCCTCTTGTTCCCGCCCGGCGTTTCGCAATAGGCGGCGCAAACGCACAGGTCAAGCCGAGATGCGCACACTGCGTACAGGCCGGCCCAACGCGACCGTCGTCGTCGACACAATCATCACGGGCGGGATTCCGGACGCCGCTGCACTTGACCTTGCGGAAGCGACAGCTGCCACAGGCGACCGTGGCCCGGGGCTTGCGGGGTGGAGAATGGGGCATGCTGGACAACATGGTGGATGGGAGTGCATGTGTTGTAGTGTCGTGTGTTGTATTGTCGTGTGTCGTAGTGTTCAAGACGTGGATGGTAGACATTGGGAGAAGCGATGCGTCGGTGCTGGTTGACGTTGTGCCATCGGCTACCGCGGAAGTCGATCGAAGTCGACTGTGCAGTCTGTCGTCGACGGCCTACATGACAGATCAAGGCACTATCGAAGAAAAGCCTGGGCTGGCTCCTTCACTAAGACCAAAGAGACCATGTGAGGGGACGCCGTGAGACGACGATGTGGGCCCGCGGCTTTTGCATTCCGGGGATAACACTACAGTACAATGCATCGTATGGGGAAATGTAGGTGTGCTCGGTGTCTGTGTCTGTTGTATTGCTGTATGCTCTTTGTCCTGCGTGATGCTCATGGAGAGATGTCTCTTGGCCATGGATTGGCGAACTCGATGCAGACCTCAAACTAAATAACATCAAATCAATTGCAAGAATCTCGTCTACTTATAATCAGCCGCATTCACACCTTCACAATGTAAGCACGGCCCTCGAGCGGCGCAAACGTATCGCCAACAGCGGCCTTCTTGTTCTCGTGCGTCGATGCCAGCAGCGTATACTGCACGTCCTGGCCGGCCGCAAAGCCCAGCTCGGCCGCGTCGGGCGTCGGGACGGCCGTCGCCTTGGTCGTGAAATTGAGCACCACCAGCACCCGCTCCTTGTCGTTGTTGGCGAGCGGCACCTTGACGTAGACCATGGTGTCCGGGTCGTCCTCGCGCAGCGCCTCGTAGTCGCTGTACACGAGCAGGTCCGGGTGGGCGCGGCGCAGCGCCACCATGGCCTTCCAGTAGGCGAGCACGCTGTTGGCGTCGCCGAGCTGGTCGGCCACGTTGATCTCGCCGGCGAGGGGGTGCGGCTTCATCCAGGGTTCCGCGACGGGCCGGCCGGCCGCTTCGGCCGCCTCGGCGAACCCGCCATATTTCCCAGAGCCGCTCCACGGCATGGGGATGCGCGCGTGGTCGCGCGCCAGGTACTGCAGCGCGTCGAACGCGCGGTCGACAGCCGCGTCGCCGCCGTCGGCGGCGTCGCCATAGCGCGCGCGGACGGCCTCGATGCACTGCCGGCTGGCAATGTCGAGGTAGTTGTCGAGGCCGTAGGCGGCCTTGGGCGCGTTCACGAGCCCCAGCTCCTGGCCCTGGTAGATGTACTGCGTGCCGCCCAGCGTGGCCTGCAGCAGCGCCAGCAGGCGCGCGCTGGCGACGCGCCAGGCCGGCGCGTCCTCGGCAAAGCGCGACACGGACCGCGCCTGGTCGTGGTTCTCGAGGAAGACGGTGTTCCAGGCGTCGTTGCCGCGCGTCAGCGTCTGCGTGAAGCCGACGGCCCGCTTGAACTGCGGCAGCGTAAAGTCCTTGACCTTGGCGTCGGCCAACGTGCCCGTCATGTCGGTGAGGTGGTGGCCGACCATGACGACCTCGAACTGGAACACCATGTCGAGCTGCTGCGCCGCGGCGCTGACGTAGCGGCGCACGTGGTCCGGGTCCGGGGTCATGGCGAGCTCGCCGACGGTGATGGCGTTGTGCGGCGCCAGCACGCGCGTGTTCATCTCGCGCAGAAACTCGTGCATGCGCGGGCCGTTGCACACCAGCGCCACCGGCGACTGGAACGGCGCGTCCGGGTCCGTGACGGGCGCGTCCGGCAGCCCCGGCGGCTTGCTGTACGTGTTGACCACGTCCACGCGGAACCCGTCAACGCCCCGCTGCAGCCAAAACTCCATGGCCGACGCGTAGATGGCCGCACGGGTCGCCGGGTTCTCCCAGTTGAGGTCCGGCTGCTCGGCCGCAAAGAGATGCAGGTAGTACTCGCCCGAGCCCGCGTCCCACTGCCACGCGCTGCCGCCGCCAAAGAAGCTGCGCCAGTTGTTGGGCGGCGCCCGCTCGCCCGTGGCCGGGTCCACGCGCGGCGGCCGCCAGATGTACCAGTCGCGCTTCGCGCTCGCCGTCGACCGCCGCGACTCCTGGAACCACGCGTGCTGGTCCGACGTGTGGTTCACCACGAGGTCCAGCAGCACCCGGATCCCCCGCGCGTGCGCCTCGCGGATCAGCGTGTCCATGTCCGCCAGCGTCCCGTACGGCGCGTACACGCTCTCGTAGTCGGCAATGTCGTAGCCCATGTCCACCTGCGGGCTGTCGTACATGGGGCTGAGCCACACCACGTCCGCGCCCAGGCCCTGGATGTAGTCCAGCTTCGACACAATCCCGGGGATGTCGCCGATGCCGTCACCGTTGGAGTCGCAAAACGACGCCGGGTAGATCTGGTAGACCACGGCGGTCTTCCACCAAGTCTTGGTGCGGGTGGGCATGGACATGGTGGCGAGGAGATGCGATGCTGCGGTTGGGATGAAATACGTGTTTGTGTCGTTGACATCGCATGAGATGGTTGCACACATTTGGCTGGGCATCCCGTTATTTATATTGACAAACGTCAACCCCCGTTTCAATCCCACTCGTCAACGCGACAGTTCCGACCGGCGCGTGCCATGTTGGCCTCTCCGACGTTCCGCAGCTCCCTTCTCATCCGGCGATACTCTGTCGTTGCCGCTTCTGAAAAGACCCTGGGATATTGTGTCTCTGGTCTGATTTGCTGTTTGTCGGGCCGACGAGAATGGAGACGAAAATCGAATGGCTTCCTGCAGCTACCCCAACTTCTCCATACAGGACACCAAAACGTAACACTCAGTATGATGCATCGGGCCGACGACATGGGCGGGGTTTGGAGAGAAAGGGACATTCCGGAAACAAATCACAGGGCCCGAAAGCCGGCTGATAATACTGTCGACCTTGTGTGTTCCGTGGCTGTCGTCTCCTGTCGTCGGACCCGGAGAGCATGCCGTCTCCGGTGACAGCAGTGTCCGACGCCCGGCGCCTCTCGTTCCAGTGTTTGTTTTCTCTTCGTCGGTCCGACAATTAGCCAATGACATGACGCCATTCTGGCGGCGGGTCTGGCCCGAGAAAGACGGCAATGTCGATTCTCGTCGAACTTGATTTTTTATAATTCGTTAGAATTCAGTACCTTGCTTTGAGATCCCGTGTACTGCCGGCGTGGCCTCGGAAACTCCTGACCTGCGGAGTCATCGGCCGTTGAGCCAGTCGCTATACGAGTCGGTGACGGGTTGGGTTATTTTTGTTAAATCTTACAGAGCCTCTTGTCGGCCACCACCACGACTATTTTTTAGAATACATAGGGACGTCTTTACATCCCCATTTCCTCAAACATTCCAACCAATTCTCCACCGTCGTTTTCAAAACCATAGTCTTCTCTTGTTTTGGAACGCTCATTTAGCATTGTTACAAGATCGTATTGCCTGGTCTTGAATGCTGCCACATACTCGAGCTCGCCAGCTTTCTTCAGATTCCCCAGAGCCGCGTCAATGTTGCTTATGCCTTCCTCTCTGCATCTCCCGTCACCTTGCTGAAGAACATTCAAGAGAGCGTCGTACTCGATATCACACCGCAACGGATGAGCGCGCTATGAGCCGACACAGTTGGGAGCCATCACAAGGTGATATGTACAGCGCGTCTGGGTGTCCGGCTCGTGTGCCGCGCGTCTCGGCATCTCTCTCAACAAAGGAGCGCCACATTGTTCGGCCAACACAAAGTACGTTACTCCGTGATGGCTGATTCTTGTGTGTAAACGTTTGATTCATAGGCACGCTTTGCAACCACGTGGCTCAGCCGAGGTGGAGCGGGGTCCCCACCATTTACAATGTTGCCTGTCTTCCGGTTGCTCGCTCTTTTTCACTCTTGCTGTCGTTATGCTCTTTATATTCTTCTTATGTCTATTGAGTCTCTGGCACTGACACGACCCGCGGCAACATCAGGCACGAAAGCGCGAAGTCTTCTCAGTCATGTGTTGTGATCGACCGCCATCTTGAGGTGCGGCAGTTCGTAGTGCTTGGCGGCATGGAGGAACCACCACGCAGCCACGAGGACGACGATGCCGACGATGATGACGCAGTTGTAGTTCATGGTGGTGGCATCGAACGGAGTGGCGGGGGCTATCTTTTGTTAGGGACTGAAGAGACACAGACAGAGGCGGGTGACAAGACACAAAACGGCAGACGTACGGAAGCAGAAAAAGACGGCAAAGAGCGCGATGAAGAGAACGGCGAGCAGGTTGACGGCGAAGCCGAAGCGGCCGAGGTGGAAGGGCCCCGGGGTAAAGTAGCGGCGGCGCGCGAGCAGGTTGGTGGAAAAGGGCACGGCGTAGGAGATGGTATTCAGGACGATAAAGGAGCCGGTGAGGTTGGTGAAGCCGACGGCGCTGCCGAGGGGGATGGCGCCGAGCGCGGAGACGACCAGGCTGACAAAGAGCGTCGCCTCGACGGGGCAGCTGAGCCGCGCGTGGACGCGGGCGAAGACGCGCGCAAAGGGCACGGCGTGGTCGCGGGCGAGGGCCCAGTAGGCGCGCGTGGCCGTCAGGACGGTGCCGGTGACGCCGCAGAGTAGCGACAGGAAGATGATGAGCAGCAGGCCGAACGTGGCGCCGGCGCTGTGGGTGGCCTGCGCGTAGATGGCGGCGAGGGGGAAGGTGTTGACGCCGCCCTGGAGCACGGCGATGTCGCTGATGGCGTAGCCGAGCACAATGGCAAAGCAAAAGGCCGAGAGGAAGCCGAGCCCAATCTGCAGCAGGATGCCCCGCGGCACGTTGCGGCGCGGGTCGCGCACCTCCTCGGCCATGTGGCTGATGGAGTCGGGCGTGCCAATGGTGAAGGCGCCGTTGAGCACGCCCGTCAAAAACGCGACGCCGCCCGGCCAGCCCGTCGCGTTGTTCTCGGCAAACGAAGCCCAGACAAAGTGGTCGGACGCGCGCTGCCTGGGCAT
Organism: Sporothrix schenckii 1099-18; assembly: GCF_000961545.1. NCBI lineage: Eukaryota > Fungi > Ascomycota > Sordariomycetes > Ophiostomatales > Ophiostomataceae > Sporothrix > Sporothrix schenckii. The sequence continues at coordinate 1,971,481 of NW_015971143.1, forward strand.
GGCGGCCAGCGTGACGATCGTGGCCAAGCCGCCGGCGAGCACGAGCACCATGCCAGCGCTCTGGGTGTGCGGCACGAGGCCGTTGGCGAGCACAACGCAGGCGGTGCTGAGCCATAATACGCCGAGGTAGGCGACGTAGACATGCCATGCCTGCGAGGCAAAGGCCGGGTGGTAGGTGGCGTACAGCTGCACGACCGTGTTGGCGGCGACCTGCACGAGCGAGGCGAGGCCGAACAGCCAGGCGGCAAAGTTGAGCCAGCCGGTGAAGAAGCCGACCGGACGGCCGAGGCGCGGGCCGGCGACCATGGTGGCCCAGTGGTAGACGCCGCCGGACGAGGGCATGGCCGACGCGAGCTCGGCAAGGCTGAGGCCGATGAAGGCGTAGTAGAAGGCGGCCACCATGAGGCCGTACAAGATGCCGGGGATGCCGCCGTTTGCTGTAGAGTGAGAAGGGGAAGGCAACAGACGAAGACAATGCGAAATGGGGGACAACAAAAGAAAAAAACACAAAAGGAAGGCGACCTACCGATGGACACGGAAATGGACGACCCCAGGACGACCCACGCGTTGTCGATGGTGATTGCCGCGCCGGCCACCCGCAACAGACCGTACTGCCGTGTCAGCTGGTCCGGGTGGCCCGACGCATTCACCTCGCCGTCAACGTCGGCCGGGTCCAGCACGGTACCGACAGCCTCGTCCACCTCGTCCGGCCCGCGCGCCACGTCGCTGCTTTTGGGTTTTTCGCTGAAACTCATGGTGGGAGCATATAAGGTGAGGCCGATAGAGGATAGTCGGTCCAGATATAGACTGTGGGGAGGGCGCGAGTGAAGGGATTAGGAAATGAAATAACAAGAACAAAAAAAGAAAAACGAAAATAAAAATAAAAAATAAAAATAAAACTAAACAACGAATACGAGCGTTTGTATTTGTATCCGTCGTGGCACGGTCCCGTCGTACCACGACCGATGATGCCCTCCAGAGCCTTGGGACTTGTGCAGATTGATAGCACGATGGCGCGTGCTATAACATAAGAACCTGAATGTAGGATAGGAGACCGAAGGATGTGACACCCCGGCATTCTCTGACATCGCAGCTGATAAAAAAGTCTTTTCTTCTTTGTCAATTTGTTGCTCATGCATGTTCTGGATAAGGGGATAAGTTTCCTGGAAGGGTTCTCGTGCCGTGGCTTATCATCATGGAGTGTACATCGACGAGCAGACATCCCGCGCAAATGCACCAGAGCTGCCTGTGACAGGTGAACCAAGCAAAACACCGCCTTGAAACCACCCTGATAAGGATTCCCAAAAGGGGAGGTTTGGCGCCGCACGCTGATTGGTCCTGTGTAAGTGCGATTGCAGGGATGTCGCAGCCACAGATACGTGTCTCCGCACGTCGTATTGGACGGTGTTGTGGGTGTTGGTTCCTTCTACCGTTTCCTTCTCTTGTTTTCTTCACTCATACTGTTCTACTTTGGTGGAGACGTTGCACGAGGGCGTGATTGTTCATTTGTATTCATTTTTGGTCAATCGTATGGATTTTCTTTATGTTGATCGCCGGTGTACATCAACGTAAAAATAAACTCAAACAAGAACCCACACAGACCCCCTGCTCACAACACATCAGACCCGTGGCGCACGGTCACGATCCCACCGGCCTCGAGCCGGTCAAAGGCACGGCGCACCTCGGCGGGCCAGTTGGTCCACGCGACAAGCGCCCACTCGAGCAGGCCGACCAGGAACAGGGCCACGCACTGGCCGAGCCAGAGCCCGGCGAGGCCCCAGCCGTGGAAGGCCAGAAAGACGCCGGCGGGCAGGGCGGCACCGTAGTAGCTGACGAGGTTCACGAGGGCGCCGACCCACTGCCGGCCCATGCCGCGCAGGGCGCCGCCGCAGCTGCCGTTGAGCCCGTCGGCGACCTGGAAGAGCGCGACGTAGGGCATGACGGCGGCGACGAGCGCGGCGACGTCGGCGTCGTCGCTGAAGAGGCGGCCGACGACGCGGCGGGTGGCGAGCAGGGCGGCGAGGAGCAGGGTGCCGAGCAGGACGGAGAGGAGGGCGGCGGCGTGGGCGGCGCGGGCGGCGCCTTTGGGGTCCTGGGCGCCCAGCTGGTGGGCGACGCGGGCGGAGGCGGCGACGCCGAGGCCAAAGGGGACGGTGTTGATGACCTGGTCGAGGGTCATGATGACGGACTGCGCGGCGAGCGGGCGCGTGCCGAGGCGGCCGGCGGCGAGGGCGACAATCTCAAAGGCCCACCACTCGGAGCCGACGTGCACGACGCCGAGCAGGGCGAGCCGCGCAAAGGCCGCCAGGCCGGTGCCGGCGGCCGCCCGCCGTAACGCCCAGCCGGGCCAGCACGCGCGGCCGCGGTGGTCGGCGCTGGCGGCGTAGGCGGCGAGCAGCGCAAAGGAGAGCCAGTAGGCGGCGCCCGTGGCGAGCGGCGCGCCGTCGAGGCCGAGGCCCGCGCGGTGGACCAGCACGTACTGCAACAGCGCGTTGAGCGGCGCCGTCACGAGCAGCACGCCGGTCCCCGCGTGGTAGAGGCCCTGCGCCTGCACATACTTCTTGAGGCACTCGAACCAGACGTAGCCCAGGCCGCCCGGCGCCAGCAGCCGCAGGAACCGCGCGCTCTGGTCGGCAATCACGGGGTCCTGGCCCAGCGCCAAAAACAGCGGCCGCGCGCCCACGCACCACAGCAGCGCCACCGCGCCGTAGAAGCCCGTCAGCACCAGCAGCCCCCGCTGCAGCAGCACGCCCAGGCTGCCCTTGTCGGCCGTGCCCGTGAAGCTGCTGGCCGCCAGCGTGTCCAGGGCCGTCGTGCCGCCGAGGGCCACGAGCCAGCCCGTCGCCATGGCAAACATGTACGAGAAGGCGGCCGTGGCGAGGGCCTCGGGCGACAGCCGGCCGACGACGAGCACGGACACGGTCTGCAGGTTGTTTTGCAGCATGTAGGCGAACATGACGGGCAGCGAGGACGTCGTCAGCAGCGCCATCTCGGCGACCCAGGCGGCGGCGCCGGCTGCAGCAGAGGCCCGCCGTGGTGCAGCCCCAAGCAAGGCAGTTTGTTCGTCGGGCATTGTGGGCGCTGTGGGCATGGTCAAAGGTGAAGGGTGAACGGCCGGTGATGATGTGGGTCAAAGTGGCATGTGCCAGACTTGGTTTACTTCAACGCCTGCCGGAGCGAGGAGCCAGTCTTTATGGCATCACATGTGTCGAGGACGTGGTTGAGGACGGAAGAGAGACAAGGCAGACATACGCAAACGAGAACATCCATGAAAATATGAGATAAAAAGCAACAAAATAAATGGCGATACTAGACAGATAATGATTCGACAAAATTACAAAATCCAACGCACAACCACATGCTGCTATCTCTGCTCTTTGCCGCACGACAGCGCATCGATGCAGCATCTGCATACATGCACCTGCAGTCGTCTTCTCCGACCAGTTCCAATGTGGACAAATAGGCGCCTCCAGCACACTGATAAGCGTTGTCGAGCGCCCAGTGAGATGGTGAGATGCACTGTCGACTAACAGCAGATGCGACCCACTTACCCTATTAGGCAACTTACGCTCCGTTCCACCTCCACTCAGGACTCATGATAGCTCCCAACATACGACTTGCGTGTCGACGCAGGCCTGCCGCGTCGGTCTTTTTGACCAGATTGGGCAACTTAGGCGCCAATGCCAGACGGTACGGCATGATATAAACTGTCTTGTGCTCTCCAGAGTCCGCGTTGGCGCCCTCTCGCATGGCAAGTTGCTCTTCTGTTTCGAAATTTTTACCATTTTCTTTTCAAAACATCTCACTTCCATCATGCACACGCCTACACTTCTCGCCACCGCGCTCGCCGTGGCTGCGGCCGCGCACGGCGACCACGACAGCCACCAGACGCCCCTTGAGCCCATCGAGGGCCCGCTGCAGTCGCTGTGGTACAACCGGCTGCCGGGCGACGGCGGCACGCAGGCGGACTCGGTGTTCTCGGGCATCACGACGTTTGGCCGCCTGCCGTACCAGCCGTGCCTGGCCGACCGCAGCGTCCAGTACGACATTGCGTTTCTGGGCGCGCCGTTCGACACGGGCACGTCGTACCGGCCGGGGGCGCGCTTCGGCCCGTCGGGCATCCGCCAGGGCTCGCGGCGCCTCAACCTGTACGGCGGCTACAACGTGCCGCTGGCGACGAACCCCTTCAACAGCTGGGCGACGGTGCTGGACTGCGGCGACATCCCCGTGACGTCGTACGACAACACGTACGCGCTGCAGCAGATCGAGGCGGGCCACCACGCGCTGCTGAGCCGCGCGCCGGCGACGGCCGCCGGCGACGCCGGGCCCGCGCGCGGCGGCCGCACGCTGCCGCGCGTCATCACGCTGGGCGGCGACCACACCATCACGCTGCCGCTGCTGCGGTCGGTGCACCGCGCGTACGGCCCCGTCAGCGTGGTGCACTTTGACAGCCACCTGGACACGTGGCGGCCCAAGGTCTTTGGCGGCGCGCCGTCCGAGGCGGCGGCCGTCAACCACGGCACGTACTTTTGGCACGCCGCGCAGGAGGGCCTGCTGCGCAACGACAGCAGCATCCACGCCGGCATCCGCACGACGCTCAGCGGGCCCAGCGACTACGACAACGACGGCTACTGCGGCTTCGAGATTGTCGAGGCGCGCGAAGTCGACACCATCGGCACCGGCGGCATCGTCCAGCGCATCCTCGACCGCGTCGGCACCCGCAACCCCGTCTACCTCTCCATCGACATTGACACGCTCGACCCGGCCTTTGCGCCCGCCACCGGCACGCCCGAGACCGGCGGCTGGTCCACGCGCGAGCTGCGCACCATCCTGCGCGGCCTCGAGGACCTCAATCTGATTGCGGCCGACATTGTCGAAGTGGCGGTAGGTACTCTGGAGACCCTGAAGCGCGACCTCGCAACAGCCCTGCGCGTGGCTAACATACTTGGCGCCGCCGCCGGCCTGCTTCTTCTAGCCCGCCTACGACACCAACGCCGAGCACACGACCATGGCCGCGGCCGATGTGCTGTACGAAGTCATGAGCATCATGGTCAAGAAGGGGCCCCTGAGCAAGTCTGTTGCGGGCGAGCCTGCGGGCGAGGTTCCGGTCGACGAGCTGTAGTAAAGGAGGTATCAAAGTCAAAGGACGGGAGGGACAAAAAGGCATGCAGGCATGGAACAGAGGTACGCGCACGCTATGGGCAGGTAGGTGAGCCGGAAGGCACGATGGTTGCATTCCTAGAGACGGTGATTGAGTGACGAGAATTGTTCAGTACAAGCAGAAACCGTAAAAAATGAACCAATCATGATATCTTGACATTTCATCAGCGATCAAAACAAAATAATGTTGTAGTTGAGTTCCTCTGTTTTGTCAGCATCACACACACACACACACACACACAAAGGACATCCAACGCATACGTACCCAAGAGGGGCCCGGCACACAGCCGCCCGTCCGTCGTCCCCCCCGCCGCGCCCGCAGCCGCCCCAGGTCCGCGAGCCGCCCGCTGCAGCAGCTGCACGTGCCGCGACCCGATGCTCGCTGCAAACGCCGCCAGCGCCGCGTGCGCCCACGCCTGCGCCGCCGGCGTGTACGCCTCGCAGCCCGCCGTAAACAGCGGCAGCGCCATGGCCACCCACGCGCTGCACGGCGCCCCCTGCCGCATCTGCCCGGCCATGCGCCGGATCTGCGCCGCCGCTTGCTGGATGCGCGGCGCGCGCGACGGCAGGCGGAACAGCCGGCGGTAGATGTGGATCAGGGTGGCCTGCTGGAAGCAGCCGTGGCAGAGGGCCAGCTCGCGGGCGGCGGCGGCGGTGAGTGCGGGCGCCGGGATGTGGGCGACGCGCGGTGGCGAGGGTGGTGCTGGTGGTGGTGCTGTGCCTGGTAGTACTTCGTCTGGTGGGTCTGTGCACAGTGGTGCTTCTGGTTCGGTCGACCTGGTACCGTCATCCAGCACAAGCACCTGTGCATGCGCCCGGGCGAGCAGGTCCGCGGCGGCGGCACGCGTCGCGTCTGTGAGATGCGGGGCGGCCAGCAGGTCGTCGTCGGTAGTGCTGTTGGTGTATCCGCCAGTGGTTTCATCCCAGTCGTCCGTAGCCGGCAGCTGAGATGCAACCCCGTCGAGCTGTTGCAGAATGTCCAGCAGCTCCTCGCTGTAGCCGAGGAAGCCGTCGATGCGCGGCCAGCCGGGGGCGGTGGGTAGTGTTGTGTCCAGTTCAACCACAATGGACGCGCCCACACCTGGTTTGCTCCTCTCGGCTGTCCCGCCGCCGCCCTGCCGTCGTGCGACGTGCGGCAGCGTCTGCAGTGACCGGTACAGCTGATGCAGGTGGCCCATGGCGGAACGTGACGACGACGATTGCGCAGCCGTATCGTCTGTGTCGTCGGCGCCGCGCTGGCCTCGCGTCACAAACGCATCCAGGGCCCGCGCGCCGCCCAGCAGCGCCTCGATGCCCTGGAGGTGGATGCGCCAAGAGGAGGAGGAGGAGGACGACGACGACGACGATGACGACGACGATGACGACAGAGAGGCATCGGCCGCAAAGACGTCCGCGAGACACCACAGCAGACACGTCGCCACGAGGTCCAGGCTGCCGTCGCTCCGGCCATCATCACCATCACCATCGACATCACCACCGCCATCACGGCCGCGTGCATTCCGCTCCAGGGCCTGCCGCAGCAGCGCCAGGCCCGCCGTCTGCAGGTGCTGCATGACGCGCGGCAGGCCGACCCCGCCCACGTCCGCGCGCCCCCGCGACGCCAGCCCCGTGGCCGCCAGGGCCAGGCCCGCCGACAGCAGGTGGGGCGCGCGCAGCATGGCCGGCACGAGGCCCTGCGCCAGGTCGCGGTGGATGGCCGGGTGCACCGACAGCGAGGCGAGCACGTCGCGCGCAAAGTAGTCAAGCAGGCGCTGGTACGGCGGCGCGAGGGGGACGCCGTTGGGCAGGCGGGCGAGCACCAGCGGGCCGACGGGGGGGAGGTGGCCAGTGTCGGTGTCAAGTGTGTCGGTGTCGTCTCGTGTGTCATTTCTGTCGTGGCTGTCGGGTCTGTCACTTCTGTCGGGTCTGTCGTGGCGTGTCCACCCCGGCAGCGCAGACGGCCGTCGTGCAGCAAATGTCGACGCGCCCCGGACAATCTTGAGCGTGTACCGGCAGGTTCGGCGAGCACCCGTGCACGGCCCGCAGGCCGGCTTGGCCTCGTCGCACTTGCGGCGCCGTCGCCGGCACTCGTCACATCCCAGCCGAGAGCGCACGGCGGGCATGGAGTACGATCCGAGGTTCTAGAAGCAGGGCAGTGCAAAGTGTTAGGGGACGCGTGTTCTCGGCCACAGAGACGTGTAGAGCGCGAGACGCAAAAGACGATCCATTGGTGCGTCGGCGTTGTGTGTTGTTTGTTGCACGAGGTGAATGATTGTCGTGAATCGTGGGTTGTGCCGTTGCGTTGTGATGCCACCATGGATCCGTTATCTTGTCAGACGAGGGTCGAGATAAGCGTGTTGATGTCAATTGGCTCGGGTGAGGTGAGAACAAGATAAGGCGGCAGATGCGTCGCATTGCTGCCAGTAGTCATACGCGTTAGCAACGAGGCGCCGAGCCCATGGACCAAAAACCCCAAAGAATATAACGCGCTATTTCTAAAAGTCCGGGGTGCCTGGGAATTGCAGATAAATCCCGTTGGTAGTTGTAACAGTTGGTCTTAAATGAGAGAGTTGAGGAAAGTGGAGATGAAGATATGAATAATGACGAATATTACGTGACAACAGGTAGTATGGAACTCGGCCAAACGAATGAGAAATCATACAGACGCAAGTATGATCATAGAAAACAAACAGCGAAATCAAAGTAAGAACTCCGCTACTGATGAGAGGGGCTGTCAGCATTGCGGAGGTGGAGTTCCGATTCAGTTATCACGCACGACATGCAATGATGATAAATGCTGAATGTTGAATACAAAACAACGGCTATGAACGCTCTCGCAACACCTGCCACAACGATACCAATCGCTCCCCACTCCCAACTCTACACGTCAAACGGCACCGCCCGCTTCACCGAGCAGGTCTTGCTGCAGCCGTCACAGCCCGAACCCGCCGTCTTGGTCGTCCCGCCCGCCATCACCGCCGGCCCGGGCACCGTGTACTTGGACACCGCCGCGTGGATGTTGATCAGGATGCCCGGGTCCCGCGCCGTGTAGGCGCCCGGGAACTTGACCAGCGGCAGGCCCGCCGGCAGCGCCGTCGCCTTGCCGCCCGCCAGCGTCAGCTGGTAGCAGCTCATGTACAGCTGCGCGCCGCCCGACTGGCCCGCCGTGTGCAGCGCAATCACCTCCGCCCGCAGCAGGTAGTCGCCGTCCGGCAGGCTGTCGGGGATCTTAATGTCCATGCGGCCGCAGCACGCGTTGAGGTCCTTGGTGCCCCAGTTGTCGTTGTCGCCCGAGCCCGCGCCCGCCTTGGCCGACCAGCCGTCCTCAAAGACCTTGAACCACTGCGTCGATCCGTCGGCCGTGGCCGCGTCCGAGACCTTGGTCATGTACGCCAGCACCGGCCCGTAGTGCGCGCCGCCAATGGCCTCGCTCTTGCAGTTGCGGTCGCCGGGCTGCTGGTGCATCTCCACCGTCACCGTGCCGCCCGCCTTGGCGGTGCACTTGCCCGCGACGCCCGTGCGGCCGCCCGCGTTGCAGACGACGTCGGCGCTGTTGACGGACGTGACGGGGGAGTTGGACTTGGGGACGCGGGCACAGGAGGTGCTGTGCAAAACTGTTAGTTGGCATTCCATGCTCGACATCTTCCCTGCTGGCAGGCACTTGGGCACTTATCATATCCTTGCCGTCGACCCAGAGCTGCTGGAAAATGGCATGGCCGGCGGCCTGTTGTGCGGCCAACGCAACCGCGGCGAGGATGGCGGACTTCATGATGAGTGTGTGTGTTGAGAAAGAGGGTTGGGTGAAGAAGAGGAATTGCAGAGAAGGCGAGGGAGTCAAAACTGCGGGTGCCAACGTTATATGGCTACTGACTGTGCCGGGGCATCTGATGCGCGCATTATTTTGTTCGTGCCGTTTCTTGTCTGCAGAACGCCGTGACCTGGAAAGACACACGGAAGCGAATGAAATCACAAACGACGTATAAATGAGTATCCACATGCCAACGTGAAAGCAGTGCCGTCGTGAGGTGCCTTTGCACGGTACATTGCGAAGAGGAAGGAATAAGAGACTGCACGATCCCCCAGACAGAACCGCCCACTGATATTCGCTGATATTGACCCTCGGCTGTCGGCATGTCTTTCGGTGCTATCCATGGCTTCTTCGGAAACCTCAAAAACAAGCTTGAACTATACAAGATAACTCTAAACTTACTCCCTGCCCAATGTCGTGTGGCAATTAGATTCTAGAACGGGGCCGTAAACCCTTTCGGTCCGGGGTCCCCAGATTGTGTCGTAAACCCAGCCACGAGACCTCAGCTTCGCCTCATCCGTGCATTCTCGCCGGTACACAGGCGTCGCCAACGTATCCAAGGGGTCAACGGTTTGTAGGTCTCATTGTTCTTTCCCATTCTTTTCAAGGGTTGTTTTGTTATGCTTTGCAACGTTTTGTCGCCATGACGAGACACATCCTCCTCCAGTTTTCTTTCGCTGTCCTCACGACGCTCCTCCCAGCTTGTTTACTCTCTCTTCTACTCTACGGCTAAATTCATCGTGCTCAAAGAACGGCGTGTCCTCCATTTGATGCGGTATTTGCACTCTGTCTCGATTCTTCCAATTCTGCCGGCTCACCCTCCGCACATTCTCTGCCCGCGGCCATAGATTGCCCTCCATTTATTTGCGGCATCTGCTCCGCAATATATTTGAGCATTTGCAACGTGTGGGGAATACGACGGTCCGCCAAACAGATCTCTCGGCAGTGCGGGCGATACTCAGGGACTCATCATGACTCTGTCGATTGTATCTTTCCACTGGCGATGCACTGTGAATCTCGTCCAGGACTGGTACAAAGTAAATCGAGAAGCTAAAGCTGAAATAAGTATGAGCACCCGGCAGGTTTGAATAATCAAATCAATAATATGTCAAAAATAACTCAAAAAGTCACAAACAACATGAATCCTTTTTATGAAATTATATGGTAGAGTTTCACATTCAAGTTCAACAATCTAGCTTTGTTGTAATTATTTTTAATTGATTTTTCAGAAAGAGTGTCGATAAAGTATAACTGGGAAAAAGAAAATCAAAAAAAATAAAAAAAAATAAACGAGATAAACAAACTTAAAGACGCTACCACAAAGATGCTTCAATCTGTATTGTATCACGCATAAACTTACTGGATGCGCTATGCAATGACCTCATTTCGGCAGACCGGTCATGGCTCCATGCCGCGTTCCTACCGGTTTCTCGACTTTCAGCGTTGAAGCCGTCCATATACGCTCGCAATTGCAGATTCACAGTGGTGGGATGGAAGGTATACAGTGAATGGCAAATAAATAGATCCACAAATACAAAACTCTACTCCATTGTAAATGGTAGCTGGCGATCGGGTCGCAACATGCCTTCCCGTGGCCAAAAGCAAGAGAAGAAAATCAAAATTCAAACACAAAGACGTCTCTATCCAGACCCAAACAAGGGGTCCGTCCCAATTCAAAAACGCCAATAAACACACCAACCAGAGGGAAAAAAAAAGAACAAAAACAAATGTAAACACCACCAATATGATAGATATCCTCTGTCCAAACAAAACACAAAGCAATTATCCAAAGGGCAACGCCAAAAAGAGTAGTACAGGAACCGGCTCTATGGACCCCGGTCCCTTTTGTACGTCGTGATACTGTCCACCGCCCACAGGCTTGAGCTGGATCCCGTGGTCGTGCGTTGTCTTGTCGAAGAGGGAAAGGAGAGCCGAAAACGATGCGCTCGAATGGTCTTGCCTTGACGTCGATTTTGTCGATTTTGTCGCTTTGGTAGGGGGTCCAGAAACGTCCGTCCGTGCGCATCCCCTGTTCTGATTTGTCTGATTGGGGGCGTTGGGTTTTTGATTGCGCCGCGCACAGCCGTAAGCCGCAATCGTCCATGGCGGCAAATCGCCAATCGCAACCCGCCAACGCCCCCAACCGCCAAGTCCACATCGGCCACCCCAAAATCGTCATCGATCGGTGTCTGTGTCCCAAACCGGCAATTCATCGAATCGACTTGCGTGTTCTCCCGTATCGTATCGTTGTCCTCGTGTCCCCCATCTGCTGACCACCACGCCTCGCGACCCAACACACCAAGCTTGCTTCGCAAAGGAGCCGATCTCGTCATGGACTCATGGCAAAAAGAGACGGGCAAAAAAAAGGCCTCAGAAGATGATGCCGTAGCGGTTCAGCTTGTTGCGCATGATCTGGGAGTAGATGTCGGGGTTCTGGTCGCCGGCGACGGCGGTTTCGTTGTTCCGGAAGATGAACAAAAAGATGATGTTGAGCTGCGACTCTGTTAGTGGTGCAAAGGGGACAGGGGATCGGGGACGGGGACAGCCTTTCGGGACGCAGACTCACCATGGAGGAGACGATAAAGATTTCACAAAACGTCCGCAGCACCTGTCGCCAGTACCGCTGGAGGAAGAAATTGCCGCCGGGGCCGCTGAGCTTGGCGTTGAAGGCACTGCGGCGGCGCAGGACGCTGAGGCAGTTGAGCTCCTGCAGCGGGTCCAGGACAATCGCCTTGAAGAGCAGGATGGAGACGAGCGCCGTGATGCCGACGTGCAGGATGGGGAAGTAGGGTGGCGGGACGATGCCGAGGGCGTCGGGCAAGAAGAAGCCCTTTTGGATCCAGTAGATGCGGTCACCAATGTGGCCGAGCGCGCAGGCGACCTGCGAGCCCGACGTGACGGGGCGGTGGAGTTGGCAGTACATTTTCGGGAGACGACGATGTGACGATGCTTGCAACAAGTCGGAAGAAAGTTGGAGACCCGGGTAAGCGCAGCTGTCGCGGAGCAGGGGAGGGAGGTGACGCGCGCCAGCTAAAGAGGCGAGAGGGAGGACAATGAGGTAGCCGGAGAGAACGAAAAAGGAAGCGAAAATAGAAACGTCGTGCGACCAAAAACAGTGCACTGGCTTCTCGGATCGGAAGCACGACGCAGTGCTGAAGATTTGGCTAAGAGACGCAAGAAGCACGTATTCGAGGTGGGGGCGCTGCAGGTAGACGACACTGCGAGGTAGAAGGAAAAAGAAAATAGAGAAAAAAAACGAATGTCGTGTCGAGTCCGTGACAATGTGGCGCTTTTTGGCAGCGACAACGGGGGATGCGCGATTCAAGATTAAGGTTGTCGAGAGAAACCAAGGAACAAATGCTAGAAAAAGGGATGCTGGAGACAATGTAGAATAAAAAGGAGAACGAGTAGTTCAAGTTTAAAAAAAAAAGAGTCGAGGCCTAGTACAAAGTACAGGATACAAAGGAAAACCGGGCGAACGATGGCGAATTACCAAGTATGGCATACACGAACCCGGCAATGGAACAATGTGAAGGAAAGTGAACAATGTGAAACGGACTTGACCGTAGCCAAGGCAGAGTGCTGACAGCAACGCTCAGGAGATCCAGCGAGCAATGGCCAGCGAGGCGGCAAAACACCCTGGAAAAGGGGCGTTGGGGTAGGGATCGGCAGAGGATTGCGAAATAGGACGGGTGGTCTGAGTGGAGGAGTGGAGGAATTGGATGATGGCTGTCTTGGGATTGGATTCGCGAGCTGGAGAATGATGAAACGGGATGGAGGGCGTACGCAAAGACGCAGAGTACGGAATACGGAAAAGGGAAAACAAGAAAAAGAGAAGAGGATGGTTTCAAGAAACAACGTCAAAGCAATGGCGTCGCGATGGACTCATACGTCTTGCGGCGCTCCTTCCTTCCACGCACTGCAACCACCTCGACATCCGGTGCGACTTCCTGTTTTGTGCGCCAAGCTGGACACTTTTTGGCTGCTGACAATGCTCAGGCCGTTGTGGGAAGGCGCCGCGGACAACAGGGTGTAGTCATATGCGGGAAGGAGCGACGGTGCAGGGCAAAACAGATGGCCAAATGCGTACGAAGTACGGAGAGGCATACGAATTACGCTGTACTACGATGTAGAGTTTGCCACTAATGATGCACAGGAGAACGGAAACGGAGCACGTCGCGAAATTAGAATCAGATGCAAGAGCAGGGGCGCAATTACCAGGCGACGTTGAGGCTTCAAAGTGCCGTGCCCTACTCCCCTTGTATTGCTGCTGACAGGGTGCATCGACAAAGTCTGTCAGCGCGCTTCTGGTTGGTTTGCTAACGTGTGCGCTAATCTCAGCGACAGAGAACAAAGTCGATAAACGCGACTCCTCTGCATTCGTCTGCCTCCATACGTCGAAGGTGCGCCAGCTCTGCCACTTGGGACGCGTTCATGAGGGGATGAGTAACGATATTGAAGTGCTCATAATGCGCTACGTCAGGCACAAGACAGGACGATCGCGCTCCAAAATAAAGTCGGTTTCACTTTTCTGAATGCCAATCCGCCGCATACAGCGACAGCCACGCCACACCCATGTTTGCGTATTCTCCTGTCCTTTTCGTTCCTGGTACATGCCCATGTACTCTCTCCACTGCCCGCTAGTTTTGCATCTCCACTGTCCTCGAACGTTGTGGGGTGGCCGAATCCGGTAACCCTCACTGGACGACTGGAGCCTCAGTGTAAAATCTCCATGCGAAGCGGTGTCAATACGAAATGCACCAGCGCCGAGTACAAGCCAAAATCGCACGATGAATACGAGAGAGAGAGAGGACACGATCGCCCCGGCGAGGAAAGAGTGCGGAGGCGCGAGTGCCCTAACCTGTAAATAGATATGTCGTAGAGAGGAATGCAGGACATGTCGCCCGTTTGCAGCTTTCGCGTTTACACGTGATTCTGCCACCGCCGAGGGACAAGAAGTGAGGAGAAAGACGGTGAGCCAAAGCGGAAGTGACATAGTCACGTGAACATAAGGCAGACGCGATCTCCTTTGGAATGGACAGAATGTTTGCCAGGGGAGGTTTAAAAACAGAGCAAGAGGTGTGCATGCCACAGAATGTAAAGCTACGGAGTCTCGGAAAATACGACGACGTCGTACTCCGAGCAGTTTCTGATATTGCTATTGCCGATCCAAGAACGGAGTGGTCCGTGGAAGACCCGCAAGATGCTCCTTTTTGCGGTTGCATTGGCCCCATTCACCAACATTTCACAGGAACTAGACCGTTACCACTAAGCCAACTGACAAAAAGAGCCCTCTACAGAAGTACACCAATAGATAACAGGTCTATCTAAGTATGTTGTATTTCGTACCGTCGTCCATCAATTCATCAGTAAAGCTCGTCACCTGGACTGTCACGTGAGAAATTTCAAATCACAACCGGCAAACGAACGGTGCGCATCGCTCCTTCCTCAACATCGCTCCTTCCCAAAGTAAACAAAAGAATGAAAGTGCAGTACAAACGGAAGAACAGGCAGCCACCAGCAGCGCTCAGGGCTTATGTGAACAGGACTGTACAAAGTAAAAATTTTGTCGAATCCAAAGATTTTTCTGACTCTCCCTTCTTTTCTTCTTTTTCTTCCTTGTTTTCTTCCTTGTTTTCTTCCTTTTTCCCCAACACAAGCAAACCATATCCCTTTCCCATCCCAACCGATATTGCTTCTTTTGCTGCCACACAAGCATCTTTCACTTCAATCAACCTCTACCGATGGCCTACAACGTCGATATCCGTTGACGGCTGGACTCCTCTTTACACCTCATTTTCTCTCCAGGTTGGGGCAGATCGACCCACGATCTGACTGCAACCTGAGCGACAGGTAAGATGTGTCTCGAAAGCGACGACAGCCCTGATGCTTTGGCGGACACTCTCGACCCTTGCATCATGTCCTTCGGAGACGGACTATTAACTTTGTGTTCCAGGTCCTCCATCAACCACAGTTCCCAACAGCTTCACTCCCTCAGGACTACACAGAATTGTCCCCTCTTGTTTCTCCCTTTTTGTTGACACCCTCGAGTGCGTTCTGCCCAACTTGGACACCATCTCGGACCCCAGTCGCCCAGATGGATTCGTGGCAGTTCGAGTACAGTTCGGCCGATATCCAGGATACGTCGGACTGGACTGTGGGCCAGTTTCCGGGCGATGATTCTTGGTCCTCCTTTTCTGCACACGAACCTGCGAGCGCAGACAAGAGCAACGGACACACCGCTTTCCCGCTCATGCCGGACGTGCCCAAGACCAACTTGGCTACCACTGCTACCACTGCTACCAGTCTTCAGAGTTCCTGCAGCGTTGCTCAGTACATCAATAGCCTTCCGCCGCACAAGCGCGCCAAGGCAAAAGCCATGCAAGAGGCGGCCGACTCATTCAAGGCCGACTCGCACGAGATGCTCTCCCAAGACAGCGAGAGATTTGCCACGGACAATTTGCCCGAGGATATGCAGGAGGAGCAAGAGACGGACATGATGAAGACCCCCGACGTCGCCGCCCCTGTCTCAGATGCCCCCAAGCCCACCTTTGTGAGCCCCAAGCGGTGGATCATCACGAACGAGGAAACCATCCGTCTCAGCGACGGCAGGACCATTTCCAGCACGCATCTTAGTCTTGTTGACTACGACGACCCCCGCGTGGAACTGTGCCGTCCGGACGAGAGCAAAGTCGTGTACGTCTCAAGCCCGTTCGACAACGCCTCTCTGCCCCCTGCGCGCAAGGAGTGGTTCGTGCCGTCGCCTGCCCTAATCGCCGATGCCAGCCCCCAGGTTATGGACCTTGCCCTTCCCGAGGCGGACAATCCAGGCGCGACAGGCCCCATGGAAATGAACGGCAGCACCAACTCAAGTGGTAGCGGTGATGCTGCGGCGCCTGCCTCTGGTGGCAGCCCTGACGATACGAACGTGCCCCAACCCCCGGAGCAGGATGGGCTCTCCTCGCCCACATTTGACAAGAATGAACCCGGCATCTCATCGCCCAAGTGGGACAATCAGGGTTCCTGGACCGGACAGCCCGAAAAGTCCTGGGAATGGAACGACAGTGTTACCGCCATGCCCGAAAAGGTTGACTTGGAGCAGCCCGAGCACCATCACCATCTCGTTGCCTCGGACGAGGCCTAGTACGCCTCAGCCGTTGACAGCAGCAACGACAAAGCAAAGGTCGATGATTCGGCCCGGAACGAATTTGCCTCTGTGGACACGTCACCCGCAACAGTTCCCCCGACGCCTTTTTCCCCGACACCTGACGTCGAAGCGGAAGCGGCCGCTGGCAAGAAATCGACCCCTGCGCCTACCGACGACGCCGCGCAGAAGGACGCTCAAAAGGACACTCAAAATGCTGCGCAGCACACCGGCACTTCCACAAACAACACTGGACTCGTCACAAAGTCGAATACTATGACTCACCAGTCTCTGGCCGTCACCGAGGTTGACAACCCGACCCTCATGGACACACCGATCATTGATACCGGTGGTCCTGACACGCCCCTGATGCCAGCAATGATCCCAGAGTTGGTCAACGTCCTACCGCCACCTGGACGTGCAAAGTCGGTGAGCAGCTCGTCGTCTGTGGAGACGGCCGTCGAGAGCCTGCATACCTCTGTGGGCAGTGGCGAGTCGGCTCTGGCTCCGCCCGAGAAGGCCCTGGCGTCTAATGCCTACTTCGTCAGCCGCTGGGCCGAATCTTTGGCCAAGTATGGGCCGACCGACTGGCATGGGTACTATTTTACCGTCGAAGACCCCGCTGCTGTCACCACACCCCGGGCCATTACGGCCATGAAACGCGGAAGCGCAAAGCAGGACGGCGCCAACCACTTCGCGCCCAGCTTGCTCGAAGAGCGCGCCCACTCCCATGTTCCCGCCGGCGACGACCACACCGAACTGAGTGCCGACCGCTACCGCCTTCCGACCCTTCGCGCCTTTGGCAAGCGTGCCGTGCCTGGCTTTGTCGACTGCAAGCTGCGCCTGGGCGCATTCCGCTTCCAGCACGACGACTCCGGACCCGCGGAGCCGACCGGGCCCTTGCAGAACCTGCGGATGACGATCCTGTGCAACTTTGCCCGGCAGTGCCGCGAGGCCTTGCACACGGCCACGGCCGAGGGGCCTTTGACCATCAACAAGAAGGACGAAGGCGGCGACGTCATTGTCCTGCCCCTGGCGCCCGTCGACCCCGACACGCTCCGCGTCTGCCGCCGCTGCGGACGGGCCCAGGAGTTTGTCATGCGCTCGCAGCACGGCCGTCTGTTCCTGGAGACGGTGCTCCGGCCGCTGTCGGAGGCCTACACCTACGCCGACATGGTGGCCCACGTCAACACCTGCGTCATTGAGCGCATCTACTCCGAGGGCGGCATGGGCCCGTCGTCCAAGGTGCCCACCGGCACGCTCTGGCAGGACATCAAGGCGATGCCCATCTACCACGACTACCAGGGCGCGCTGATCCTGGCGGCGCACAAGCGCCGCGTGATGCGCGAGCTGCCCATTGACACGGACACCTACGGTTTTTTGTTTGGGCGCAAGGACCGGCAGTAAAAGCGGGGGCGAGCTGCGGTTGCAGCGACGGCAGTGGTCCAAGAGCGTTTGCGAGGCTCAAGCCGAGAAGGGCACGGCAGCGCGTGTGTCACCGCTGGCCATTATTTTGTTTTGTTTTTTGATTTTTATCGCGTTTTCACGGCCCAATACGACCTGGCTTGCTCAAGTGGGCAGAGAACAGGGAAACTGCAAAGGTACAAAACATGTTGACGACTGTTGGATCCACCAAGACAAGAAGAAACATAGCCCTCGGAAGGCGGCTGCGAGACTGTGAACAGTGATATACAAGAGGCTAGATACCATGTGCATTGGCCATGGGCCTGAATTTGCGTTCTGAATTGAACATTTAACTTACCATAGTCTGCATGCAAACTGTTACCGTAGAAAACACTTTCATCGTAGAAAACACTGTGACAGAAAAAGAAGGTGATGGGAGCGCCACGTTTTGTTTGTATGCCCTGTAGGCCCTCGCCTCCGTTGTGTCGTCTCCTAGGCTGTTTCCGGCGGCCAGACTCTTGTGCGCGACGGGAAGCCGTTGTCAATGCGTTGTTCTACGATTGTCTTTGTGCTTCTGCCGGCTTCCATTGGCGATCCCGGGGCCCAGTGCCCAGGCCATGCGATCCGACCGTGCACTCTTGGCATGTTGATCGATGGGCAATGCACCCATTCTTTCTCTTCTCTCTTTTTTATTCCGTCCTCCTTCCCCCCCGCCTGTTGACCCACCACCAACCACGTGGAGGACCCGACGATTGCTGTGCTGCGTGGATGTTGGGAGGGTGCATGGCCATGCCGGCCATGCGTCTTGCTATTGTCGTTGCGCGAACAATGGTAAGAAGCGTGGACCGGCTACCACTAGGAGGGGTTGGGATGGAAGGTGACGAGAAACACGGCCAAAAGAAGAAAAGAATAAGGAATAAAAAGAAAAGAATAAAAAAGAAAAAAGAGGAAAATAAAAGAATAAAAATAAAAATAAAAGAATAAAAGAAAACAGAGAGACATAGACACAGACACAGAAACACAAGAGAGGCTTTTCTAAATACACAAACCACCGACTCGCCAGAGTGGATTCAAAAAGGGAGAGTGTTCGTTTGGTGCAGCGTCCATCCGTGAACAACGGTACCGGGAAATTCAAAAAAAGGTCGAGACCATCCCAACAACCCAACAACGAAGACTGCATGTCGGCACGCCACTGGGCGATCGTGTGCAGGTCCTGCAGCACCACCAGGCTGGAGAGACGTGGAGTCCTGCGAGGTGAGTGCATGGGCTTGTCCGGAGAAAGGCAGACGCAGCTTGCAAGTCTCACACTCAGCAATTTACATGTTGGAACGAGTGACGGAACGGGGCCTGCGCAACGAGTTTCTCTGGCTTTCTTTGTCTCTGTGTTTCTTTGTTTTTCATCCGTCGACTGTCGACTGTCGGCTCCGAGTGCTCCATTTGCTCTGCATGGAACCAACACGGGACCGGCATGGGACGACACAGCACGATACAATACGATGCAGTACGATACAGTACGACTCTGCATGAATATTGGACCACAGTCGATCGTGTTGGCCATCGTACTAGGGATGGAGTTTTGTAGAGCACCGACATTGTCTCCTGTATGTTGTGCGTTGACGTTGGCTACGACCTCGTAGCCGACAGGACCAATCGTCGACGCCCCGTCCATGTCAGAAGATTCTTGGTCTCCCTTGATCAAAGTGCTCGACGATCAGTAGATTGGCAGGTTTTGTGTCGATCAGGGATTGTGCGCCGTCAAGATACAATTGTGTTGTCGTGTTGTTGTTGGCAGTGGTGTTGTTGACGTTGATGCACTTACAACGGATTGGTAGGCAAAACGGCAAACTGACACAGCCAACGGGCACACTAGGAGACAAGCTACCAGAGGACTAGCAGACCACTAGCAGACCACTCAGACCACTACCAGACGACTAGCCAAACGACTAACCAGATAAGCAAGAGACGTTGATTAGAAAAGCCGGCCAGGGCAGAGCCGTTGCTGCGAAGCAAAAAACTTTCCGGTGATGGGCTGTCGCGTTTCGGTCTAGTGTACAGAGGTCATGTGTGAATCATTGGTCGCCGTACGTATCCCTTGGAGAGAGGGAAAGGGACAAAGGGGAGAAGAGACAGGGAGGGGATGGCCCGTTAGGGAAACGGCTGAAAGTAGGGCATATTGTGCGAGCTTCGTACAGGTGCCGACAGCTTGACCATTTTCCACTTCCCCAACTTAAAGTTAAGCTTTCTTTGACATGGTTTGACGTCAGACAGGTCGAAAACAAGCGCTTTGCTGATCTTGGCCGGGATTGTCGTCCGTTACAGTAGGGCTGTGCTCTCGGAGCCGAGTCAACGGCCGTGTTTGACAGACGAGTAGGCAAGTCAATGATGACAAGCTGGTTCTCATTGTCCGTAGACCGTCAGTCCTGCTGTCGTCCGCACGGCTGTCGTCTGTTCCTGTCTTTTTGCCATGTTGGCTGTGATGCTGGTCGGCTACGGTCGTTGTCCTGCTTCTGTTGGCTGTTCCTGGCTCATCGGATACTGCATCTGCTGGGCCGTGTCCTGCAGCGAGTTTCGGCAGACATTGCTTTGCTGAGTCGTCTCGCGGCGGCTTGGGCAATCGAGCACTGTTGGTGGGCATTTCGTTGCTGTTGGTTCGCATTGGCGGCATGCGATTGGCCCAAGAACGAAGGCATACAAAGGTATGGCATCACCAGGAAACGAGTCAACGACGACGAGGGGCACGACACAGCGGCAAGCACGAAGCTAAAAATAAGACATGGAGGGGGATGGAGACGATGGAGACGATGGGGACGATGGAGCACAGCTCGTATACGACGGTGAAGAGAATCGTCGCCGAGGATCGCGGGCACCAAGAGCCGGCGCCAACGGGTAGGGTAGGGTTGGAGGGTAGACAAATCGAATTGGGTCGGAGGCACTAGCAGTGGCAGCCGATGGGGTTTGGCGTCGATCGTTGGCTGGTCGTGCGATCCGAGGGAGGACGACAAAGGGCAAAGGCAAAGGCAGAGGTCCAAGACGAAAAGGGCAATTTACGACCGACGAGAGTCAAGGCGTCGACAGACGACGACTAAGAGCCGATTGTGCCGAGCAACCAGAGCCAAAACGACACGCGGGAGTGACGGCAAGGATGGCGTCCTGATCGACGCTGGCTCGTGTCGACTCTGTGAAGGCTGAACTGTTGGAGCTAAGGAGTGACTCGAGGTGAGGACAGGTGAGGCAGGTGAGAGACGGGCGACAAGAAAAGTGACAAGACGCAGTTTGACGAAATACGTGGAATTGACGAGAGGCATAAAGTAGAAAGAAAACAAAATTTAAAAGAAGAAAAAAAAAAAACCGAGAACGGCAATCCAAGACATGGCTGTCACAAAACATGCCACCCACAGAACGACAGAAAAAGAAAGCAGCAGAGCCACACTTTGGGTTGCAGTGACAGTGACAGCAGGAGTTGTGGCCGCGGTGACACCGACAGGCAAGAGTTGTCACGGAGGACAATATATTCAACGATTCAACGATTCGACATATTCAATATATTTACATACGGACACAAAGTGGCTCGCAGCAACTTGACAACATGACAAGAATGAAACGACTTTGGCAAGCTGTACGCATATTTCAATGAAATGCATTGGACAGCCGCATACACTTCCCACCTGAAGTGACACTGACTTTCCTTTCCAATTTACTCGCCGCTGTCAACCCCGGCGCACATCACTTCCCTTTTGTATATTTGTCTGTTGGTGGCTTGCCCAACCACCAATGACGTCCAGCCAATACATCTAGCCAATGCATCTGGACGTGCCAGCTGCTGTAGCTGTCACTTATCCGACATTCTCGGTGCCGGCCATTCTTGTGGTGCATCCTGGTTGTTACTGTTTTTTTTTTTTGTTACGAACAATTTACACAGCCGAGACCCAAGTCCATGTAAGATTGCATCGTCCACCGTTCCACCGTTCCACCGTTCCATGGCCATGTCTCTACCATGCTTGGGTCTGGCCATCTCTGTAAGCAGCCGTTTCTGGTTGTCGGATACGGTTCCAACAGGACGCAGCACCAAGTCCTTGTGGCACATTCTGCACATTCTGCACATTCTGCCCTGCCCATATTGCCATGCTTTCCAAGCGTTACCACGCGTCACCATGCGTTTCCATGCATTGCTATGCAGTGCAACCCATCGCGTACGCCGTGTTCATAAATAGAGTTGCTGGTACGACGTACGACGTACGTCCTCTAGCAGTAGTGCCTTTCACATTCTCTTTTCTCAAGCACGTAACAGAGTACGTACGCTGCGATGGCGCCAGTTAGACCAGTCAACAGCTACAGTATTGTGTGTCAACGCAAGAATAATGAATCGACAGCGCCTATCGCTTGTCTGCCGTCTGTCTCGTTTGCTTGCCGTCCCGTTGGCACTAGCACCTTGAACGAGCACAGACACCGCGCTTGACCTCGTCTGTCCAACTTGTCTACCATGCCAACGTCCAGACCTTGATCTGCCGAAGTCAGTGGCAATGCTCGAGATGGCATGCCTGTCTGTGACTGTTGCTCTGTTGCTCTGTTGTCATTTCTGTGCCGTCGCCCGTATCCAGTGACAAACGGTCCACTACAGCACCGGCATAGGGTGCATAACGGGGAGAGCATATTCTCTTGGCCAGTCGGGCAGTCTTTTATCCTTGCTGTTTTGTCTATTTTGATCGGGTCCTGCTCGTCATACCTCGCATACTGCCATACCATCTTGACATCCAAACCTTTAACTGATATTGTTCAATTCGTTGACATTATTTGACATTATTTGACATCATTTGCAATATCTCATCTCAACGACAACGACAACGACACCAACGAACCGATTGCATCCATGACCACCACACGTGTCGGCCGGTGGGAACGACCAGCATTTCTCATCGACCGTACATGAGGCGCACACAGCGAACACAGCCACAGCATGGACGACCTCACGATGGGCGGTGGCACACCGCCCGATCGCACGCGCCGCACGCGCCGCAACCGCGTTCGGTTCTCGTGCAGCCACTGCCGCGACAAGAAGCTCAAGTGCAACCGGGTGCTGCCGTGCGACCAGTGTGTGAAGCGGAACCTGGGCCCAATGTGTCAGTACATGCCGTACACGGCGTATGGCGAGAGTGTGGGCGAGAGTGCAGGTGGCCATGCCGATGCCCATACCCGGCGGCCATCACTGAAACGCAACCACGCCATGACGGAAAGCCCATACGAGATGCAAGCATACGAGTACGAGACCAGTGCATCGACGGCGGCAGCATTAAAGTCGACAGGAGGAACGAGCCGTCGTGGCTCGGTCGACGAGCAGCAGCAGCAGCAACTGTTTCCGTCACCATTGTATCCGTCATCAGGCACTTTCATTCAGCATCACCAACATCAACAGCAACATCAACATCGACACGACCAACATCAACAAGACCGCCGTCGACACCAGCTGATACCTCGCTCCCATCCACAACAGCAGCCACGGCCACGTCCACAGCCACAACCACAAACGCCCTTTTTACCACTTCCACCGCCGCTTCTCCACGACACCAGCAGCCAATCTGTGCCCGAGCGGCTCAAGTACCTCGAACGGCTCGTCCTGTTCTTGAAAGCACGGAACCGAGACCAACAGAGTCCTGCATCGCTGGGGCCCGCCCAGGCCGTCGACAACAGCGACGGCTCCGAGTACGACGACGACGCCATGAGCACGGCCGAGAGCTTCGAGAGCATCGACAGTGCAAGTGCTAGTGCGGCAAGTGCAGGTGTTGCCGGCGTGGCAGACCCCGGCACAATCAACGTGGCCGAGTTCCGGTACGCCGACCCGTCCAACTGGGACGGCGTGCTGGACGACATTGTCGGGCTGACGCGGGACCTGGTGCTGGCGGACGACACGACGCTGCTGCAGCAACACCTCCCCGGCGGATGGGACTTTGGCCTGGGGTCGGTTGGGCAAATGGCCATCACCAACAGCAGCAACGACAGCCACCACCACAACAACAACACGCTCGCCTTGTTTGCCGGCTACAGCGGCCTGCCGCCCGGGCCCACCGACATGCTGCGGTTCTTGCCGCCGCGGCCGGTCGTCGACGTGCTGGTGGACCGCTTCTTTGCGAGTCTCGGCCGGGTGGAAGGCTTCGGCGGCGTCCACACGCTGCGGCTCCTCTTCCACGCCGCCGCGTTCCGGCGCCAGTACGACGCCTTTTGGAGCGACCCGCCGCGGGCGTCCCCGTCGTACCTGGCGCTCTTGTTTCTGGTCCTGGCGCACGCCGCCCTGGCCTTCGTGGGTGGCGACAACGACAGCGACAACGCGTCCGTTCCGGCCAGCACCTCGTCGTCCCCCGCCCGCGCCGTCCTCGGCAGCGACCCGCTGGCCGTGGTGGACGCCTGCCGCCACCGCGCCGCGCAGTGCCTGATCCTCGGCGACTATGCGCGGCCCGGGCGGCACAAGATTGAGGCCCTCGTGCTGTACTATGGCGTCGAGTACCTGTGGCAGCGGCGGCGCGTGCAGGGCTCGTCCTCCGCAGCCGGGCCCAGCAGTACCGGCAGCGCCGGCAGCGACGCCGCCACGCTCGCCTCGACGGCCATGGTGCTCGCGCTGGCCGTGCGGCTGGCCATGCACATGGGCTACCACCGCGACCCGTCGCACGCGGGCGGCAGGCTGCGTCCCTTTGACGCCGAGATGCGCCGCCGCGTCTGGCTCGTGCTGGTCAACCTCGACCGCACCGCGAGCGCGGAGCTCCGGCTGCCGAGCAATGTGCGCCACGGGTGGAGCTCGTCGTCGGCCCGGCCCACCGACAGCGACACCGCCCTGCCGTGCAACCTGCACGACAGCGACCTCTACGAGGACATGCCGGCGCTGCCCCCGGCACGGCCACCCACCGAACGAACCGGCGTGCTGTACGCCACGGCGCGTGCCACCGTCTTGGCCGTCGTGGCCGACATTCTCCAGCTGCGGCCGGTGCGGGCGTCGAGTTCGACGTCGACCTTGACTCCCGGCCCCACGGTCGCCTCCAAAGAGAGCGTGTCCGCCGCCGACCCGGCCGTCGCCAACTTGGACCCCCTGCCGACACCGCCCACGTCGGCCAACACGCCCGCCCCCTCCGCCTCCGCCACCACCAGCGCCACCAACAGCGGCTCTGCCTACGACGCCCGCGTCATGCAGCTCGACCGCCGCCTCACGGCCGCCTACCGCGCCCTGCCCGCGTGCTTGCGACTGCGAGGCGATCCTGCGACTGCGACGGCCACAGCAGGCGGCACCTCTACCGACCGCGACCCCTTCGACCCCCGCGACCCGCCCGACCTCTGCGTCGAGCGCGTGTTGCTCGAGATCCTGTACCAGCACGCGCGCCTGGTCCTCCACCGCCGGTTCCAGGGTACCGAGCGGGCGTCGCCGCGGTATGCCTATGCGCGGTGGGCGTGCCTCGACGCGGCCGTGCGGCTGCTGCGGCACCAGTACGACGTGTATGTGGCGGTGCAGGACAATGGGTCCGGGGCGGGCAATACAGACAACACAGACAACACGGGCCACCGCTTCGCAGGGCACCGATCGCTGCTGCTGTCGGACAGCGCCGTGACGCACGCCTTTTTGCTCGCTGACACGGCGCTGTGCCTCGAGGTGGCGTATGCCTCACGGCAGCCCGCGGGCGTCGACGGCGCGCCTGCGTCCGTGTCGCTGCCGCAGCTGCTGGGCCTGCTGCGCACCTCGCGCAGCATCTGGGCCGCCCTGCAAGGCACGTCGAGCGAGGCAGCCCGAGCGTACCATGTGCTGACAAGGGTGCTGGCGGATGCGGATGGGGAGGGGGAGGAGGAGGAGGAGGAGGAGGACGACGACGACGACGAGTACGATTATGATTCCAATGATGACGGTGATGTCGATGACGACGCGGCGGCGGTCAACACGGCGACGACAGCCGTGCCAGGCCATGCGAGCATGTCCACCATGGCCACATGGACGGCGTCGTCGACAGCGGCCCGCGCCTGGCAGGACGACGCGCCCGCAGTGCCCGCAGCACCGCCAACCACCACCGAGGCCACCGCAGCGGACAGCAGTGGCACGAGTGGCAGCACCACGCCGCGCTATGGAGAGGCCAGCGCGGTGCAGCGGCAGGACGAAAGGCAAGGGCAACTTGAACAACTGCAACAACAACAACAACAACAGCCACAGCCACAGCCACAGGGCATCGCTTTCCCGCAGCTGACATCGCCCACGCAGTTGTGGTCGGGACAGATGAGCCAGGCAGGACAGGCACAAGCAGGTCAATCTGGTCAGTCCGGTCAATCAAGTGGCCTCTTGCCTGTCCTTGTCGACATGGCTATGCCCAGCCCCGTCAACTACGGCCTGTCCATGCAGTCGAGCCTAACGGGTGTGTCTGGCCTGCCTGGCCTCCCTGGACTGACGCCTGGCCTTCTCCCGACCATGCCTCTCCACTTCCCGACCAGCAGCGCGGACAGCGCCAGTCTGCTCACACCGTTGGACGACAGCGACAGCACGCAGGCCCTTGCCGATGCTGCTGCTGCGTTTCCGGGCGACTGGAACACCTTGTGGCCCCGACAAGACGGCCAGTAATGCGGCACGCGATCAACCTTGATCAATACGGGGAAGGTGGTGGAGATAATTCATGACAATAACATAAAAGTGATGGATGCCTGGCGGAACAAGCCCAGCCAGGCTTGTACAGAGAAGTTTATATTCTTTCAGTTTATCGCTGCTTGTCCACGGCTGCACATCGTAACGACATTTGCTTTTTACCAGTGTCTGACCTTGGTGCGTCTGGGCGATTGCTATTGCTCGACTCCAGTTGGTTGCGCACGGACGTGTTCCCGCTGTGGGCAATGTAAGAAAAGAACATATGACCGGCAGACATGTCCTGCAACAGGGCCACTGTGATTAGTTAGTGCGGCCAGTGCAATGCTTGCATACTTTTAAAGACCAGATCAACAAAGTGTGAGCCAGGACAACCAAGTACGACAGACGACGTACGACGAGCATGGATCGCGGTGGCAGGCCCCTTTCCGTGAGTTGCTGGTCATGAACTCTGCCAATAGCAGACTGTGATGGTTTTGTTGCTCCCGTAGAAACTCCCGACGTCGTAGATGGCGATGACTGCGTTCGCCGTTTGCCGTAGTGAGAATACGACATAAGCTCACAAAGATACATCGTACTTTTGTACTTGTAGGCGCCCCAGCAGGACCGAATCGACGCGCCCAAGCCGCCCAAGCGATCCGTGCACGTCCGTCTTGACCGGTGCTCGTCCAATATGGTCTAGCCGTGTCCTTGGCGGCCCGCCCTGTTCGGCTGAGCAGCGACCCCAGAACCAGAACCAGAACCAGAATCCCTAGAATGGCACCCCAACCCTTCCCCAGGCGACGATCCGGCCTGTCCACCAGTTCGTAAGAGACTCCTCCATACGCTGTCTCCTGTGTCTCCACCGTTAGAGCGGAATGAATGCAAAATTTAGTGGAATGCATGGTATGGGTCGAACTTGTCCATGCGCTTGGACCTCTTTTTTCGAAAGACTCGAACCAAGGCTGAGCCAGGCGAGCCAGGCCACCTTTTTTAAATTTGTCTGAATGCGACATGCGACGTATGCGAACTCGGCATGGATGCGATTCAGAAGAGGTTGGCAGCTGAAGCACAGCAGCAGAGGAGCAGAGGGTGACTGTGGACCGCCATGGCATGTGCCTGACTGTTGACAATCACCCTTTGTTCTTATGCAAGTTTCGCGAACCTCTTTGTGTGCCGTTCAACACATTCATGACGCGACTCGCTTCTCCTCGCCTCCTCGCCTCCTCGCCTCTCCTCGCTTCTCCGCGCCGTCCCGTTTCGGCGCTGCCCACATTCGTAATTGTCTCGGTTCTGGTGTCCGGTGCATGGACATTGTCGGTTCGCTGTCCTGGGTTTTCGCTTCCTTCAAGCCCGTGCGCTACGCGTTAAAGCTTCTTCTTCTCCTCGTCTCTTTCTGGACCCTCGCGTTCTTCATCGTAATTGCTGACTCTCTTCCCCGCCCGCCGCCGTCAAGCTGGCTTGGCATTAGCATTGTCCTCCATCTTCGGCTAGTGATCAGGGAGAACAGGAGGTCAAAGCAACAAAAAAAAGGGAAGAAGACTAAAGCAATTCGCGGCATCGGCTCCAGCGTCTTCACGACCGTAACCCAGCCGCGTTCATTACCAACTGCAACATTGACATCGTATGTCGTACATGTGCGGAGTATTTCGTGCCGATTCCGGGTTGCGATGGATGCAAGACGCAGCAGAAAAGGGAATGGTTTTGAAAACTGGTCAAAAGTAACGAAGAAAAGGGGTCCGACCCATGCTCCTTGCCATGCCGGCAACCAAGAACGTCTCCTCGTCTTGTCTGGTTGAACCTCGCGGCTGTCCACATCCATGAAAGGAGTTGTGCATTAAAGTTCAGAAGATGGCGATGTGACATTGATAATACCATCGTTTCTTTCTTTTCTTTTTTCGTTTCCTTGTCTTATTTCTCGTCTTCTTCCCTTGTCTTTTTGGTTTCTTCTTCTATTCTCTTCTTTTGGCCTCCCCTGTTTTACTAGTCCCGTCATCGTCATTGACCGTCACCTTTTTGACAAGTCACACTGGCAGAGTGATCGACATCCAAAAAGCAACACCAACGTGAGTATGTCGTATTCCCACAAAAGGCGACGATGAACGATCGGCACTGCTGGGTAAAGCAGTGACATGAATCACGCACTGACTCTCAAGACGCTCAGACCAAACGCCCGCACACTCATCACAAATGGCCCTTCTTCACCGCTGGGCCGACAGCCTTGCGGCCGAAGTCCAAGGTGGCGGCCCGCCCGGCGACCCGTCGCTGGGCCCGCCGCCCGGCCCGACGGTGTACCCGACGTCGGGGCTGCAGCAGTTTGGCTTCGCCATCATCCTCTTCTTCCCGCTGCTGGCCTTTCTGGTCGTCGGCCTGCGCGTCTACAGCCGCCTCAAGACGAAGCAGTTTGGCATCGACGACGCGCTCATCGTCGTGGCCATGGTCTTTTCCGTCGCCGAGACGGCCACCATGTACATGTGCATGAAGACCAACTTCATCGGCATCCACGTCTGGGACGTGCCGCCCGTGTACGACATGGAGAAGGCCGCCGTCTGGAACTTTGCCGTGCAGGTGCTCTACAACCCCATCCTGGCCCTCGTCAAGACGTCCATGCTGCTGTTTCTGCTCAAGCTCGGCAGCCAGAAGCCCGGCGTGCGCTGGTGCATCCATGCCCTCAACGCCCTCAACCTCATGCTCATGGTCGCCATCTTTGTCGTCGTCATCTTCGAGTGCATCCCCGTCGCCTACAGCTGGGACAAGACCATCCCCGGCGGCCACTGCATCAACCAGCCCAACTTCCTCATCGCCACCTCCGCCCTCACCATCTTCACCGACGTCCTGTGCCTGGCCCTGCCCTTTTGGGTCTTTCTCGGCCTCAAGATGCACCTGCGCGTCAAGATTGCCCTGCTGTTTGTCTTTGTCCTCGGTGGCATGTACGTATCCCACCTTCTGTGTCGCTGCGGCGACTGTACGGATTACTGACTTTTTTTTTTATTTGTTTTTGTACAGCGTCACCATCATCGGCGTCGTGCGTCTCGTCTACTTTTACAAGGGCTTCTTCCTTCCTCCCGGCCCCGATCCCTTCTACTCGCTGGCCTTTTGCACGTCGGCCATTGAGATCAACATGGCCATCATCTGCGCCTCCGCCCCGGCCCTGCGCGGCCTGTTTCGCGCCTGGTTCCCGCGCTTCTTCTCCAGCCGGGACAAGAACTACAACTACTACGACGACCGCAACAGCGACGGCACGCCCCGGCGCGGCACGAACAACAACCCCTACGCCTACGGCGCCGGCGGCAGCGCCGCCACCAACAGCAGCGGCCGGCGCAAGGAGCAAGGCTCCGTGGACGAAGACAACTACAACCGCCGCTCAAATCCTTTGGCCAAGGACGGCGGGGGTGCGTTTGCGCTGCGCGACCTCAAGGGCGGCTCCAAGACGCACACCACCCTCAACAGCTCGCCCACCGCCAGCGAAGAGGAAATCATGACCTACAACGGCATCGTGCGCACGACGGACGTCCTCGTCCACTATGACCACGAGAGCCAGCGCCAACGCAGCGCGCACGGCGAGCGGCGGCCGGACCTGGAGCGCGGTTTTGGAGGCCAGCGGCGTGTCAACCAAATTCCGTAGGGGGGCCCACAGAAGCCTTTCCTCTTAGTCGTACCAAGAAGATTAGTCGTACCAAGATTCAAAAGCAACGTCGGTATGCGTGTATGCATGTATTTAATCTTTCGTCTTGTCTGTAGGATGTGTTCAGTCCAAAAATATCCAAGTTGATGTCAGTTTACCTTCAGGTTGTTGGCAGCCACTGCGGTTCCGTTCAAAGTACGCAAAGGAAGCCTTGGTTTACGTGTCTAACTATGAATATTCATGACAATTCTTCTGGCGTTCGTAGCAGCCGTGAATCGTCTCATGTCGCACCAAGAAAACAGTGCAGGACGAGGAAAGTAGCAGGAAAGATGACGGCCAGCATGCGCGTCCAAAGCAGACCGTTGGCACGCATAGTGCAAGCTGGCCTTTTACGATGACAGGACGTCGCCGGAATGGACTTTCCGGGGCACTGGAATACGCGGTGGCCGTACACCATGTCCGAACGGGCGGTTGCGTGTCTGAGTCCTAAGAGCGATCCGTACCGCTTGTCATCGGTGAGGGGGTGCAAGGATGAAGAACATGGTCAATTGTTTGGACATGCACTTAGTGAGTTGTAATTACAATTTTTTGTTTTATTTGGCGAGACTTGACTTTATGTACGTCTTGTGAAGAAAGGATGTTTGCATCCCCCAGTCTGACGTCTCAACCGGCGTCTCTTGAGCCGTCGACGGCCCCGTCGTAACACTCTCTATATCATTCTTTCTTTCTGCCCTTGCCTTTCCTTAATACCAGTCTTGAATATAATTCTCAAATCTACTGTGTCTCTGTGTCTACTGTACCAATTTAAGACGAGGTATCACAATATCCCTTATATCTAAACAGAATTATATATCAACCATTACGACCATATATCGACCATATATCGACCATGACACGACCACTTCATCCAACGATATGCAAGTCGGCTCTTATGACGACCACATGACAAACACAAGTTTACGCGTGTCAAAGAAAAGAAAAAGAAAAAGAGACACTAAAAACAAAAGATCGAATTACGTTGATAAGAAATCGTCGCCAAAAAGGCCAACATGGTCCCATGGAGAACAGGGCATGCAGCAGGCAAAGCAGTGCACTCCATACGACTGTTGGCCCCCAGCTGCTACCCTCCTTGCATATTTAAAGCACCTTTTCGTCTCCTCTGGCCTCTGCACTTCTTCGTACTCTTGTCTTTTCAGTTTTCTATTTTACTTCTCTACCAAGTGTCGTTCCACTCTCGTTACCAGTACACACTCCCAACAGATTTATTAGATATATTGGATATCACAGGTATCATTATCACACATTACCACAGCACATAGCACATCCACTACATCCACATTATGCTTTCCCTCCTATCTTGGTGGTGGCCGTCCACAACCCAGAATCCAAAAGGACCGGACAGACAGGCCACGGGTCACCTCTACCTACCGGACACGCTCGCGTCGTGGCCGTGGCCACGCAGTGTCAATCCGCACTACGACACCGTGGCTGCCGAGTCGTTGGAGTGGCTCCATTCGTACAACTTTTTCCCGCCCAAGGCCCAGTTGGCGTTTGACCGGTGCAACTATGGTGAGAAGGCCCATTACATCCTCACATACTCGCACGGTTGTGAATTTAACACGCAGAGGTCTACTTGCTTCCATGGCGTATCCAAAACTCAGCAAAGGTATGTCCGTGGTGAGAAGACGAGACGGTGCAGACCAATTGCATACGTAACATGCAAACTTACATCCCTTCCCATTCCGTCAGAACACATTCGTATCGGCTGTGACTTGATGAATGTCTTTTTTGTCATTGAGGACGGCACCGACGACGAATCCCCCGCAGAGACAACCAAGCGTGTCCGTCTGGTAACGGAGGCCCTCCGGAACCCGACGGTCGCCCGGCCGGACGGCGAATGGGGCGGTGTCGAGATCGCCCGCGCTTTCTGGCACCGGGCGACCTCGACGCCGGGCGTGCGGCCGGCGACGGCGGCACGTTTCCTGCACCACTTTGAGGGCTATCTGCAGGCGGTCGCCACGGAGGCGGCGGACCGGGCCAAAGAGCGCGTGCATGGCGGGCCGCCGGTGTACACACTCGACAGTTTCCTGCACGTGCGCCGGCGCACCGTCGGCGCCCTGCCGTCCTTTGTCCTGCTGGAGCTAGGCCTCCCCGCGCACATGGACGACGAGGACATCACGGCGGCCGCCGACCACCCCCTCGTCCGCGAGCTGGCCAGCGTGGCCACCGACATGATTTTGATTGGCAATGTACGTCCTCCTCCTCCGGGTGAAACGGAGAGCTGAACACGCCCACTAATGACCTTCCAGGACCTCGTCTCGTACAACCGCGAACGTGCCGCCGGCGCCGTCCACAACATTGTCACCGTCGTCCTCAACAACCCGCCCGACAAGGACGTCCCCCATGCGCCCCCGCGCATCGTGACGGTCCAGGACAGCGTCGACTGGGTGGCGGCCTACCACCAGACGCTCCTGGCGCAATTCCTGGGCCTGTACGAAGCCGTCACCGTCCTCGAAAGGGCGCCCCAGGCCCTCTCCGGGATGGCGGCCACCCCCCTCCTCCTCTACGCGGACGGCCTGGGCAACTGGGTGCGCGCCAACGACCAGTGGAGCTTCGAGAGCGTGCGGTACTTTGGGGCCAACGGGGGCGAGGTGCAGGCGACGCGGCGGGTGGAACTGGTGCCGAGGGGGGTGTGACGACGATTCAGCTGTGGTGTTGGTGGAGTTGGTGGTGTGTGGTGGTGTGCAGAGGCGTGTGAAGTCGTCTTGAGGCATATTTGTTGACGTCTGCCGCACACTGTCGATCACTGGATTTTTGATTTTTTGATTTTTTACAATTTATTGTCCAGTCTGATGAAAGAACTTTGTTATCATTTTATTTGATTTACTGTATATCCCTCTGTCGCATTTTATTGATGGTGCTACTATGTTTTGGCGATGTATTGAATGTATCGCATGCCATTGCAATTTATCACTCGATTTCACCCCTGTCAATTTGCCCCTAATTCGACTAAACAAACATTGAATTCAGTTGAGAATTAGATCATAACAGAAATCTCCACGTTCATCCCGACCCTACCAAACCATCACAAATCAGGCAGAAACAAAAAAAATCATGTTTTTATTTTGTTCTTTCGCTTCCTGAAACATCGTCACCACAGTGGTCACCCAATTGTCTACTTGGCCTCAGCGACCACGCCACCGTCAACACGCGCCACCTTCAGCCACACCTCCCCGCTCGGCCGCAGCTGGCCCGACGGGTTGACCACCGGCAGCTTGCCCTTGTGCACCGACTCCCACGTAAAGTGCCGCGCCAGGGCCAGCAGCACGACCTTGACATTGAGCGACGCCAGGGCGCGGCCGATGCAGGCGCGCGGGCCGTGGCCGAACGCCACCCAGGCGTACGTGTCGCGGTCGACGGCGCCGCCGGTGCCGGGGTCCGCGAGCCAGCGGTCCGGGTTGAAGACGGCGGCGTCGGCGCCCCAGAGCCGCGTGTTGCGGTGCAGCACGGCGGGGATGGGCATGAGGGTGGTGCCCTTGGGGACGAAGCGGCCGGCGACGACGACGTCCTGCTGGGCGACGCGGGGGATGCCCGCCACGGGCGTCTGGACGCGGAGGCACTCGCGCAGCACGGCGTCGAGGTAGGGGAGGCGGTCAATCTCGGCAAAGGAGGGCGCCGCGGGCAGCGTCAGGGCCTCGCGGCGCAGCTTGGCCACCACGTCGGGGTGCCGCCCCAGCTCGTGCGTGGCAAACGTCAGCGCGCCCGCCGTGGTCTCGTGGCCCGTGGCCATAAAGTTGAGGACCTGCTCGATGAGCTCCTCCTTAGACCAGCGGCTGGCCGGGTCGACCGCGCGGTACTTGGTCTCGACCATGTACGTAAGGAGGTCTTTAACGTCTTTGGTGGGACTGGCCGCCGACGTCGGCGCAGTCGGTTTGGCTGTCTTGGTCTCCTTGCTGTCGGTCGCCGCCACCGCCGCCTCGCCCACGGAGAGAATGCGGGCCTCGGTGATACCCGTCAGAATGCCGCGCAGCTCGGTGCTGGCGTCCATAAACTCCCGGTTTGCCTTGAGGGGCAACCAGCGGATCGGCACCACCAGATTGATGGCGGCCAGCAGCATGCCCGCCGTCGACAGGTCGAACATGGCCTCGTAGCTGGACTGGAAGGGCGTGCGTGTCGCAAAGTTGTCAAAGTCAATGCCCAGCGCAAAAATGCCAATCACGTCGAGCGTGATCTTGGCGTACAGCTGCTTGCAGTCGACGAGGCTGTCGGTGCCGTCCTTGGCACCATCAATGGCGCGGTCCATCTCGGCCACCAGGCGCTGGGCCTTGGCCTGCAGCGTCGGCAGATACGCCTTGATGTTGCCCACGGTAAACAGGCCGCCCAGTGCCTTTCGCTGGGCGCGGTGCTCGCTGCCCTCGGCAAACACGAGGCCGACGCCGATAATGTCGCCAATCAGGCGGCGGAACGGCACCGAGCGCTCGTACGCGTAGCACGTTTGCGACTGCATGACGTCGCGGTACGCGGCGGCGCTGTTGATCAGCAGGCCCTCGGCCGCCAAACCGGTCTCGCGGTAGCGGATCAGCGGCGCATCGGGCCACTTCTGCATCCAGTCCGTGTACGGCTGCTCGGGGTCGCCGGAGCGGAACTGGTTGAGGAGCTGGCCCAAGAAGAAGTGGTGGTCCTGCAGCCGGTCAGCGATGGTGTTAGAGGGAGCGTGCAAATGCAGATGGACGGCCGGGAGACTACCTTTGGACCCGGAAGGTCGCGCAGAGGAGACACAAAGTTCGGATACATGAAGGCGAGGTACAAAAAACGGGCAAGGCCCGCGATCCCAAAGGCAAGGCCTCCGTAGAGCGCGGAGCGCCAAAGAATGTCGGTCAAGATGTGCAAGGGAACCGTCGTGATGGTGGCCATGGTCACAAAAGTCAAGACGAAGTGTCAAAATGCGAAGGAGAAAGGAGAAGGTGGAAATGTGAAATGAGAATCAGGAGTTGTCAAATTTACAGTAGAATTTGTTCTTTTTGCAAGTTCGGAAGGAGCACAACGTTTCTGTCAACTGGTTTAAGAGGAAAGAGCAAAGAAGCGATGGGACGAAAGGCAAAGATGGAAAGAAGAAGGACCGCGGATCGCGGCTTCCTAAAAGGGCTTCGAACGACATGGACGTCATTATGGGTATTTTGTACATTTTGGGCCACGCCGACTGCCATTACCTACTCGCCTGTTTTTGCCTTTTCCCTCCTTGGCTGCTCGTCGTCGTCAAATCCTTCTCCATCTCTGTCGATTCATCTTGCCAATAGTGGGTCATGGGATAGGACGGCGCATGGTCAATGGAACTGGCGATGGTTGGGAAGTTCTGTTTCTTTACAATTGTTTTTTTTCCTATCATTATTTTTTTTTTAAAAAAGGAAAAAAGACCATCGTCGGCTCTTTATTCTATCTAGAACACCTCTAACTGACCCTTGTCGATCGTCTTCAGCTATCGCTGACAGCAGCGACGCAGTGATAGCCTCTGATATGTGGATACGAACATCGGCATCGCGACATACGACAAACGACATGCTCCCTGCGCCATACACACGTCGGCATCGGCTCCTCGTCCGAGAAGGGTTGCATCTTTCGAAATTCGTGTCTGCGTTGGCTTGTTCCTTACGTGTATGTTGTCCTTGTCGTTGACGAAGGTGACGATAGCAGGTCTGCCATCTTCCAATGACAGTTCAGAACATCCGCGTATGTCTTCGCTTCGATGCCAACAGACAAAAACCTCGACACTCAACCCTTGTCTCAGTTGTTACTGTTGGAACTGACTGCAAAGAGCGATACATCAGCTACTGCGAATGGCGAGGCAGAGTAAATTCTAGAACAAAGAGGACATACGAAATGCGAGTGGTCGGAGAGCAACTGAATGGCAATCGATATCCGTTTCTGAGGGGAAATGGGGGGACTGCATCCAATGGAGATGTACCGAATAAACATAGCAACCAAACCAAATACAGCCCTTTCTTTTCGTTGTAAGAGTATTGTCAGAGAGAAGACGCAACCAACGAGATTCAAACGTGAAAACAGTTCGATATGAGGCTGTTATCAGCGGCCTTGCCGTAGTTCAGATGTATCTGCAGCACGATACAAGATTCTCATTGGCTTGCTCTTCCCAAGCCGTCTAAACATGCCATATTTCTATTGTCAACCGATCCATGACGGACGGCGCTGCACATGCTGGAATCGACTTGAAAAGTGCACTTTTGCCAAACCAATGAGACGGCCCCATGCTGAACCACGCCTGCATGCACAGATGCAGCATGCACGCCCCATATGCATGTTGTGAACAGACATCCGTCGGATGCTGTACGGTGTTTTGGTCGAGTATCAAAAATCCTGCACGTCAAGTCCGCAGTCGACAGTACGACATGCGATCGTCTTTGCATCGTTTATCGAGTGTGCGTGGCTCATCCGAAGTTATGAGGCTGTGTGTGACCTTGCCATCGCCCCGACGGCTAATGGCATTAGCGAACCAACGATTTGACGTGGTATTTGGACGCCAGAAAAACAAAAACATGAAAGAACGGAAGGAATACGCGATCAATGGGATTACCGGGACGATTACCGATGTTGCACTGTCCACAGGAGAAGCAAAGAAGACAAGAAGTACAAGAAGTACAAGAAGTACAAGAAGTACAAGAAGTACAAGAAGAAATATGCAAAATGGATGGCATACCTCAGACGGAGTACTTTTGCCACATCAAATGGGTAGATGTGAAGCGGAACACCTGTGAGAGCAGGCGTGAGAATTAAACCAAACATAACTCTGGAATACAGTCACCGGTTATGCCCTCTCGATGTGATGGTGTGATGGGCGTGGTAAACATGGGCTGAGGGTGAACAAGATATGAAAAATGTCTATCTTGTTGACGGTTGGTGCACATCATCCAAAGTTGTTATCTATTACGACGATGATCCTGGCGCTGTCAAATAGGTCGACGGGCTAGGCTCTTGTCCGGAGCACACAGTCCTTCGTCGCCGTTCAATGTGGCCTTTTCTTTCTTTTTTGACCCAAACGGTGACTAGAACAGGAAGTTTCTCCGGTAGGAAAACGACAGATACACCCATCGTTCCATTGGGGGCGATACTTTGCGTGAGGGTTGACCCATCTGTTGCATTGTAGCAAAGGGACGAAGACATAAATGGTATACGAGGCGTATCGCAACAAATTAGAAATATTGAAATTGCCAGGTTGGCTGGCTGAAACTGCATTCTCAGAATGTGTGTCCGTTGTCTTTCCGTTGTCTATGCTCTCGTGTCTGTGCTTTTCGTCTGTTCTTCATGTCTGTTGGCTAATGTTGGTTTTACGCTGCTTGTGCAGTGTTGATTGGGATATTTCGTGCTGTTTTGCTGTAAATAGTGTCGTCTGTTGGCTGCACGTCGTTGTTTTGGATGCAAATGGCCACGAACAACCAATAGCATCAGTCGAAACGTCGATACAAGCTACGGTGTGACATTTAGAGTGCAGTGGCAACGCGGCCAACCGTCAAGTACGACCCTGCATGTCGTCAACTTTCTTTCTCAATCTTCTTTTATGGTTTCCGGCGCCTTGGCGTACCAATCGACCCTGGTTCCTGGTTGGTGGAATTGCTGTCGGTGGGAGCCAGCCAAGATGGGGAATAAAGACAAGACCGCGGAGAAATTTGACATGTCGAATAAAGTCGTTTGAGGAAAGATGGGTTGATAGGATCGTGGATGGATACACAAAACCATCCCGAAATTCATATTCTCACCCCCACGTACAATATCAACAGGGCTGGGCTATTGACAGCCGTGTTTCGGGTAACAGCCGTCGCACGGAAACGGCATCCATGACTGCCTTGGCCTTTGACGTATTTGTTTTTTCTTCTCCTTTTTTTTCAGCTGGTTCGTGCAATTCCACCTTGCATCCAGCCCCAACAGACGTTTTGCCCATAAATGAGTCCGCCTTTCTTTGTTGTCGAACACCCCTTTGATCAGTCTTGGGGTTGCACAACATACAACGGGTATTTTCGGCCTTCTTCCTGCCCAATACACTGCGGTGGACCGGTCACGTCTCGTCGTTTGATATGCAAAAGTCAGGTCATACGACTGTGTTAGCTTGTGGTCAGTGACATGCAAACAGGGATGACCCTTCCATGAGGTGGTATCAGGACAAGAAAATACAATCAAAAATAACAGTAACCTGATTTGTTTGTAATCTTACGTCTTTTGATAAATTTAAAGGGTAAGATATTACGCGGAAAGATCCACATTTTCAACATTTTTTGTCGATATTTTTTGAACTTCATGTATTGATTTGATCCGTCCCATTACAAATTGAAAGATCACGGAATAAGACAAAATTTCACTCGTGGAATTCGAGCCAATTCTTGTCTGAAACATTGCCCTCCTCTTTGAATATGCAAAGCAGATTGCTACAGACGTCCGTCACGCCCTTTCCTTTCCAACCCCTCGAAAACGTGGGCCGTCCACTTGGATACCTCGTTTTTCTCGTCTGTTCGCATCCATTCCCTGGGCCTGCCGTCCTACAGCGGCACTTTCTCCCCGTCCCGCTTTTGTTCATCCTGTGCTTGGACTTTCATGTTGCCATCCAGCAGGGCAAGGTTTTCCAGTCGAATTTTGAGAAGCCCATCACCCTCTTCGTCATGCTCATCCTCCTCTTCCATATCTTCTTTTTCATCGTCTTCCATGATCTGCTCTTGTTGCTCCAGTATGTCGTCGTTCATACCTTGCTCGTCTTCGCCATGGATGAGTCGTTTGTTAAACTTCAAGAAGAAAGAATGGTCTGGCTGAAGTTGACGGCCTTGGCAGACATAGGCTGCCGGCGTGTGAAGAACATCCTGGGTTGCACGGCGGAGGGCCAGCCACTCGAGCAAGAAGCTCGTTGGATTCGTGCAGAAGGACATTGTATTGCGGACACAGTCCTCGTTGGCATTGGGGGACAATCCCAGGTACTTTGCCATGGCCGTGGCCTCGTCGTACGTCATGTATAGACGTCCCGCAAGGATACCGAGTTCAATGGGCAGCCATTCCGGCACCGTGTGCCGCTTCTTTGGGAATTCTGGAAATGCGTAAAACCGGAGGCTGCTAAAGTCCAGCATGGACCGTGTTACGGGTGCTGCGTAGGCCACCAGCTGTGTGTATTTGGAAGCACGTATGCTGGGAATGAGAAGTTCCAGTTCTTCAGGGATGATAACGACGCCGGTCTGCGAGGCTGGGCACCACAGGAGCCAATCTACTGGGCGCTGCAACAAGCAAAAACGTTAGCAAGTGAACGTGTTCGACAAAACAAAAGGAACATGTACATACCAAGAAGTCGTCGTGGAACTGCTGCCCAGCCCGCGACGCATCGATTGTTTTCCTGAACTCTGTCGTCACAAACAGACGACTCGGGGTACCGTGGACAATACCGTATCGTTTCCCGATACTTGTCGAGGCTAGAAACGAGAACATGCCTTCGTATCCATTGTTACCAGTCAATTCCCCAGTTTCCACAAATTGGCGGATCGACTTGGCAACGGTTCCGTTGAAGCGCAATGCTTTGAAATCGATGTTGTGCTGGGCGCGACGTTGTTGCTCAACTTGGACCTCCACCTCTCGCTCTTGCTCTACTTCTTCAAAGGCGCCTTGTAGAGCAGCCGTGCCATGGCCTGTCGTCGACCGATATGTGCGCAGTTGCTCCGCAAAGCGTTGGAGCCGTGGATAGGAAAAGCCGTCCGTCTTCAGGACCGATCCCGTGTCAACAGTATCGTTGCCGTACATAGTTTCCAAAGTCTGACGCTCTGGTTGCTCCAGGACGCCGAGTAAAGAGTCCCTGGATGATGCACTTCGTAAGGTCTTCTTGTGCATCGTGAGAGCCTCCATCCGGCGGCAAAAGTCCAGACCATGGGATGCATACAGAGGCCGAAGCTGGTCATTGGCCTTGCATGTTTGCTCGAGAAGCCAGGCAACAACATGAGACGAGTTGACAAACACCTTTTTGTCCGTTTTGTCGGACGTTTCCAAGCCACAAGTATCACGAATGCTTTGGTCAACCTCGGGTGGCGCAAAGAACACAACAGACTGGGTCGTTCCGAGTTGGCGGAGTCGCATGGCGGCTACGGCGGTCAATAGAGATAATTCAAACGGGAGTAACATAAAAGAGAGCTCTAAAGTTTGGGGGCGGGGTGGGGGGGTACATACCTTGCACTGTATGGTCCTTCGTTTGACCCAATGCCAAAGAGGCGCTTCTCAATCTCGCACAAGACACAGTTGCGAAAGTTGTCGTCTAGAAAAAAGCCATGCACAACACCCAGAGCGTCTTTGTGCGACACAGGTGCTGTGGTGAGCTCCCCAGACGCCGGTAGAAGCGGGCCTGCTTGATGTGCTAGGCCAACAAATAACATCGACACATCTTCTTTGCCAAAGTTGAGGTTGGAACAGCCGAGCTCCACTGCCATTGTTGGCCACCTGCACGATGTCCCCGACTGGAGACGTTGAAGGGCCTCGAACTCGTGAACAGAAATATCCGAAGGGCACTTCCGCCGACTAGCCACAATTTCGTACGAAGATGGGCCTTGGGGACAGGTCGGGGTTGGTGTACTGGTCGGCATTGCCTTCGCACCGAGACCACTCGGCACATGTAGGAGACATAAATGGGTGAGTGTGAGCGGTGTCTGCAGATCATGAATCCACACGCTCATGGCGTTGTCGAAGAGGCGAAAGTTGGATCCAAGAGGTAGCAAAACGTCCGTAAGCTTGCATTTCATTTTCACTTGCTTGTAATGCGTTTGCTTGAAAGACTTTTGCGAAGAAGACAGGGAGATCGTTCCGGAGGGTGAGGACGTTGCAAATTTGTGGATTAGCGTTTCTGGCAGCCCTTTCGCATCTTTCGATATGGTAGGGGGTTGCGAGCAAGCAACATGCGCTGCGATCTTCCATGTGGTAGCCCGGTATATGGTAATGCACTGAGGTGTTTTCAGTTCGAAAACAACGGCCAGAGCGACCGTTTATTTTCCGGTAGTAAATCCTCGAAAGGTTCAATCTTCATTTTCTTTCTCTTGGTCCTTTGGGGGCATTTCTTACATCCATTTCTGACCCAAACACCGTCTTTCATTGTGCAGTTACAGGTCAGTGACCCAAATTGAGTTAGAAAGAAGGTCATATTTGTTGCAGGCTTCTTCCCACTCTTTCGTTTTATTCTGGCGACGGACGTTCTCGGCTTGTTTAATTCTGTCGTACAGATGTGTGAGGTCTTCCGATTCATATGCAAACCGGGATCCAAACTCATTGGAAAGGACCGTCTCGTCATAACGTGCGATTTGAGATCGATGCCGAAGGTGCTTCTGTACTCGCCGAAGGCGAGACATGGAGTCCACATCTGGTAACTGGAGAACGTCGAGGAGGTTGTGTGGGAACGCGGGCGGATGGTCATCGACCGTTGGATAAAGGGAGCCGCAAATAGTATCAAGAATCGCCCATTGGTCAAATATTTCCAAAAGGATGCGGCTTCTCATTTCGACGGTGCGCAGGTCTGTTTTGGAGATACAGCTCACCAGGACGGAGACTGTTGCGGAGATCTGATCGCACGCTGCCTCTGCTGCACCCTCCGTCATTTTGGCCACGGCTTGGCTCCACAGCGACGAGGACTTGGACCGGGCGTCCGCAAGTATGTTCAGTGTGTCCAAGACGGATCTAGAGAAGGCCTGCGTGTTTTTGACGGCTGGATTTAGAGTCAGGTTTGAGTGAAGGCTGCCGTCCTCGGAGAATGGCGTTGCATTTGAGTTCCCATCGACCTGGTTTCCAGTCGAAACGACAAGGCTGTCCAAGTACCGCCTGCTCGAAGGTAGAGACAGCGTTCGATGATCGTCAGGAGCTTGCAGTGGCAATGCTGGTATCTTTCGCATGGTGGCCTCCTTGAACTGTGACAGTCTC
This sequence comes from Sporothrix schenckii 1099-18, assembly GCF_000961545.1. Classification (NCBI taxonomy): domain Eukaryota; kingdom Fungi; phylum Ascomycota; class Sordariomycetes; order Ophiostomatales; family Ophiostomataceae; genus Sporothrix; species Sporothrix schenckii. The sequence continues at coordinate 2,013,107 of NW_015971143.1, forward strand.
TTTTGCAGGTGCTGTTGAGCCACGTCAAGGGACGTTTGGAGCTTCGAAGCGATGCTGTGGATTAAGGCTTCCGAGGTCATCTTGTCATGCTCGGTGCAGCATTCCCAGAAATGGTGTCGCTCCAGTTTGGCAAGCTTCCTTCCCAGTTTCTTCTGCAGCAGGCTAGTGAGTGCCGGAAGCATGCCTTGGTGGACACAGTCGTCGAGCAATTGGGACAATAGCGTGCAGGACAGAATCTTGTAAGCAGCATAACCAGTGTCTTGTCCCAGTGTGAGGTGCAATTGTCGCTGCATTGCCACTCGAAGAATGAGCCACGTAGGAAGTCTTCGCCACGGCGTGTGCCCTTTGCCAAAGCTGACGTCGTCACGGACGCGTTTCTTAATTGGCGAGACCGTTGCTGGACCTCCCATTGCCTGTAGCACGGAAAGAAGCATGTGCGTGATGAGGTCTGGGGTTCCAGCATTGCGAAATTCGGCGACTTCTTTGCCTTTTTAGCCTTGGCGGCGAAAAGAGCAATGTATTCGGAGCTGGCCTTGTCCAGGAACAAAGCCAGGGTCGATTGGAACTGTTTGTCGGCAAAGTCATCTTTGGAGATTTGCACGGCACGCGATGGGAAAGTCCATTTGAGGGCATCTTGGCACGCCAGAACATCCTGGGATGGTGGCGCGGCCTCGAAGGCCTCAAAGACTACGTGGCTGTGACCATTAGCTTTCGAACGTCACGGTGTCGGCAGCACATTGCCATCTTGGAGAGGAGAAGCGACAAACCCTTTGCTGGAGTACATGAGCAGAGCAGCATTTTGTTCCTCGATGTAGAATGTGATGACTTTGTCGTCTTGCGTGAGCCTCTGAAACGCCTCGAGCAGCGATGAACTGTCCGGTGCTCTCCGTCGGTGCTGCTGAACGTCGAAATGCAGTTCTCGACCGCCGTCCAGGCACCACGGAACTCGTCTGGTGTTGTCGATGTCAGTGCGTCACAAGCACGTCGAATGCAGTGCATGATGTCGACTGCGATCTTGTCGAGGCTGTCATCTTGGCCAGCCGGCAGCTGCGGAGGCAAGACAATGTCAGGTGAGGTCCGTTTGCACCTGCCTCCATGTCCGTCTCACCGTCTCGTATCCAAGATGCAAACCAGAAACAGGCAGCGAGGCTTTGCAGAAACACATATCTAGCGGGTAAGACATCGTTTGACCGATGTTTTTGATCCTTCTCATCTTTCTGTTTGTTGCAGCATTCCTGCAAACGACCATGTCGCCGCACTCCGTAAGACATACAGTTCTTCGAACCATGTCTCATTGGCCAACACCACCACAGACCTTCCAACCAGAGGCCTTCCACCGAAACATGGATATTACGCACCCGACAGACATTGTTTCGGTTGCCAATGCAGTGCCGGTGGAATGTCGTACTTGCGATTGTGCTGGTGACAGATGGTCGCGTCACGCATCGTGGTCACAAAGAAATGGCTGCCGCAGCTGACGCACTCCATCATGTCATCCATGCAGACAACACCGCCGGAGCCATTCACTGTGCCTATGCTCTGGCCCCGTGGCCGGTCTAGGCCTCTTTGTAGGTAGCTTACCGAGGGTGGGCTCGCGCTGTCTCTTCATGGACTTGCACGTCGTGGGGTATCGCAGTCCTCTCTTTGCTCACCTTGTACGCATTGAGCCTTTTCCGCCTTTGCGCCAAGACCCTTCCTATCGTCGCCATGGGCCCTGGGAATATCTGCATCGTTCCCCTTCACGTCGTCACTCTGTCAAATCGCCCTCCTCGTCTGTGCTCTGCTCCTCGGTTAGATTCGTTTCGCGGAGGCTGTCTGACTCGTCGTCTTCGTCTTCGTCTTCCGTGTCGCTGGGAATCTCAATCAGCTCGGGTGCAGTCGGCATTGGCGGTGCCACGGCGTGGCCGAGCAGGTCCAGCTTGGCCCGCTTGCGAGTGGCCTCCAAGGGCACGTGGTGGTCTCGTGTCTGGCAGCCCGGCGTGCCGTTGGCGCGCTCGCAGCACTCCCAGTAGAAGCCTTCGGGGAACTCGGCGCGCATAAAGTCGGAGTCAATGATGCCGTGGCAGTCCTCGTCGTGGTCTGCCCAGAAGTCGCCTTCGAAGTCAGGTGTCAAGTAGGCTAGAAAGGGGCATGTCAGATATTGCTTGTGAAGAAGCGAAGGATCAACAAGGGACATACACTCATGGAAACGGCACACGGACGGGCCGTTCTTTGATTGCTCCGTAAAGACACCCTCGCAGTCAACGCACACCATCAGATTGGTCTCTCCGCAGATGTCGGCCTTTCGCTTCGTGCCACAGGCTTGGGCGGCTGTAGCAGTGGATGCTTGGAACTTGTCGAGCAGTTGGCTGGCTTGGTGCTGCAAGGTCGTGTCCTTTTCGCAGAGGGCCATGAGGACCAGGTACGCAACCCTGTCGGACACCTGGCTGATGCGCTGCATCATTGGTTCGCTGTTTGGATTCAATGTCTCCATTGTGGTTGTACAGATGAGAGGAGAGCGAAGCAAATACAGTAGTGTAGATTGACAATGTATTCAATTAGTGCATCAAAAGCGCGGCGTGTTGTTGACATCGCCAAAACGGGACATGGCGCTAGTCCTTTTTGGGTCTCAACGTAGCGTCTACTAAACCCCAAACTCAAACGTTTCCATCCAAAACGGTGTGCCCTCTGGAGCATCTCCAACGAAATAAACAATATCTTCTAGTTGATGATGTCAATAATATGGCAGGTTGAGAACGTAATGGATCATGAAAATTGTTAAAATACTAAAATGTAATTTTGTAAACGTTTAATTCGGTTTGATATCAAGTAAGAAATAAGTAAATTATTGTATTATGTTTACTTTTTTTCCGGTCATGATTTTCTTTTCTTATCTTTTTTTTCTTTTTTTTCTTTACTTCAACGAGCCTATCAGCCCGGAAAATGTAAATAAAAATATCTACAAAGGAACAAAAAAATCATCCATAATTAATAAAAACAGCGGGAAAAAATCAGGTCCTCCCGACAGAGTCCACGAGCCGGCGGATAAAGTTGCAGTGCTGGGCGTCATCGGGAATCTCGACCACGTTTTACAAGCACAGGATCGGCCCTATCGACAATTGCAATCAAATAACGGGTTATTGTATCCCGCCTATCGGCATCAATCAAAAGGACAGCGGCAAAAAGCGGACATCGAACGCAGCCGTTGTAGAGTCCGTCCCCCGCTTCCTACTGCTTTTTATAAAATACAGTGAGAAAATCAAGCGGAGACAATGTACGACAGACCGCAAATGGATTTACGAACGCGACGTCCCCCTGTCATATCCTAAAATCAAAACCTTGTTCCGTCCCACAACAGCTCACGCTGCTGGCATTCCCCAACGGTACTCTTGTTGCATTGCCATTTACGTTTGCGTGCAAAAGTGTGCTCATCATGGCCTTCACGTTGTCTCTTCTCGCCCTGACTGGCCTTGTCGTCCAGGGCGCCGTCGCCGCCAACTGCACGCGCGACGTGCTGGCGGCCGCGGCCTCGGCCTACCTCGCGGGCGCCGCGGCCGGCAAGCCGCCCGCCAACGTGGCGCTGACCAATTTTACGTACGAGGAAAACGACGTGCCGCTCGACATTGGCAAGGGCATCCTGGCCCGGCCCATCTCGATTGATTTCAACCGCACGTTCCTGGACACGGAGGCGTGCGGCGCCTTTATCGAGTACAATGCGGCGTCCAACACGCCGCCGTACGTCGTGATTGCGCGCGTCTATGTGGCGCCGGGCAGCAGCAGCGGCAACAGCAGCGGCACACCGCAAATTACTCGCATCGCGTCGGTCGTGACAAAGCCGGGCGACTGGGCGTTCAACGCGGCGACGCAGCTGGCGGCGGACAAGAAGGAGGCGTGGCCGGCGATCCCCGCGGGCCAGCAGGACACGCGAGCGGTCCTGAAGGCGGCGGCCGACGCGTACCTGGACTCATGGGGCAACACGACGTTGGCGCCGCCGTTTGGCACGACGTGCTCGCGCATCGAGGGCGGCACGACGACGGGCCAGACGGGCAACACATGCAAGATGCAGCCGTTCCCATCGCCGCTCACGATTGGCAACCGGCGCTACATCATCGACCCCGAGTACGGGGCTGTGGACATTTTCAACAATTTCCCCTTTATCGACACGGCCAAGCCCGACGGGACGCCGAGCACCAACCTCTACCGGATCGAGGGTGGCAAGATCCGCTACATTCACGAGCTGACGGTGTGCACGAACAAGAACTGTGGGCGATAGGGCTGCGTTGCGTGAAGGTGCGCGTTGTACTATGTATGGTAGTCATCCTAGTGTTATCCTATTGTAGCAGGCAGTGGAAATTGAACAATCTCATGTCTTGCCCTAGAACGGCATCACGCCCGTGCTGTTGACAATTTTGCCGGCGTCGGTGTCGCGCTCGCCCGCCACGACCTGCTGGATCAGCTGGCCGCCCACAGACGGGTGGCCCGCGCCCATCTCTATGAGGCGCTCTTTGATGTTGCCCAGGTTGGTGACCAGCATGCCGGGCGAAATGGAAAAGGTCTTGACGCCATCCGGCAGCAAGACGTGGTGCCAGTTGAGCATCAGCATGTTGAGTGCGCACTTGGTGGCGCGGTACATAAAGGGGCTGCCAAAGTACGTCTTGGGCCAGCCCGTGGCGGCGGGGGCCGGGCCGGCGTAGTAGGCGGCGGCCATGTTCTGTTGGGACGCCAGGCCGCTCGTCAGGAACAGCAGACGCGGCTCACGCGACTTGATGAGCAGCGGCGCGAACGTGTACGTCATAATGTCGGCGCCCGACACGTTGACGTCAAAGTCCTGCGTCCAGACCTGGCGCCGGCTCACAGCGCCAGTGGCCAGCTGGGGGTCGACGGCATGGCCGGCGTTGTTGACAAGGGCGTCGATGTGGTCGACGTCCTTGGCGACGGCCGTGAAGGCGGCCTCGATGGACGCGTCGCTGGCCACGTCAACCTGCAGCAGGTCAATGGTGCTCCGGGTCTCGGGCACTTCGGCCAGCACCTGGTCGCGTGCGGCCTTGCCTTTGTCGAGGGAGCGGCAGCCGAGGAAGATGCGGTACGGCGCGGCTTTGTCGTTTTGGAGCAGAGCCTTGACAACTTCGTAGCCGAGGCCGGTGTTGGCACCCGTGATGACGACGATCTTGGACATGATGGACGGTGGGAAGTATAGAAATGAGATGAAACGATTTTATAACGTACGGAGTATCTGTATGACAGTGATCTGGGATGAGAAGAGGCCGTATAGGTGACAATGCAGGTTTTATGGTAGACAAATCGACACTGAGATATGCAGAGACGTGGATGCAGAGCCCTTTTATAGATGGCCAGCTCTCGAGGCGTAGCATTGCAAATAGCACTCGGATCCTTTGCGGGGCATGATTTTTCGAGGATTTTACCACGGTGTTACCTGTTTTGCAAGCATGCTCAACGACATTCTAGTAATTTTCAGCAATGTCCAGCGTCATTGAGCGTGCTCTCATGCCCTGCACGTGCCCAAAGCGGAAACGCTTCCGGAGTTTAATATTGAAATTGCGATCCGGACTTTGTATACAGGAGCCCGATATTGCCCAATTGAGCTTAGCGCCAACCACTTTTACAGACTTACACCGTGGTGATGGCAATGACTTGTTCGTTCGCCGGTGGCCGGTGCTCATGCATGCCGTATTGTGTGTTGTTGGTGACACATTTGTTGAATCTTTGAATGAAAAGCGACTTGCATATGTGGGCTGAGGGAAGCGGAAAGAAAGACGGAAAAATAATCTGTCTTGGTGAATATGGGCGAGGTGGACGTCCTGGGGCGGCTACGTGCATTTCATGACATATCATGGCCCAAGGGACCAAACAGACATACTGGACAATGAGTTGAATTACAAACACAATAGGCGATGTAGTCGTAGTCGATTTAGAAATAAGGTAATATGGCACTATTTCTAGTCCACCATCTGTGGCCTCATTTCGCCCCTACCTTGTCCAGCCTCCACTGGCAAAACCGTGACCGAATAGACAGCGGCATGGATTATCCGAAGCAAGATCCTCGACACTCACATTTGTCTAGTTTATGCTGGAAATAACACAAATGGACCAGTTGGCCGCGATCGAATCTACTATATTTAATGTAAGACAGGATTCTGCTGTTTTCCTAGCTACATTACTCCGTTATACACCGAGTACGACACAGCAACGTTGGTGTCCGGCTCCGGCATCCTGTCTTCATTGTTGCCAACCCGTACGTATCGCACAGCAGTTTCCACACAATCTCGTTTACCAGCTGCTCCACTTCCTACCATACGAAGAACACGTCCTTACTTGTTGATTGGTGCTCCCAAACGTCCAGTATGTAGAGCGCTGTAGACTGTAGGACTAAATCTGGTCCCAGAATGTAGCCGAGAACCGGGCCTCGTCCCTGGCTGTTGGCACACCTCGAACAGTTCTTTCTTCATAAAAAAGTATTTCCTTCCGTTCTTTCGTTATCTTCTTACGGCATTTATGATTTTAGGCTGAAGATGGTGGATCTGTGTCATTGTTATCGCGCATCCCTTCCGTTAAAATTGTAGCTCTATAGGAAACGAAATCATTTTCGTCTTTGCTTCCCATTTTGACGTTTTTATTTCGTGGCTTTCCCTTATCGTATTTTGTCTACATCCTATATTACATCGTGGTTTCGAAGCCCCTCGTTGTACAGTGACTTGATTGCCACATCCATCAGCGCCAGAAAGCGGTCCTCCTCGATGCGCACATGGGACGACTGCCATGGTTTTTCTGGGTCGCCTCGCCGGGCGATAGACGTTTTATTCTCGCCGTTTTCATTTTTGTCCCCTTCCTCTTCGTCCTCCCCGGGCACCGCCATCTCGGCCTGGGCACTGAAATAGTTGTGCCCCGTCAGCGCCGCCAAGTTCCGGAACCCCTTGTGGCCCAAATTCGCGGGCTGGACCTCGACGACCGCGCCCGCGTTCTCGCGCATGAACATGGTATGCGTGAGACCCGCGCCGTGGACGCCGACGAGCACATCGGTCTCCTGGACGAGGCGCAGCTGGTCCGGTAGCGACAGCGTCGCGAAATCCACCGACTGTACGACAACATTCGGGTACCGTTCCTGCAGCGTGTGCAACAGGGCCGCATGGCCCAGCAGCTGGCGGCTCCCGCGCCGGTCAATGAACGTGACGACAATGTCTTTGTCGCTCGCGCCCCCGGCCGACGCCGGCCGCGGCCCGCCTTGTCGCGGGACCTGATAGTGTTCAAAAACGCGCCGCACAAAGAGCTGGAGCAGCGGCGCCGCGCGGCAGTCCCGCACGACCCAGTCGTTCTGCCACAGCGGGTTGCTGCCGCCGGACAGCGGGACGATGATGTTGGCGCCGCCGCTGGCCGGTTGCAGAGGGCGGGGCACACGCGACGGATCGTTCATCATGTCCGCCAGCTTGACGATGGGGTGGCGGGAAAAGAACCGCCAGAGGTCAAACGTGGACTCCTCGGCGTACTCGTCCAACATGACGACGTGGGTGTTGTCGAGGTCGTCGGGGAACCGAAAGTACGGCGCAGCCGCACCGTCTGCGCGGCCATCGTCTTGCTGCTGTGCTATGCGCAGCACATCGACTGACATCATCATGGACCATATCTCCATCAGGCTATGCCATAGATTGTTGTTGCCTTCGCGCTTGACCAGAAGCACAAACGACTTCGTCTCGCGGGGCGTGCTCGTCTCCAACACCTGCTGCTCCGGCGACGCCTCGTCGTGGGACAACGACACAAACTTGTCAAACACCCGCCGCGGTCCCGTGTCGAACCAAGATGCGGCGATGCTCTCAAAGGGGATCAGGCCGCGCGCTGTCTCGTTGGCGTCGGGCCGGCGGCGGATGGGGCAGTCCAACCGGAACGTCTTCTGGCCCGCATCCCACGTCGCACTGGTGCCGAGGCAAAACGAGTCGACGCCCTTGTCGTCTCGGACGTGCGCATGGAAGCACGTGAGGCGGGACCGTGGCAGTGTGCCGCCGACTGGGTCGCAGTACTGGATGGAGTGGTCGCGGAGGTCTTCGAGGTAGGCCGTGGTAAACCGCTGGGTGCAGAACCCGTCGTGTTTTGGCGGTGGGAGGATGGAGGGCTCGTCGAGTTCGGGGATGGAAAGCACGTCCAACGGCACGGCGGACAACGGCGCCGGCGACGGCAACCACGCGGGAAGGCCGGGAAGGCCGGAACAGCACGGCCCGCGTGCCGGGTCCCAGAAAGTGAAGACGGCCAGCGTCAGGAGGAGAGCGAGGGGGATGTAGACTGCCCGCCGTCGCAGGGGCAGAATTGGAGAGCATCGCCGCAGCAACATCATGGCGGATGACTGTGGAAAGCCCACGGGAAACGAGGATGTTGGAGAGACGTAGAAACGACAGACATGGAGAAAACAAAGGAGAGAGTCAACGAAATCATGCAGGAGAGGCGAGAATGAACGCTCCAGAAGACGGGCGTTAAAAGAAGGTTAAGACGAGAGATAGGGGTGACATTACACTGTGAGAGGCTGGACGTCGGGCCCCGTAAAGGCAGGCCCGCCTAAGGGGCTTTCCATCTTTGTTTACGGTCGTCGCCCCACCACTTTGTGCGACATACAAATACGTGTCAGGGGCTGTGTATTTCAGGCCCATGCACTGTTCACCCATGGTTCAGGTAAATGAAACGAAAAACGACAGGCAGCCATGAAAGGAGGACGGTTTTACGACGCGCCGTATACGAAAGTATGCGTCTGGGTGTGATTGTGGGGGCCGGCGGTTGGAGGCGATTTGTTAGGGGACGTTTGCGTGCGCTAGCGCTAAACCGGACATCAGACCCACAAAATACGGCGACGGGGGTTGGCTCTCCCCGGGACCCCTGCCCTGGAGGAGTAGACGCGAAAGGAAATCCGGCGACCCGCAACCATGTTAACGGCGACACCTACGGAGTAAGTCGTACATGCACGTTGAATGCAGACCCCTTATTTCCAAAACAAGCCTGCCCCTGGGCGTATTTCTTCACTCGGCCGAGACGTGATGTCTGTCAATAAACATGTAAACATGGGGTGGTGATGGCTCGTCTTCTTCGCCTATTAGCCGCAAAACGGGGGTGGTCTGGGTGTGGTCTGGGTGTGGTCTGGGTCTGCTCCCTCTGCCAAACTGCTGGCTGCGTACTGCGTCCGTCTCCGTTTTCCCACTGTTTCTACCTGGAACGGTCGTGTTACCTGTTCTCAATTTGATTTTCTTCCAATTGATATATTCTCCTTTGTTTTTTTTTTGTCTCTTTTTTTTTCGCACCGCGCAACACTCTCCTTCATCATCACCATATTGTCTCAAAGTTGACCAACCTTCGGGTCGTTACACGGAATGGTTTGTGCACCGTATCCCGCTGCGGTCCGGCTGGGAAATGTGACACTTTCCAACCACATGGTTGCTCGAGGCATGAACATGTCCATCGGATCACCACCGCAACCATTGGCCTTCATGCCGCTCGTGTACGTCAGACAGACCAAAGAGAACCTTGCTGACAGAATACTGACGAGATATGTGTGCTCGCTAGGCCGCTGAACAACACACTTCTCTACGGTACGGACGGATACTGTCTCGCGGGCAATCCGGGCGCCGGTCCGTGGACCAATGCGGGCTGTACGACGTTCCGCGGTGGCGCATACGACTCCCTGGCATCCTCCTCCCAGACCACGGTGAGCGCGAATGTATATCCATACGACGGTGCCAACGATACGGTGCTGGGGGGGTCGACATATCCCAAGTTCACGCACGTGGCCGACACGCTGCGGCTCAACGACAACGTCACCCTGGACGGCTTCCCGCTGAGCATTGCCCTGAGCGACTGGGGCGAGCAGGCGTATACGCCGATGATGGGCATCGGCCTCGGCACGAATTCGACGCTCCTGAACCTGCTCGCGTCGTCGGGCCAGATTGCCTCCCGGAGCTGGTCCTATTTCTGGGGCCGCACCACCGTCCCCGGCGGCGCGTCCGGCACGTCCGAGCAACTGGACGGCAGCGTCGTCTTTGGCGGCTACGACCGGGCCAAGGTGACAGGGGCCAAGTACACGCAGTCCATGACGGCGACCGAGCCCGGCTGCCCCTCACAGCTCCTCGTGACCATTACGGACATTGTGCTCAACTTTGCTAACGGCAGCGAGGCCAGCATCTTCCCGGCCTCGAGCTCGGCCGCGATGACGGCCTGCCTCACGCCGGCGCTGTCCACGCTGATGTGGCTGCCGCTCGACCCCTACTTTAATACCATGCTCGACTTGACGAACAACTCCATCTACGCCATGGGCCGGTCGGTCGGCATTTACTACTGGAACATGCGCTACGAACCGTCGGGGTTTGATCCGTGGGTTTTGTTCCTCCCTGTTTTTTAAGGCGATATCATGACTAACTTTGTCATACAGATACGACGGTGACCTAACCATCACGCTCCAGTCCGGCCTCTCCGTCCGCATCCCCAACGACCAGCTCGTGCGTCCCCACACCGCCATCGACCAGACCACAGGGGACATCCTCGTCAACACGACGGCGCCGGACCTCGTGATTGACTCGCTGCAGAACGTGCAGGCGACGAAGCTCGCGCAGCTCGGCTGGCAGTTTTTTTCGTCGGCGTATCTGCTCGTCAACCAGGACGCGCGTGAGTTCACGCTCTGGGCGGCGAATCCGACGGCTGCGGAGGACCTGGTCGCCGTGGACACCACGGGCGCCGACATCACAGACTTTTGCGCGGCCTCGGCGGGAACGAACACAACGGCGGGAAGCGGCAGTGCTCCCAACTCTGGGCATGCCTCGCCGCCCAAGGGCGTGATTGCCGGCAGCGCAGTCGCCGCCGTGGCCGTCATTAGCATTGTCGTTGGTCTCCTGGTGTGGTGGCTTCGGCGGCGGCGACGGCTGCAGGGGACGGCACCCGTCAGTGGTGCGGAGCAAGAGCGTCCAGGGCTCGGCGTGCCGCAAGCAGACCACGCCGCTGCGGATCACGGCAGCTTCACTGCCTACAAAAAGACGGGGTTGGACGGGAATGCACTACCGCATGAACTGTACACGAGTCCCGAACCGAATGAAATGCGGTACACGATGAAGCATGATACGGCGCCCAGAGAGCGAGTGCAGTACGAACTGGAAGGATAATTAGACCATTGTTTTCATAGATAGTTTTCACAATAGTCCGCCATAAAAGCGGGAAGGATTACCACAATAAGTACAGAGTACTGCAATAGGACATAATGCCTCACTGCAAAGACCGCCAAAAAACAGCGGCCCGCGCCAGCAAAAAGTTGCGGCCAAACAGCGCTTTCTCGCTTTAATGTGTATGAATTAACTCATTTCATATATGAAATTTCTACAAAAATACCCAATATTAAAACTTTCCATAAGTCAATATTATTTTGCGTCTTTTTTGAAGGTAACGGGGAAGGTCAGAAACCCAAACGAGTTATGTCCAATACAATACAGTCGCCTACCACCTCTCACCGATGCAATGTCAAAGAAGCCCAAACTCATAGCATAGATATTAATTTATCTGGCAGTGATATTTGTGGATCAACAACCAAAACAACCAAGGAACGACCAAGGCACCAAGACGTCATGCGACATGCCCAAGCCGCGATTCAGCCGCGTGAGATGTGTCCACTATGGTGGCCTTTTCAACAAAATTAAAGATGAAATGTAGTTTGACAAAGTGAACACAAGATGGGTTAAATCTTGCACTCTCTCAAAAGTCTGAATCTATTTGTCATCTTGACCATGTCCTCGTCCTCCATGTCCTCACGATTGGCCGTCTTGCCCCTGCTGGCATGGGCCGGTGCAGCCGCCGTGTCGCCCGACAGCATGGACATTCGAACCTGTGCACCGCGGATCCCGGCGCCGCTGCAGCGCCACGGGCGGTTTCTCTGCCCATCGGCCCTGGACGAAGCGACAGCGAGAGCAAGTGGGCCGTCGTCCTGGTCGCCATGGACGCACCTGCCCGTGTGCGCGCGAGCGAGCCAGGAGGGGGATGAGGAGGAGGAGGAGGACGACGACGACGACGAGATGGAAGATGACGACGGCGACGACGAAGACGGGAATGGCGACGACGCACCCACCCAATTCTGTGTCTACACCAACCACCGGCACGGCATCGGCGGCCTCAGCATCGTGACAACGCCCGAGACGGCGGCCGCGAGCATGGCCGTCTGGGACGAGGCGCTGCCGGCACCGCCGGAACTGGCGCGGAACGCGTCGCTAGCCTACACCGTGGTCGACGTGCCGGGCCGCGGCAAGGGCGTCGTGGCCACGCGGCGCATCCGGCAGTACGAGGCGTTCATGGTCGACTATGCGGCGCTGGCCGTGGACCTGCGGGTGGCCGGCGGGGCGGTGCCGCGCGACGAGGGCTACCGGCTGCTGGGCACGGCGGCGGGCCAGGTCAGCGACCCGGCGCGGGTGCTGGGGCTGGCGCAGACCAACACGGTCGCGCGCCACCCGGTCGAGAACGTGCTGCGGTCGAATGCGTTCCACACGGCGCTGGGCGCCAACGCCGACGACCACATGGCGCTGTACCCGGACCTGGCCCGGATCAACCATGCATGCATGCCCAAGTAGGTCAGAAGTGGGAGGGGGGGTGGGGGGGTGTACACATACTCATAGACGTTCTTTTGCTGACGACCGTAGTGCCTTTGCCCGTTTCTTGCCGCACAGCCTGGCCGTCACCGTGGCCGCGGCGCGCGACATTGCCCCGGGCGAGGAAATCACCGTCAGCTGTAGGTCCGCCCATCCTGTATCGCAGAGAATCGAGGAAGACAACAAGTCAACCACAAAAGGAAGACAACTAACGCCTGCAGACATCCCCCTCGGCCAGACCCGGGCGGCCCGCCAACAGGCGCTGCTCCGCTGGAACTTTGTCTGCCAATGCCCCCTCTGCGCGGCCGCACCCGCCGACGTGGACGCCTCCGACGCCCGCCGCATCCGCATCGACGAGCAGCGGGCCAGCGTCGAGCAGGCCGTGGCGCGGCGACACAGCAGCTCGCGCGCCGCCAAGCTGGCCGCCCTCGAGACGATCCGCGACCTGTTCCCGCGGCTGCAGGAGGAAGAGGTGTTTACGGCCTACGGCGAGCAGTACGCCAACATTGGGCGGCTGTACTGGGCGCTGGGCGACCGCAGCCAGGCGCAGTTTTACGCGCAGCGGTCGCTGGACACGCTGGCCGACCAGGGGTTTCTGGGGGCGGCGGACCGGGACAAGGTGCATCTGTTGATGAGGACGTTCTAGCGGTCTGGCAGCTACAGTCGGTTCAACGTCAAGGCACCTTCACTGCGGGATGTGCCGTATTTGCAGACTTTCTTTCCCCGGCCTCTTTGACGAGCGTTTATTTGTTTACGTCCGTTGTGGCAGGATCAGGCTTAGATGTATATGCTTCTAAGCGAACATATATGACGTGAGCAGACGGTGCATGCCCCATATCTCGTGACGTGCACAAAGAAAATAAGCGATGTCGGTTGGCCTTTCTCCAGTTGTGCATTGTACTGCGGAACCGCCTCTCTGTGGCGTCCCTGCGAGGAAGAGAAGAATAGCCGAGACTGCTGTCCTTGGCAGTCTATTTTTGTTCCCAGGCAGGGCGATGGCTAAAGGCACAGTGATGTGGTGGTGTGGCCAAGACGGAACACGGAAGGCAGTCGAATCTGGGGTGCATGTGGAAAGGAAGAAGCTAACTGGAGGATGAATGGCACAGGATCTACCGAGAGGCAACGGGTGTAGGCTCGGCTATGTTTGTGTTTCTCTGACAAACAGAAACCAGAGCGAGCCAATGGTTGTTGTGGTAATAAACGACGTCCCTACTGGCCTGATGGTTTCGACGAGGTGGTTGTTTGGATAAAAGGACGTCGTGTGCCAAGGTGAGGTGAAGAGGTCAACAGGTGGACTGGACAGTATGATGTGCTGTCGACACAATGTTGGCACAGCGCACAATGTCGATAGAGTGAGAGGCAACGTGCGCGTAGGAGAGTGTTTAACCTTGTTTTTGCTCCGTCTTTTGCTGTCCCTGTTTTCTCTGTTGTTTTTAACCGAGCCAATCGACGGCCAAACCACCGCCGTCTCTCCACATTGTATTGTTTAAAGTTGACTTGCTTCTCCACATCGTGCCTATATCCCCGTGTGTTTGTCGGCTTTGCGCAATAACAAACGAGCATCTGCCGTGTATATGAAAACTATCAAAATTTTCCTCCTCATTTGACTGCGACAACGTGACATCTCGACGGGGATACCGGCTGTAGAGACATGGGACGATGCCAAAATAGAACAGAATGGCGCGAGACACGCGAAACGAGTGCGACTCTCATTTCGACTGCAATTGTTCCGTCGTCCGACGACCGCCGGCAGTTGGCGATGGCAATTTCAGATGAGGCCTTGGCTGGTCAATAAAGACGCAATACTATACACGGCCCAACCGGGGTAAGGTGATTTCAAAGATGCGTTGGAAGGCCGTGAGGAAGAAAGGAAACGAGAGAAAGCATGGGGGGAAGCAGCAAGCCGAAGCGAGGCAGCCCTCCCGACTGTCCTGCTCGCTTGGTTGTATATATGTAGCCAAGACCCGTCTGGAGATGCTGGTTTGGACGGTTCCTCTTCCCTTGACACTTGCTCTCCGTCCTTTTCTTCTGCCCTTCCCCGCAGACACTGACATAAAGCCCTGGTGTGTTTCAGCGGTCATAGCCAGAGACACTCTTACACACAAAACCTCCCATCCACCATCACCATGTTGACCTCCTCTCTTCTCCTCCTCCTCCAGCTGGCGGCGTCGGCGTGGGCCCACCCGGCCGGCCACGAGGAGCATGTGCCGCAGCCGCTGGAGCGGCGCAACCTGGACCACTGCGACGCAGCGTTCAACGAACCCGAGTTTGTGGCGCGGACGGTCGAGAGCCACGGCCGCGAGTACGCGCGGCTGCGGCGGGCGCTGGGACTCGAGGCGCCGGAGCCGGCCGACCTGGCGGCGGCGGTGCTGAAGAAGGCCAAGGCAAAGCGCGCCGCGGCGCTGGACAAGCGCAACTACATTTCCGTGTCGAAGATCGACCACAAGAGCAACAAGACGGTGACGGCGGCGACGGACCCGGTGTCGCTGTTCAGCGACGCCGGCGCGTGCATCCTGATGCCGTCGGTGGACCAGGGCCCGCTGTACGTCAAGGGCGAGCAGGTGCGCAAGGACATCACGGAGGGCGAGGCCGGCATCAAGCTGACGCTCGTCGTCCAGGTGGTGGACTACAAGACGTGCAAGGCGGTGCCGGACGCGTACGTGGATATCTGGAGCTCCAACTCGACGGGCGTCTACGTCGGCGTGCAGGGCTACCCGGGCATGGGCGACCCCAAGGACGCGTCGATCCTCAAGGGCACGGCCCTGCGCGGCATCCAGCTGACCGACGACCACGGCGTCGTGTCCTTTGACTCGGTCGTGCCCGGCCACTACGCCGGCCGCGCCACGCACATCCACACCATTGTCTACCTCGGCGCCACCAAGCAGCCCAACAACACCATCACCGGCGGCAAGGCCGCGCACGTCGGCCAGCTCTACTTTGACCAGCCGCTGCTGACGCAGGTCAACAAGGTCCAGCCCTACGAGACCAACACCATGGCCATCCTCGCCAACACGGCCGACTTCTTGTTCCAGCAGGGCGCCAACGGCGACGACCCCATTGTGCGCTACGCCCTCGTCGGCGACAAGCTCGAGGACGGCATGGTCGCCTGGATCCGCTACGGCATCAACACCGCCAACAACCTGGCCGTCAGCCCGGCCGCCTTCATGACCTCCTCGGGCGGCGTCATGAACCCGGACGGCCCCGTGGCCAAGATGAACCAGGGCGGCGGCTTCTTTGGCGGCTTTGGCGGCTTTGGCGGCGGCGGCTTCGGCGGCGGATGGGGCTTTGGCGGTGCCAACACGGGCAAGACGGCCAAGACGACCAAGACGAAGCGGTTCCGGGCTCTGCGGGACGCCATTGGCATGTAGGGGGTGCCGGGAGAGGGTGGTGAACGGCCAGAGGCTGTTGTAGGTAGCAAGTAGTGTCACATGATCACACAACATGAACGCAGCATCCAATACAGATCAACAGATCAATACAAGTCACGTAAAGCAGTCAGCCCAGTCCATGCATTCTTTTCATCTTGTCAATTGTTCTTATCATCTCTCCCCCACCCCACCTACTCCGCCGGCAGAGCGCCCGACCGCTTGGCCGTCCACGTCGCCATCGCGTCCATCAGCGCCGGCGACAGCGCGTCGTACGGCTCCAGGCCGACGCTGCGAAGCTTCGCGCGCACTGTGTCCATGCCCGCCGGCGCAAACCCCTGCTCAATCAGCGACGACACAAACGCCGCAAACTGCGGCTCCTGCCAGCGGCCCGGCGTCGCCGCCAGCTCGGCGTGCACAAAGTCGAGGCCATGGAACGGGTGGTCCTTTTCGATGCGGCCGTACAGGTGGACGCCGCAGGCCGTGCAGGCGTGGCGCTGGATGGCGGCGGCCGGGTCGAGGACCTGCAGTTTGGCCGCGTTGGCCGTGACGGACAGCGCGTCGCGGGGGACGACGCCCACGACAGAGAAGAGGGCGCCCGCGGGCTTCCAGCACTTGGAGCAGCCGCAGGCGTGGTTGTGGAGCACGTTGCTGGTCAGCGTGACCTCGACGGGGCTGGCGGCGCAGTGGCAGCGCAGGACACCGCCGGCGAGGTCCGCGTCGCCCTTGGTGAGGCCGTTGTCGATGAGCGGGTGGAGCGACGGGGCGGCCATTGTGGTGTTGATAATGGTAGTGGTAATGGTAGTGGTAATGGGAATGGTATTGATTCGGTTGTTTGCTGTAGAAGGATGACTGACTCGATTCTGTGTGTTGTCGGCGTGAACGGCAGACACAATTCGGCTCAGTTACAGAGATGGTGCCGACCTTTATACTCGACGAGCGCACACACAACTACCGAAGTGTCTCCATCTCGTCAGCCATACATCCCGAACTGCAGGCTTATCTGTGCCCTACAACAGAGCGGTCATTACCCGGATCGCACGTCAGCATATGGCAGGCTGTCCCCTGCCTCTTCCTCGAGTAAGCTTCCTTTTTCAACGCTGCCTTCTCATTCAAGTTGACTTACAATCAACTCTAGACGAACATACCTATCCGTTACATAACTGCATCGTTTCTTGGCGGTCTTGGCCCGTTATATGTTGTCGTTATTACGGGTCGGCGTCCAGGGGAGAACTCGGAATCCGTTAGGGTTAATCCGTAATGCAGCAAGGCATGTAAGGCGTAGAGGGACACAATACTGGTAAGAGTGTAAGACTGTCACTGTTGTGTTTGCATACTCTCGGCAATCACCGTCAAAGCGGGGATGTCTTACCTTGCCGTCACTGATCCAGCTATACTGACCTGTTGTTTCGGTTTTCTTTTCGCTTCCCTCTCTGAACACAATCGGAAGAATGCAATACCAACTGAGGCCGTGTCCGGTCCAATTCCCAAGCTTAGGCCGACCGTTGACAGATGTGACAAGCGACTTGCTTGTCGAGTCCATCCCAAAGAGGAAATAAACATCGATCCGATGTAAGATGCTTGTCGGTAGTCGTGGGTCGCCTTACGGTGTCATGCCGTCCAAGAAGTCAGGATGAACAGTAAATGGAGCATAACACCAATCGCTACAAGTCGTTATCGTTTGTAGTCCGGCGTTCGTCGATCCCATGGAGACGTGGAAAGTGTCTGCGAGGACAGGGCGGCCCTGGCTCGGCGCTCGGAAATTCGGCTTTGTATTCTGTATTTCCCCCCTGCTTTGCTACTAGTATACTCTGTAAGTGCCGTTTGCGGGGCAAGCACATCATTTTCGAGGTGAGCAGCGAACCTCCACGCGGCTTCTGTCCCGTCTTGTCAGGGCTGACCGGAACCATAACCATCCCCAAGATGTCGCCATCGTCCGGATCGTCTCCATTGTGCCGGGCCGCAGCCACGACGAAGATGACCAAAGAAGTGCGTGAGCCATCCCAGCAGCAGATGCGGACCAATTGCTTATTGGTAAATGAGGCACTGTGACAGGTTTCCATTCTGTCTTTGCGACATTTCCTCCTGTCGTGGCCGTTCTTAAGATTGAAAGTACGTCAACAGAAAAGGAAGTGGCTGTAGCCAATAGAACCGAGTCGCATGTTCATTCACACTGTGTGTTGTGGCTGGGGGAGAACTTGCACTGGAACATGATTGTTAGCCGTTACTCGAAAACAAGGATTTCTCTTGGCAACGTCGTTATGTTAGTGAATCGGAAGAGACCAACGTACCATAACGAACTTACAGTAACAGACTTTGCAGTATTGAGACTTGATTTACTTGCGACATTCGAAGTTCTGAGAGCTGGGGACGTGGGATTTAAATATCCAGCCAGTCCAATTGATAGCTCAGTTTTACGCACCTTGATGAACAGGAAACCAGTAGGCATGCCACCCATATTGCTTTTGAAGGCGTCCCCGCGTTCGATACGAATGGTGCATAATTCTTGGATTGTCTCCGTTGATTACTATTCACAAACGTGGTGGGAAGAGACCTGAACAATTGGCATGCAAATTTCTTGGTAAACGCTCACTGCTTCACGGGATGCACCTATCTATCCAGTCATAAGAAGCGAATTTATGACAGCTGAAACTCAAAAAATACCCGCTAAATAACCAAACAAAAACTTCCAAATCAATACGAACGATGATTCGTACCCAAAACAACGCTTGCTGTCACATAAACAAAAAAGAAAGAGAACCCATTTCCAAGGGACACACTACCCCACACGCTCCATCTCCTACCCGCCGCTACGCAGCCTTTGGCACTTCGTGCGGATACGGCTTGCGGCCGTACATGACGTACACGGGAATGTAAAAGTGCACGTTGGTGTTCTGCACGTCCTTGCGCACGTCCATAAGCAGCAGCTCCACCTCGGCCGGCGTCATGCCGAGCCCCCGCGTCAGGACCGTCATGGTGATGGCCTGCATGCCGTCCAAGAAGTTGGTCATCTGCCAGAGCCCCAGCGTCTTGGCCGCGCGGCCCTTGGGCCACGGGTTGCCCGGCAGCGCATAGCGCTCCTCGACGACGTCGACGAAGCCGACGTCGCGCATCATGCCGGCGAGCTTGGGCGTGACGAGCATGTCGCGGCCGAGGCGGCGGCCGGCCTCGGCATACAAGGTGTCGAGGCGCGTCAGGGCGCTGCCCTGCAGCGAGTCGTCGACGGCGCGGAAGCGGCTCATGTAGTCCTGCCACTCGACGTAGCCGCCGGGGCGCAGGTGGTCGTAGGCGGACTGCAGGATGCGCCGCGGGTCCTGGAAGGAGTGCCACAGCAGGCGCAGGTGCACAAAGTCAAAGGGCGACGCGTACGTCCAGTCGTCCTCGGCGTCGTCAATCTCGAAGCGGCAGTTGGGCGGCACAAAGTCCGGCTGGATGGGGCTGAGGTCCGTGCCAATCACCTGCGCCGCCGGGTGCGCCTGCGCAAACTCAATCGCCCAGATGCCCGTGCCCGTGCCGACGTCCAGCACGCGCTGCGGGTCCTCAATGGGCGCGCGCGCCAGCTGGCCCTTGAGCAGGAGCACAAAGATGGCGTGCTGGAGGTCGAGGCGCTCCTGCTCGCTCTTGTCGTTGGGCATAAAGTATTCTAAGCGGTCAGAACGCGGTCAGAAATGACTGTAAGTGTGGGGGGGGGGGGCTCAGAGAATGGACGTACTGCCCTGTTTGTATTTGTGAAAGGTGCGCCCGTTTTCTTCGACAAACTCGTAGATGCTCGAGCGGACCGACTGTGTAGAGGATCTATCGTGCAGTGTTAGGGCGCGTGGACAACATACAAGTCAACAGAGGCAGGAGAATGCGGGACCTACGGAGCATCAACATCGCCCAGGGCAGAGTCGGCATCTGAGTCAATCTAGCAGTGTCAGTACATCTTTGTGAAAAGCGGGATGACTTGATATGTGGCACCGCCGTTGGACTCACGCTCAAGCCTGTACTAAACAACGACGACGCTGTATCGGTCGTCTCGTCTTCCAGCCGCGGATTTTGTGTCGCCGAAATCGATGTCGGCTCCGTATGCTCGTCGGAGAAGCTCTTTCCCGTATATGCGTTTTTGTCTAGTTGGGTCGGTTGCTGTGGTGGCGGTGGTGGTGGTTGTTGTGCTGATAACAGTTCTGGAAGCTGTGGCGTAAGATGTGACCCGGGGAGAACTTCACTTGGCTGTGTTGTCTGCTGTGATAACGAGGATACTTGTGGTTGTTCGTTGCGGGCAGTGTCATTGCTCGATTCGTATGGGCTTGGCGCGGCTGGTGGGTTGCTTGCGTGAGAGACAATATCTCTGTCCACTGCTTCTGCTTCTGTTTCTGCCGTCGCTGTTGCGCCTGTCTCCGTTGTGCCCTCGGTTGGTAGATGGGACGAATGTGTCGGCGGTGTTGCCAGAAACCTCGCGACTCTCTCCACCGTTGTCTCTGTCGCTTCTGTCGCGTTCGCGTCTGTTGCGCCTTGCGCTTCTGTTGGTTCTGTTGCTTCTGTCGATTCTGCCGCGTTTGGTGCGTCTGGTGCGTCCTGTGCTTCTGCTATTGGAGCCGTCGGCGGCAGAGACTGTGCTGGCGTTTCTCCCGGATGTTCACCATCCATATGTTCTGTCGACGTGTCTAGCACCGCATCCGCCTTGCTGCTTGCATGTGGTTCCACTGCTGGATCTGTCTGGGCCCCGTCGGCCGTCGCTGGCTGTGGATCCAGCTCCATTTCGCCTATTGTTGCCGTCCTTTTTCAGGGGTTTGTTGTCGTTCGCCGTGCTTGTTAACATCTAATTATGTATGTCGGCGGGACAGCTCGGAGTTGGCGTTCGAGGTATGTGTGGAGAGATTGTAGTTTGTCGTGATTGACTTCGACGTCGTTGGGGTGGATGAATGACGTCGACGTTGTTTTCAATGTTTTGGTGTGTCACAGCGTTTCCGATCAGATCTGCTTATGAATATCGGATTGGGGACTTTCTTTTTCGGTACCGATGTAATTTCTTTTTCGTCGCCTACTCGCAATGTTGACAGGAAGCGCAATGATCGGCGGTTGGGAGGGGACGTGAGTTGTCTGTGTAAGAACCAAGGGGAAGAAGAACGGGGAGGATTTGCGACAGAAAGGTACGAAATGTGAGTTGGCGAAAGCGGGAAATGGCGGACAGAGAAAGCAGTGTCTTAGTTGTGGCAAGCGGCAAGCCCTAGAGACGGAGATTGCACGTTGTTCACGATGAAGAGTGAAGGATGATGTATGTGGGGGAAATATGATGCGTCAGGTGTCAGGAGTAAAGGAACAAAAAGCATTGAAGAAGGGACAAGGAAAACAAAAGAAAACGTGGGAGGCAGGGGTGTTGAGGGCGGTGGAGTTCACTCTGAAGTCCGGTCGACGGATTGACTGGAGAGACGAAAAGGAAAATCGGCTCGCGATCCAGGCGAGCTTGTCAAGCTAAATGGCAGCCACTACAAGCCGTTGCAACCAAGCGTGGTGTCCGAGGGTGAGAGCCGGAGGAGTTAAGCGAGGAGGGAAGGATGACGATAAAGAAATAGAAGCAAACGGAGGAGTACTTGACAAACTGGAGCATTTCGTGCACTCCGATGCAGAGGGCACGGCACAGACAACGCAAAAGAGCACCGTCAGACAGACAAGCATTCAAAAAAAAAAGATTAGTGATGGCACCATGGGGCATGAAAGAAGTCTTTTCCTCTTTTCTTACGTTAACGGCTTGCACGCCGTTGAACCGCATTCTGTACGACCTTCCTGCCAGCTTGTCACGTTGGCATTTGCGATACATCCCTGCCGTCTCGATGCCACCCGAGGGATGCCACACTGGCTGTCGTCCGCTCCATTCCGAGTGTTTTTCTTTGGCCGCAACAGGTCACCCGCACACAAAAACACAAATCAACAACGCACGCAATACGTGTCGCCATTTGCTCTGGTCAGAAGCAGAGCCCATTGTCGTTACTGTCTTCTGTGCAGCCATCTGTGCTTGTCATTCCATTGGGCAGGGAGAGGATGCACAAACCGAGTAGTGAAAGCGACGGATGGCGGAACAGGGACGTGAGTAAGGGACACGACAAGTGGTGAGGGGAAAGAGAAAAATAAGGCCGTTGGACAGGTTCTCGAAAAGGGATCTTAGCCGCCAACGGCCAGCCGAACGGGCCGCCGCTAAGCCTGTTTAGTGGCCGTGCAGCGGCTCGAGATATAGCGGGGTGTGCCCGTGTCCAGAACTCAGTGTGCCCAGTCTCCCAGTGTGACTGCCCTGTGGAGTGCTGGTTTTTCACTCTCCGCGTACGAATGTATCTTCCTAAATTTACGACACGACGTTCTTGGAAAAGTCCGTTCGGGATGAGACACAGTCAATGTAATAAGAACAAGGAAAATGAGGCGGGTGCGGGAAAGAAAGAACATAATAAAATGGGACGGACACCGTCAAATGGGAGGCAACGCCGTTGGCAGACCACCAGCCACCAAAAAAACAGGCAAAAAGGACCGACGAACCATCCTGACCCATGGTCCAGCGTCTGTTGGGGTTGCAGATTGCGCAACGTACGACGGTCGACTTACGTGTGAATACCTGCGTGCGCACAAACGCACACGACCCCCTTCAACCGCGTAATGATAAATGCCGCCCACCCACACGTGAAAACAACAGAACATTCCAAGCCTTCAAACGCCAATCATCGTCACCTGGTAAAGTGATGGCCCGGATCCGAAGATGTCACAGGGACAGAGGGCGGATGGGAGCCTTGCCACTGATTGACTGTTGTAGTCGCACTGCATGGAGCATGGAAACAGAACAGTGAAACGACTGGCGAGGACAATGGGTCGACGGACTTGTCTGTAATCGGCGGTATTGCTAGTGGAATGACAAAAATAAGTACGTATGGTAGACGCTACAGATTAAATCGAGAATGTGCGCCGACAAATTGGCATTTCGCGGGTTCGCCCTTCATTCATTTATGAGACGTACAGCCTGTCTTATTTCTTTCTTCCAGAAAGAAAAAAAAAACATGCTGTGAATATGCATTTGTTATCCTGCGAGGAATCAGACTGCACAAGTAAGATGCCTCGTGTAAACGACTCGACCTTCTATGTCCCTAGACAACTACAAAACAAGAAATTCTTCTTGTTCTTCAAAAAAAAAAGAGAAAAAAAAACCTTCGTTCTCCCATTACCTGTTTTCATACATTTGTCCAGCTACTTCGACACAAGGGAGGTGGGTAGTTCAGTCACTGTTTTGTGCTTGGTGCAGCGTTGTTAGTTCATCTCGGTGACTTGTTCTCTTTGGCTGTTGGACGTGACCAATGGACAGGCCGAACTTGGTGTCGTGCGTAGGGAGAGTACACATCCTCAGGTTATCAAAAGAAAGGCAAAAACAAATGGCTACGTGTAGTCTCTCGCTCATTTCCCTGTGCCGTTTTTTTTTCTCTTTTTTTACTCCGCGTAGTTGTTGAAGTAAATACGCCTCTGTACGATGTTTTGTCGCGCCATTTCGTGCCATCGCTCTGCTGTGCCAGTGCGAGTTAACCACCAACATGGTGCAGTGAAGAATACGAATGTAGGGCCGGGGAAAAAATACACCGCGCTATCCCTCCAGGGCCACAAACGACGATGTCTAGCTTAGGTAGTCTTGTCCATCTCCATCTCCGCTACTTCTGTAAATAAGCCTTGCCCCGACACGCGCACCTGGCATCGGCCCTGCCCATGTCCGCTAAAGCTTCGGCGCGCCAACGACGCCAACGACACCACTATTGTCCCATTCTCAGTTATCGCTGATCTGGTTCGCGACAGGCCGGTCCCAGCATGCCGTACAAACTGCTGGGGCTTGGGGCCACATGCTACGTCACGAAAACCGACAACAAGACGGTCTTGAAGGGCTACCAGGTCTGACGAGACGGGGCGTACTACATTGGCCGAGACGAGTGCGAGGACGACCTTGTCCGGGAGGCCACCATCTACCGGCACCTCGGTAGCCACCCGCAGATACTCGAGTGCTTCGGCCTCGAAGAGCAGTGTCCCGGCGTCCACTCGCTCCGCCTCGAGCTTGCTCCGCTGGGCTGCGTCCGGCAGTTCATTGCCGAGCATGCAGACGTGCCTCTCCCACGACAGACCCGGATCGGGATGGCGCTCGACGTCGCGCAAGGCGTCGCATACCTCCATGCACAGGATGTGCAGTACTGCGACTTAAGCTGTCGAAATGTGTTCCTCTTTGACGGATACCGTGTGAAGCTGGGCGACTTTGGTGCGTCGCTCCTCGCCGGCTACGACTTCAAGCCGACCTTTAGCGAAGAGGCCCAATACGAACTGCCACTGCGCGGACGAAACTTCAAGGATTGGCCGCCGACAAAACGAGACCTCTTTGCATTGGGGTCGGCCATCTACGAGATCACAATGTGGAAAAGGCCATTCCAGGGATTATCCGATGAAGAGGTGGAATCGAGCCACGCGGGGGAAACGTTCCCGTCTCTCGAGGGCAACATGGCGGGTCCCATAATACAGAGGTGCTGGGACGAAGAATTCGACAGGGCCGACGAGGTCGCGGAGGCGTTGGCACGACTGGTCGCGATGGGTGCTGTAGAACCCGACGCAGACGACGACCGGCTCCAGCGACGAGGCGTACACGTCCCGCAGGCCTGCGGCTGGCCCACGTAGTGACGACTTTAAAGGACAAGGCCATGGTGAATTAGAGGGCCCTGGGGAGAAAAGAGGGCGTCCACCGTAGAAACGCCGAGTTGGCTTCCGTCGAAGAAGGCAAACGGATATAGACAAAGCGAATGAACACGAGTCGTCCTGTCTCGTGCATATTGGGTCCAGACACAGTGGCCTGGGCCAATATCATGCGACGAGGGAGGTGTAGGAAACCGCAGTACACCTTTCCCGGGCAACAAATCGGTAGACAGAGCCAGTCGCCCGTCCGTGACAGCCGCCAAGAGAGACAGGGGAGGTGTGCCGCAAAAACTGTTGACCGGTACGAATGGAGCGTCGGCAACTTTAGCATTCTGGAAGGGGTGGCTCCCTTCCACCGTCCGGGCGAGCCGGCGGGCCACGGTAGCACCGAAATCTTGACCAGTGGTGCTCTACGTAGCTGGAAGCGACAGGAACAGAATGAAATGTTCAGCATCGTCGTAGGAGCGCTATGGAAGGAAGACAGAAGAGAAATGCATTGCAAAGACAATATGCTATATGCTGATCCAATCTCCGTCTTATGTATGTCGCTGTCACCAACGCGTCACATACCACCGAGTATCTACATAGCCGACCGTCGGCGACAACCCGGACAGCACCTACACCGTCGACTTGACCGGTGCCGTCGTCTTGACGCTCAGGGGCGCGCTATTGGCATGCACCTTGTTGGCCTCGTTCCACATTACCGTCCAGAGGCCGTCGGTGCCGGGCGCTGCTAGGGCCCAGAACTCGGAGACGTACGACGTGGTGCCGTCGGCCTTCTCGACGGCGACGATGACGTAGGGACCGTAGGCGATGAAGCCCGTCGTGGTGGCGCCGGCTGGCGCGTCCGACGCGTCCGACACGAACCCGGCCTGCGCAAAGGAGTCGCCCCTTTCGGATGCGGAGACAATGTAGAACAACGAGCCAGGGGTCATGTTCGATGCACCCGTGCTCGGCGCCACCGTCCAGGCGTCTTCGCCGGTCGTGTCGATGGTCCAGGTGATGGCGGTCAGGTTCCTAAGGGCGGCAGCCGTGGGAGTCGCCACGTAGGCGAGGTCTAGACGTCTGCGTAAGTGAAGGGTCCGAAATGGTGAAAGAAAAAGAAAAAAAAATAACAGGTGGCTTCGCAGACGCATTAGAACGTACTGTCAGCACCCGCGTAGATTGGGAGACCCGAGATGTTGGTGCCGTAGGCAATCAACTGGACGGTCTCGGTGGTGCGCTTGTGGGCGACACGGTCAGCATCCACTTTGCCCGCGATGGCCGACGGTGAGGCGAAGGCGGCGGCTACGAGCAGGCCGACAAGGGCTGCAATAGTTTGCATCTTGTGAAGAGTGTGTGAGAATTGACGACGTTGCTGAAGTAGGGGATAAATCTTGTGACGGTGAAGGGCAGAAAGGGCATGAACTATACTGAGCTGCTCCTTGAAGGATAGTGACGGTGGAAGAAACAGGCGGAGTGGTTGGTATATATGTCCCGAGGAGGATTCAGGTCGCGCCCCGTTAATATACGATGACTTCGCCCAGGAGGGAAGTTCACTGCCAGGACGAGGCACAGGCTGGCCGCAGTCGACACTGCAGATCTCTCATCTCCCCCTCCCTTGTCCGTATGTCCGTCCCGTCCACGCAACCGCATGTTACCAGGTGTAGTTCTTGCCCTGCGTGGTGTGTTTTTGCGGATGACAGGGACAACGGAGCCCACGGGACCATATCGAGATCCTACGAGGCCTGTGCCGCAGCCGTTAGTATTTTCTGTGCACCTTGCACTCCGCCCGGTTGATGGATGACGAATCACCGGGAAGACTTGCTGCCCACAGGCAGGGGATTAAAAAATTTTAGATGAATGAGGAAGTTACCTTGTTTTACGTCGAGGGAAATTTCTGGGTGTGCACAAATGTGAAGATCTTGGCTGATGAGATGATGGTTGTTTACGTTTGTGTTCTTCTCCAAATGGTAGCTGACGAATGGGTCGCATACGCTACATCCACGACGTGTTTATGCTCCGTCTGTTTCCACGCCCAAGCTACATCGGAAGACGGTTTGAAAACGAAACAAAACACTAGAGGTCGGTAGCCTTGATTTGGTTTGTTTTATTTACTTCCGCATTCTGCCATTCTGTTTCACCGGCTGTATATTTTCCTATTCAAGTCGGTCTTGTCCTAGTCTGTCACTTCCAATATCTGCTCAGATGCTTATCTGCTTCTTTGCCAAAACATATGCTGTGTCACGCTGCGCGCATCCACGACTATTCGCAAGACAGACATTGTGTGTCGGACACGTCCGGGACACCTTCCGTCCCGCCATCAGATCCCGGCCAGCTTCGCCTTGAACAGCCGCGGGAAGATGGCCGGATCGGGACGCGGGGCACCCTCCGGCTGAAACCCCTTCTCCGTGGACGCGCCAGGTGGGAGCAGCTGGATGCCGGCGCCCTCGAGGTCGGCACGCGACAGTCGGGCCACACGGACACCCGGCTGGGCGGCCGTGACGGCCGCCTCGACCTCGTCGGCGTCGGCGTCTTCGCCGGCCAAGAGACCAGCAACGACGAGAGCCTTGGCGGCACCGGACGAAAACAGGGCGGGCAGGTCGGCCACGGCCTCGGTCTTGTCGAGGACGACCTTGATGACTGGAATGGTTAGTGGCGAGGTCAGACGAAAGGTGGAATGGTGCGGGGACACCGTAAGGTCAAAGGGGGTGGCGTACCCTCATACTCCGGCTGGAGAGTCTTGGTGAGGTTGTTGCCGGCAAGGGCCATGTTGGAGTAGACGACGACGGGAATGGCCATGTTGGTGGATGGCGTGTGTGGTGGCTTTTGTTGGTAGCGATAAATTGCTGGTATGATGCTGATGAGATGGTGATGAAAAGGATCAAAGTTGGTAGGCATGGCGTGCGAACATCTCTTTTATATGTAGTTTCTCCCCCTCCCCTTCGCATTCACGATATACGTCGTCCCGGGTGAATTCATGGCCACTTCGGCACTTGCATTCAATTCACAACAGCGACCCGTTCAGCACAGACGTAATATCGGGCAGTTGCAACCATCCGTGAATCTCGATTCTTCGAGTCATGCTGCTGCGTTGGAGGGCCAACAAACGAATTTGGCTGCCTTGTCACACTCGTCAAACGGCTTGTTGGTGACGCTCAGCAGCGGAGCACGGCGTCTACGTGCGCGACGTTGCCGTCCTTCGCTGGCCCCATTCACGGCATTCGTACGCTCCATCGGGGGATCGGGGTTGCCTTAGCCCCGAGGTGCGTGTTGGTCCACGGTAGATACCATAACGGGACGCACAAGAAGGTCTTGGCACGCAACAGCTGAAACCTTACAAGCCAGTTGCGGCCCTTGTTTTCAGCAACGCGAAATACGGTGTTGCATTTGTGGCGTTGGGCCTTCTGGGAGCGCGAGCTGCAGAGCAGACCGTGAACGAAACCAGCAATTGTTGTAGAGAGAATGAACGTGCGGAGTTGACGATCAATTGACAGAGCCCCCGGACGTGGAGCAGCATCTACTGGCGAGCTTGAAAACGAAAACCAGGCGTTTTGTTCAACGTCCTGTCTATGTACCTACGCCGCAGACTCGTCTTCTGTCTACCCCGTCCTCCCCATCTCTAATAGTGCAGCGCCTTGTGCAGGACATTGACCAGCGGCCGCCCCGCGTGCAGGCGCTGCAGATTCAGCTCCAGCACGCCCAGCAGCCGCTCGCGCATGTGGTGCGACTGCCAGCTCACATGGGGCGCGATGAATACGTTGGGGGCCTTCCAGAGCGGGTGGCTGGCCGGCAGCGGTTCTGGGTCGGTCACGTCCAGCGCGGCGCCGGCAATTTGGTGGGCGTGGAGGGCGTGCAGGAGGGCGTCGGTGTCGACGACCTTGCCGCGGGCAACGTTGACGAGGTACGTCTTGGGCTTGGCCGCCCGGCTCGCATCGAGGACGGCAAACTGGTCGGGTCCCAGCAGCTTCGCGGTGTCGGCCGTCAGCGGCGTGGCCACGACGAGCAGGTCGAGGTCGCGCGCGAGGAAGCGGTTGACCTCGTCGGCGCTGGTGCCGTGGAACCATTGGGCCGGCAGACGGCCCTCTGGGTCGCCGGTGCCCGGCACGCAGTATGTATCCGGGTCGGCGCGCGACGCGGGCGTGGCGCGCTCGCTGCGAGTGTAGGCATAGACTTCCATGCCCAGGGCCGTGGCCAGCCGGGCGACCTGCCGGCCAATGGCGCCATAGCCAAGGATGCCGCTGGTGGGCGACCGTTGGGGTTAGCGAGAGCCGAGCGGAGAGAGGATATAGACACGTTGAGAAGGCGACACATACATTCGTGTGTTGGTCGAGTCTTCGCCCATGTGGTCCATCCGGTGCTGCCAGGCGTCGCCCGTGGCCATGTGCCTAGCAATGGACAGGAAGTGGTGGCGGGCCATCAGCCACGCGCCAATCACCCATTCTGCGATTTGAGGCCTGGACGGCGCAGGGCGGTTAGTCAGCAATCCACAGCAGCGTTGATTGTGCGGGAAACCGTGGGAGACGGAAGACGTAAGACGTACGCATGCGTCCCGTTGCCGGTGCAAATGGTCAGGTCGGGCCGCTGCAGCGTCTCGTGTGCAATCCAGCGGTCTGCCCCGGCGGACGGCACCTGCACAAAGCGCAGGCCCGGCAGTGCCGTCGTGGGTTTGAGCGTCGTCTCCACGGCATACGAAATCACCTTTTGCTCCGTCGTGCGCGGCGGGCCGTGTGCCACCAGCAGCGTGACGCCGTCCCAGACATCGGCCGACAGACTGTTGACGTCTCGCGTCTGGCCGGTGGCCGGGTCGGTGTGGCTCTCGACCCGGACGGTCAATCCGGGGTAGGTCGCCTTGATGCGGTCGACCCAGGCGGCGTCCGGAAGCGTGCGGTCGGGTAGGAACAGGAGCAGCGTGTCCTCGGGACCGATGCCGGCGGTGGCCATGGTAGGATCGATACGGCGCGACGGGATGGGCTGTGCTGTAGGCTGAGTGTTCGAGTATGTCTTCTAACGGATCGCGGCAGTTGACAAATGCCGTAGACTGTCGTCCGTTCCGGTCCCGTACGAACTCGTTGCGCCGTCGCGTATTGGCAATGGTGGAAGCCGTCAAGCAAATGATGCAATGTGGTCAAGGTTTAATGACGGGCGACGGCGATAAGGCGAAAGATGTGCGTCTACTCCGTAGTCGCTCCAATTATTAGTTCAGGCTAGTTCAGGAACCACTTGCAATGCACGGCGATAACAACATGGCGAACGGAAACAAGAGGAGCCGATTGTCGCAAGAAACATACGAAATAGTCAGATGCTCATTTGCAATAGCCATCCCGCCGCACGTCTGCGTTTGCGTCGGTCCGTTTCAGCCAACACGCACTCATGGACATCACAGGTTCAAAGTCGTGGTAGAACAAGTTGAAACCTTTCAATATGGTATTCACTCTATATTATATTTAGAGGCAGAGCACTATCCAATATATTCCAGCCAACGGGAGGTTGTGAACAGAAAAGATGGAAAAAAATTAAAATTCATTAAAAAAGGATTTAAAAAATCGCCATCTACAGAACTAGTACGAAATACCAGACAAAATTAAATACACAAATGTCCTGTCAAAATCTTCAAACCTGGTACTATTCTTATTTCTATTGACTTGTTCTCCAGATACATTCCCTCTCCCAAAGTCTAGACCCACACCTGCACCGATTGCCGACATCTGACAAGGACGTCAGTGGCGCTGATTCCTTGTTGGAAAGTACGCAGTGATAAAAGGAGGCTGGTTCTCGATTCCTTGTTTGTAGTCAAAGGGAAAATGGGGAGGCACAAATGATTGAGACAAAAGCTTTGCGACAACACAGTCTTCATGCGTTGCATGGACTTCTTTTCCTGGTCCGCTTGGACGCCACGGCACTTTTCGTGTGGCAGAACAAGACTAGTCCGTTCGTCCAACGCCACAGCACACGAGCGAATGCAACGTCGACGACCGAGTGTTGTACGGTCCCGACAAGGTGGTCGTCAGGTGGTTCTTCTTTTTTGGGGTAGTCGTTCTCCAGTTTCGCGTACAGAGTATGGATAGCGTGGATCGAGAGTGCGGACGAGGTCCAAGCGCATGCTAGATTTTTTCTGCTCGCAAACACGTCTGTTTTCCAATGAGACGACACGGCTCCAGTCGTCTGAGGCCCGCTTTCCGCTTTGACAATGCGCGTCAAAGTCATTGTCTGTACGTCGCATCGTGTTTTGCGTCGCAAGGGCAGGGTTTGACAACTGTACCAAACATGAAGTATTGAATGCTTCATCACATAACCGCAGTCCTACGCTGTTTACATGGGATCACTGGGTCGCCTTTTCAATTGAATGGTAAATGTACATCGTGAAAAGAGACGACGAGACGACAACAACATCAAACAAGGTGTGCTTCTTGTGCATGTCAACGGCCCGTCACATTTTGAGATGCTCCATTCGAGATGCTTTCGCTCTCTTCCATCCCCGCCTTCCCTGCAATTGCTTGGACGCGGGCTCGAGCCCAAGAGCCTGGGTCATAGCAATGGATCGTCGACACGCTCGCTGCCTGCCGGGCCCATCGATTGCGGAGAAGCCAATTGGCAGCGAGGCGCATCGAGGCGCGTCGACGCTCGTCCTTGTCTTCATTACGACTAGCTGTCCTAGCTGTCCCGGCTGTCCAACTGTCCCAGTTTGCCTTCACTCACTGTCTCGTTCGGCTCCACCATGCCCGTGCGGGCGCTAACACACACTAATGAACCGCTGGCCCCAGCGTCTCGCCTTGGCATCACTGACCGGTCTGGGGTTGACAGGCTAGGATATCGTGTTTGTGTATTTGTGTGTTGTGGATTCAGTGGCCAGTATGGTCAGAGTGTTTTGTGTATTCAGCATGGTCACTGTGGTCTGTCGGGAGGCTGGCGCGATTGACGCTCGCAAAGGTCTGGATGATGTACGGCGTGGCGAGGACAAGGAACATATAAGTACGTCTGGCCACGGCATCGATTGTTGACTATATTCTCGTTGAACTATTTTATCTGGGACACAAGACAATCGGCTCTTTGTCCACTTTTATTTGTTTTCTTTCACTGCTTCACCCTACAATGGCTGCCCCTCCCACGACGGGCCCTCCCACGGCGGGCCCTCCTATGGCCGGCCCTCCCATGGATCCGGCGTTGTCCGCCGAGGACACCGCATGGGTGGTGATTACCGTATCCGCGATTACGATGACAATGGCGATGCTGACGCTGGGCGCGCGAGTCTATACGCGAGCGGTCATTGTGAAGCAGTTTGGCGCCGACGACTACGGTGCCGTGGCAGCGGGTGTGTCGCTCCTGCTGTGCGGCATCTTTGTGTGCTTGAGTACGTCGACCTGCACCGGCAAGATGCACCGTTTCTTTTTCCTTTTTCTTCGTTCCCTTTCTGTCCCTTGTTTTTGTCCGTTCTGCCTTCTAACAACACCAGACACCAAAAACGGCCTTGGCAAGCACATGTGGACACTCTCGCCTCCAGAAATCGTCGAGTACTTTCGGGTCAGCCGCCGTTCCCTTTACCCTCTTCCCTTCCCCACGTCCATACTAACGCTTGCATGGCAGTACTTTTTCCTGTCCCTTGTCTGGTACAACGTGACGCTCGTCATCGTCAAGCTGTCCTTCCTCGCCCAGTACTACCGCGTCTTTTCTATCCCCCGCATCCGCCGCATCATCGTCGGCTTCATGTTTGTCGTGGGTGCCTGGAGCCTGTCGCAGGTCTTCATCACCATCTGGGGCTGCGCGCCCGTGGCCAAGTTCTGGGACCAGGCGCTGCCGGGCCGCTGCCTGGCCCTCTTCCCGCAGATGTACATCAACGCCGCCGGCAACATTGCCAGCGACGTGGCCATCTTTTGCCTGCCCATCCCCATCCTCAAGAGCCTCAACCTCCGCCGCCAGCAAAAGGTGCTGGTCATGGCCATCTTCGGCCTCGGCTTCTTCACCTGCGCCATCTCCGTCGTCCGCATCAAGTACCTCCAGCAGGCCGCCGACCTCAGCTGGCAGAACGTCGCCGCCTCCTGCTGGTCCGTCGGCGAGCTGTCTTCGGCCGTCACTTGCCTGTGCCTGCCCACGCTCAAGCCGCTCGTCCAGCAGGTGCTCCCGCACCTCGTGGGCGGCTCGTCGTCGGGCAAGTCGTCTGGTCACAGCGGCCACTCCGGCCCTGACGGCAGCGCAGGCGCCGTCCACGGCCACTCGTCCCGCGGCTACCGCAAGCACAGCGAGGGCGGCGGCAGCAGCATCACGGCGTCGCAGACCACCGACAGCCAGGAGGCCGTCCGGAACAGCCGCCGCGTGAGCCGGTCGGGCGCCGGCGCCCTCACGACGACCATGACGACCGAGAGCCAGGATGAGCTGTACCGCGTCGACGACATGGAGCTGAGCGTCAGCAGCAGCCACGGCAGCTTCGGTCCTGAAGGAAAGGGGAGCGATGACATCGAGGCCACCGCAGGCAGCCGCCACCCGCATCACGGTGTCGGCGTCGGCGCCGAGTCTGACCGCACCGCCGACACGGCCCCAACGACGCCCGTGTCCGACCGCCGCGACACCCTGCTCGGCCTGCGGACGACGGTGCGCACAGACATTGGGGCCACCCCGAGCCAGATCCCGGTCCCCTTGTTCGGCGACAGCCGCGGGACGCACCAGCAGATCCAGGTCACGCGGGACGTCACGACACGGTCGATGCCGCGCCGGCTGTGAGAGACGGACGGGGAGGGGTGTGGAAGAAGCGGAAGAAGCGGAAGAAGCGGAATACAAAAGAGCAAGTCAGTTTGGCTTGTAGCAACTAAACTAGCGTCAGCCAAAATGCGAGACTGTGCCAACATTGGCGACTGTGCCAACATTGGCAAACGTAATACGATTGTGCGTAAAGGTCTGACGCTTGACGGGCCATTTGTAAATACGACAAGACGAGCGGCCCTGCAGCATTCAATGCAACCAGGCGAACGCAACGAAAACGTCCACGCCTTTCGTAGACTTTGTCTGTGCGTGCGTTCATCGAACTACTTTTGCGTCCCATACTGCCTTTCGCGGGTTGTAGTATCGTTCATCCTCTTGGCGTAGCCGCTGTCCAAGGTTTTTTGTTTATGCTCTACGCCCATTCAGTACTTCCCCATGGAATACGGTGCACAGCCACGCTGCCTCTGCCATGTCAAGCTATCCATTCCTGGTAGCGCTAACCTTCTGGTCGTCGTCAAAAGGACTGACCACCACCTTGAGTCAAACTCGTCCGTTTGCCCGTCTACGGAACTTGGCACGCACACTTGCCACGCACTGCACTTTTATTTTCATAGTAATTCGTATTCCACAAAGTACGCCAAGCAGATCGAAGAGAAAATAGACAAACATTAATACGTATTGCAACCATATGTACACCGGGAAAAAGAAAAAAAAAGTACATCCTGTGCTCAATGCTGCAGCGCAGCAGCGGACAGCTCCAGCAAGTTGTCAAGGCCAAGGGTATTTTGGGTGTAGCGCGCGTTGAACTTGACGACCTTCTTGACGGCGTTGTACGTCTGGACGTTCAGGGGCACGGGCTCGGTGCTGATGTACCAGGCCACGTTTTCGCTGCATGGCGGCGTGGTCAGCGAGCCGGTGTAGGCGTATACGCCGTGATCATTGAAGTGCTTCTCGAGGCCTGCAAAGTCGAGCGGGCCCGTCTTGGTAAAGGTGCCGGGCGTCGCAATGTCGTCCAGGTGGGCAAAGACGCTGTCAAAGAGGGGGGCGCTGTAGCCGAACTGGGACAGCTGGAATACGAAGGCGACGACGGCAATGTCACTCGCTGGGTCGGTCAGCATGGTGTACAACAGAAGAACAAAAACAGATCCAGTTGAAGCATGGATGATGTTGGGCCATGACGACGCTGGATGATGACGCTGGGACATGGACATACCTTCTGATTCAAAGACAAAGTGCGCCTCCAGAGGAAAGTACTCCTCGTCGATGCGGTGCTCGCTGGGCGTGTGGAAGTGGAACTGGGCCAGTGTATAGGTCAGGTTGCTGGTGACGAGCGTGCCGTTGACGACCACCTCGACGTTGGTGCCCAGGTTCTCAAACTTGGCGCTCGTGACGGCCGGGACGCTGAAGTTGAGGGACGCCGTCGAGGCGTAGCCAATGGCCTGCGTGACAATGTCAATCGGCGACTGGAACTTGCCCTTGGAGCACGCGCTGTTGGCCGACGTGTTGAGGCTGAACCAGTTGAGCGGGCCGCCGGCGCCGGTGTAGTTGAACTTGGAGACGGCGACCGTTCCATCGGCGGCACGGGCGGCGAGTTTGGTGCCGCTCAGGCAGGAGGCCGAAGCCGCAGACAGCGAGGCGGCGAAAGCCGCAATGTGCGAGATGCGGACCATGTTGACTGGTGTATATGTCTATGGTTGGAAACGACTGTAGACGAAACAATAAACGCTGTGTCAACCTTGGGATGGACTGGTCTTTTTATACGGACGGCACTGACAGGACGGGACTTTCTGCCGTCAGTTTCTGACGTGCGCCCTGTCCACCCCGTCTGTTCCGTGTTGTTTTGTTCTACGTCGTGCCTTTAGTCAACTTTTGTCTTTTGTTTATACCGACAAACTTCGTAATCCATTCGCCAATGGGTGGTGTGACACAGGATCCCCACAAATCTTCAGCTTGGGTCGAGTCGATGCAAAAACAAAGGCCTGATCGGCACACGTTGTTGAGGATGCAGATCACTTTGGCCCCTTTTGGCATTTTCATCACCAACGCACGATTCTCAGCTTCAGTCGAGACAGAGGGCTAGACTGCAAAGGTCCTAGGCCTGACAAATTGACAAATAGGCCGAGCAGGCGATTGTTCAGCATGCCTCTGCCGCTGACGAAAAGATGAAAAACAGGATAAATGTGCGAGAAAAATGCGCGCAGAATCAAGGCGACAAGGTAAACAATGCCCAACAAACAACATGGCCGACATGAAGAAATGCATAGCAAAACACAATGGACGGCATGATCACGAGGGGCTTCGCTTCAGCCGCACATGTCCTGCTTTGCCGGCTCGCCCGGCTTGTCGAAAACGACAGGCTGGAAGATGCTGGCAGAATAGGTCCGTGTACGCAAATCCACAGATGCCCAAGCAGCCAAGATAGGTAAAGTGCCAGGATACTGACGAGTTCGCAGGTTGTTGACGTACTGGAAGAAGAGGCAAAAAATCAGTGGTGTTTTTGGAGCAGCTCGCATCTTGTAAAGGAGAGCATTGTCGGAACAAAACATGCAGTTTAAACATGCAGTGTAAATAAGCTTTGAATCTGAGACATTTGACATTGATGTGTCTTTTGGTCAGACAGGAACATGCCGTGCCGATCTCCAACACCGAAACCGCGGCAAAGAAATGTATAAACAATCTCGCTACTGTCTCTGCTATGTACTGTGTAGTACAAGACAAGCAGATCGAACCAAGTCCTCTGAAACCGAGACATTTGACGTTGTTGATGCTTTGTTTTGGGCAATGCCGCCAATGGACGACAGTACACCGCAACCGGCGGTGATAAAACTAGCAGGCCTAGTAAGCAGGGGCCCAGGCCCAGGACGCGTTGACAAGCATTCCATACATCGTCGTGGAGGGTGCAGTCAATGCAGGTTGGCTACGTCAGGCCGAACCAGGATGCCACACAACATTGGGCAGCCATCTCCTCGGCTTGTCGGCAGATAGTGTGCCAGCTGTCAGCGCTAAGCAACGCCACGAAGCTGTGAAGTTGTACGCAAACATACACAGTCAGGTATGCCATGACCACCAAAACCTGCGTCTAACTCAACACGCCCCGACACCCAGCCAGCTTCCACAGAGAAAGCGACCGCACATAAAGGGGGAGTTCGATAAACGTCCCGAGGAAGGGAGACCAGCCACATGATTTTCCGGTGTGCTTGGTGCATATGTGTATGCACCAAGGCATTGCTTTACTGCGTAACTTACAATGCACAGGTGTTCACCACCTCTCGCAAAAGTCCCCAAATAGCAAAAAGCGCGGTCCTTACCACCTGCGATGTAATAGTACTATGTAGTTCAACCCACCGCAACGTCTGGTCGCAGTGCCACGAATGCCGGCCGGCACTTCAGCAGCCGACGCCAAATGCCCTGTCTTAGCCACCACTCGTCTTGACGCCCCGTACGAAGTACATCGTATTTGGTACGGCGCTCGGCACTTTTTCAATGGGCGCCTAGAACCTTTTCGACTTTCGACTTTTTCGACTGGGCGGGCCATGAAGGCGTCGCCGTCGACCCACACGTTCGGTTGGGCCCGACACCTGATACGAGCCAATTTTGGTAAACAACTTGGAGACTTGTGCTGTCTGCTGTCATGCAAATTCAAAACTGCGTCAAAAACTGCCGCCTCAACGTCTTGATAGGATAGCACGGCGTCGCGTACTGCAGCTGAGACGTCGTGGGGACAGAATAAGGTAGTGGCAGAATCATAGGGAAGTAACGGTAGATTTCTTGTATCAAAAGTAATGAGTGGTGCTACGCCAGATGGGGACAGCATGAACCGTTGATTTTATTGCCTTGTACGTGCAGGTAAACCAGGTAAACCAGGTAAGCCAGGTAAGCCAGGTAACCAGGTAAACCAGATAAACTTAAATTGCAAATGGTATAAAACAACGAGACGTGTTGCACGCACGATGTCTACGAAAAGTAACATGCAAAACAAGAAAAGAAAGAACAGGGAATAAATTGAATAACACAGTAGCAAACGAACAAAACAACTCGACGAGGTAGGCAGGAAAGACGGAGAAAAAAAATTATAAGCAAAAACAATATCATACGCCCTTCCCAGTTCCTCGTCCATGGACCGGCGCTGCCATCTCACACCGGCTGCTTTTCACCTCCTTTCTCTACCGCCATCTTCGACGCCCCCAGCCGTCAACGGCCCGCGTTGAACAGCTTTTGGCCTCTCTCGTGAAACGTCGGCTTTCCCGGTCGGTCATGCTCGGTCCCTCTCCGTGGTTCGCCAGGTGCCTGTTGATGAGGATGGCACCGCGCTTCGCAGCAGCTGGCATGGCCCGGTGGCCCGCTCGGATGAACTCGAGGTATGTGTGTAGGACATCCGGCTGCGCGTCATGACGCCGTAGCCATAGCGCCCCTTCTCCAGGGCCCCGTATACAAAAGACAACACCCAGAGGATCCAATGCGTCGCGTCGGCAGCATTGGCACTCCCTGGCGGGCACCGGAACTCAATGGTTCTTTTCTTTGTCACAAGGCTCTGCAAGTTGGCGTAGTACCAACGACTTTCGAAGACGGCAGCGACAGCCTCGACCGTGGCCAAGCCATCGATGAAGCCGAAGAGGCCATCGTAGCGGCCCGTCTGGAGGATCTGCGCCTGGTACGGCGGCAGGTCCTGCGCCGCATTGCTGCCCGACAGAAACGACGTGCAGTATGTGCTGCGCCGCCGCTCGATGGGTAGCATCATTGTGATCTGGGTGTCAAACAGACAGAGGCTCTTGAGAATATGCCGCACCTGGTTTGGCGTCCAGTCTTGCTTCCTGTTGCCCATGTAGCCGGGCGAGACATGGACGTGCGTGCCACAGTGGCTGTCTGCAACCACATCAAAATATTCGTAAAGTAGGTTGAATAGGGTTTCCACTTCATGCTGCCAGTCGCCGCCTGTATGAAGCATCCTGGACACGAGCTCAACGCCGTCTGTTGCCAATATGGTTTGCATGTTAACTGCGCGGGTGTCCGTGCAACATTGATTTCAAAATAACAGACGCCAACATGGCAAGACGTAAGAGCGGAATGGTCAAAAGATACGCACAAAAATCGTCACGCCCTCCATACACCAGAGTCGCGTCGCTAATAACGGCCCACGTATCGTAGGTGTCGCGCCTGCCAAGGCGAGCGGAAGGGAACCTGTCTCCTGCAAGATCTTGCAGACCAGCTGCTGCGTCTTCTCTCTGAATGTGCCTCTGGGTTTTCCGGGTTGCGGCCATTTGATGCGAGCTTTGAATGCCGCGACAATCGCCGTCTCTTTCGGCTTTACGAGCAGTTCCAACTCAACCCCGAAACAAAACGACTGGCTGTATTCATGTGCCATGGCTGCGCGTCGTAGTCTCTGCGGGAAACGATGCAGCTGATGATGGTGGGGAGGGGGGGATAAAACGACAGGAAACGCGACGACAAGAAGCTGATGATGATGCGGTGGAGACGACGAAGACAGGGGAGTGAAGAAGAAAATCATGGGCCGGGAAGAGAAGAGGATGGAAGAAAAGAGGATGGAAGAAGACTGACAAACGACTGACGAAGAAAACTGGCAGAGACTGAAAAAGGAGACGAGAGAGGATGGAAACTGAGATGTGGAGTGAGGGCCAGCAATACGGGAAAACTGTGAAGCAAACAGAGACGATCGAGATGGTGTGCCATTCAGTCTCTCCTGGGCTCTCCATCGTCAATGGCTTGTACAAAGACAATATCATAAAAAACAAACAACAATGCTGTGTGGCGGTTGCAAGCGCCTCCATCTTCCCGCAATCACGTGCCTCTTCCATGCGCGTGGCTCTGAAGGTAACAAACACAATAGCCAAAAGAAGCTATTCAAGAAGCTATTGTGCTTGTATTGGCGAATAACAGTAGAATATACAAACCTATATAAATAAGTATTCTTTTGCCCTTATTACAATCACCACTACCCCTTAGACGTGTTGATCTATTGATTCAGCCGTTACACCTTCTCGCTGTCTTATGTAGAGCATATTCCCCTGCATTAATCACCTACCAGAGCCACCTACCCTTGGGAAGTTCCTTTGTAACATATTAGGTGATTAAGCTCGTAAAACGCTTATTCGGTAAAATAGTAATTAAGTAGTGGAGCGTGTAGAGACGTGTCAATGATCAAATGCCTATGTGGCCAATCACATTGCCGAGTCTGTATGAAATTCAAAAGCACCGGCAGGGGTTGTGCAGGGGTCTTTCAGCAAGGGCATCATACAAAATCGTCGGCCATAGTAACGAGTTCTTCTACGGCTTTGCCTTCAGCGGGATGCTGTCCCCTGCGTCTGTGGCATCTGCTGTGCGCGCCACCTGCAGCGCTTGCTGGTCCTCCCTTGCCTGCTCCGCCCGCGCCGCGCGCTCTGCCCGGGCCTGCATTCGCCGCCGGCGCGGCGCCCCGCCTAAACGGCCGGCGCGGTAGAAGCAGGCACAGCAGCTCAACAGCACAGCTGCGTAGATGATCGGTAGTCCAATGTACAAGAAGCGTGCCAACGCGTCGAATGAGTGGTCCACATAGTGGCCGTCCTTGCAGTTGGGCTCCGGCGTGATGGATACAGTCGGCACCCACGTCGGATAGCCGTAGTTGTCGCTACAAGGCCATGGTGGCGGCGACGGCGTCAGGTGCTGAACGTCTGTCGTCTGCCACGAGATGTGCCACGCGTTTTGCACCAGCACGCTCGTGATGGGTGCTGTCGTCGTCCTGGTCGTCGTTGTCCAGCCCTCGTCATCGGTCGTGGCGGTTGCCGGGCCAAGCGTCTGGATGCACGCGGGGCTCTGCATGCTGGCCAGGCTGGCGTTGTGCAGGCCTTTCACACTGTCGAACCAGCCAAGGTGGTCGTTGCTACACGTGTTAGCCATTTCTGTGTATTGGCGCAAGGTGTTTGTACGAGCATGGCTCACCTGGCACAGCAATAGGCAGTTGTTAACCCTGCATACGACGTTGTGCCGGACAGGGCCGTCGTCAGCGCCGTCGATCGCAGGTTGTACGCCGTCCAGCCGGATGGACACACCGCCGGGCTAAACTCAAAACGACGCGTCGCTGCCAGGTCGCCCCAACCCGAAGGCATGCACGCCGTGAACTGCGGGTCGGTGGCATCGGACACGGCCACCGTGATGTACTCTTCTGCGAAGCCGCTTGCGCCGACGAAAAAGTTCGTCGTCGAGAAGATGTCGCTGCAGCTGCCCGGCTGCACAAACGGCGTCATCAGCGCTACCGGTAACGACGTGCCGGTAGCCGTAATCGCAGCCGTTGTTGTTGCCGCGACTGTCGTCGTCGGCGCGGCCGAGTCCGTTAATGATAGTACTGTCGTCATATCTGGAGGCGCGAAGGAGACGTGATGTAGGTTCCGACGGGAGGGAAAAACGGAGCACAAATCACG
This sequence comes from Sporothrix schenckii 1099-18, assembly GCF_000961545.1. NCBI lineage: Eukaryota > Fungi > Ascomycota > Sordariomycetes > Ophiostomatales > Ophiostomataceae > Sporothrix > Sporothrix schenckii. The sequence goes on from NW_015971143.1 coordinate 2,053,820, forward strand.
CGCTTGTGATGGTACCTTTTGTTTTCTTGCTTTTGTTTTCACGCCCGCGTCACCATGTCGTCTGTCCTACAGATGCGCGTTAAGGGCAGTGGTAGTCGAATGCGGGCCTGGTTGCGGGAAATGCAGAGGAGGGAAGAGACGCGGATGCAGCGCGGGAGAGGGTGGGACGTATACAGGAGCGGCCGCTAGTGTAAGGCACAGCGCAGTGATAGGCCCACGCAATATACACGATACAAAATAAAAGGACTCCGGTTCTAGGTCTAGGTCGAGGCTGTGTAGATTGCTCCTTCCCGCGCAATACCGCGTTCAACTCCGCTGTGCGCGGGTCATGCCTTCCATCGATCCACATCGCCCCTTTATCCGATCCCTTTTGTCCATCAAGACATCCTCTCCTCGTATTTTATGCGACAGGCACTCTTCGTTATCTTACCAGTCATGGCTGGCCGTCGAAGTACGACGAGGTGGAACAAGAGGGCCCTGCGTCTGGCACAGCTTGTTGTTGTGGGCGAGACGTTAACCTGTGCCTGCTGCGCCGCGGGTTGCGCAGCTTGCTGTTGTGGGACAGACTTCAACCTATGCCTGCTGCGCCGCAGGTTTCGCCCGCCCTGATTTACCCAGATGTGTGCCTGAATGTGCCCATAAAGTTGACGCCGAACCAGTAGAGCGCAGGATTGCTATGGAACAACGCGTAGCAGTCGAGCCCGACAAAGGTCGACACCAGGGCGCTGGGCGTAGGCTGCCACTGCATGATGTAGAACGGGTCTGCGTCCGTGCTGATGAGGATTTTTGTTGGGTTGTCGGAAAGGAAGAGAGAGATGTAAAAGGAAGACGAGCAAACGAAGACGGTTGTTTAATAGGGCACGCCGTTATTTAATAGTGGGCCCAGCTACAGGGCTGCAGCGTGTTCTTCCCTTTTCCTTGGGAATCTTATTTGTGCGTCATAAGTGGGCCACGCTAAGTGGATCCAGATCTACCAATCAGGACCGCTACATGATTGACTGCCGAGATAAGTACGAGGTACTGTTGTGCAGCATACGAGCAGGGATGTTGACAGGTGAAGAACACAAATTGGGCTGTGAATGAAGACAACAGGAGGGAATCAACTGCCTCGGGAAAGAATAGAGAAGCGACTTGTTTCATTTTCTTTCCATGCCCGTGACTGCAGCCGGCTCTGCGTGCCTTCCGCGTGAGTCACAATTTCAAAGCAAGGTCGCCCATTGCAGGAAGGAACGACCCAAACAAATGCAAACGACGCCACAGCCGAGTGCCTGCCTCCTCTGACAAACTTGCGTGGCGTGGGACAGTCGTCCCCAAAAAGTGTACATCGCATATTCACTTTGCATGCCCGCGGGATCACACACCACGTTTGCAATGGCGATGACTTCTGCCCAATGCACGTCCGTCACTTTGTGCTCACCCTTGTCCGTATGCTTCTTTGCCGCAAACGATGAAAACAACGGCGGTGACGTCCGACAACAGCGCGGTGAAGACTGCCACTGAAATGGCCACTTTCGAATCGGAAAGAAGAACAAAACGCCCAACTCTCGATTCCTTCACACCGCCCGGGGTCAAAAGACCCTTCACCCATTGTCTGCATGCACCTACATCCCTCTACTAATTGCCACCTACACACCTGATGCCGTGTCGACCAGGTCGATGGACACCGCCGTAGTCAAAGGCAAGTCTCTCGAGTATACTCACAACTGAACGCTGCTTGTTCTTGTTTGCTAATGTGACAGCACTCCAGACAACAGGAGGAACATAGGAAGCCGCACCGCCTCACGTCTCACGCATCACGCATCATGCTTCGTTTTCCGTCTCCTCGAACCGATCCTTGGCCGGTACGAATCAGCGCAAGAACCGTTCCAGGCATCATTTACCTCTGGTGGGTGCTCGAAGCTACGGTTTTGACGTGCGTTGGTGACCAAACCAAAGTGGGTTCACAAGGAATCGAAAGCCAGGCGAGTCATGATGACCACGACGGTCGTGTGGTAGGCGTTATGGTAACGAACGTCGACCGGCAAAAGGCAGAGCAGACATTTGACGGTAACGAGCACGGCATGACCCGACTCGGCTAACAAGACCGCCGCTCAAGCGATGGGCATGGCCATGCATATGAGGCAGAGAACCCCGAAGACGAGGATACTACCAAGCTCCTATCTATTCGTTTAGCTGCCATCTGTGCCGCTTTTTGCTCAGGTACCCTCGCGTCCCCAGCATACACGACATCTGGTACGCCGGGCCCATTGCCAAAATGACGGCTGATCTAGGCTTTGTGTTTGCTTGTACTGTCACGGCCCTTCTGCCCTTCTCCACGGGCCCTTCAGTCTGCTCGAGAAGATGTTTTCGGGGCGGTACGCACCTAGTTGCAAAGCGTGGCTTGTTGTTTTGTATTACCTTCTTCTGTTCTTGTCTACCAATCACAAACATGTTGTCATTTATACATGTCAACCGATTTGTGACATTCAAATATATAGTGTTTCTAGTAATGCGTCTATCTTTTTTTTTCTTTTTACATAGACACCAACCTCAAAACTGTCCACCCCCTTTTTTTTTCTCGTATCTGGTGTACACGCCCATGATATTTAAAGTGTCCGGCGTCGAACCACCCATGTCCACCACCACAACTGTCCAAACCCGTGCAGCCAAGCCAGTTGTAACATTCTGACTCTTACTCGTCGTATTATGTCTTTTGCGACAAGCATAGGTCTACATCATTTTCTCATGTGGTTATTCAAACCTCTACAGCCGTCCTTCTCCCTTCCACACCGGTCCAAGTATCACCCATCCTGTCGACCCAATATGCTAGCCGGTTGCTCTCTCTCTCTCAAGTCACTGTATTTCTCCATCTTCAGCGGTAATTCGCTGGCTTATCGTGCAGATACCTGTGCATTCTGTATATTTTCTGCTCTTGACCAAAAAAAAAAAAAAACACTTATCTGATGAGCGCGTGGTGCCAGAATTGAAGCTCTCGCAAACCCTCCCGAAGGGGAAAGAGCGACCCTCTCGGTGAGAGCCATCAACGCGTCGGCCACGCGCTTTGCACTCTCCTTCCTGCCGTTGTCGGTAACGACAGAACCGTTGAACGCGTCGTAAATAATAAGACGAAAGAGAAAAGAAAGATCGCATCGAGGTGAGTGCCGGTGAGTTCAGTCGTCCAACCTCTTCTTTTTTTTTCAACAATTTTTCACCGCCGTAACAAACACCTCCGTTTCATCAAAACAACAGTAAGTCCTGATACGTAATGCCACTGCATCCCATATTCGCACATATACTAAACATGTACGCAGATGCTCAACAATTTCTGGCCTTCGGCCACCCGAGTTGCTCTCGGCCTCGTAACAGCGGCCGATGCGGACACCAGCGCGTGGGTACCCAGTCGTTTTGTTTGGTTTCATCCGAGAAAGAAACACCTGGTATATGTGCTAAACAACTGAAACAAAATAGACGCTCTACAGGGCTTTTTTATTTTACCGTCGCTGCGGGCGCCCTCAGCACCGTAACGATCGCCTTTTACTTTTGTCGCTGGTGCGTACGGAAGTACCTGGGCCGACGCGCCGCCTCCGCTGCCACCAACGCCGCCACCCCCGCCCACGACGAAGAGGGGGGGCCCTCCTGCGGGCGGTGGTGTCGGCGGAGGCGGCGCTGGCGCTGGCGACGCTGCTGCTGCCGCCGTCGCAGCCCCGGCTGCTGCCGCAGATGCAGCCCCGGCTGCCGGCCGCCCGGCCGTCCCCGACGCCGTCGGCGCCGCTTTGGTCCTGGGGGGGAACGCCCGCACCCCTTCCCCGGGCCCACAGGCGCTCGGTACCCGCGACAGCCGCATCCGCGAGGACTTCGAGTTAGTTGGCCAGCCCGCGCCGGCGCACGTGCGCCGCCCACACGATGACGACAGCTCGCAGTGATTCGGAAACGAGACAGACCAAGAATTTACCTGTGTTTTATGTGATTATACATATGACTTCCCCCTGTACATGCCCAATGCCGTGAAAGTAAATCACCTAGTCGTAGTTGTATGAACGGTAGATATGTGGCCAGCTGCACTGTGCGTAGATTCAATACACGGCTCGCAAAAAGTACAAATTGTACATACAGGGAATGCCTCTATTTTTCACAACTCAAACCCCCACTGGCTATCATATTCAACTGGAAAAAAGATGGACCCTTTTCCCCCGCACCCCGTACAGTGGTAGCCGCGGACTCGCGTGCGTCGGCACCCCCAAGCGCACGGCACATTCATCTTACGCCGCGGGGGGCAGATCCGGGGACGAAGAAACCGGGGGTGCAAGCGACATGACGCGTTGCTGCACCGCAGCCAATGGGGTCGGTCCGGGTCGTCGGTACCACGGACATCACCATCATTGACACGGTAGGACAATGGATCCAGCGCCTGGTACCATCCCAGCGGCACAGACGCATCGTACAGCGCATCGCGCAGGTAGTTGAAAATGCTGCTCGGGTTCATCGGACCGCCACCCACGATGGCCGGCGGCCAGAGCGGATCGGGATTGACACAGAACCCTTCGAGGCGGATCGTGCGGGTGTACACCAGCTTGAGGCACCGCGGGGCACGGTCGCACGACACAAGGCGAATGCGAATGTGGTCCATGTTGGACGCGCGCGAGTTGAGCACGCGAACGACCTCGTGCTGGCGGCAGGTCATTGTCGTCGTCTGGCGAGGCGTGTTGGCGGTCCCCTGGCCCTGGATCCTTTGAAACCCCGGGTACAAAAGACAGCCACAGCGCTCGGGGTCGACGCAGCGCAGCTCGTGGAGAAGGCCGGGGTAGTCGAGCGGTGCAATGTAGCGTGCCGGGCTGTGGGTCTTGCGCAGGTCGTGGAGGCAGTTGCGGAACGTCTGGGCAGTGATGGCGCCATTGCCACCAGTGTTGTCTGCCAAGTCCATGTGCGCCGTGTAGGACCATGTAACCACCTTGTGGTTGACGCCGTCCACAATCATGTCGTGCACCACAAACGACGGTCGCTCGGCTGCGGCCTCGTCGTCTCTGCCATGGTCGGCGGCAAAGCGTCTGTACGGCGGAAGCTGCGTGTCGGGTGTAGCTTGCATGTTTGGTCGTCCATGGTGCGAATACGCCCCGTGGCTCGGATGGTCACAGACGATGCGGAGGTACGGCTCCACAGAGAAAATGGCCTGTGTACTCGTTGCCCCCTCTGCGCTGGACATTTGCAGCAGCCGTATGGCATCGGTGTCAAACTGGTTGCGGAAGTTGTTGTTCACGCGGCGACCCGGTAGACTCCCAACCACAGTGGCCCAGTCGACCGTCTTGTGGTCGCACAGCCGCACATGACCCTCGTGGCCAATGCAGACACGCTGTGCTGCCGTTGCCGCGTCCATACGCGTCTGGGGGCCCGAGAACAGGTCGGTCGGGTGGTCGACACGGCACGCCGTGCAGTGCATGTACACATCGGCCAGCTGGTACCCCTGCGGCGCGGCACGGCAGCCTGCGCACTGCTGCGCACGCAGAGCGTCGCGGCACCGCTGGCGCCAGTAGCCTCGGTCGCGAAGGTGTACTGTGGTGTCTCGGCAACGTACAGGCATTTCGGAAGCAGAGCAGCTCTCGGGCAGCTTCTCCGGGCTCCACGGTGTCGGCAGGACAAAAAGGCTGCTGTTGTTGTTGATGGCCTCGGGGGCACGGATCAGCCGGAAGAAAGAGTGCGTCGAAAAGACACGCATAAACAAACGGCACGTGTGGCGCAAAAAGTATATATTGTCCCATCCCAAATGGCACATGATGCGCGCCAGCACGTCGTCGGGCAGGCGGCACAGCGGGCTGCAGGCAGCATTGTAGAGAGCGCGGGCCGCCAACACGTCGAGGTCGGGGGACTTGTCACGAATGTCGATGCTGTCGATGCTGTTGATGTTGGTTCTGTGTCGCCTGCGCCTGGGAATGTTCTTGGACCTGCGCGCCCTGGCCATCCCGGCCGTCTCGGCTTTTCCTCTTGCCTTGCCTTGTTTAGCCAGGACCGATGCAATGACGTCGTGCACGGGCGGCTCTGGGACGGGTCCAGATGGGCACAGAGCTCGCAGTCGGCCAAGAGGCACGCCTTCATCGTCGTGGCTTGTCGGGGAGAGGTAGTCTTCGCTTCGCGGGATGGGGGCAGGCACAGGACTGGGACGGGGGCCGTCGATCTTGGGTTGGGGTGTCAGTGTGCTTTCCGACTTGTCGTCTTTGTTGTCCTGATCGTCTCGATGGTCTCGCCCATCGTTGTCTTTGTAGTCCTTTTGGTACTTGCTGTCCTTTCCGTCCAGCCCACAATGGATTGCCAGAGTGTCGGCGGTGTCAGCAACAGGCACCGTCAAGCGACGTGACTTTCGGAGACTGGAATGTGAATGGCCCATTTTGATTGATGTTTGATGATGTCGTCGTTGTTGTTGCTGCAGCTGTCGATGAGGTTTGTCGATCTTATCTGTCGTTGAGTCTCTGCTGCTTTTTGGACTTTGTAGCCGAAGAATGGCAAAATTGCCTGCGTCACCAGTTGCATCTCGTGATGTTGGGTTGTTGCCACAATAAGCAGGAGCCCATGGTGGCCATGTCAAAGTAGTAGTACCTCGCATTTGCGCGGACTGTACACTCTACAATATGTACCGTATCCCATCAATGCGGGGTGCACCTTACTAATTGGGCGTGCTGGCGTTGGCATGACCCAGATCCAACAGAGGCAAGTGCGATCACCGGCGAGATTGGCAGGAACCAGGACGGTGAAATGGTATATCACACTAGAAAACAAAGCAAAAAAGGAAATAAAAATTAAACAGAAAAATGGAAAGAAAACCGCCAAAAAATAATAACCGCAATAAGCACAAGTTCGCCCAAGCTGGGGCTCATACGTACTGGCATCTGTGATAAACGACGCGTCGTCGGATGCTCGGAACACATCATGGTCGCGGCGAGCTCGTCCGGCTCGCCCATGCGCTTCACCAGCAACGCAGCCAAATACGCCTCGCACAGAACGGGATCCGCCCGGGCGACACGTAACAAGTATCCAAAGATTGTGCGATCGTCTGTTTTCGTCTGTTTTCGTCTGCTTTCGTCTGCTTTCGTCTGCTTTCGTTTGCTTTCGTCTGCTTTCGTCTGCCTTCGTCTGCTTCAAAACAATCTTATTCAATGCAATTGCGATACATTACATGTGAGCTGAGAGGACTTGACGGCCCACGATCGAAGCATCTCGCCGTCGTTGGCGAAGCAAACGCAGTTACATCAATACGGAAAGCTTGCGGGTCAAATGGTGACGAGGCTGTCTACGCGAATATAGGAGAGGCCACGACCAGGGATCGATTTGACATGTATGATAGACCTCTAATCTGCTGTAGTTTATTTGTCTTTGTTTGTCTTTATTTTACTTTATTTTCCTTTCTTATTTTTTACTTGTAGATTATGATTTTCATTTTATGTGATCTTACTGAAAATTTGACATTCTTTATTACAACGCCCAGGTTAGTGACCGCATCAACACGTTGTTGGAAGGCGACCTATCAGAGTAGAGCAGCACGCCCACGGAAGGCTGCCGCACATCACAGACCACATGACCTTGTGCCCACTTCCCCCCCACCCACCCACTTTTGTGAAAACTGCCGTTTTCGACCGGCTGCAGTAGTATGTTTCCGATTGCCAATGGGAGGAGGCCGCCTCATCGACTTGTTCTTGTCGTGCGCATCGCTCGTTCACCTCCACGGTATGCGTATCGGACGTGCAGATGAGCACGACCGTCGAGGCGCGACGGGTCGGGGCAGGCAAGGAACGGGACGCAAGGCGCGGCGTAGTTTTTATTTTGGTGTTCCGCGTCGGTCGATTCGATGTCGTCATGCCTTTTGTCGTCTTCGCAGCCACGGGACCTACCTCGTGCAAGGCACGATTTGAGACAACCGGGTGGCGGACCACAAAATTCAGGTATGTTGCGTATTCTTGTCGTTGTTCTTCGTATTGTAAGTCCAACGGACGTCAACGGCCAGAGAAGTAGTGGAGGGGTGGAGAGGCTGAGGGTGGGTAGGGGGTGTGCCTGTGGGTGTGCAAGGATGCAAAAGTGGTGGGCACGAATCGAGGTGCATTAGGCGCCTTGGACAGAGCATGGTTGACGGTGTATGTGGACGCGAAAAGCCGTCTCCAGTGTCTTACTCCCGTCCACGTTGATGCATGTTTGCAGATCGTCAGACCTGGACACGAACGGGCTTTTTTCCGCGGCGATGCAGAACAAGCGACTCGCCCTCCGGCACTCCATGGCCCGCGACAGGCGCTGCAGCAGAACATGGAGCATGGCGCCGGCACTTGGCCTTGCGCCGTACAAGACGAGGCTAAATTCGCTGCGACGTTGCTCTGGCCTCTGCCGGCGATACGACGTGATTCGGCGTGATACGACGTGCAGTTGCAGCCTGCCATGTCGATCCCGTTTTGTCGATTCGCCGCCCATGCACGGTATGTCCGTCTGCGTGTTGTACGTTTTGCTTTTGCTTGCATCTGCAGTTATCCGTTGCCCGGTCGATCCGGGCGAGGCTGTGGATTGTGTGGATTGTGTTGAGCTGCATGTTGCACAGCATGTCCGCCTTGACTGGCCAGATTTGTTTGTCCTTTCGTGCCTCGTATTGGTCGTCCTTGTCGACTGGTCAAAAATGCCAAAAGTCTCCTGTTCCACGACCGCAGCCGCCTTTTGTTGGTGCCAGTGTGACGCTGTGAAAATGTGAAAATGGCGGACAAACACAATGGCGAAAACTGGACGACTCGCATCTAGATCCAGGCAACTCTACCCGGCCTCGTACAATTTTGTGCTCTCTGTGCAGCACGATAGAGAGCGATGCAGAGTGCCAAGTCGATGCAGCATGTCGGCCCGTCTCTTGGGATCCTTGGCCGCAGGCTTGATCGCGATACGACATGTTGGCTGGTTCTTGTCTGCATTTCCTATTCAGGCAATTCTCCCAAGACACGTCTCACCGGAAACTTGGTCCGCACATGTCGAACGGTCTCTGACCAGGCTCCCAGGGCTCTTTAATCTTTGTTTTCCTTTGTGTCTTTTATTTATTTACGCCCTTCGTTTGCACTGGCAACCCCCACCCTCGCCGGTATTTGTCTTGTTTGACCCTGCTGCTTGTCTCACATGCCATGCTGAGAGGCTACTGGCCATCTGGCCTGCCTGGGCTTCCTGGCCTGGTGATCTACTGACTCTGGACCTCTCACTATGTCATTGTCTTCTACAAACACAGTATTTCTGGTGTCGCCTCTGACCTGTGGCCTCGTGTCGGTCGTCGTGGCCACCCTCCCTTTCTTCGTTTGCCCTGCACGCCGCCGTCTCCTTTGCGCCGCGTGATGGATTCGGGCAACGGTTGTGTCGGGGACAAACAAGGTCGGCGTGCAAAAAGGCACGATTTGAACATCACTGACTCAGAGGACCATCGCGCGGCGCTCTCTCCTCGACGTTCGCCTCTTCGGCCTCTTGGCTTTTTTATTATTTCTTCAACATCTAGTCCTTTGTCTATTTTATCGTCGGCCGCGCCGTAGACTTGCATCTCGCCTGTCGTTTCTTTTTAAAGTCGCTTCCCTCCTCTTTTTTTATTCCGTTCGTTTACGTAGTTCTCCTTTCTACCGCCCTGCTTCTTCTCCCTCTCCTTTCTCACCCACTCTCACTGATACTGTGCCTGATACCCGGTCCGCGCGTCCACTTTCAACCGCTGCCTTGCGTGCTCTGCCTTCTGCCAAAACCAGCAAACTAATACAAACAGTCCCCGGTTTGTCTTTGCCTTTACCCCAGCCCCCCGTCGTTCATTATCGCATCCCCCACGTTCCATCTGCCGTCTGCCGCCGTTCCCGCGTCTCCCGTATCTCTCCTTGCTTGTCGTTTGACGTACGCCATTTTGCGACTCATTTCTTGCTGCCTTTTCGCCATAGACCGTTCTCGCATCGCCCCCCATCCGCATCATACTCGTTTATCGTGACGACTTGCCATTTTATGCAAGACATACTTACACGCCTCCCCCCGCCCACACCTCCCGAGCTATATTTATCCTGTTTCTGGATTCTCTGGAGCTCGGCTTGCCCTCCCCTCCTTGGTCGCCTCCCTTGCCTAGCTTCGCTGGCCCCGAGACACAGAGCTGCATTCGAGCTATCCGCGTGGACATGGTGGACAATATCGTACTGCCTCACAACCACAAGCACAAAGCGACAGCCATATCCACAAGCAGAGCACATCGCCATATCGACTGAAACGGCAGTCTTCTTTGACTCGCTGCGTCTCTCACAAAACCGTTTCCTGTCGGCTCGTCCGCGCGACATTGCTGTTCTAGCTGTGCTGCTTCTACTGTGCCATTTCCACGTTGCAGCGCCCCGGCGTTAGTGCACGACAACTGGGGTTACAGTAGGCAGCGGCTTATCAGTGCTTATCGCCCGATCGTGCCCCGGAAGGGAGGACAAGCGAACGCTAGAGCACGGCCGCCCTGGGCCTAGAAACTAGCGCAACAAGCCTAATACCCACCTAATAAACCCCTCTTTCAGCCGCCCGAGCACGTCTTTCCTCCACTGTGACTCGGCACAAAAGGTTCCCCCGCCGCTCGTCACCGCCTGTCGTTCCCTCTCTTCGCACCAATTGCTGTTGACCGCCTACAGACGATTGCTAGACTCGCTGTCGTAACAGTGCACTCGTTGGTAGACAAACCCACTAGCATCCGCTAGCATCCACTGGCAGAAAAAATCAACAATCAAACAAAAACAATGCCCTATAGGCCCTGGCAGGGAAACAAAGAGCACTAAAGGCCTGCCAGTGTGGGTGGTTCCTTGCCGAACGACGCCTGTAGGGAAATCCCGCCCTCCGAAATCAGTCAGAAACCGGGCCACCGCCTGCATCCATCCATTCGTCGCCCGGTCTCCAGTCTGGCCGTGGACTTCAGCCTCTGTTTCTCTCTCACAACAGTTTCCTTTGCGCGACACACTCTGTCTCCCTCACACCCACGACTCGACACACACACACAGAGTCCATTGCACGACGGCACACACAGACGACATACGGCATTGCCCCCTCCCTCACCCGTTGTTCCACGCCGACCCCGCGTCCCCGCGATTTTGTCCAATTCGCATCGATTGACGAGACGATATCAATCGGCGGTCCTTGCTCTCTCCCTCCCTCTCTCACCCTCTCCTGTCCTCGCTTCCTCTCCCTATTCATTACCCTCCGCCATGCAGCCCGACTTCCGCCACGCGCGGTCGGGCAGCCTGTCGATCGGGGCCCAGAACGGCCACCCCGGACCACAACAGCAAGGACAGCAGGGGCAGCCAGGACAGCCAGGACAGCAAGGATCGCAGCAAGGACAAGGTCAGGGGCCGCACGACGCCACCAGTCCGATGCCCGGCGCACAAGCCCGCTTTGACGGGCCGCGGAGTCCACCGAGTAAGTCTGCGCGGGACGACGGGAATGTCCCGCTCTTCCGTATCGTCCTCTCAACTAACGCGTCACAGACACCTCCCACGTGCCCTGCAAGTTCTTCCGCCAGGGCGCCTGCCAGGCCGGCAACTCGTGCCCCTTTAGCCACGACATTGGCACCGCCATCGAGACCGTCTGCAAGTACTTTGCCAAGGGCAACTGCAAGTTCGGCCCCAAGTGCGCCAACATGCATCTGCTGCCCGACGGCCGCCGCGTCACCTACGGCAAAAATGGCGTCATCATCGGCACCGCGCCCGTCAACCACCCGCACGGCCCGGGCCAGAACAGCCACCTGCCCGGCCTCGGCCACCGCGTCAACCCGGCCGCCTACATGCAGCCGTCCAACAGCGCCCTCACCAACTCCTTTTTGAATGCGTCGAGCCAGCCCCAGCCCCAACCCCAGCCCCAGCCTCCGTCAGACGACCGCTACGACGTCCATGCCGCCGACGCCAGCTACGCGTCCAACCCGACCTCGGCCTACGGCTCGCCGCCCGGCGCCGGGGGCACCGGCTTTGACGAGTTGCATGCGCTCGCCGGCAACGGCACGAGCTCGCTCGGCCAAGCATTGCGACAGGCGCAGCAAGGCGGCCAGACGCCGCAACAACAACACCGCAGCCTCCTCGGCCTGTCCCCCATGAACGCCAATGTCCTGTCCGTCATGGACGCCCCGCTGCCCGCGTCCTTTGACTCCAACGGCATCTCCCACGCCGCGCGCTACGGGCCCTGGCCGTCGTCGGTCCCGTCCAAGTTTGGCCTCGAGTCGCCCACGCCGTCGCTCCACAACGCCAAGGACGAGCGCACCTCGGAGACGCTCAAGATGCTGCACACGTCGGCCTTTGGCGACCACCTCTCGCCGTCCAGCCTGCTGCCCGCGCAGCCGCACAGCTCGCACCAGCACAGCGCGCACCACCTTGCCGCCGCCGCCGCGACCGGCCCTGCCGCTACCGGTACCGGTACGGCCGCCCACCACCCCAAGACGGCGTCGCTGCTCAACGGCGCCGCGCTCGACGACTTTGGCGGCAAGCGCATCCTGCACTCGAGCTCGACGCGCTACGCCAAGCCCCGCCTGCTGAGCAGCAGCGTGCCCAAGGTCGACCGCGACTGGGACACGGAGTTTTGGTTCCTCGAGGAGGACTACGTGCCCGCCAACCTGGCCAACGAGGTGCTGACGCCGCAGGAGAAGGCCCGGCGCGGCTCCCTTCGCTTGACGGAGCCGAGCGGGCATGCACTGGACGGGGGCAGCAACAACCACAACAGTCACAGCGACACACCCACGCCGTCGGCCAGCGCCACCAAGTTTGGCAGTCCGGCCGGTGGCGGCGTCGGCGTGGCCGGCAACAGCCCCAGCCGCTGGAGCCCCTGGCTGCAGCAGCGCCAGCGCAGCAGCGGCGCGCCCCTGCCGGGGTCGTCCTACGGCGCTGGTGGTGCGGGGGTTCTTGTGGACGACGACGTTGAGCCCGGCAGCGTCGGCCGGTCGATGAAGCACGCCGCCTCGGCGTTTGGCCACGTGGGCAGTCCGCTGCGGAACAGCCTCGCGGGCGGCGGCGGCGGCAGCGGCAGCGGCCGCCACTCCGCCGACGTGCACGGCGGCAGCACGTCGTCGACCAACGGCGTCGGGGGCGAATTCGGGCACAGCCTGTCGGGCTCGCTGGGCGGCCGCGGGGGCGGTAGCGGTTTTGGATTTGGTAACGGTGGCGGTAGTGGCGGTGACCGCCCGTCCATGTCCGTCCTGTCGCAGCAGCTGCAGCGGACGCGGCTGGAGGGCGAGGGCGAGGGCGAAGGCAACGGCGACGACGACGACGCGGCGGCGGCCTCCGGACAGAACGCGCCGCCGCGCCCCTCTTCCACGTCCTCGTCCAGCACGCCGTCCCGGCTGCGCCCCGCGGCGGCGGCACGCAACCCGAGCGCGTCGCTGAGCCAGGCCGCTGTGACGCAGGCCGCGGCAGCCGGCATCATCGGCAGCAGCGGCGGTGGTGGTGGTGGCGGCGGCGGTCGGTTCCCGGCGCCCATTGACGAAGAAGACCCGTCGTTCCTCTTTGACATGGAGGTGGCCGACGACAGCAAGCAGAAGAACGGCACGGCGGGCGTCGCGACGGCGTCCACCAGCGGTCCCACGTCCCCGTCCGCCGCCACGCCCGCCACCAACAGCCTCTGGGGCTACGCCAACATTGTCAAAGGGGGCACGGGCGGCCCCGCCAAGGGCGGTGAAACGACCAGTCGCTAGTCGTGCTCGTCGTTGTGGCGGCCGTGCGTTCTTTTGCGTGGTACTTTTACGTCTCTCGTTCACTTGCATACAGTAGCGGTCATTGTTACATTTGGGAGCTTATATATTGGAGAGACGACAGCCGCTTGCATACGTTCTTGCCGTGGCCGGCAAAGGGGAGGGAAAAATCGGTCGAGGGGTCATTTAAAATGCGTGTTCAAAAAGGGTTATTCGGGTAATGGGTTGTTTGATTGCTTCTTGTTTGTGCTGGAAAAGAATTCTGTTTTTGCCTGTTTTGACTGCTTTCGACTGCTTTTGACTGTTTTCGTATTTGTTTTGTATCATGTATCGGATTCGATGGTGTCATGGCCCTGCCCTCTATTTTCCGCATTTTCTGCATCTGCTACATCGTTGCACCTGCTTCGAACTGCATCCACCATTGCTGCATCATGTACATAGTGTTGTCATCTACTACGGCGTTCTTGTTCACGTTCAGTTTTGATATTATATATTGAGCCACATTAATGATGTCAACTGCAGTGCTACACAGTACTTTTCAGCCGATGTCAGCCGTCTCAATCACCGTGCTATGTCTGTCGAGTACCGTTTCATTAGAATATCATGCAACGCACTGCTTTTAGGGTACTGTTACTATGTATCTGCTTGGGCTACATCCCGACACAACATAGTCGTTCATGTGACCATGTTCTACTCAAGCAACACACATCTACAGTCTCAAGCCCGGCTTCCATCGGCTGTCCAATCAATCGGTTGCAGTTTCCATTTATTTCTTGTGCACCATTCCATCGTTCTTGGCGACTGATTTGTAATTTGTAATGCGATTTGTATTTTTTTTGCAATGTTCTTCTGCATCTCCAATCCCTTTGTTTTCTATGGTACAAAAATATAAACGGGGGTGGGACACAAAGGTCGTGGAGAGAGAGGCAGACAGAGATGGGAGGGTGGGTCACGACGAATGCCTTGACAAGTGCCTTAGTGGGCATCCGGCTGGTTCAGAATGTACTCAACGGCCTTGTCGACGCTGTGCAGCGAGTCGGCGTCCTTGTCCGGGATCTCGATGCTAAACTCCTCCTCGATCGCCATCACCACCTCCACCGTGTCCAGCGAGTCGAGGCCCAGGTCGTTGGCAAAGTGCGACGTCGCCTTGATGTTGCTGGCGTCGTTGACCTTGTCGAAGCCCTGCAGCAGGCTGATGATGCGGCCCTCGACCTCCTCCTTGTTGAGGCCGGCGGCCGCCGAGTAGAAGCGGAGGGGGGCGACGGCGACGGCGACGGCCGGGCGGGGCGCACCGGCGGCTAACCGGGGGGGCGTCGATGACAAAACGGTGCGCTGGACAGCGGCACGGCCGACAGCAGCGACGGCGACACGGGGCGCGGCGACGGCGGCCGCACGGGCAACGGAGGCACGGAACATTGTGAGAGAGAAAGGGACGGTGGAGGGCGGGGGCGAAGACAAAAAAGACGCGTATGTCTGTCAGGACAACAATGTTAGCCACGTTCACACGTTCACTGGTCACGAGAGATCCATCGGTGCTGCAACGGATGTCGGCCAATAGGGACGGCGAGGGATCGGTCGGCCACATGGACACACGGCCGAGCTGGCATCGCGACTCAAAAGGGACTGCTCACAAATGGTCTGCCGGCAAACGACGTCGGAGCAGATCGAGACACAAAGTCGGAGCGAGGGTGGAGGGTGTGGTGGTGGGAGTTGTGGTGGTGGGAGTTGTGGTGGTGGTGACGGTGACGAAGATGTTGGCGTTCGGGATTTTGCCAATTTTTCGTAGACAAAGCAAGAAAGAGCACAGCTTTGCGCTCAATTCCCGGGCCGGGCAGTTGGACCCATTGGGCCAATCAGAGGCAGTGGTATTTAGCTCCGAGCCGTTTTGGTGGGATGGAAGGTCACGTGCAAGTCGAGAGGGGACGAAAGGCGGAGAGACAGCTCGGGATGTTCACAAAGACAGCGGGCAGGTGATGACAGGCAGGTGTGAAAAGATGTATGAGGTGTTTTAGAATTAAAAGTGAACTTTTCCACGAGAAGGTCAAGTGAGCGTCGCGGAAGATCCAGCGAAGGAGATCCAGTGGTGGATAACAGTGGCAGGACATCAACGCAACAGCGGATAAGAGCCATTAAAGAACAATTCACCGCAGCATGGAGCATGGTTGGATTAATGTATGTGAATTGCTAGAATGGTAGATGCAGACAAAAGAAAGGCAAACGAAAATTGAAAAAGACAGCAGATGTGTATATACAAGCGTCCCGCCCTCTGCGTCGACATTCTACGCGGTGCGGACCTCGACTCGAGCTTCGTTGTGAGCGTTTTTAGTGTATGGACTTTCTTGGTTTCCTGTGCGGACTCCCTCTGACCTCGATTGTAGGTCACGTCCCATTGCGGCTGACCTCTCCATCAAACCGTCGTCCATTACCGGTAGGGCGAGTCGGCACGGATGGCCGCGGCCAGTTCGGGCTCCCACTTGTCGCCGTTGGACAGCAGTTTTTCTAGCACGTCAGCATGGAGGACGAAAAGGGGATGAAGAAAATGACGGACTGCGTCCGTCACTTCGCATGGGGCCCAACCAGACTTACCCTTGTTGTACAGCAGCTCCTCGCGCGTCTCCGTGCTGTACTCGGCATTCGGCGACTCGACAATCGCGTCCACGGGACACGACTCCTGGCAGAAGCCGCAGTAGATGCACTTGGTCATGTCAATGTCGTAGCGGCTCGTCCGGCGCGACCCGTCGGCACGCTCCTCGGCCTCGATTGTAATCGCCTGCGCCGGGCAGATGGCCTCGCACAGCTTGCAGGCGATGCAGCGCTCCTCGCCCGAGGGGTAGCGGCGCAGGGCGTGCTCGCCGCGGAAGCGCGGGCTGATGGGGCCCTTCTCAAAGGGATAGAAGATGGTGTACGGCGGCCGGAAGAACTGCTCCATGAGCACGTACATGCCGCGGAACATTTCGAGCAGCAAGAAGTACTTGCCCACCTTGTCCATGGTGCCCTCCTTCTCCTGGTCCCACTCGGGCCGCGGGGTGATGCGGAAGCCCTTGGGGAGGCTCTTGGACGGCGTGGCGTAGGCCCGCCTCCGGGACGCGTTGTTCGCGGTGAGCGCGGATGCGGCGGCGAGACGAACGGACATGGTGGTGGCGGAGGGCTGGGCGGCAGCAGCAGCAGCGACCGCAGCGGCAATGGGCGAAGCGGCCAGCCGGCCGGACCCGGACAGGGGCATGGCCCGGCGGGCAACTTGTGTCGCGAGCATGACGGAGGATGTGAGGGATGAGAGGAGGGAGAGGCTGTCGGATCGGATGGAGATGAATGGCTCGTCAACCTGTGGCCGTCGAGCGTCGCCAATCGAAGAGACAGGTGCAGTGAGAGTCAATTGAGAACACTGAGAGCTATCAAGAAGTCCAACTCAACGGTGCGCAGATGACAGTCGTGTCGTCGGGGGTCGGTGTCGGACGAGGGCGCTGCACCAAAACAGGCGGTTCTCCAGAGCAATGTCAAAAAAACGCTTTTGCCGCATTCTGCGGGAAGCAAACAGCCAACGAGACCAGAGGTGCCCACAAAACACAGGGACATGCACAGTGGATGACTTTTAGATGAGTGTGATTGGAGGACAATGTGAACGTGGGTCTGGACATCTTGTCACGTGAAGCTGTAACGCACTCCAATACAAGACGAGCTTCAAAGCCAACGATATGCAGATCTCAACACTACGCGGTAATAAGGAGTACACGACTCCAATCGTAACCAAAATCCATTCGTAGTTGTGCTTGTAAATGCCATGTACATCGCAAATGCTGTCCAACGCCATCCGCGCTCCATGCTGCACGCTCGGCCGACCATGTCGCTTATTTGGCCGGGTTGACGACGGCGCATCAAAAGCTCCGCTCCCACGACACCCACCAGACACCCATGTTCGCCGCGACGACCAGATCCAGCATCTTGAAGCCGTCGTCGTAGACAATCAGCTTGCCCAGCTTGGCGCGTTTGCCGCGGTTGCCGCCGCCGGCCTTTTCGCGCCCCAGGCGCAAGTCCAGCTCGTCGGTTTCGTGGTCGTGGTCGTCGCCGTCGTCAAAGCCAACGTCGTCGTCGTCGTCTTCGTCGTCTTCGGCGTCTTCGGCAGTGGACGAGCCCCGGCGCCGGGCATGCTGCTGCTGCCAGTGGTGCAGATGGTCCTGGAAGCGGCCGTACAGCTGGTCGGCCCGGGCGCCGCCGCCGCCTCCCCGACCTTCGCGCGCCCCCTCCTCCGAGTCGTCCCGGCCCGCCCGCGGCCGCCGCATCAGCTCGCCGCGCGGCAGGTTGAACCGCAGCTCGCTGACGGCGACGGCGCCCGTCAGGGCGGACGTCAACGAGGACGCGCCCGCCCGCCCGCCGCCGTCCGCACCGCCCCCGACAACGCTCGACGTCGCCGCCGCCACGGCCGCCAGCCCCTGGCCGGGCCCGTCGCGGAAGCTCTGGGCAATCACCAAGGGGTTGTACCCGGCAACGCCGCCGCCGCCGCCACCGCCGCCCGTCGTCCCGTCGGCGGCGGCCGGGTGCAGGATGTGGCGGCACTTGAGACTGCGGCCGCCGTTGCCGGTGCGGAAATCGCAGCGGCCGTCCCAAGGGCTGGTGAAGGAGTAGCCCTTGGGTTTGAGGCCGGGGCCGGGGCGCGTGATAAGGGCGGCGGGGGCGGCGGACTTGGACGGGGACGTGGAGCGGTGGCGGCGGCCGCCGCCAAAGTCGATGCTGCGGCGGGGATCGGCCGGTGCATCGCGCCGCGCCAAGGCCGCGTCGGTCGTGGAGACCAACGAGTTGTTCCTCGGACGCAAGAAGCGGCGGAGCGGTTCGAGGTCGTCGGGGCCGTACCCGGGGCCGTACCCGTGGCCGTACCCGGTCGGACCAGCACCACCGCCCATCGCCGCCGCGCCGTCGGCCGACGACGACCGCGCGTGGCTCTGCGCCGGGCGTTTCAAGGCATGGCGAAGGCCCGCGGTCCAGCTCTTCGTGTAGGCCATGACCACGTGGCGCGCAAAGGCGGTGTCGCCGTCGTCGCCGCGGAACTTGGCGTACCCAGACGTCTCGAGGCGGATGCGGATGGACGGCTGCTCCTTGGGTGGCGGCGGCGGCGGGGGGGTGGGGGTGGACTCGGAGGACGCGGCCGCCGGATCGTCGTCCGGCGCGTCCACCGCCTGCACGGACGCAATCTTGCCAATGTTCCACTGGTGGCTGGTCGAGGGGTCGCGGCGGATGAGGGTGAGCTGGAAGGGCACAAAGTGGCTGGGGGTGGTGGATTGTGTGCGGGCGGGTGCGGGCGGGTGCTGTTGCTGGCTGCTGCGCGGTTGCGCTTGGGCGGCCGGCACCTGCGGCAGAGCCTTGTCATGCGGCCGTACCGGGACGACCCCGCCGCTAGCGTCGAAGCTGTCTGGTCGAGGGCCGACTGGCTTGCGCGGTATGGTCGGTGAGGTGCCTTGTGTGCCTGGGGTGCCTTGCGGCGGCCCGACGGGTGGGGGTCCATTGCTGCTGCTGTTCCCCGGGACAGGCCGCCCCGGCAACGGTCGTGACCGTATAGGCAGTGTGGACGTGGCCGGGAACGGCTGCACTGCCGGCGGCGGTTGCTGCTGTTGTTGTTGCTGTTGTGATGGAAGGGTATCGTGGGCAGATGCAGGCGGGACAGCGTCGAAGCTGTGCCCTTCGTCCAGCCGAAAACCAGGCGGCACCCATGGCATCGGCGCTCGGGGCGAGACCAGTTCGCGATGTGGCGGTGGTGCCGGTGCCTCGGGGGGCGCTGTGCTGGTCGGGGGGGCGACGACCGCAGGGATGTCGGCGGGTGTCGGCCGCGGCGCCGGACGTGGCGCCGGAGACGGTACCGGTTTTCGTGCTACGGTTGGTGCTGTCGGGCCAGTCGGGCCAGTCGGGCCAGTCGAGCCGGCTGCTGCTGCCGCAGGTTGTGGCGCCACCAACAGCCCGTCCGACGGCAGATCGAGATGGACATAGTACAAGGCGTTGGCCACGTCTTCGCTCGTCACATTCTTGCGCTGCGGCTTGAGCGTCGACAGGATGACGTCGCGGGTGCCGGGCACGCGGGAGATGTACAGCGTCAAGGGCTCGCGCGGCTCGTCGGTCGGGTTGACGGGGTAGCGCGGCGGGTTGGCGGCCAAGAGGTTGAGGTCGGCGAGGGAGCCGGCCTCGACGCGGTCGTCGCGCATGGCTGGGCGTGGCAGGCCGATGCGTAGCAGGCAGGCTGTGCTGTGTAGGACGGTGTAGCACGTTGTGTAGGGCTGCGTCGTGTCGCGTCGTATCGTATCGTATCGTGTCGTGTTGTGATCACTCTCGTAGATCGTAGGACGATGGTGGTGGTCACGGACGATGCTGCCGTTTGTAGCGGTCAAGGAGCCAGGACAGCCGTGTTCACGAGAATGAGAAAGAAAGGGCAGGCGTGCAGACTGATTGGACAGCCAGATGTGGTGCGTGGTGTGTCGACAGTCTGTCGTTTATGTCGACTTCTCAATTCCAGTGTGCTCAGCTAGAGACACCGTCTGGCAACAGGCGTCGGGCGCATGGCGAGTGCGTGTCTACTACAAGGATGCGACGAGAACAAAAGGGAAAGCTCTTGCCGGTGCAGCTGGGTTCCACGGTCCTTTTTCCAGTTGTCCGTCGTCTGCAGAGGATCGCAGTCGAAGCCAAGATTGTGGAGCTGCCGCTTCAATTCGGTGTGTCTATTTCTGTCCGTTCTGTCTTGTTGCCGTTCGTTGGCCACATTGTTTGTTTGCCGTCTTCTCTCCGTCGTCCGGCGCCACCTGTGCCTCGTGCAGACAGCTCTCGTGTCTCGTTTCTCGTTCGTTGTCGGCTTCTCTCGATTGTACTCTCGACTTTGTTGCCTCATTTTCCACCTTTAGCTTTCCTCCCAGCTGGCCGTTACCGCCGCTGATGCCCCGCGATCGCAGCCCACTCCGTCAGTCTCCACTGCAGGGGCGTTCTTTAGGTGGTCTCGCAGTTCAGGGACTTTGCCCTCCAAGGACACCCAAGCCGAAAAGCGTCGTCATGGCTCTGTTGGGTATCCTTTTTTAGAAGCCGCCAGGGCAGCACCAGGAACCAAAGCCGGGCCAAGCTGCATTCAGCGGGGCTGTGCAAGGGAGAAACACAACAGTATTGCGCTGGAGCCTGTTCTGGCCATAGGGTCCCTGGGCCTACGTGTTCTAGCGTCCGCTTGGTGGATGCCGTGGCACGTGTGGGTTTCGTCCAGTTAGTGGCCTTAGTGGCTGCAGTGCTGCAATCGGGCAGTAACAGTGGCGGAACAGTGGTGGAATAGTGGCGGACTGCAGCCAAGCACAGCTGTTGGATGCCTCTTGCGTACTTTTGTGGTCGGCCTCTTAGCCTTTCTTGCCACTTTTGTTTACTCTTCTCAGAACGCAAAGTGTC
Organism: Sporothrix schenckii 1099-18; assembly: GCF_000961545.1. Lineage (NCBI taxonomy): Eukaryota > Fungi > Ascomycota > Sordariomycetes > Ophiostomatales > Ophiostomataceae > Sporothrix > Sporothrix schenckii. Next base: position 2,074,854 of record NW_015971143.1, read on the forward strand.
ATCATTCGCACAGTATTTTGCTGGCCTCTTTTTGCTTTGATTCACTTCAATGTTTTCTATTAATACGACCGTTGCGTGGCCTGCCGAGCGTCACTGTAATCTTGGGTGGCTGACAAGCGTCGTAGGCATATCTGACAGCCCGGGCTTAACAGCGTCGTTTTGCTTGCATCTTGCCTTTGGAGGACGGCCGTTCTCACTCTCGACGGATTGTTCCTACGGTAAGATAACGTATTTCGGTTTGTTTTTATACTGTCCTTTGCCATTTGCGACACCGTACACAGCCTTGCTGCAATAACGACTGGTACGCCTGGTACGGCTGCCCCATCACCATCCCGTCTTCATCGTTTGCCATGCTGCTTCTGGCTCCTCCTTTCTATTCATTCTACCTCTTCTTGTGCTTCTTGTTTGCGTCGTATAAGCCGTGCCCTGCATATAGACGACAGAAGCAAAGGCCAATGGCTTACACAGCCTTCTCTTGCGCAGCGCAGGCGAGTGACATATCACCACGTCTGTCTAAACATAGCCATCCTCCCGTGACAGGTGCATCTCGTATTCCATCGTGGCGATTGTGCCACGCAATGCAATACAACGCATCGCCGTATTTGTCTCCAAGAATATCCTCCTTCATGTCCACCGCAAGAATGTTGCCGATCATCGTCATGATGTGTGATTTGATTATTGACCGTGCCATATCGTAATGGACGTGAACATATCCCGTCACAGTTCACATAAATGCGTTGTCGATCATGGACCTGCCGCTTCTTGGTCGCTGTGTTTCTGCCTGGCTTGTTTGTGTGTTTCATGATGCACGTGTGGCCATTCTATATGTACGTCGACCATGTTCTGCCTTGTTCTGGCGTGGCTGCCTTTCCGTCGCCTTCCAGTATCTTCTCGATCGTATGCTTCCATGGACCACAATAGTCGACCATCGCCTGTTTGACTGTCATCTTGTGCGGTTATTCAGAGCGAATATACCATCGACGGCGAATCCAATCACACTGTCGCCGTCTCGACGTTCCGTAATACACAACGATGAAAGAGAGACGACAAAGAATCATCGACTATCCACAAGTCAACATTGCACTTCATTCCAAAGGCTGCCTCACGTCTGTCGCAAACAACAGCCAAATACGAGACAGGGGACTCGCCGTGCGCGCACTAGCTACGATTCAGCCCTGTCGGTAGCTGCTGTCGGTTATTCGACCGGTCTGGGTCGAAGCCAAGTCTGGCCAGGCAAGGCCCAGCGCCACAGGCCCTTGCATAAGAATACCTCCGCAAAAGAGGCATCTAGGCAAAGACGCATGAATTTCAGTCGTTGTCGCCGCTTACATTGAGTCATGTTGACAGACTTTGGTAAGATGCTCATGTTTTTTTGTCAACCATTCTGTCGACACCGTTTTATTTCTTGTCTTTGCCATCGACGTCTCTCGATTCTTCTGTCGCCCTTGTCACGCTGTGATCCCAAGCGCTGCGTTTCATCTTGGCCTGCTTGCTGTACTCCTCGCTTTTTTTCCCAACTCAAAATTATGACGTCGACTGGTGCTCAAATACGCGCAGTCGTGAAACCGCCAGCCGACTCCGTAGCAGCAAAATTTACTTTCCTACCCCTAACTGTCCTTCTTTCCCACTCGCTACTTCGATTTTGCCCTCGGCCCAGATGGGCCTATCGGTCAGCTGTCTCAGTCGCCACGATGTTTATGCAAAACGCAGTGTGCCCTGGACTATACAACGTCAGACCAGGGGGACGGGACCCCTGAAAAAGTGGCCTCTTCTTTCGGGACAGCGTGAGAGAGCCTCCAAAGGTCCACTTCTCATGACCGCATTGGCAAAAGCCGGGAGTCTCTTGCCTGTGCACTGTGGTCCCATTGGCCTCGTGCCCGCCTTGTATTCTGCCTGCTGCAAGTTTGGCGTGTGCTGTGTGCCGTTACTGGTACACAAGCACAAGCTGGAAAGAAAAAGAAAAGAAAGAAAAAAGAAAGAAGAAAAAATAGTCAGATGACCTGACCCTGCCGGATCGCTTCCATGCCCACCCTCTTTCTGTTCTTGCTGTCCTGGCCCTCTTCGTTCCTAACAGTACGACGATACGATGTAGGGTTACCACCCTTCCCGTTATCTTCGTAGAAGGCAAACTACGTCGTTAGCCACCTCGCCACAGACGATCTCGCGTCATATCCATTCATGCATTACTCTTTTCTATTTTTTATTCTCCCAGTCTCCCCTGACCTCTCCTTCACAGCCGGTCTCCCCACAAATCATCCCTCTCATTCACTGTCATGGTCACAGCCCAGCCTGTTCCTTTCCTTGGGCCTGGACTAGCCGAGCTGGTCAAACAGCTCAGCTAGCTCTTTTATGCTTTGGGTTTTTCAACGTCTTCTCTGACCACCCTCTGGGTCACAATGACCGTTGTCCAACGTCGTCGTTCCCGAGCGGGCCGCATCTCACATGTCCATTGTCGTTCCTTGGTCGCCTTTTTGTATTTTCCTTGCCGTTTTTTGCCACCCGTTCCTACGCTGCCGCCCCCAGCTATTGCTACCCATGACCCTGCCTGCTACTACCCTACGTAGATGCCGAGCTGTATATATTATCCCACACCCTCTACCGACCCAAGCTGCAGCTGCAAGGCTGAGCTCGACAGCTCTGTGACTTTACAACCAACCATTGACCATTGACCATTGACATTGACCATCGACTACAGCACACTACAGCACTTCCATAACAACCCGCAACACATGTCCTTCAGTCCACGCCAGGTCGAGTCGGTCGAGCATTGGCTCGACGACCAGCCAATGTCAACCAAGGAAAGAGAAAAGGACATGGAGCATCTACCAGCCGCTCTCCCACGAGGCAGCCGCCGTGTCGGTGTCTTCAAAGAGGGCCCAGCCATGGCCAACTACACCCGGCCAAACCATCCCCCGAATCAGCACAACTACCACGACAGCCACAACGAGACGGCCATCGACGACCAGGACCACGACCTACATGTCCGCTCCCGTCTGCAGATGCACTCCCGGTTCTCGCGGCGGGACGCGGACGGCGACCTCAATGCCGACTACGTCAACCCCGTCGAGTGCTTTTTGCGGGTGTGCTCCGCGTGTCTCGGGAGTGCCGCGCTGGCCGTCGGGGCGGTCACGTATGTGCTGGTGCGGCGGGGCCCGACGCCACGGTCGAGCACGCCCCTCGACAACCGTTTCGGCTGGGTCGTGGCCGTCCCCGTCGCGGCCGCCGCCCTGCTGTGGCAGCTCACGCGCCTGTCGCTGCTGGCCTGGCACGGCCACGGACGGCGGTCGGCGGCGCTACTGGCGGCCGACCTCGCCGCGGAGGCCGTGCTCGCGGTCGGGTCGGTCATCTGTGCCATCCTGGCCGGGTTCCAGACGGCGCGGCACGCGGCGTACAACCGTGGCGCGGTGGCGCGGGGGTCTCGGGCACAAAACTACGCCGACGTCGGCCCGGACATGGCCTTGGTGGTACTGCTGGCCCTCCTGGCCGGTACGAGCTTTGGCATTCTGGCGCTCACCGTGGTGGCGGCGCACCGGCGGCGGCGGCAGAGGAGTGGCCGGTCGAGCCGGAGCACCAGCTCGAGCGTGATTGAGATTATTCGGTAGAGAGCGTGCGCGTGGAGACGTGGGGGAGGATATGTATGAATATAATGACGTATGTCGACCAGTAATAGATGAATATGCAAGATGTGCAAAATACAGACATTCTCGGAACAGAAGTCATCGTCTCTGAGGAACGTGAACTAAAACAGACGAGGGAACAAAAGAAACACACTACAATAAAACTGCCAGCAACACACACTCCCCCCACATCTACTCAGTAAACTTGTTGCCCGCCGCAATGGTCGAAAACGCCCGTTGCGTGTGCTCATAAATCTTTTCGGCTGTGCCGTCCTCGCGGTACTTGGCGGACTTGTCGTTGTGCTTGAACACCTCGTCGTCGTAGGTGATGCGGTACGCGCCGCTGCCCACGGTGCCGTCGGCGCCCGTGCTGACGGACGTGCCCTCCGGCAGCTTGCGGGCACCGGCGGCGGCGGTGGTGTCGTGGGCCGGCGGGTAGACGGCGGTGGTGCCCAAAAAGGCGATGCGCTGGCCGCTCTCGGCCTCGGGCACGCTGGTGAGGCGCATGAGCGGCACGGCGACGCGGATCAGGGCGCGCGTGAAGAAGCCGAGGTTGCTGGTCTGGGCGATGCCCGTCTTGACGAGGCCCGGGTAGTAGTGGACGAGGGCGAGGGTGCCGGGGTGGCGGGCGGCCAGGGCCTCGAGATAAAACGTGGCGAAGAGGGACAGGTGGGCCCCGCCGTTGCGCAGCGTAAAGTTCTTGGGGTTGCGCAGGGACAGGTCGTCCGTGACGATGTCGCCCTCGAGGCCCGGGTTGAGCACCCAGACGACGTGGCCGACGGCCGCTGGTGCCACCGCCTGCGTCAGCAGCGGCAGCAGGCGGTCCACGAGCCGCGCGCGCCCGTAGTAGGCAATGGCCGTGGGCCAGTCGAGGCCCTCGGCCGTGTCCTGGCGGCCGCTGAAGCTCATGATGCCCTGCGACGCCACCAACAAATCGATCTTGGGCGCGTGGCCTTCTTTGGCCGCGTAGCCCGTCTCCGTCGCCACCAGCAGCTCGCAGACGCGGTCCACGTCCCGCAGCAGCCCCAGGTCCTTGGCCTGCACGACTTCAAACGTGCCAAACGGACACGCCGCCCGCAGCGCCGCCAGCAGCGCGTCCGGCGCCCGCCGCCCCAAAATGTACACCCGCAGGCCGCGGCTGGCCGCCTCGCCCACCTCGCCGTGCACGCGCGCCAGCGCCAGCGCCGCATAGCTGCCGATGCCCGACGTGCCGCCGCCGAACACGGCCACATACGGCCGGCCAGCCGACTTGTCTGTGGCCGTGGCCCGGTTGGCGGCCTCGACAATGTTGAGGGCGACCATGGTGGGCGGTATGTAGGGGGGGTTGGGGGAGGGTGGATGTCCAAGTCGAGTCGAAGCTGAGTGAAAGTCTGAGAGCAGAAACAGTCGATGGGATTGTTGTGATTGTTGTCCAACGGTCGAGGATGAAGAAGGTCCCTAGCGACTGGCTTGTTCTCTTGAAGCAGACGCTGCTCGTTTATATAGAGCCACTTGCTTCTTTTTCGGCCGGACTTTTGCAACAGTCCGACATGGAGCGACCAGCTGGAGATTGTCAGCCTCGCACCCAATGGGCGTTTCTCTTTGTCGTCACGGACATGCCAACCGCTGAGACAATAATCGTCAGTGTTGCTGTTGTTCGTCAGGCCAAGAGACAATATCGTCGTCCGTGCTCCACTTTTCTGCTGTTGGTGGCGATGGGTGGGCTTTACAGCGGACTTAACGGAGTCGATGCTGGTGGTGTCCATACCGATGTGTACTGGCTACACAGCGTCCAGTCCTCGCAAGGCCCCTGCCAGATAGCCCTGTATGCCCTGAAGGCGCTGGAAAGTCGGAAGCACAATTAAAATAAGGTTATGCGCTACCCGCTGGTAGGCCCACTGTTTTTTGAGCTTTTAGTGCTTACCCTCTTTAGGAAAGCCGCCAGTGCAACAGCACCGACAGAGACCTCCCATTAAGTCCGAGTGAGTGGACGGAATCACGGCGTCACGGTCGTCAACGAGATTCCGGCGGGCAGCGCGTGTCACGTGCAGCAAAGTGAAGCCCGAGCAGACCTCTCGATGTTGAATGCAATAAGAAGCAGCTGAGTACAAGGGACAGAATCAGGACATGCAGACGGAGAGGACAGATTTGGAATCGTGACAAAAATGACAAAATTGATGACAAAAAAAAGACGAAACCAGGTCACGACAAAAGACAGTCTGCTATGATGAGGGTCGCAGGAGATTACATCTTCACCGGAGGCAATCTTCTATGTCCATCTGATTTCTGGTTTTGTCTGCTTTGCTCTGCTTGTCGTTTGCTGTTGACCCAGGTTGTTTTCCTTTTAGATGCTTTTTTATTGTATTAAATTGCTTTTGGTGTTTCCGCAGTAATAGAAGTTCAGTCTGATCATTTTCCGAATTATTAAAAACCGAACAAGGACAAAAAAAAAAAAAAAAAAAAGGAGATGAATATGAAAAAAATAAAATAAAATAAAAACCCACTCCTTACGGCTTGCAACATTCACAACGACAATCGCGACCAATTCCTGCCGCGGTCGTCTCCAGCTGCCGAATTCACTTGAATGAATGCAGCCTTCTTGCACTTGTAGCTCTTAATCTCCTTATGGCTCTTGTTCGTACGATGTACACATTTGCATGCATGTCAATTCTCCCCGTCTCTCGTCTCGCCGACTTCTCATTCTTCGGACGCCATCGGTTCGTCCGCATCGCTGTTTTGCCTATTCTTTCCTCGGTCACTGCCTCGACGCAATAGCCGACGCATCGACCTCGATGGTGTTGTGTTCTTCCTCCAATCGATTCCGCCTCGTCTCTCCTCGCCTGGCCAACGCAGCTTTTACCCGGCCCCCTCTTCCACGTCCATGCCCTCTGGTTTGGGTTGTTTGCTTGTCTTCTTGTCCGCCCGCACTCGCATCGGCCGGTCACTTTGGGCCGGAGATCAGTGTGGACAAAAACACTTTACACCGGACTTTGTGTGTTGCAGATGGGCTTGTTATGTTATGACGCATGTTATGACGTGACCATATTGTCCTATTGTCCCTTTGCATGTTTGTTGACTTGACCCCTCTTCACGTTCCTGTTGTCACCGAGATTAATGAGTCCACGGTCGCGATTCTCGAGAACCGACCCGTGCTGCAGTTTTTCTTACGTACAAACACAGTCCGTTCGTGGAGCGATGCATGGCCGATGCATGACAGACCCGGCAACATCAATAGTCCCTCATCTGGACCCGGGGATACACATGATGGTCATTACCGCCGAAAACCAAAAATAGAGGCAATGTCCAGTGCAATCAACACTCGTGCCAACGATCAATACAAACAGGGTCAAGACGCGTGTGCGTCCCACTATCGGCCGCACTGCTGTTTCGGACAAACGTCCACGATGGAACATGCACAGTTTTGGCCCGGTAGTCACAAGAGCGCGCGTCGTCGTCGACGGCTGTAGAGGGTGGACGGTGGAGACGATGAAGAAGTCGTCCATAAAAGACGGCATGTCCTCCTCTGTGTTGTCCACGAGATTTCGACTTCTTTCTCTCCCACCAGCAACAAACCATTCTACACATCGCTCGTCGGTCAAGAAAACGCCACCTTTACACATCGACCTTACAACTCTCCAAACATGAAGTTCCTTTACGCCGCCGTCCTCGCCGTGGCCGCTCTCGGTCAAGGCATCCTCGCTGTCCCTGTCGCCCCGGAGGAGGGCCTACACGCCCCTATCCGGCCGCCATTTGGTGGTCCTGGCGGCCCCGGCGGTCCTGGTGGCCCCCACGGTGGACCGGGTGGGCCGGGTGGCCCTGGTGGCCCTCACGGCGGGCCAGGCTTTGGTGGCCACGGGCCCCCGAAGCGCGACGTGGAGGTAGGCCCTGGCGGTCATGGTGGCCCTGGTGGCCCGCACGGCGGACCGGGCGGCCCCGGATTCCGTGGTCCCGGCGGTCCTGGTGGCCCCGGTGGTCCTCATGGCGGCCCAGGTTTTGGCGGCCATGGACCTCATTAGTGCGACGTGGAGGCAGGTCCTGCGGCGCCGGGAGATTGTGGCAGCCGTGATCCGTGATGGTCAGTCACCACCATGCCGGTGGCCGCTAACGCACAACGACAACAGCCACGATGGATTGGGGGTGGGGATACCGATTAGCAGTACTCCTGTTGTCGCCAAACAAAGATGTGGACGTCTTTTGTATTCACTTCGTTACGTCAAAAACTGTTTCAGACAATTCTTTCATTCACTCTGGTTCGTCGTTTTTCTCGTGACCTTGCGAGCCCCTCGCCCGCCTACGGTGACTCTGGCGGTGTTCCCGGATACTGTGTCACGCCCGCGGGGATGGGCACGACGGCGTACTCGGTGTAGATGTGCACGGCGCGGGTGTAGTCGAGCCCGGTGATGAGGCCGCCCTTGATCGTGACCGTGGTGCCATCGTAGACGGCCTCGTCGTCGAGGTCGACCGGCTCGGCCGGCTCGGCCGGGGTGTCGTCCGGACGTGTTGTTATTGTGACTTTGTCATTGTCCTCGGCCTCGACCTCAGCCTCGGCCTCAACCTGGTCGCCGCCTCCGCCGCAACCGCCACCGTCTTTGTCCTCCGCCCCCCGCCGCCTCTTCAAATACCGATGCATCACCCGCGCACCGCACCGCGTGCAGAAGAAGCACGCCATGTCCCGCCCCGTGCGCGACCGCTGGCCCGGCCGGATGTACACGCTCAGCGTGCGCCGCAGCGCGGGGTCCAGCGGAAACACGCCGGCCGCCGGGTACACGGCGGACGTGCCGTAGGCGGCGCTGCTCTGGCGGCGGCACTCGCGGCAGTGGCAGTGGAAGACGGCCAGCGGCTGGGGCAGGGGCGCGCGGAAGCGGACGGCGCTGCACTGGCAGCACACCTCCTGGGGCTGCAGGCGCGAGGGCTCCAAGGACCGGGACAAGGCGATGCCGCGATGGGAGATCATGATTGCGTCCATGGTCATGCGGCCGCGGCCGTTGTCAGCAGCGGTGGATGCGGCGGTGTCCATGGCCTAGGCGAGCCGCGTCGTGGCACGGAGACCAGCGTATACGGGGGTACACGTCCGTGTGGTGTCGGCACGGATGATGGGTCGAGGTAGGAGTGGAGACGAGATCTGGCTGGGCCTGTGCCTGGAACTCGGCTTGAACCTGGGCATGCAGCGGAGTATCGGGTTGTCGCACAATGACGGAGCAGTAGATACTATGTGCTTACAAAGTAATACTTTGTAATGATAAGCGGCGTCAGAGTTACAGCGCAATCGCAGTGGGCAGTGGGCGCGGAGGGAACAAACAGGCTGAATGTCGGAGGCATGCAATTTGGTACTCCACAGGGCGTGTGGCGTCGCGAGGGACTGGGGCTGGTGCGTGTGAGTATTGAAGGGCATTTCGATGGAGACAAAATGCAATGGAGATGGCGCAAGAGCGTGGCGACAGACTGCCAGCGGACGACGCGGCTGACGGGCCGGCGGGCAGAATCGAAATGGGGAACTCAGGGCACGAGAAGGGGCGGTTGGGTGGGGGGAACTGTGTAGTGCGCGCTGTGACACTGTGCACTGTGCACTGTGCTGGTGCGACTGAATCTGGTCTTTGCCTCTGGACGGAGAAAACGAGGGCGGCCGGATCTGGGAACCGGAGGAAGCAGGCGGCGGCTCCTCGTTGTCGCCTAATCTACGGAACTGGCATGGCATGCACGATGCAGAGTCGCATGACTTTGATGAGATGAGCTGTCGGTGTCGCGAGATGTGTTTTGTGGTCTGTCATTTCAGGACACCGTTTTTGTTCTGGTTGTTACATCGTACGAATTGCAGTGAGATTGTTTAGTGCCTTTTCTGGCGTCGTTGCGCCCAACTCACTGACAGACTGGCCAACATCCACTAACACGCTCAATTAGTGCATTAACGTGGCCAATCTATGCAGCGGATGGACAGGGGTGCCGGCTCTGGGCAGCCGCCGACCGTCCCGCCTTGCCGATCTAGAGCGCTGAGCAATGGGGAGCAACGGGGGAGCGAAGAGCGAGCTGGCAAAACTTCGGAAGCAGAGAAATTAGGTGGAATGGAGGAGCAACGAGCACCGAAATGGCAAAACGAAAAGACGAGGAGCAAGGGGAAGGGAGAGGGAGAGGAAAGAAGGAAAGTGAAAAGTGAAAAGCCGACAGGGAAAGACAAAAGAATGAGACTGCCGTGATGAAAGGAGCAAAAAGGCAGCAAGCGAGAGTCAAGTAGAGGACGGCAGTGGACACCGCGGCAGCCAACTGTGACGTCTGTACACTGTAAGATGCGATACGTAAATAATACAATGTACAACATACTGACGTGTATTTCGTAATTCGTACTCCCAGTGTGTGATCGCCTGGCGCGAAAAGGACCTCAATCAAGAAGAAACGTGGAGCAGCGGGCGGCTCGACTTGGAAATGGGGACCAGGAGAAAGAACGGGAGCGAAGCGGCAAGAAATAAGAAAAAGGTTGGCAGCAGCAGCAATGGGTGGGCAGGAAAGGCATCCCGCGAGCCGCGGTCCTGCAGGAGACGAGGCGATAAAGAGGGCGGAGAGAGAAAAAAAGGGAGAGGACAGAACAACACGCAGAAAGCACTGCAAGGCTCGACGGCCAGACGGCAGGGCGGCCAGGGCGGCTCCAGACAACTGGACTGGTCCACAGGACAAACGACATAACGGAACGACAGCCACATGGAGGGTGAGACGACTCTGCAGTGGGGATATTGCGCAACGTGGAGCTTTTCTCCTAGTGGCGCCCTTGGACAGAGAGTCCAGATAGTCCAGATAGCCCAAATGGGCCAAATGGGCCCAAATGGGCCGGCCGGGCCATCGTTCCGCGCATGTTCTGGATCTGGAACGAGCCCGAGCCGCGTGGGTGAGGCGTGTTTTCTGGGGAGGACAGGAGGAAATAAGACGAGAAGGGGCGACAGAATAGGGAGAAATTATAAGTAGAGTTTGGGCCCAGCGCAGGGATCTGTGATCTGCAAAGAGCAGTCTACAAGTAAACGAAGACAGAAACGAAAGAGACGAAAAAAACGAAAGACGAAAGACGAACGAGGAGAGACGACGTTTATGATTTGATTCAGGATCTTGGATTCACGCCTTGGAGGAGGGAAGGAGGACACAACTTGGCACGACTGAGGACGAGAACGACAAGACAAGAAGACGGCGAGACGAGAAACAACAGCAAGACGGCAGGGCTACAAGAAACAAGACAACATACGAATGACGAGATAGAAGAAGACGACAACGGCATCGACGGGATCGAACACGACACAATACCTGCAAAAAAGGACACGCGACCGGCGACGCCTCTGGATCAGAGTGGAGGACAACGAGACGAGAGAAGCGAGAAACGAGAAGCGAAAAACAGCGGCAACAAACAAACAGCAGCAACACAAATAACAATCCAGGCGGGCGACAGACAAGAGACAGGAGACAGGAGACACGGGAGCGAGAAGCGACAGCGACAGCGACAGTGACAGCGACAGCGAACAAGGCATCTGCAAAACGAATCAGCAGCACCTTGGGTCTCCGCTGACGGGCCGGCGTTGACAGGTACATCTTCAGGGCTTCCCCGCACTCGACACGCCCTAACCCGCACCAGCCAAGGACCCTGGACGCCCGCCCACGCTCTGTTTGCGCCCCTCCCCTCCTATATTACGGCCTGAGCGCCCGCGCCCAACGCATCTCGCGATGGCTTCTCTCTCCGCCGCCATCCTGGCACGGCCGCCACCACAAACCGCCGCCGACCCGTCGCCTCTGGCTGTAGCTGCGGCTGTCCACCAGCACCAACAGCAACAGCAGCAGCAACAGCAACAGCAACATCAGCGAGACCAAAACCAATCCTCCCCTTCGCCCTCCATCACACCGCCCAACCAGTCGAGCGGCCACAGACCACATCCCCACCATCTGATCAACAGCGAGAGTCTGCGCGACCACCTGTTCTTGCCAAGCAGCTCCGGCGGCGCAGGAGGCTCCAGTGGCTCCAGTGGCGCACCAGCGGCAGCGGCAGCGGCGGCGTCGACACCACGCAGCCGTCTCAGCAGTCCGCTGCGCGAGCTCGAAAGCGAGCTGTCCAGCCACGGTCACGGTCACGGTCACCACAGCTCCGTCGACGACGCGCAGGAGCCGCATCTTGAGCCCTCGTCGCCGACCAGCCGCAGCAACGGCGCGTCTGCTGCGGCCGACGAAAAGAACCGCCGGCGCCTCAACAAGCTGCGCTACCGCTCCAAGTCGTCGGTCGAGCAGGCCCCCTTCCCGTCCCCGTTTCCCTTTCCCTTTCCGCCCATCGCCAGCCTGGCCGGCTTTGGCTTCCCTCCCTCGTCGTCCTCCGCCGCCGCGCCCAACGCCATGGACCCGCCCGTGCTCTCCTTTTACGGCGCCGAGCCGGTGCCGCTGCCGTCCCGCTTCGCCCACATCAAGCGCCGCCTCGCCGAGGGCCACCACGACGCCATCAAGGCCTCGTGGGCCCGTCTCCTGGACGCGCTGGCCGCCGACGTCCGCCGCATCGCCGACCAGGGCCCCGCCCTCATCCCCTCCATTGACTTTGCCGCCATCGACGACCCGGCCGCCGTGCAGCCCTTCCAGGACGCCCTCAAGACGTGCGGCGTCGGCGTCGTCCGCGGCGTCGTGCCCGCCCGCGACACCGCCGCCTGGGTCGACGAGACCCGCCAGTACCTGCAGCCCGCCGACACCGACGGGTCCACCTACGACATCAAGCCGCCGCCGCCGCAGGACCCGACCTGCTTTGACTTTTTCTGGACGCCCGCGCAGGTGCGCGCGCGCGCCCATCCCAATGTGTTGCGGGCCATGAAGTTTGCCATGGGCTTCTGGGCGGCGGCCCCGTCGCCGTCACCGTCGCCGACCCCGGACAAGGACAAGGCCGCCGCAGACAAGAGCGCCCGCGGGCCGTCGGGCGACCCGCGCGTCGCCACGCGCTTCCCCATCAGCTACGCCGACCGCATCCGCATCCACGTGGACGTCGAGCAGGTGAACCTGGTGCACAAGCCGGAGAAGGAGAAGGACAAGGAGAACAAAGCAAAGGCGGAGGCGACGGCCGATGGAGACAAGGGGGAGGAAGCAACAGACGAGGACGAGACCACCGACAAGGCGGCAGCGCCGCACGCGGTGCCGGCCAAGGCCCCCGTGACACCCCCCACCGTCATGGCCCAGGTCGACGGCGGCTCCCTCGAGCGCTGGGAGCCCGACGGCTACGGCCGCGGCGGCACGTACGATTCCGTCTTCCGCGGCCGCTGGGAAGACTACGACCCCTGGGACCCCGTCGGCCGCGTCCAGGCCACACCGGACCTGTACAACGGCGCCGGCGCCTGCAGCATTTTCCGCATGTTCCAGGGCCTGCTGGCCCTGACCGACGTCACGCCCGGCATGGTGCGCCTGCTGCCGTCGCCCAAGCTGGCCACGGCGTATTTTCTGCTGCGGCCCTTTTTCAAGCCCAAGACGGCGGCCCCCAAGGGCGCTGACAAGGACGACGCCGCCTGGGCCGCCTTCTTGGACGCCGCCAACTGGGACATGGAGGAGGAGGCGTCGACCATCATCCATGGCGCCGTCCCCGGCCACGCCCAGCGCGTCACCGAGCTGTGGCACCCGCACCTGCAGCTGCGCCAGAGCCTGCTGACGCCGCCCAGCCTGCAGGCCGGCGACTACATTGTGTGGCACTGCGACACGCCCTACACGATTACGAGCGAGGGTGGGGGCCCGCTCGGCGAGAGCGGGTCCGGGTCGGACGTTGGCGCCCCCCCCGGCGCCTCCCTGGCCACCGCCCCCATGCTCGTCTACGTCCCCGCCTGCCCCCTGACCCAGACCAACGCCCTCTACCTCGCCCGCCAGCGCAAGGCCTTTTTGCGCGGCCACCCCGGCCCCGACTTTGACGCCACCGGCTCCGGCCTCGGCAGCGAGGCCGACCATGCCGCCCGCCTCGGCGAGACGGCCATTGAAGCCGTCGGCGGCCGCGAGGGCCTGCGGGCGATGGGCCTGTTGCCGTGGGACGTGGAAAAGCCGGCGGCGGCGGCGGAGGGGTCCAACGTGGACACGGACGTCGTCGCGTCGACCGAGGCGGCCGAGGCAGCCGACCAAATGGACGTCGAGCCCCCGGCGGCCACGTCCGCGCCGTCCACCGACGAATCCCTCTCCCAGGCCGAGCTGGAACTGGTCCGCCTCGCCAACATCATCCTCTTCCCCGATCAGTACGAGTTCTACATGCCGACGCGGCACAACTCGCCCGATCGGGAGTAGACAGAGGGATGCCCCCCGGTGTTGTGGGGCTTGTACATACACGCTTGCATTTTTTTTTCTCGTTTTGCCGTTTCATGTACTCAACTTCGTAATGCTAGTTTCTTGTTTGCTTCATTTGTTGCACAGTAGATTCCCATGAAGAAATTTATTTGCCCTGACTGGAATAAGGAACGTGTGATTTATAGTAATGCTTTCTAAATTTAAAGGAAAGAAATAAAAACAAGAAAAATAAAAGACATGAAAGAAAAAAATCAAGAAAATGAGAAAATGACATATTGCCTAGAGGCAGTGACGTACATGAAGAAAATGAAATAATTTACCGAAACCAAACCAACCTTCAGCTACCAATTTGACCGTATTGTGTAAAGACAGGTCAAACAGCGAGCATCATCAAGGGTCTGCATGTCTGTTGGGCTGCTATATCTTGTCGGCTCGGAGCTACCTGTTGTCACCGAGATGCACCTACTAGCGGACGCTATGGGCACCGGGCACCTGTATGGCACAACCTGCCCTAAAACAGTGGGACAAAAGGCTCTCCATCCATTCAAGGCCACGGGAGGGACGTCTTGACTGCCGAAAATGGCTCAACCAAATGACGAACACCGCACGAACGAGGGACGGGAATCGTACGAAGCGGTTGACCAGCATCCGAGAAAGTCTGGACCACTGTTCCGTTGCTCGTTGATTGCGCCGCCATACGGCGCAGTACTGCAACGTCTTTAAACAGCCATCCCCGCTCCCTACATCTGCTCGTCCTCGACACGACAATGGCTCTTTAGCCTTTCAATCGTCACTTACAACTCTGCAAAATGAGTGCATCGACCGCAGGCCGCGTGCCGGACGGACTCCTCAGCGGCGAGATGAGTGTTGAGGAGGGTGTCGAAGGGGACGTCGAGCAGGGCGCCGAGCAGCATGCCGAGCGGCATGCCGAGCAGCCTCCCCATCAATCTGCCGCCCCCGAAGCTATGGAGGAAGCCCCCGAGGACCCCCCCGAGGACCCCCCCGTGCCCCCTCCACCCTTTCCGACTGTTCTGGCCACGCGGCTGTACATCTCCCACTTTTTGTCCACGTGGAACTCGCGCGTCTTTGAGTTTGCCGCCGTCCTGTTTCTGGCCGCCGTCTTCCCGGACACGTTGCTGCCCATGTCGGTGTATGCCGTCGTGCGCGGCGTGGCGGCCATGGTGTTTGCCGAGGCCGTGGGTGCGTGCATTGACCGCGTGGACCGGCTGGTCGCCGTGCGCGCGTCGATCCTGGGGCAGCGCCTGGCGGTGGCCGTCAGCTGTGGTGTATTCTGGGCGATGCTGGCCAAGGCCACCGCCTCCACCGCCACGCGCGGTGGCGTGAACGATGCGGCACCACCAGCCGCCAATTTGACGACCGCGAGCTCCACCACGGCCAACGCCCTCCTGCTCCCCGGCAGCCTGCTGGATGCCTTCTTCTCGGCCTTGACCGGCACGTCGGCCACCTCCTCCGTGTCGTCCACGGCGGGCACAGCCCCAACACCGACTGCCACCCCTTCCACGCCCGTCGCATCCGGCCTCTTCGCTGTGGCCGTCATCGCCGCGTGCGTCGAGAAGCTCGGGTCCATCTTAAACTTGGTGGCCGTCGAGCGCGACTGGGTCGTCGTCCTGACCGAGGGCAACGCGCCTGCGCGCCGCCGCGTGAGCGCCCGCATGCGCCGCATCGACTTGTTCTGCAAGCTCGTGGGGCCCCTCACCATATCGCTGGTGGCGGCCGCGTCGACGCGCGCTGCGCTGTGGGCCACGCTGGGCATGAGCACGGCTTCCCTTGTGGCGGAGTACTTTTGCATCGCGGTGGTGTACCGGCGCGTGCCCGCGCTGCGGCGGCGGCCGGCCGCGTGGGACGACTCGGCTGTGGCGCCCAGGACCACGACGACGACTTTCTGGCACGCCACCAAAGCGGTCGCCCGCCGTCTGCTGCCGTTTGCGTCGCTGCCCTTGTACGTGCGCCACCCGGCCTTTCTGCCCTCCTTCGCGCTCGCCCTCCTGTACCTGACCGTGCTCTCCTTCTCGGGCCAGATGGTCACGTTCTTGCTCGCCACCGGCTACACCCCGCTGTCCGTCGGCCTGGCCCGCACGGCCAGCACCGTCTGTGAGCTGTCGGCCACCTGGATCGCGCCCCGCCTCATGGGCCGCCTCGGCGTCGTCCGCGGTGGCATCTGGTCGCTGTCGTGGCAGGCCCTGTGGCTGACGGCCGGCACCGCCGTCTTCTGGGGCCTGCCCTCCGCTGCCAGCCCCGACGGTCGCGTGGGCGGCACCGCCGGCGGCACCGCCTTGGCCGTCGGCGTCGCCCTCAGCCGCATCGGCCTCTGGGGCTACGACCTCTGCGCGCAGAACCTCGTCCAGGACGAGGTCGCCGACGCCCACCGCGGCGCCTTCTCGACCGCCGAGGCCGCCTTCCAGAACCTCTTTGAGGTCCTCGCCTACGCCACCACCATCCTCTGGGCCCGCCCCGACCAGTTCCGCTGGCCCGTCGTCGTCAGCGCCGCCGCCGTCTACACGGCCGCCGCGCTCTACACGGCCTTTGTGCGCCGCCGCCGCGGCCACCTGTTCCACTCGCCGCTGCCGCCAGCGCAGCGCTGGCTGGACAAGGCGTTTTCGGGGCGGCGGGGGGTGGACGTGTAGCCTGCGTGGTTGCATTGACGAATCACGATTGTATTGGTTGCACGACGAGATGACTGATTGCGTTTTACTACACCGGCCTTGCTTCGTTTGTTTATATGCTGCCATGTCTCGTATGCCTGCTGCTTGTTACGACAGTCTCCTGTGGTTTGCGCTCGTCGTTTGCCCGGACGTTTGTATTCTCCGTTTGTTTATATAGTAGACCTCCTTTCCTTGATTGTGTGACGCTCTTCTGCACAAGACGCTGCTGTGTTTTCGTACAATCAATCTGGCCCGGCACCAACTCCGTGTAATGTCTGTTGGTTCTCGCCTGAGTCTCCCTGCTGTCCTTGCAGTTGCCGCACGTGGTCTCCACACGGGAAGCAATCCCGGCCCTGTACGACGACACTGCGACTGCCAGACTGCGTCTTTCTGTGGCCAGGGATCGTCGCGTGCACTTTGCCAGGGCGGCTGCCAATAAGACGCACTCTGCTTGGCGCCTGCCCCGCAGCAAACAAAGAATCCTCGGGCTGCTCCTGCTCCAACTAGGCAAACGCCCTTTGGTTCTTGCCTTGGTAGCCTCCTCTGCACACGAAGCGGAAACGGACCAGGTACAAAAGGCCGGGCTTCGCTCACACTCTGTGTACAAACATAACTGTAGTCGTATAGGCCAGGCTGCCAGTCTACTTGCCTGCCCACCTTTTACAACTACTTACACCGATTTCGTCGCGGGTTGGCCCACCATTCGTACCTTCCCGTTTCGGCACTTGTCACACCACAGCATCGTTATCCATTCATCATCGTTTTCAGCCCGCCCTTTGCTCTTGCCTCTTCTTGCCCTTTCCTCTCCACCTTACAACACGGCGTCTCTCCACACATTTAAAATCGTCACCGCAAATCGTCGGATCATCATCATCAAACCTTTCTGCTGTTCCGTGCTCCACCCAATCGAAGCGAATTCTTAACTCGACTCGTCCCATCGACCTCTCCCCACACGGTCTAGCTCGACAACATACTGAGTACGTCACACCACCATTTTAGCACCCGCCCAGCCCGCTCACCGTTTTTTGCCTTCCGCCGTCTTGGCCGTCATCGTTGTGAACAGAGGTCACGCTTCCCTTTCATTCATCGCCTTTACTTTGCCTCTTAACACTCTACCGAACCCTCCGCGTTCCTTCCGTGCCTTCTCCACGTAAGTAATGTCCATATAAGCGGCTCGAACGCTCACGCTGGCCCCAGCTCGACGGTGTCGTAGGGCGTACGTCTCACTCTTTCATTGGATTGCAGCCGTTGTTCCAGATCCACTCCACAACAGCATTCGGCCTTGTTGTCCGTTCTCTGTTTCTTTCATATACAAGTCGACACAGCTTCACCTTCATGCTCTTACTCTATTTATGGCCTCCAATACACCTCCAAGAATATCTAACCCGAGGCTATACAGTATACGCACTGTCTTCGCACAGTATTGACGTCGACTCCTCGCTCCAGGCCTTGACAGCCGCAACGTGGCCCGTGCGTCTTGGAGCTGTCGCAGTATTTTGTACAATTTACAGAGCCCTGTTCTGGACGTTCCTTTTTCTGTTTGTAGCCTCTCGTGGCTCTGTGTCGCTCGTCCCAATTCAATCTGCATCGCTCCTGCCCGCTCCATTTTTTCGCACCTGCCGCTAGCCACCCTCGCCACGCTTTCGACGCGCGCAGACGAGGCATCGCGATCAATGAGCTAGGAAGCTGCGACTGGCTTTCACCAACCAACGCGCACCTTCCTCACCCTTGACTTTCCTCGCCGGCCGTACCTTCTTCCTCCGTCTCGACACGTTCCTGGCTGGCACCTTCCGTCTCTGGTACCGTCTGGGGCTACACAAAACAAACAAAAAGACACAAAATCACACAAAATCACAATAGACAATTTGGCTGCCGATTCTCTTATTCCTCTTTTTGACGAGGCGCAAACAAGACACCGTCTTGCAGCTATTTGCAATTGTCGGTGGTTCGTACACTTCAGCTTTCCTGTCAGCAGCCAATCGCCGCCCGGCCGCCCACACAACCCACAGCCAATCCTTGCCGCCATCGTGCGCTTAACCCCATTGACGGTTAAAGTGTCCCAAACCGGTCAACTCGGTCCACCGGTCGCGTCGTGACGTCTGCATCGCTCCTTCCTTTCCCTACCTCTCGCCTCGACGTTCGACCTCTTCTGTCTGCTCTTGCCAGCAGGTGCGATGGGCCGTCATCTGTCCTCGCAGCACCCACCACGCCGCCAACGCCGTCTTCTTCGCGATCCTTCTTTTTCTCTCTCCTCCTTTCAGCTCTCGCTGTCACCGCCTCCGACTCGCCTCCTGCGCCATCCTGTCCACGCGTGCGCGCGTACCACGGCAGCCGGTCCAGCACTGCTCTCGCTGTCCTTCTCCCTCGTGAGGTCCGTACCATTCTCATCACCAATGCGCCCACGCTATCCTACCGCCTTCCCCCTCCGTGGCTCCTGCCTACCTCTTCTGCCTACATCGTCTGGTTGCCGAGCCGTTTCCAGCTCTTCCGCAAGAACAACGACATCCGGCCGGCGACTGGCAAGACAAAGGCTTTTCCTCTTCGTCCTCTTTTTGTTTGCCACCCTGCAAGCCCCATTCTCATCGTCATCCTCATTGTCATCGTCATCACCATCTCCTGGCGTCTCTTTTGCTTGCCTTGCACCATTTTTTTTGGCTATGATTTATGGCCCATTCTTAGTTGCCGACATTGTGCATTCCCCCATCCATTGTCCAAACTATTTTACTAATATGGCTTATGACCACACAGCAGCGGCAGAGTTCTCTTTTGCGACTGTGACTGCGACTGCGACTGCGCCCGTGCCTACATCCACAACGAACAATCCATTCGCCACCGATCCCCGTGAGCCATCGCCAACTTATACGCTTCCGTCGCGGCCGCTGCACACGCCACCACCACTCCCGCTTCAACTTCAACCACCATCCTCCTCTCGCCCGTGGCCGACCGCCGTCTCCTACCTCACATCGACTCTTGTTGCCGATCCGAAGTCTGCCCACTAGGAAGCTTCTGCTTCGCGACCCGGCCCGCGCTACTACCCCTGTGCGCCCATCCGCCTTGTCCCGACGCCGCTCAGCCGCTTCTCGCAGCACATCCGCACCAAGTATCCCCCGCCCCCGGGCACCACCGCCGCCATGGCTACCGGCAAAAAGGGCGAGAAGACGCTGCACTTTGGCGCGCGTCTCAAGTACCCCATCAAAATCACAAAGCTCTACAAGACCCCCGGCGACACCATCCAGCGCCAGGAACCCGTCCTGCAGTACTCGTACGAGTACACCATGGAGCTCCCGCAGGACCGCGAAACCCTCGAGCTCCAGCAAAAAACACTCACAAGCATCACCGACTGGAACGCGCCCGAGGACGGCACGCTTCTCGCCTGGAACGTGCGCGTCGGCGAGGTGGTCGCGCGCGACCGCGCCTGTGTCACCGTCGAGGAGGCGTGCACCCACGAGATCCAGTTCCAGGGCCTCTGCGCCCTCTGCGGCAAGGATATGAACGAGGTCAACTGGGCCAGCGAGCAGCGCGACACCGACCGCGCCCCCATCAACATGACCCACGACCAGACAAACCTCACCGTCAGCCACACCGCCGCCACGCGCGCGGAAAAGGAGCTGCAAGAGCGCCTGCTGCAACAGCGCAAGCTGAGCCTCGTCGTCGACCTGGACCAGACCATCATCCATGCCTGCATCGACCCCACCATTGGCGAGTGGCAGCAGGACGCGTCCAATCCAAACTACGAAGCCCTGCGCGACGTGCAGCGCTTCCAGCTCGAGGAGGGCCAGCACGGCGGCGTCGCGCGCGGCTGCTTCTACTACATCAAGATGCGCCCCGGCCTGGCCGACTTTTTGGCCGCCATAGCCAACCTGTACGAGCTGCACGTCTACACCATGGGCACGCGCACCTACGCGACCAACATTGCCAAGATTGTCGACCCCGAGCAGCGCCTGTTTGGCAACCGCGTCATCAGCCGCGACGAGAACGGCAACATTGTCGCCAAGTCGCTGCAGCGCCTTTTCCCGGTCAGCACAAACATGGCCGTGATTATGGACGACCGTGCCGACGTGTGGCCGCACAACCGCCACAACCTGATCAAGGTGAGCCCGTACGACTTCTTCAAGGGCACGGGCGATATCAATTCCAGTTTCTTGCCGAAGCGGGACGACCTGCCGGCGGCATCGTCGTCTTCATCTGCGGCCGCCACCGCGGCCGTGCCCGCCGCCGCCGCCGCAGCAGCAGCAACCACCCCGACATCCACCTCCGCGTCCACCTCCACGTCCACCTCCACCACATCCACCACATCCGACGCTGCCACGGTCAAAAAGGACGACAACGAAGTGACCGCCTCCCCCGCGTCCACCGCCGCCTCTACAGCCGTCTCTAGCGCCGACGCAGCCTCCCCTGCGGCTACACCGGCCACATCTGTGTCCAACGGCGGCACACCGCCGCCCAACGGCGCAACGCCCGTCCGTGGCGACGAGAACACGATCGATGTAGTCCTGCTTCAAAAACAGACGGAAGAGCAGGAGCGGGCGATTGAAAAACAGATCAAGGATCGGCCCCTGCTGCATATGCAGGAACAGCTCGACAAGGAAGACTCCGCCAAAGCGTCGACGGCGTCCTCGGAGGGTGGCGAGTCCGATGCCCAGGCGACACAACGGCACTGCGTCCTCTTCGACGACGACACGGAGCTCGACTATCTCAAAGAGCACCTGACCAAGCTGCACCACGAGTTCTACGAAAAGTACGACGAGGAGCGCGGCGCCTCGACGTCGCTGATTGTGGACGCCGTCCCCGACGTGGGCGAGATCCTCGACCGGCTCAAGGGCCAAGTGCTGGAGGGCTCGACCATTGTGCTGTCGGGCCTGGTGCCGCTCGGCATGGACGTGGAGCGGTCCGAGATTGGCATGCAGGCCGCCAGCTTTGGCGCCAAGCTGCAACGCCAAATCTCCCGCAAAGTCACGCACCTGGTGATTAGCAGCGACCGGCCGCGGACCCAAAAGGTGCGCCAGGCCGCGCGGTTCCCGAGCATCAAGATTGTCAACCAGAACTGGCTGATTGACTGCTTCAGCCAATGGGACCTCGTCGACGAGACACCGTACCTCGTCGACATTCACCCAGCCGACCGCAACCAGCGCGGCGCCGTGTCTGGTACCGCCAACGGCGGTTCGCAGCTCGGTGGTACAGACACCGAGACGATTTCGGATGCCGATCTCGATGGCGATGCCAACGACAGCGAAAATGACAATGAAAACAACGAAAACAACGAGAACGGCACGCCGGGTCTGCGCATCCGTGTTCCCGGTCGCCGCCGCCGCCGCGGCGAGGGCGACGAAGACGAAGACGACGATAGCCACGGGGACGTCGACGAGTTTGACGAATTCCACAACAGCGACGGGATGAGCCCGATTGCTGAACTCGGCACGTTCGACTGGGGCTCGGCGGACGACGAGCTGGAAATGTTTCTGGCCGAAGGCGACGACGAAGACGACGAAGACGGTGACGGCGACGGCGACGGCGACGAGCGGGACGAATCCGACTACGGTGAGGACCATGACCACGACAGCGACAACGATGTCGATATGGACCGCAACGGCGACGCAGACGCTAACGGCAGCCTGCTGTCGACGTCGTCGAAACGGAAACACGGCAGCGGCAGCGGTAGCGGTGGCAGCGGCGGTGGCAACGACACCGACACCGACGGCGAACGAGCGTCTCTCCGGGGACGCACGCTCCTGGCCAAACGCCAGAAGCTGGCCTCCCGCAGCCGCAGCGCCTCCCAACGACGCGCCGCCGCCGCCGCCGCCGCCGCCCTGGCTGCCTCGACCGGTACAGGGAGTGGCAATGCCAGCGGCGGCGAGTCGACGCACCCTCTCCGGCAGCAGACCAACTCGTCGTCCGTTCCGTCGTCTGTCCCGTCGTCTGTCCCGTCGACTGTCCCGTCCAAGCCACCGACGTTGGCCCCCGCCCCGTCGGCCAGCGTAGACATTGACGAGGACGAGCTCGAGGCGATGCTGATGGCTGAGCTGGACGAAGAAGAGGCAGCCGCAGCCGGCGTCAGTGGCGGCGGCAGTGGCAGTGGTGGCGGCTAGATGCAGATGCCGCCGCTGGCCACGAAAGCGGGCGCCGGCGGCGACGGCGTCGACGACCTTGATGGCGCTGGTGGCGCGGAAACACCTGGCAATGGGCCCGAACCCATGGACGAGCGCGAGGACGTCGGCAGCGGCGGCACCGTGCCGGACCCCGCTGCCGCCTCTGCGCCGGACAAGGAGGACATGAAGGGCATGGAGGGCGTGGAGGGTCTCGTGCCCGACGTCAGCCAGGCGCTCGGGTCGTTTTTGATGTAGCTTGTGCTATGGGTGAAGAGGAGAAGCCTTTCTCGGCTGCCTTCTTCATTTCTTTTTGGTTTCTTTTGTCATCTGCATGGGACGGGCGAGGATAGGGCGGGTGTGTATACAAAGGCGGCCGTTCATGGCGTTGTATCTTTTATCCTTTTTCATCCTTCTGTTACGTTTTTTGCCATTCATGTTTTCATCTTCTGTTCTCTTTATCTTGCATTGGGCTCGTTTCATTTCCCGGTATGACTGTTCTCTACTTGTTTGCTCATCTCCTGTATGCACGGCGCTCGGTGGGAATACAAGCTGAACTGAACGTTACACGACGGCGGGTATATTGCGTGTCTCGTACAATGTACAAAAGTATACATGCCCCCCACTCGCTACATCGACACAGTGATGGTCGACGTCACCACCGTGCACGTCGACACCGTCGTCGTCGTCACGGCCGTCACCTCCAGGACCGTCAGCACCGTCCGCGTCGCCGTCGCCTCCACCGCTGTCCGCGCCGACGAGACGCCCTCCGACACCGTCACCGTGGTCGCCGGCAGCACAATCACGTCGGTCACCGCCGCGGGCGTGGCCCCGTACGTCGCCACCAGCTCCGAGCACGCCGACGAGACCACCGTTGCGGCGGGGCGCAGAGCCGAGACGCACAATGGTTCCGGGGCGCCAGACACGGAGACGGTGGCAGAGGAGGCAGAGGACGGCGGCGCCGCGTCACGACCCTGGATGGTGGCCGTCGCCCGCTTCTTCAGAGTCGTCACCGTCACCGTCGACGTCGACGCCGTGCACGTCTTGATTGTACTCGTCACCGTCACGCGCTTCACGACGTGAGCCGTGACGGTGCGCGCGTCGTCCCACGTGGCAGCAGCAGCCGCCGCCGTCACCACGGCCCGGTCTACCAGCACCAGCCGGCCACCGCCGCCGCTGCCGCTGCCGTTGCCGTTTCGCTTATCGTATACGTACAGCACCAACACCTGCGTGCTCGTCACCGTCGACGTCGCCGTCGAGGCAAAGGACGTGACGGTGCCGGTCGTGCTGGTGACAGTCGCCGTCGACACGATGGCCGTCGACGTCACCGACACCACCTCGGCCGCCACGCGGACGTACGCGGTCGGGCCGGGCTCAAACACCGTGTGCGTCTCCGCCGGCACGTAGAGGCCGGCGGCGGTGCTGCAGTAGTCGAGGGCCTCGTGGGTGGCGCTGAGGAAGCAGGCGTACAGGTCGTTGGCACGGGGGCGGCAGCCGCCACGGACGGGCGGCGACGAAGAGGCGGCCGGCGGTGCGGCCGGCCGCTTGACGAGGACGCCGGCCGAGGCGCCCGAGACGGCGGCCAAGAAGGCGGACACGACGGCGATCTTCATTGTGGAGGAGCGAGGAGGATGAGGCGTCGGAAACCGGTGATACGAAGATACGAAAAGCCGTTGAGAAGGCAAGAGAGAATAAGTAGTGGAATGGAAGGTTCTTCCTAGACGTGAAGACGATGAGGTCGATTATCATTAGGAGAAATAGCAGGGAAATGACGATCGGTTTCCAAAAAAAAGTAAAATAAAATAAAATTCATTACAAATAAACCATCACAGACCCTGCTCTACTCCACATCGTCTACATATCGTGCAACGGCTGCTCGGGTGCGTGGTTGCAGTCTTGCAGCATCACAAGACGTTGCTGTTCTTGTCCTCGTGTAATTCCTGCGATACCCAAACTCAACTATTTTCGTTCTAAATTTCTCAAGTGGGCTTTTCTCTCTTGACAATGAAACGAAAACATCACCGTTCTATTTTCTTTAGCTCGCTTGGCCCTGGTCCCCAGACTGCATCTTTTCCTGTTCTGGATTCGTTACCATCGCCAATGCACTCAAGTTCAATAAGACATTCAACAAAAAACAATAAATCCATCGTTTGCGACCAAAATATGCCCCAATCAGGAAATGGAGATATGAAAGGAAAGTAATGTCTCCACAGGACGAGACTAGACGAAATCAGTTTCACAGAGCGTACAACATACGACGGACGATGCACGGCGCAGAGCACATGCAGAATGGTCACAGCGGAGCTTTTCCTCGTCAACTCTGATTTTGCTCTGGAGCTTGCCTTGTTGCGGATGTGAGGTTTTTCGTGGACAGTGAGGCAGCGGAGAACAGTCAAACGTCGACACTAGAGCTGAGGTTTGGCTTATTTGGCTTGGCAGTGCATTGTCAAAATAAACATGCCAGCCACAGTGGTGCTCGCCTTGCCCACGAAGATGAAACGCCACCCGCATCAGCAAGCCACACAGCAGCCATCCACACACCACAGAACGCCGCACCTTGTTTTCTGCAAGCGAGGATCCATCCATGTCGCAGAGAGACACAACACACTCAGACAGTGCGTGGTGCCTTGCGTCGGAGAGACAAAGAACACGCAAACAGTGAAATCCCATGCAGCCTATTGCGTCCACTCCATCCCGGACTGCCGGCAGGGGATCAACTGGCGCGCCGCTGCCTGACTCGACGGACAACATGCTGTATCGCCAAACATTGTTTCCATCACTGTGTCTATTTTAAGACGCCCATGATGCTCAACTGCTCTCTGTCTCGTCCACAATTCAGTTTGCTGTAAAGCCGGAACAGGGCCGAGCTCATTCAAGCATTGGGATATATTGTGTGTGCAGATTATATCCGCGGCAAGGACGTCTTTTGCGACGATATAGGTCACCCCTTTTCGTATGCCACCCCAATCTATTTCATTTATGGCAACCGAATGTGCCTCTCTTACCCCACCTTACACTTTGTACATCAACTCGGTGAGGTCGACGAGAGTCGGATCTATCGCCGGCAGCGTCGGGCATCATTTGTCGAGGTTCAAGGAAACCAAAAACGAATTTGTTTGTGTTGTATTTATTGTACTGTTTATTGACGTTGTTTGTATTGAATTGCATTGTATTGTGTTGTATTGTGTTGTATTAACGAGGGCATGGTATACCCAATTGGATGGCCTCTGTTGCCCTTTTTCCTGGTCCCAAATGGACTACCCTCCACCATCACGACCTGGCGATCCCTCTTTTCCCCCTAGATGCTATTTCTATTCCAAGCGTCGACACATGTATCTCGTACCATCGACCGGCAGGTCGTTGCCGAGAAGACTCCACAGAGCCGTTGTCCAGGACATATGTCGCGAGTACGACGAAATCAGGTGAAAGCTTTATACATCAAGATGCGATACTTTGCGGAGCCGTGTTGGTGCCACTCAACAGTCTACCAATCCACCCTCCATCACGAGATGCCCCTGGCGGGTTTGGCCGGATCAGCGTCCTCCGCGTTACGTTTCGAGAGTGACTTGTGCCATGTCTCCAACAGGAATTTTACCATGTCGGCCACCATGTTGAGAGCATTTTCAAGGATCATTTGGAGCAATCTTTTGAATCATTTGAATTATTTGAATCATTGGATCATCTGCGTGAATGGATACATGACCGTCCACCATCGTCCAACGGGCATCCTTGTTTTATTAACCGTTAGACAGGATGCCACACCCTGGCACTCTCTCGACAATTGTGCTTGACATGGTTTGTGGTCGCTGTGAAAGGCAAGCAGGGCCCCGTTCAGCGCACACATAATTTTGTGCTCACCTGCAATAGCAACGCGAGCCGAGGCCACCGTCGCTGAGAACCACCTTTGTCGCGACGTCTTGCGATGCGTAAAACACGATGCAAAACACGATGATGTCACAAATGCGCAAATTGCATCCACTTCAGCCTCGTTTCTTGGTACCAAGACATGGCAAGCGATAAAAACAAACCGAGATCCACAGTCTCCATACAGTTTGCGTCTTGCCCGTTTTTCGTGTCGGTTTCTGGGGGCATCAGTGCTTCGATACCCCATTATTGCACTCTCGTCCGCTCCACAACGGCACAGCTGCCGGCCGTACCTAGGCGAGCGTGAGACGACGAGAGAGAATCCGTCCAAACGACAGACAGAATGCTCCCCGTACTCTACTGAAAGGGCCAAGACGGCCCATGGTGGACACTGCCAAGTCCCCCGACAGAGTGACAGGTGCGGCCTGCCCAGGTTTGTTCAGTTTAGAGTGGTGGCTTGCGGTTGTCCTCGCTTCTGACGGACGGCAAAAATGACCGCAAAATGACTGCAAAAATGACCGCCCTTTCTCCACGTTCGACGTCTATGCGTTTATATATCGCCCGGCAAGTGGAGACGGTGGCCACAGATGGCACTTGGGCCGACACGCGAGTCCTACCACGCAGTCGACCTGGGTCGCTTAATATAGCGATATAAACGGCCGTCCTTCCCCGCAAAGCTGCCCACCATCAAGACCAAGAGCCGACAACATCGTCGAGATACATTGGTCTACATTGGTCGGATACTCGTCGAGGGCAACGGGCTCCTATATGTCAAAAAAGTACAATGTCATCCATTGACAGACAACAATCATTCGAGCCTGACGTGAAGTACCGAGACGGGCCAACTCATGTACCTTTCGTGACACCAACTACCCATTCCATTATAATGACACAGATGGGGAAGATAGAGATGCACCGTCTGTACTTATCCAGTAGACGGAACAATGGCTTCCAGACCTTGACAAGGTCGCGTCGTCGTCCCATGCGTCGTCCATGCCTCGTCCACGGCTCGTCCCATGTGTCGACCCACGTTCCACGTCTCCTCCCACAGTCCGTCTCCTCGTCGGAGCCGTCGGCCAGCCGGGCCCTGACGAGATATTAGCATGGCCATATGAAGCATGGGACCGAGCAAATTGTGCCTTGTTTCTTGTCGCCACTCTGCTCTTGCTTTGTCTCGTCTCTTCGTCTCTCACGCCGTTTAGCCTTTCCTTCGAGTCATATCATCTGCGGGGAACGGCTGTTCATCCCGTCGATGCGCCTCTATGGCTATGCCGTCGGAAAGACAGTCGTGGTAGACTGGTCTAGAAGGGGCCGAGCGGGAAAGATCCGGACAGCACATCGACGAAGCTCCCCCATGGAGCACGTCTGCGAGTGTATAAAATCAAAGGGGTGTGCTGTTGGTCCCTCCCAGCTCGTCATCTCTCCCAGCCTCTTGGAAACCACCCTCCATCGTCTGTCCGTCCTGTTGTCTGTCTGTCCTGTGTATTTATTCGTTTGACCCAAGCCACCCACTAGCCCCTTCTTTTCATCTACCCACCGTCGTCGCCATGCATCCTGTCACGTCCCTCGTCTCGTCGGCCACGCTGCTGCTGTCGGCGGCCTCGCTCGCTGCCGGCCAGGGCGTCGGCACGCAGCAGACGGAGACGCACCCCAAGATGCCGTACCAGAAGTGCACGGCCAAGGGCAGCTGCACGACGCAGCAGGGCGAGATTGTCATTGACGCCAACTGGCGCTGGGTGCACGACAAGGGCGGCTACACCAACTGCTACACGGACAACAACTGGAACACCACGGCGTGCGCCGACGCGACCTCGTGCGCGTCGCAGTGCGTCGTCGACGGCGCCGACTACACCAAGACGTACGGCGCGTCGACGAGCGGCGGCGCCCTGACGCTCAAGTTTGTCACCAAGGGCGACTACGCGACCAACATCGGCTCGCGCATGTACCTCATGGCCAGCCCGACCAAGTACGCCATGTTCACGCTGCTGGGCAACGAGTTTGCCTTTGACGTCGACGTCAGCAAGCTGCCGTGCGGCCTCAACGGCGCCGTCTACTTTGTGTCCATGGACGAGGACGGCGGCATGAGCAAATACTCGACCAACAAGGCCGGCGCCAAGTACGGCACGGGCTACTGCGATTCGCAATGTCCTCGTGATCTGAAGTTTATCAATGGTGCGTCATTGCTTTTGAAGTGTTTCGGGTCGTGATGTTGATGGCTAACTCGAGATGTAGGAAAGGTATCTCTTCTCCTCTCTAGGACCCCTACCCGACAAGCCACGCACCGCAAATACTAACCCACCCCCAGGCCAACGTCGCAGGATGGAAGCCCTCGTCCAACGACAA
Source organism: Sporothrix schenckii 1099-18 (assembly GCF_000961545.1). NCBI lineage: Eukaryota > Fungi > Ascomycota > Sordariomycetes > Ophiostomatales > Ophiostomataceae > Sporothrix > Sporothrix schenckii. Next base: position 2,103,657 of record NW_015971143.1, read on the forward strand.
AAACGCGGGCGTCGGCGACATGGGCTCGTGCTGCGCGGAAATGGACATCTGGGAGGCCAACAGCATGGGCATGGCCTACACGCCGCACCCCTGCAAGAACAACGCCCAGCACGTCTGCAACGGCGACGACTGCGGCGGCACGTACTCGGCGTCGCGCTACGCCGGCGACTGCGACCCGGACGGCTGCGACTTCAACCCCTACCGCATGGGCGTCAAGGACTTTTACGGCGCCGGCATGACGCTCGACACGTCCAAGAAGTTTACCATTGTCACGCAGTTCCTCGGCTCGGGCACGACCCTCACGGAAATCAAGCAGTTTTACATCCAGGGCGGCAAGAAGATTGAGCTTCCCAAGACCACCTGGCCGGGCCTCTCGGGCAACTCCATCACGCCCGACTTCTGCACCAACCAGAAAAAGGTCTTTGGCGACCGCGACAGCTTCGGCGACATTGGCGGCTTCCCCGCCATGGCCGACGCCCTGTCCAAGCCCATGGTGCTCGTGCTCTCGCTCTGGGACGACCACAACTCCAACATGCTGTGGCTCGACTCGACCTACCCGACCGACGCGGACCCGTCGACGGCCGGCAAGGGCCGCGGGCCCTGCGCCACGAGCAGCGGCGTCCCCAAGGACGTCGAATCGAAGAATGGGTGAGTGAGCCGGCGCTGTATTGCTATTGCTATTGCTCGTTTGCGTGCTGTACGTCGCTAACAGGACAGTGATTCCACCGTCGTCTACTCCAACATCAAGTTTGGCGCCATCGACTCGACCTACTCGGCGTCGTAGGGACAAAGGCGTACAACAGACGGAGTAAAGTCTAGACAACTGACCGTTGTGCAGAATTGTTTTACTTTTTCTTTTATTCCTACATCATTTGATTTTTTGTCGTTGGCTCCCACGTTACAGACCCCGGCTGGTCCGAAGGCGTCGCGGCATGACTGCTGCTCACCGAGACGCCGGCCTTGTCCCAGTTCGTACGGTCTCGTATCGATACGTCTGCCAGCTTCGCTCAGTTGCTTTGCCGTTGTTTGTCGTTTGTCGTTGTTTCTTGCTCTCGTTGTCGACTGTTGGATAGCCACTCGTTAGCACAAAAGTGCCTCATAAATATGTGCGTCCGTACATAATACAGTAGATGGTCCGTCACAGCTTGAACAAGTTCTCACCGTCTCTTAGCTTATTCCTGCTTGTTAAAACGCACATGTGTTTGAAATAAAAGGCCAAGATGAAGGGATGCTTGGATGTAGGGAATCCAGAGGCTGCAATGGGCTCGTTCCGCACTAATTTGGACCTCCCGTTGGCACTGACAATCACCGAGACCCTGTAGCCCCAGTGGGTTCTAACTCTCTAGGCTTCACCTCTCTCACATCTGCTGACATCTGTTGACATTATACCGCGCATTCACCGCGGCACGACCTTGGGCGGTCCCGCCCAAGTCCAGGTCTACCACACTGTGATCGGCTTGGAGACCCTCGCCGAGCTGTTTGCCCGTCCGTGGCCGGCCGTGGCACCGTTGTGGTTCGGCATCCTGGCCGGCGGTCCCTGCACAGCGACTGTCTGTGGCTTCCCCAACTCTCTGGCCACCTCCAGACTCCGTCCATGAGCCGGCCTCTGCCCGAAGCGGCCATCTGGACCCGCTCTCGCAGTCGTTTATGGATCTGGATTATGGCTAGGGCTAACAGGACAGGTGATGAAGTATGTTGACACATTGTGACCTTTCCAGGGTCGTAACATAGTGCACCTGAAAACACAAGACCAGCAAATGCTCATGTCCGCATTGTAACGGCCTTGGTTGCAGACAACGATGAGAAGCCCGGCCAGAATGTATGCACCCATATGCAAGCTGACTAAATACCCGTACATGCAATTCATACAAACCCAGTTGCAAGAGAGATGAGAAAGGGAATCATGTGCAACATACCTACGTAACGGAATCACTGGCAAGTTACGGTTATACCACATTGTGTGCAACTTTTTCACTCTTCTTCACCGTTTGCTCCACTTGTCTCGTAGCCATTTTGCATTGCCCACCGCCCTGTAGCCAATGCCAGTCTTCAACAAAGCCGCTCAACGCCTCAACCCTTACTTCGTATTTTTGTCACCCTTCAAATCTTTCAAGTCACATGGTGTTTCTGCCGCGTCGATCGCCGATGCATTGGCGAGCTGCGTGTCAGAAGGCGGCCGTGTTCCGTACGTACCGAGCGCTGTAAATGGTTGCCATAGGATCCTTTGCCGTGTCAATGGGTCGACCGCAAAAGACGACACTTGTCTACTGTCAACGACAATGTTAAAAACCTCCGTGTTCTAGTTGTGGATACCCCCAGGTCGTTGGTCCCAACTGTCAGACGCCAGACAACACCCAGAGGATTGTTTGGTCACTTCTCATTCTCTCCTTCTGCTTCGTCCTTTCCACAGCGACGGTGTCGGCTGCACGGCCTGGCTTCCGCGGCCGGCGTCGAGAGTGGACCATTGTGGAGAGCGTTAGTCGGAGGCTAACAAAAGGTCGTTGGTAGGCCGTGGGGGAGGTCAAAGAGTTGCAGAGTCAAAATGGGGGGTGAGCGTCCGGTGCGCGGGGGGCGGCAGCGACTGTCGGAGCTGGCGGTGAGCCGGTGAGGGAAGGGAGAGATGGAGGAGCCTGTGCGTGCAAGGTGTCTGCTGTTGCATCATAGGGTTCCCTGCTGCGCCAAACTGCAACCTCGACCCTCGAAGCTCCCGAGGGGAGGTCACGACATGAGCCATTGTTCTTCATGTCTGAACTGCCGACGAGGGCTTGGGTCCCAAGAACACAAGCGAGCAGACACTAAAGTGCCTGAAATGCGGGCGTCTCCTGTGCCCACTGGGACCTTGTCGAGGCATTATGGCCGTGTTTTCTTAACACTTCCTTCGCGTATCACCGGAGCAAAGAAACTCGCACTAGAACCTGTCAAATAGGGGAACTGGGCATATTAGCCGGACCCACAGCAGTAGGAACTGAAGAGAAACAAAAGAAGCAAAAGAAGCAAAGAAACATATGGCGACACTCGTCAGTAGAAACAATCAAATACCAAGGAGGCGACGACGGACAAATAAAAGCGGATGTGGTCAAGAAACGGGTGACAAGTGCTGCCGCCCAAATAACGTCATGACCGATTTGTTTTCATTTATCGAGTGCCAACTTGCCGAGCAATACGGCATGCGATTCGGCGACGTAATTAAAGAACCTGCCGTCTCGCGTCTTCTGCTGCATACGCCTACCCGACGACGAAAGAAATCACCCGGCAAAAAGAACCAGAAACGCAAAGAGCAAAGTGCATGGCTGCTTGGTTCTACTGCATACCATCATTGACGGCCAACAGGGTATCCCTTATGTAAGTGAAATGGGAAACTGTGTCTCACAGCACGGACAACGGTGTCCGGGCACCAGCTGGGTGTCGATTCCATTTTTGTTGAGCCAGAGGAGCAGAATCGGCGTCCGAAAACGGCAGCCAAAGGCCGCACAGGTGACCAGAACAGCCCCCCATGCTTCGTGGGATCCTGGAGGCAAAAGCAATTAAATGCCAGGCGACGCCGTCTCACCGCCACTCGTCCCCCCCGTGCCGCTGTCGGTGCAGCCGTAACATGCACAGCGAATTCTCCGTCTGCTCCGCACCCCATCAGCATCGTGTTGGTTCCCGCGTGGCTTTTGTCAGGTGAGCCACCACACTTTTCTTGGTGATGCCGCCCAGGCCAAGGTCGCGCCATCCGTTGAATTGGTCGGTGAACATTGGGCGAACATTGTTTAAAGTATGTCGTAAGATGCGTTTCTACCCATTGGTCCAGCGTCTTCCTGTGCCATGCATTTCTTGAGGAAGAAACGCATGGTGGCCAAGTTTTGGGCCATTTTGCATTTCCTAAACGCCTGGAAGCAGCCATTTATAGAACCTTGGCCTGCCGGGAAGTCGATTTTGTCCTCGTATGTTTTTGTCCTCGTACAGCATCACGAGCTGCTGTCAGTAACCGTTCTCGGTGTCAAAATGCCTCGACCTCGACCACGCATTTGTTGAACTCGGTAACGGAGTTTGGGATCAAGCCAAGCAAACCAAGCAAAGGCCAAGCCACCCCCCGCTGTTTGTCCTCCTTGCCTTGTTCCGCTCTGTCTGGTCATTAGACCAACGCCCTCGTTCCATCCTTGTTCTTTGCATTGTTCTTTCCTCACTCGTACCATCGTAGCTTCCACAGTGCACAGTACGTACCCTGTAACCCCTGCCAACCATATTTAAACGACAGCTCCAGGTGGGCCAACCATACGAACAAATGCCCCCACGACCGGCTCTGTATCGCAGCCGTCTCCTGCAAGACGTGCGCAGGCTGCGTTTTTTAAGTTTTTTTTTTTTTTTTTTTGGTCTTTTCTTTTCTTTTCCTCTCCTCTGACGTCCATGTACTCCTTGCGTTGTTCTTCTCCATAGGACTTTGTTTTGAATACCCGTAAGCTCTGGGGTGCACCTTCCTTCTCAACCATCGTTCCTTCCTTTTCCTGCTTCTCGTCGTTTACATGCCGGTCCCACCTGCACTTTACGCTTGATTGCCACTTCCTTCTTGTTTTGAAATTCTCCCTATACGTCTTTTCTTCTTTTCTTTTCTTTTTGAGCTCTCTCCCAAATCTTGCATCTTCCTCCTCTCTTCTTCTTTTTCCCATCCTCTCGTCCTCTCATTCCCCCGTCGTCCAACAACATCACCAGCTCACCTCTCCTACCATTCCTCATCTGCTTCGACATCTTCCACCTTAGCAGAGCTGGCATCGTTCCTTTCCTTCTACCACTGCCTCTTTTATAGTCTATACGAAATGCAACCCGAGGCAAACCCATCCGCCATCTAGCATCCACGACCTCAAAATAAACATCCGGCTGGCATCCCCAACACCGACCACCGTCATGCCTTTCGATGTTCGTCGACTCGTCGGTCCCACCGCCTCGGGGGACCGCTACGACCTCACCAGCCCGACGGCCCTGCCCAAGGCGGCCGGTTTCCTGTGGAACAACAAGATGATGATCCAGGCCACTTGCCGTGGCTATGCCACTGCCCAGTTCATGCAGCCCGAGCCAGCCAAATACTCGCACGCGCCGAATCTCGAGGCCAAGACCTTCATGCAGCCGGAACAAAGCTACTACGCCGACCACCCGGGCCGCTTTGTGTACGTCCAGGACCTCGACAGAAACGAGCTCTTTTCCGCCCCCTACGAGCCCGTCCGCAAGCCGCTCGACAAGTATGTGTTCTCTGTCGGCAAGAGTGATCTGCGGTGGACCTGCGAGCTGGACGATCTCAAGGTCGACATGATCCTCAGCCTGCCGACAAACGACGTCGCCGAGCTCTGGACGGTCCGCGTCTCCAACATGGCGCCTCGCAAGCGCCGCGTCGCCATCACGCCCTACTTTGTCATTGGCTGCATGTCCTGGATGAACCAGTCTGCCGAGCACCGCAGCGACCTCCAGGGCATTGTCGCCTCCAGCATCACGCCGTACCAGAAGGTCGAGGACTATTTCAAAAACAAGTCGCTGCGCCTCAAGGACAAGACATATTTCCTCTGGGAAACAGCGCCGGATTCGTGGGAGACCGTCCAGGACATTTTCCACGGCGAGGGCGGCATCCATGCGCCCTCGGCGCTTGTGGACGGTGACAAGCTCGGCTGCCACGACGCACGCTACGAGACGCCGGCCGCCGTCGTGCAGTACCGCACCGAGCTCGACGAGGGCGAGGACCGCGAGTACCGCTTCGTCTTTGGCCCGGCCTGCGACGACGCCGAAATCAAGTCCATTCGCTCCAAGTACCTGAGCCGCGACGGCTTTGCCCGCGCGGCCCGCGACTACGCCCGCTACATTGAGCTGGGCCGCGGCTGTCTGCAGGTCCAGACGCCGGACAAGGAGCTCGACAACTTTATCAACAACTGGCTGCCGCGCCAGGTCTATTACCACGGTGGCGTCAACCGCCTCACGACCGACCCCCAGACCCGCAACTACCTGCAGGACAACATGGGCATGGCCTACATCCGCCCCGCCTCGCTGCGCGGGGCCTTTCTCAAGGCGCTGTCCCAGCAGGAAGCTAACGGTTCCATGCCCGACGGCATCCTCCTGACCGAAGGCGCCGAGCTCAAGTACATCAACCAGGTGCCGCACACCGACCACTGCGTCTGGCTGCCCATTGCCCTGGATTCGTACCTGGCCGAGACGGCCGACTTCTCCATTCTCGATGTGCCCGTCAAGGGCGACAGCGACGGTCGCACCCTGTCCGTCTTTGAGCGCGTCAGCGAAGCCATGCAGTGGCTGCTGACGAGCCGTGACGAGCGCGGCCTGAGCTACATTGCCCAGGGCGACTGGTGCGATCCCATGAACATGGTCGGCTACAAGGGCAAGGGCGTGTCGGGCTGGCTGACGCTGGCGACCGGCTATGCTCTGCGCCTGTTTGCCGAGGTGTGCGATCGCCGTGCCGGCAACGCGGAGTCGCTGATTGGCGCTGCCAAGGACGAGGGTGCGGCCAAGGCCGCGGGCGAGCTGGCGATCCGGTTCCGCGAGGGCTGCAAGGACGTCAACGATGCCGCCAACACGCATCTCTGGGACGGCGACTGGTTTGCCCGCGGCATCACCGACGACAATGTCGTCTTTGGCACCAAGAAGGATGCCGAGGGCCGCATCTGGCTGAACCCGCAGACGTGGGCCATTCTGAGCGGTGCCGCCAGCCCCGAGCAGTGCGACAAGATGCTGCCGGAAGTCGACAGCCAGCTGGGCACGCCCTATGGCGTGACCATGTTTGCGCCTCCCTTCACGGGGATGCGCGAGGACGTCGGCCGCGTGTCGCAAAAGTTTCCCGGCAGCGCCGAGAACGGTGCGGTCTACAACCACGCCGCGGTCTTTTACGCCCATGCCCTCTACACCATGGGCGGCCGCCAGGTCGACCGTGCCTACACGGTCCTGCGCCAGATGCTCCCCGGCCCGTCCGACGAGGACTACAAGCGCCGCGGCCAGCTGCCCGTCTACATTCCCAACTACTTCCGTGGCGCCTACCACCTCTACCCGCGCACCGCTGGCCGGTCGAGCCAGCTCTTCAACACGGGCACCGTCTCGTGGGTGTACCGCTGCTTCATCGAGGGTCTGTGCGGCCTGCGCGGCGTGCCCCGCGGCCTTCGCATTGCGCCGCAGCTGCCGTCCAAGTGGAACGCCATTACCGTGACGCGCGAGTTCCGCGGCGCCACCTTCAAGGTCGACATTCGCCGGTCCCGCGACGTGAAGAGCACACGCGTGCGGTTCGCGGGCCAGCCCGACTTCCTCCCGGAACCCATTGTCACGGATATTGAGGCGGGCCGCACCTACAACCTCACCGTCCTGGTCCCGCAGTAGCGGTCTGGTCTACTTTGTCGCCGAGCCACCCGATGGCGTTTTGTCTGTCCCTACTGTCGAATTCCGACTCTGTCCTCCATTTATGAGCTGCATTTATACGAGATGTACGAGATATACAGCATCTGTGTCATCTATGAAATAATCATGGGCGGTGGGCATCTATCTAATTTTTGATTTCCTATTTCGAATGGTATGTTGGACTTGGGCTTGATGGAAAGCAACAAGTGCAGGATGGAGGCAAGCCATGCCTTCGACTGGGACGGGAGACGAATCTACAAAAGGGACGAAAAAAGACGAAAAAGTAAAACGACTCAACAGTGTCGCTCCATATATGCACAATTGGCTAAGGAAACGGAAAACAGGCAGGACTTTTGATTTTCAAAGAGCTTTTACGAATCATTGTGCCGTACGACAGGCACGTATTACAGACTGATCAAATCATACGAAACGCCGTGACAGAACAGAATGATGCGTGTGGTGTACATGGCCAAGCCGGGAAATAGAAACTGCCGGCTAGCCATTCGTATGAGATTGAAGACTGCCGACAACTCATGTAATGTATGATATCGTGACAATGAAGGGCTACCGGCTACAAGGTATGTACAACAATGCTGCGCCTATTTTCCCCTGTTTTGACCTCTCCTCAGTGGTCTGTCATTTCCGTCATCCGCCTACGGCCTCCTCTGACCATGGTCGGCATCGGCGTCCAATGCTCTGTCTTGGCCATGATGACCCTGGCCGTCCTTGACAACGTCCTTTTGTCCCCGCAAACCAAACAGACTGCCCATCCACTGCCATCGTCGACGGGCTCGGTCTTGCCCTGGTCCTGTCCGGCTCAAGGCATAAAACTGCACCACCTCCGTCGGGCGACCTATTCTGTCAGTCGTGTCTGCACATCATGTGCTCTGTCCAAGAGTGTCCAAAGGGGGGAGCATCCACGGCACGCACGTATGTTGCCGGCCCCGCCAATGCCGTAGCCGCGCCGCTGGCGGTCGCACAGGGCCGTGTCGCGGGCGCCGGCCAAGGGCGTAGACAAGCTCCTAGACACGCTGCTAGACACGCTCCGGACGTGCACGAGCCGGCCCTGGATGCGCACCCGGTGGCGCGTCCGTGGTGTCGAGGCCGGTGCGAGCAAGGGCCCGGCATCGGGGTCGTCGCTGACGTAGGAGGCCATGGATGGGGCGAGGGCGAGGGGCATCATGCAATGAAGCAATGCAGCAGGTCGCGGAGTCGTTCCCTGTTGTGTGTCGAGGAGGGCGTGGAGCTGTCCGCTGGGAAGCAGCCCAGATTAAATACATTTGCCTTCGGCTGACCCTGCTCAGCGCCACGTCCATGCCAATTCGTGTCAGAGGAAAGGAGACGTCTATGAAGTATGCATCTCGCCTCTCATCATCTTACTGTCTCGCATGCCCCCCATCCTTGCCTCAGCTGCCCTCCACGCTTTCCGCCTGCATTGTCGAAATTGCCAGTCACCCAACTCTTGTCGGACACGGACCTGGACCTGTGCCTCGACCAGGGTGGCTGATGGCGGTTGGCGACGACTGTGCATGTGGGTGACTGTGACGGACTGCGCGCTGTGACGGTGCTGTGACGGCGCTGTGGCCATTTCAGTGACCATTTCAGTGACCGGGCTCCACTATGAGAACCGCATTGGCAATTGCCATTACGGGACGATGTCTTATCACAAAGGGTGCCCCGTCGATTTTGCATTATCACTTTGGTTGTCTCACTTGCACTCACACCGCATGCACGGAATATGCACGTCGTCCGTTGTCTGGAGTACGCTTTGCGTGGAGCACTGGATGTTTCTGGATCACATACTGGTGCTGATCCTTATGGGGGATGTGCCGCTAAAATAAGCATTTTAGGGCCATCCTTGCGTACCTTGCCCCTGAGAGGCATCAGCTAGAAAGTCCACCCCACTAAAAACCAATTAAACCTGCAGCCACAACGCGTCTTATCGCCAAAAGACGCGTCTCTGCAAAAGTGACATGATGCGATAACGATAACGTCGACTGGGATGTAAGACTTTGACAAACAACGACTACAACCGTGACGACCGTGCCGACCATGCGGCCATGATGTCTTCCACACACAGTCCGAGCACGACCAAAACGACGGCGACAGTCCCTCACCGAAACAACAATGGACATCCCCCTCCACAACAACAGCGACCGCCGGACGCGGCGTCTCCCTCCGCGATGGCCGCCAAGTACCACCATCCCTACACACCCTACGATGTCCAGATGCAGTTCATGAAGACGGTGTACGACATCTGCGAGCAGGGCAACGGCCAGGTCGGCATCCTCGAGTCGCCCACGGGCACGGGCAAGTCGCTGTCGCTGCTGTGCGCGGCGTTGACGTGGCTACGGCAACACAAGAAGGCCAAGTACGAGGCGGCTTTGGCGGCCTCGGCCTCCTCGATCGCGCCGGATGAGCCCGACTGGGTCGTGGAGCAGATGCTGCGGCAGCGGCGGGCCGAGCTGGCCGGGCGGTGGGAGCGGCGGGAGGCACGACTGGCGGCGGCGCGGCGGCGGGAGCAGGCGGCGGCGCAGAGCCGACAAGGACACATGGACCGGGGTGGGAAGCGGCGGCGGACGGACGACGGCGGGCCACGGTCGCGCGCCAAGCGGGCCGAGGACGACGAAGAGGCCGCGTTTTTGCTCGGCGAGGGCGACGACGGCAACGAGACGGCCAGCGACGACCGCCTGTCGTGGTTCTCGGCGGAGACGCGGGCCATGATGGCCAAGGCCGGTCTAGTGGCGGGCCCGTCAGGCACTCGTGGCAGTGGTGACGACGACGACGACGACGATGCCGACGGGGAGGACGACGTCAAGATTTACTATGCATCTCGGACGCACTCGCAGCTGGCGCAGTTTATCGCCGAGCTGCGGCGGCCGTCCTTTCCGTCGGCGATGCCGGACGGGGTGACGGCGGCGGACAGCAAGAACAGCATGAACAGCACACGTGCGTGCGAGCCCGTCAAGCACGTCCCCCTGTCGTCGCGCCAGCGGCTGTGCATCAACCCGGCCGTCGCCCGCCTCGGGTCCGTCGCCGCCATCAACGACCGGTGTGCCGAGCTGCAGAAGCCGAAGAAGACGAAAACAACCACAACAAACGACGACAACAAAGGCGGATGCACGTTTCTGCCCGCCCACAACCCCTCGGCGGCGCTGCAGTTCCGCGACACGGCCCTCGCGACGCTGCCCGACATTGAAGACCTGTACCACCTCGGCACCCGCCTGCACGTCTGCCCCTACTACGCCTCCCGCACGGCCGTCCCCGGCGCCGAAATCGTCACGCTGCCCTACCCGCTGCTGCTCCAGAAGGCGGCCCGCGAGGCCCTGGGCATCAAGCTCGACCGCCGCAACAGCATCGTCATCGTCGACGAGGCGCACAACATTATGGACGCCGTGGCGAGCGTGCACGCGGCGGCCCTCACGCTGTCGGAGCTCCGGCGCGCACGCACGCTGCTAGAGGTCTACGTGCGCCGCTTCGGCAAGAAACTCAAGGGCACGAGCCGGGTCATGGTGGGCCAGCTGGCGCGGGTGATGCAAGGGCTGAGCGCGTGGCTGACGACGACGCTCGCGTCGTCGACGTCGTCGGGTGGGTCCGGCATCGTCGACCCGACGGCCCTCCTCAAGCACAAGGGCGCCGACCAGATCAACCTCTTTGCCCTGGTCAAGTACATCCAGGAGGCCAAGCTGGCCTACAAAGTGGAGAGCTATGCAGCGTACCTTGAGGAGGGGGAGGGAGAGACAGCTGACAAGGACAAGGAAAAGGGCAGTCCTGTGCTGCACACGCTGTCGTCGTTTCTGCTGGCCCTGACCAACCTGGCCAGCGAGGGACGCATCTTTTACGAGGTTCTCGCGAGCCGCAGTGAGGGCAGCGACGTACGAGCGGCCCACGGAAAAGACAACGACATTCGTCTGTCGTACCTCCTCCTGTCGCCCACCCACGCGTTTGCGTCCATCGCCGCCGACGCCCGCGCCGTCATCTTGGCCGGCGGCACCATGGCGCCCTTTGCCGACTACCGCACGCATCTGTTCCCGACGCACGCGCCCGGCGCCATCACCACGCTGAACTGCGGCCACGTCATCCCGCCCGAGAACCTGTGCGTGTGGACGCTGGGCGGCATGCAGAAAGGTGGTGGTGGGACCGTCTTTGACTTTTCCTTTGCCAAGCGCAGCCAGCTGCCGGTCGTGCGCGACCTCGGCGCCAGCCTCTTGAATCTGTGCACCGTCGTGCCCGACGGCGTCGTCGTCTTCTTTCCGAGCTACGGCTACCTTGACGAAGTGGTGAATGTGTGGACGACGAGGACAGAAGGAAGCCATGTACCCGCTCTGTGGGACCGGCTCCAGGCCAAAAAGGCCGTCTTCCGCGAGACACGCGGCGCCTCGTCGGACGACGTGCTGGCCGCCTACTCCCAGGCCATTCTGGACCCGCCGCAGCCGCCGCCGCCCAAAAACACCAAACAGACGGGCGCCTTGCTGCTGAGCGTCGTCGGCGGCAAGATGAGCGAGGGCATCAACTTTGCCGACCGGCTGGGGCGGTGCGTCGTGATTGTGGGCCTGCCGTTTCCGAACCTGCACGCGCCGGACTGGAAGGCGAGGATGGAGTACATTGCGTCGGCCGAGGCGCCAGAGCTTGAGGCGGACACGGAGACGACCGCCGCCCGTCTCTCTGGACACGAGCGCGCCCGCGCCTTTTACGAAAACGCCTGCATGCGCGCCGTCAACCAGTCCATTGGCCGCGCCATCCGCCACCGCGCCGACTACGCCGCCATCGTCCTCTGCGACCACCGCTTCGCCGCGCCGCGCATCCGGTCCAAACTGCCTGGCTGGATCCGCGGCGGCATGGTCGAGGGCAGCGAAGACCAGGGTCTGGCGGGCATGCTGGGCACGCTGGGGCAGTTTTTCCGGGGGAAGGGGGGAGGGTCTGAGAAGGTACAATGAGAAAGAAAAAAGAAATGAAAGAAATTCAATTGTAGATCATGCAACTAGGTAGACGCTGATACTCGTGATACCCAACCAAGACGCATAAAGACAACGCCAGACTCAAACACCGAAACGCCATGCCATCATAAACAATCGTAACACTTCCCCACGTCAACCACTCTGGTTCAGACCACCGCCTTGTCGGCGACGCGCTGGTGGCTGGCGACGGTGGGCTTGCCCGGCGACCGCGGCCCGCGCTGGCCGCGTCGTTGGCCGCCCAGCTGGTCCACCCGGTCGAATTTGTACAGGACGTAGACGGGCGGCGACGCTGTCGCCTCGTGGCCCGCCTTGGCCTCGTTGCCCGCCGTGGCTTCGTTTGCCTCCGTTTGCGCCCCCTCCCCCTCCTCCCTCTTCCGCTTTGGCGTCGCCGGCGGCCCCGACGGCCACTTCAGCCCGGGCAGCGCGGGTGCATGCTGCTCGAGCGTCGGCACGGGCGCCCCTGGCTGCGTCGTCGGCCTAGGCCTCGGCAGCGGCAGTGGCAGGGCCCGTGGCAGGGCCAGTGGAAGTGGCAGCGGGAGACTGCCGCGGTAGGATGCAGTGGGCGCCGGTGGCGGCAGCAATCGGCGGATGGGCAGCGCCAGGCCCGGGCCCTGTCCGAGCTGCCAGCCGGTAGCGGCGCCGGTGCGGTCGGTGTGGTCGGTGCGGTCAATGTGGTCGTTGTGGTCGACAATGTCCCTGTCCTCCGTGGCTTCGTCTCCTTCCGCGTCGAACGCATCCCCTGGATCCGCAACGTCATGCTCGTGCTTGGCGTGGCCGTCCTCGAACCCATCTGCTGCCTTGGCCTGCATATCCTCCCTCCCTGGCGCCTCGTCGGCAATGGCCCCGTCGGCATTGGCCCCGTCGTCGGGCGACAGAGCCCGCCGTTTCCGTGCTGGCGACCGGCCCCGAGCCGACGGCGACTGTGGTGGTGACGGGGTCGTTCGTTTTGTGGTGGTTGTTGGTGTCGATGGGGGCGATGTTGGCGCCGTTTCAGGTGCTGTCTGTGCTGTCCTTGCTGTTTTTGGCGCCTTTGCTGTCTTTGTCTTTGGCGACGTCCCCTTGGAGCACGTCAGGTCCGACGACCACCATGCCAGGCCGAGCTCTGCCAGGGACGGCAGCGCAGGCAAGGAAGCGAGCGACGGCAGCGACGACAGGGACGACAGCGATGACGTCGGTAGAGACGCAATCTGGGCCATGTTGTGAGAAGCGGCGTCAATTGTGGAGTTGACGTGCTGTGCCGCAGTGACTACGTTGGATCGTGAGGTTGTCCTATGTTCCTCTCGATGCAATGATTGTAGGAGTCGAAGAGTCGGATTCAAAGTCGAAACGGGCCAAGATGGATAATGTTATTCTGAAATGCTCGAAATGTTGTGTATTGTTCTTTCGTTTTGTTCGTCGTTGTGACGATCGTCTTATAGTTTGATCGCGTCTCAAGTTGCTGGCTGTTTTGTTCGACAGTCTTACGGCGTGAATTTATGTCTCTTTATGGAGTATTTGAAAGTCCTGACGCATGCCGTACGCCGTATATCGTATGTCGTTGTCGTGTGTGCACTCGTGCCCGACTGGAATGTGGAAGCCGCAACGTTGGGCCGTCGTGTTGATGTTCTTGTTCCTGGTTCTCGCTCCTCACATCCGCAATACGCAAGGAGGCAATGGCCAGTGCTTTATGGTTCTGGGCTGAAATGAAAATCGTTTCTTCTTTTGTCGAGAAAGAGAAACCCATTCCCTGTGCTTTGTTTCCTTTTCCTGTTTCCTTTTCCTTTTCCTCCTTGTTTCTGTTTCTGATTTTCCGTGCGTCGTGCCTCTCCTCTTGCTTTTCTATTTCCGTGCCACAGCGAACGGACTGCGCTCTCTGTCAAATGCCGTTGTCTTATTTTATCTCTCACGTTCCTCACGTCTGTGTCCGTACTCACCATGCGACGTTCTTCGCACACGCACCCCCGACTGGCAACACACACCAAGCGGAATAAGGCGCAATGAAGCGAAATGCGTCGACATGACCTGGCTCTGGCACCGGACCAGGGTGGTGATCCATGCCTTGTCAATATGTCGTAGCCAGTAGCGTCGCGCTACTAGGTTCTTTCGTACGACTTACATGCAGTCCCGCCACACATCCCTGGCCGATCCTGCTCTTGGGCGGGCCCGAACCCCAGGGTGCCCAGGACCGATGCAAGGCCTGTCTGCCTGTCACGGACCAACCGTCGTGCTGGAAGTGGGTGGGACGGTGCGTGGGTGGGTGTGTATCTGTGCGTTGGCCTTGGTTCAGTTACAAAAGCGTGGGTGTGCATCCACTCTTCGGCGCAATGTTCCACATGGTTCTCGCGAATGTGCCGTCACAGGGGGGTGCGGACCGGGATCCAAAAAGACAAGTCGAAAAAGAAAGGGTGTGGTGGGATACTATTGAAACAAAGATGCTATGGAGGGCGAGCTTGAAATGACAGGAGACAGGTCGAGGCGATGCCGCAGGGAGAAGCGCCGATGGAAATGTACGATGTAACTTGGTGTGGCATAAGAACCGAGCACGTTCAGTATTGCAAGCAGGGTTCTTTTCGTCCCGCTAGATGAGGAGCAAAAAACAAGAAGAACTGCATATCAAAGGGTGCCAGTTGCACTCAGGTGGCTAGCCAGGCGCCCAGGCCATCAACATAGGCTTCGCCACGCGAGCTGAGAAGAGCGTGGACAAGATGAAGAAGACAGAAGCACATGGCGAAAAGACGCTATTCAACGCCACCGCGATCCAGGCTTGGCTGGCCAAAAGGGACATACATGGGCTACAGAGGCATGAGATGGCGTTGACTGAAAAGCCTTTTTCATATAGCGTGGCATGGGCTCACCGAAACGAGCAAGGGGGCCCCGGTGGCGGAGTCTTGGCCCTGGACATCATCCAAGCTTACGGCGTGTTTCTCTTTTTATACCTCTTTATGTCCAGCTCCTTTTCGACACATTCCCGCGGACTTGTCTGCTTGTCTACCAGAGGAAACCAACGCGGTGAACTTGTACAAATTCCAGATACAAAGATCCACAAAATCACGAAATCGACAAGTCAAGAAAACAAAAACATGCACCAAACGGTGATGCACGCAGATTGGGGCCAATCCGTGTTGCACGACGTGCGACGTACATTAGCCCTGCATTGGCGTCAGATGCTGGAGCGCCGTTGCTGCAGCGAAACCCGACTCGTGTCTCGTGCATGCCAGTGCGATGCATACCTCCCTTTCGACATTGCCACAAAAACAGCGTCGTACGTCGTATGTCGTAGTCGGTCGTACTTTATTGCATTCCTGCGCAGACAGGCACGCATGTCTCTGCCGCAGTCCGGCCCTTGTGTTGGTTCGTGTCCGCAAGTGTACAATCTGCCGTCTATTAATCTGACGTGGCTTGTACGAAATGCATCGTACTTGTCCTTTGCCACGCACATCAGCCCCTTGCTTCAACGGGAGGATGGCAGAGACCTCCTGTCGACTGGGCCGATCAGGGTAAGGGGGCGGGGACGATACGTGAGACCAAGGCACTGCTGCAAGACATCACCAAGACACGAGCAGACGTTGGGATTGTAAGACATCGGGTGCTGGAAGGGCACACAGTCGAGACAGGGTCGCCAAGTATTCTGTGCGTCGCATCTTCGTATGTAGAGCAAGTAAACAGGCGACAGGAAAGAGACGGCTGGATGGGGCCAAAGAGAGAATATACACGCAGGATGGCCATCGGCAGCTCCTTGCTGGACCACACTGCCATCAGGACATCCTAGACGGCTCCAGGGCTCCCACATCGTGTCACTGAGTCGACTGTCTCTGCCAATGTGTTGCCTATGTCTTTCCGATGTCTCTGCATCCCTACGTATTGTCTCTCGTCCATCACGGTAAGCATGTCTCGCGCCTGCAATTGTCTCAATTCGCCCCGCCTCGTTGTCACCCTTTTCCGCCAATGCAACCGCACTACCTAACCGTCGTGCATAGTTTCATTGTACACAGTCAGGCCGTACAACAGTGGCACGCATGTACGGGTGCAGGCACATTTCGGCCAAGACTCTGCATAGAACCGTCACATGTGTGATGTGTGGGCTTCATTGTCGTGTGCTACCCGCCTTCTTGCTCTCTCTTGCTCTCGCCTTTGATCTACGCAAGACACGGACCAGCCGTTCCCGGCATCGGTGCGCCCATTGTGAGTGTACCGTCTTTAGGCACTGTCGACAGCTGCAAGACCCAGAGAGGAGACTTGTTCTACGCTGTGCGTTCTGATTAAAATATCATCTTCAACATCTCTGTAATGTAAACGTTGACTAAAGGTACCATGCTCCCCCCAAGTCGTAAATCATTCATTGAGTAGCACGGAGTGTCGTGATGGTCTTGTACAAGTGTTTGAACAAAAGCCTTCTGAATTGGTGAAGCTGTTCAAATCACAATATTCACCGTGTTCCAGCTCGATATTCCAAATGACCATCACGGAGTCCACTTTGGAGGCACGTACCACGTTTCCCAACATGTTCATATCCCCACTCTGGTCATCAACGGCAGCGGCAGTGGACTGTTCAGTATGCCAGAAGCCGCGCAAGGCTCTGCCTCACAAGCTCAAGCCACCGGGTTGCCTTTGCGGTGAACAACGTGGTGAACAACGTCGTAAACGTCTTTAGTTGCTGCCTTGAGTAAACATATGCTCTTGAGTCGATTTCATATAAAATGAGCGATGCCCGCCATCTGCATCATGTCCTTCTTTGTTTCCCAACATTATCAACTTCTTCAACACAAACAATCCACTCCGATTCACAGCTTCTTTATATATTTGAAAATTTAAAACAAACAGTAAGTACAATGTCAAACATTACAGAGAACTTGGGCGACACTTTCAACAACAACGCCAGGGCTGACCAGATCGCCGTTGACAAGATCGCTCTGGGCAATGTGACGCCCAGCAGCTCTTCCGACGGCTTCGATACGCTGTCTGACGCATTTGCAGAGTACGAGACCAGTGTCGACACCAGTGACGAAGAAGATGCCGTCGTTGGGGTGGTTGAAGGTGACGACGAAGATGACGTTGAAGACGACGGACTTGACAATCACGCAGCCCGTCCCAGGCTCACAACAGAGGCGCTTCTCGCGCTCAAAGCGCCCATCCTCGCGCGCCTGGCCACAATTATCCGAAACGCCGAAAAGACTGAGATCCTCCATCGCAACGACAAATTTGAAAAGCAGCGCATCCTCGACAAGCTCTACAAGACAGTCGACGTCGATCGCGACGACGTGGAGGATGCCGCGTGGGACCTCGATGGCAGCAGCTTCCGCCACGAACAGAGCCTTCAGCGTCTGCTGGAGCTCAAGGCGCATCTACGGGAGGTGCAGGACATGGTTGTGTAGGTGTACCTGATCCCTGTCTTAGAGCAGACGTCTCTGGTTTTCCTGAATTTTCTGAGCATTTTATCCGCTCCCCACATGTTTGTTGAGTTTACCTTCTGAATTTCGCATCCTTGCAAGTGAGTATTCGAGCATTACCACTTTTCTTCAAATTAGAGTAAGCTCGTTGTACCAACTTTCATTTACAAGTTTAAACAGTCGGCTAACAAAATCGCAAATATAAATACACATCGCTCTTGTCAAAAACAAAACTACTCTTGTCTCTTCTTCTCATCGAGTCTCAAACTCAATATTCGCAACATCCTGAACGCTCAACGTTCAACGCCCATCTTCAGAATCACGACAACAGCGTCTGGCGTGTCTGTAGCCTTCGATATGTCGTAGGCAAGCTTGAGTAAGTCTAAGAGTGAGAATGAGATATCAACATCTCGGGAAACAATACAAAACTTATATTGGGCTTTCTATGTCTAAGGGAAATACGCTCTCAGTCATTCTCGACTTGATTGTTTTTTTTTTTGATATCTTTCAAAAATAAAACGATCTTGCTTGTCTTTATTAAAATTGTGTTTCTAATTTTTTTTTTTTGGTAAACAAATAAAAACTAAAACAATACGTAAAATCAAGAAACATTCCCACGGTCTTAAGAAAACAAGAGCACATTCACAACTTGACAGAGACCCAAACAATCGTGAAGCCAAAGGCAGACGTTCGTCGTTCAATTGTCTTGACAGTCACGTGAAAGATCAGGTGCAGTAACGCAAGTGGAGTTGCCGCGAGCAATTGTGCCGCCTCTTATTGGCTAAAAACCTAGGCGGGAAAGCTCGCTCATTCCTGCCGTCCACTGATGAAGTGGATTCTGTGTTTTGCACGCAGTCAACGACGACAACGACGACAATTCCCATTGCCAGCGACGAGCCTTGGGGAGACTGACGCACGACCCATTCTTTTTATTCCTTTCTACAGCGAGCGTCTCCTGCTGACGACCAATTGACCGCGCCAACTGGGCCGATCTCCTCCATCGTCGAAGCTTTTCTCTCCCCCTCTCCCACGTCCAGAACACTCACAACCGCCCACCATGCCTCAGGATATGCCGCCGACGGGCGGCTATGCCCCTGTCCAGTACAAGGTAAGATGGAACAATGGCGATATCGACTGTTGGAGGACAGATGCGTTGCCCAGGGACGACTGCAGGCCGTGGTAACAGCCCGCGGCGGGTCCGATCGGGGGATGCTGCGGCGCGGCAGTTTTGCGGAACAGCGTGGACGGAACCTGCAACACGGACGACAAAAGAACGCGGCTAACCACAGATCTTCCCTCCCAATCCAGCGAAACCTTCCTTCCCGCGGCTTCCGCCCGGCCATCCTGCTCGGCATTATGGGCGCCGCCATGGGCTACGGCTGGTTCAAGCTCGCCGTCGGCGTCAGAGAGCAGCAGTATGTCCCTCCCCAATCTCCCTCCTATTCCCCGCCTACACAAACGCCCTCTAACATAACCCAACTCTAGTGAAATGGCCCGTGAAAAGATGTGGTCGCGGATCCACCTGATCCCCCTGCTGCAGGCCGAGGAGGACCGCGACCAGGTGCGGCGGCACTTGGCGGACCAAGCGCGGGAGCGCGAGCTGCTGGGCGACAACACCAAGGTGTACAACTCGGACCGGTTTGTGCGGCCGACGTTTGCGGCGACGCCGCGCTCGACGACCAAGTAAGGGGGCGGCCGTGTCGCAATGAAACGCTGATCGGGAGCGAAGCGTGACGAGCCACAAACGGCGGGCATTCGATCGAACGACGCGAGGATGACGACGGCAGACGCGGCATACGGAGCGAAAAACAGAGAGAGGTGAAAGAGATGAGGCACATGGAATGGGCGCGAGGATGACAGCATTCGACGGACGACGAACGGTCCTGTACATAGTTGGATACCAAGACAGGCCATCCCAACAAGCAAAATAAATAAATAAAGACATTACCAAACATTCACTGTCCGTACGTACGATGATCAATGACTGCAAAGAACAGTCCATAGCAGCGTGACCGACGTCAATTCGGTTCTCATTACGCCACAGTCCGTAAGCGAGTATCCCAAAATAAGAAAACATAACCGTCCAACAAGAAGTGCCATACGCAAGAGACAAAATACAATCCAAGCTCCTAAACAACCAAAACAAACACAAAAGAAAGCACCACCACCGTCCCACCTGCGCCTACCCGCGCCTACCCGGAAATCTGCACCACGCGGAAACCCTCGGACAGCACCTTGTTGATGTCCTCGCTCTTGTGCTGCAGCAGGCCCAGCGCAAACGCCACGTCGTTCCACTGCCGCTCCGTGTCGCAGCGCGCCAGGCGGGCGGCCAGCTTCTCGGCCAGCTGCTTGGCGTGCTTGTCCTTCTCGACAAAGCCCAGCAGGAAGCGCACGATGCGCCGGAAGCTCTCCTCGTCGAGCGCCGTCTCGGCCGACAGCAGACTGAACATGTCGACAAAGTGGTTGTAGACGGCGTTGTCTTTGGTCGACAGCTCCGTGAAGAACATGCGCGCCAAATCCGCAATGCGCTTGTCGTCGTCCTCGAGGCACTTGGCCATCTCGCCCAGCTGGCCCTTGACCTTGACCTGGCCGGCCAAAATCAAAAACGTCAGCGTCATCAGACACGTGCGCTTGACGGAGTCGTCGGCATCCGCCAGGCGCCGGTACAAAAAGTCCGTGTTCTCGTCAATCAGGTGGTTGAAGCAGACGGCCATGTCCCCCAGTGCAATCACCGCGTTGGACCGCACCGTCGCGTCCGTCGACCGCTCCATGATCGTAATGAGCAGCGGCAGATTCGTCTCGCAGTACTCGGCGCTGACGCACATCAGCTTGGCCATGCACAGCGTCGCCGCGGCCTGCAGCCCCCTGTCCTTGTACACGATGTTGTTGGCGCAGATCTCCGACACCAGCGGGCCAAACATGCCCAGCAGCGCTGTGGGGCCGTACAGCAGCTCGCGCTCGCGAATGTGCTGCATCGCCTCGGTGAAGTCGTCCTCGGTGGTACCGCCAATGAGGTCCAGCTCGTCGCCCTCGTCCTCCTTGGCGGCACCGGGCGCTGCGGAGGCAGCAGCAGCCTCGCGGGCCTTGGCACCCTTCTTGCCCCGTCCCGCAGCACGCTTGCCGGTCGTGGCAGCCTCTTCCTCCTCGGCGATCTTGGCCGCCGCCTCCAGCTTCTCTTTCTCTTGCTTACGCCGCTTAAAGTCCTGCTCGCACAGTTCGAGGTGTACAATCTGCTTGATTGCGACCTGGCCCACGACAAACAAGAGCTGAGACAGGGCATTGGTGGTGCCGCGCTGTGACTGTGCCTTGGCCGGCGACGCTGCTTGCGTCTCGGGGAGGACGACCGTTGCGTTGCCCTCGGCATCGCCTGTCGGGAGCACCGTGGTGACGTCGCCGCGCGATGTCGGCCGAGAGGAGGCTGGCGACGGTGCCGCGAAGGCCAGGCGCGTCTTGCGGCGGATGATGTCGCTGCAGAGAACGTCCGGGTGCTTGGACAGGGCGTATATGGCATTGATGGCCTGCTCGGCCACGCCGAACCACTCCTTGCTGTCCGACGGCACATCGATGATGGCAGCCAACTTCAGGAGTACAGCATGGTCGTTGGCGAGGCGCGAGAACGTAACGCTAGAGTCCTTTGCCGCGCGGCCGACGGGGTTGATCCGCTGCAGCGCCACACACGTGTACTTGGCCAGCTGCAGGTCGGAGCGGCCGTGCGCGCCGAGGCCAGTGCGCAGCATCGTCTCCATCTCGCCCACGGCAATCTCCGGGTTGGCCGTGGCCAGCATGCCGAGCACAATGATGGCACCGCGGCGCTGTGTCCGCGAGATCTCGCGCTTCTGCACGCCGTACACCTGCCACAGCTTGGCGACCACCACCTCGGGGATCATGCCGCCCTTCATCATGGTCGCCAGCAGCTGCTCGAGGGACGTGAGCTCCGCCGGCGTGGCGCCAAAGGTCAGCGAGATCATGTTGCGCGCAATGTAGTTGGCTGCGTCGTTGGGGCCAAACACGTCGGGCGCCTCAAAGAACAGCCGGCGGTAGCACTCGATGAGGTGCGTCTGCACGCCCTTGCCCTCGTCGCTGTTGCCCTTGGTCCAGATAAGACGCAGCATGCGGCGGATGCCAATCTTGTTCTGCTCAATGTTGTAGGCGTCGCCAATCTCAAAGTAGTCCATGGCCTCAATGACCTCGCTCTTGTTGCGCGAGCCCAGCAGCTGGCAGATGGTCGTGGTGGCCTCGTGCAGAATGTTAATGAACTTGAGCGCCTCCGAGTAGTACTTTTTGGTGAGCGTCAGCTTGCTGATGGCTTCGGACGTGGCCGCCTCTTCCTGCGCCTTGCGAACAGCAGCAATCTTTTCCTCGTCGGTCATCTCGGCCATGCCTTTTTGGGGAGAACCTTCGATCTGAGTTGCCTCGTCCAGCAGACCCGTCGTGTTGCCGGCATCGTCGGCACTCTTCTCGCCCAGGTCCGGCGCGCCCTCGGGCGGCCGCAGCGACTGTATCTCTTGCTCGACCATGTCGAGGCGCTCCTGATACTCCTTGCGCGAGAGCTGGGCGCCGTGCATGGCCGTGAAGGGATGCGTCTTGATCAGACAGCCCAGCAGCTTGATGGCATTGCGGCGCACATTGCTGCTCTTGTCCTCGAGGCTCTGGTTGGCGAGCTCGGCGGCCTTGAGGCGGCGCTTGGGGAACTTCATGTCCAGGTCGCACAGCTTGACGTACACCTGGATGGTGCGCGAGCGGCAGTAGGGGTTGATGTCGAGGAAGCGCTCCTCGAGCACGCTGAAGAAGGCGTTGAGCTGCGACTTGTGGTCGTCGCCGCGCTCCTCCTGGCGGCTGAGGTACGCAATCATGTTGCCGCAGATCTCGATGAGCGCGCAGCGCAGCGTGTAGGATTCGCTATCCATCTGCTTGATGAGGGAGGCGACCTGCTTGATGACGAGGCGGGGCGCGAGCTCGGACAGCTTGATGACAAACGTCGAGACCTGCTTGGGGCCGCGCGTGTCGTTGCTGCTAAACTCCTTGTTGCTGAGCTCGACCAGGATCTCGTTGGCCAGCTGCTCGTAGTCGTACTGCTCGGACAGGATGTGCAGAAACTCGGCCATGGGCTCCGACAGGTGCTCAAAGTACGTCAGATTCTGCACAATCGAAATCTGTGCCGCGTAGGCGTGGCCGTGGTGCTTGACGGCCATGCAGAGCACCTTGAAGGCGTGCATGCGGATGGGCATGGACTTGACGCGCTGCTCGCTCTCGAGGATCAGGTAGACGGGGCGCGTCAGCAGGCCCATAAACGTGTCGCGCTCCGAGGTCGTCAAGAAGATCTTGGCCAGCTTGAGGCGCAGGACCTTGCACATCGTGTCGAGGGCCGTCTGCAGCTGTGCGGACGAGTCCCAGCTGCTGTCCTTGTCGTTCTCGGACGCGGCCTTCTTGCCACGCGCCTTGCTGCTGCCGCGGGCGGCGGGGGCGGACGACGACTTCTCGGCCGCGCGGGTCTCGACAGCGGAGACGGTCCATTGCAGCAGGAAGCCGTAGATCTCGAGCAGGTGCTTGTGGTGCGCAATCAGGTCCTGCTCGTCGGCCTCGAGGTCGTGGTTGACGGCATCGGCCTCGGCGGACAGGCCTGACGTGATGAGGTCAAAGACCTTGCTGAGCGCATGCGTCGGGAGAAACGAAGTGTACCTGGAAGAAGAAGAGGGTAAAAGTTCAGAATGGGTTCCAGACAGACGAGGTTGGCTCGCGCCCGAGAGGCGTTTCCTTTGCGTTGGCGTGCCCGAAGGCGTGCCGGACAGCGTGTCCAGACTAGAAGACAAAGACAGAGAAAACGGAAGGGGGGCATGAGCAGAAGAAGATGATGTGGAAAAGGCGCACTTTAAGAGAAACTGCAACGAGTCAAAATAGCTGCTGCGCGTAATGGCATCGGGGCTCTCGGCGACGGCGTCGACGATGGGGTTGAGCACGGGCGAGATGACGGCGTTGGTGAGGGCCTCGGGGTCGTTCTCGCAGTCGAACAGGGCGGCGTCGGCTTCGGGCGTGGGGATCGAGGCCGGGTCGCTCATGTAGAACTTGAGGGCATTGTTGATGTCGAAGGCGACGGCGTCCATGATGGGCGATTGGGTGGGGGAGGGAGGGCGCAGCAGCGCAGACCTGTGCAGTTAGAGAGAAAGAGAGGAAAGAAATGAAAGAAGAAAGAAAACGAAAAGAGAAGAGAGAAAAGCGAGAGGGTGGCAGGGGCAGCGGCCGGTCGATGCTCCTGTATGGAGGCCGTGGTCGCAAAAAGTGAAGCCACTGGAATTCCTGTCGTTCGGTTGGCGATGTTTGGCCAATGTTTTGGGCTCCCTCCTGCATGCATGGAGCAGCCGAGCGGAAGGGGAAAGTGCGACCTAAACCTGGGGCTATTGTGTCCCCTCTTGCCGTCTGGTGTTTGGTGTGTTTGGTGTGTTTGGGTGCAGAAAGTGCGCAAAGGGAAGGCGGGGCCTGGCAACGGCTTGTTTATGTTTACTTTGCGCAATTGCCGTTTTGGGACTGCCGCTAAAATAAGCCCGCCCCCTGCGCCCTGACGCGTTCTGGTCTGTCACCCCACTAAAGCGACGCACGTAAAAACCGCGTCACAGCGGCATTAGCGGCCTGTCAGCCTTCTCGGCCGCGGCTCTAGCAGCTTCTCTGGGAATTGTCAACAAATGTTTGGGGACACCACCACTACACAACACGCAGAACATGCCAATTGGGTGTTGGGTGCTTTGAGCCTTTACCCGGTCGTTTGTCGTTTACTGCGTGTTAGTCTATTTGTCACCAACGGTACCGGGTTTGTCTGCGAGCAACCCTTCCTCGACTGGCCGCACGACTTCTTTCGTCTGTTCTTTGCTTTCGTCCCATTTTGCGCATCCTTCTCCAGTATTTAATATGGCGACAGGCTTGCGGAGGAAGCGGGATGACGAGCCATTCAAGATTCACGAGGACATGGCGTTCCGGGAAGATACGCCGATGATCAACGACGTCGTGGCGCACATTCAGTCGACTCAAGACGATGGGGACGACGACGACGACCAGCCGGACGAGCATGAAGAAGACCAGGACGATCAAGGCTATGGTGGTGAGAATGACGACGACGACGACGCACACGAGGAAGAGGTGGTCATATTAGGCGAAGGGGTCGAGGAGGACGATGAAGAAGACGCCGAGACGGCAAAAAGCGAGGCAGAAGAAGGCCCCGACGACAATAATGGCGAGGACGACATTGACGAAGGTGGAGACACCTCGGACGACGATGTCATCGACGAGGCCGTGCAGTATGACATGGAGAAGCTGCAGGCCACGTTTCCAAGCTTCCGCAACCAGTTCCGGCTCATCAAGCGAATCGGCGAGGGTGCGACTTTCTTCCTGTCCTGTGACAGCCTTGTTTCTGGCTACAAATTCTAACTCGACTTTACAGGCACATTCTCGACGGTGTACAAGGCAGAGGACCTGCAGTACGAGCGCTACGACAACTCCTGGGACCTGGACAAGGACGCTGAGAAGTGGTCATCCCCGCCGCTCAAGCGCACAAGGACAGTCGGCGGCGCACGGCGGTCTGACCGGCTTCTTGACGAACACGACGAGCGTCATCTCTCACAGGACAGGAAACCCCGGCGTCGCGCCAAGTACGTCGCCATCAAGAAGATCTACGTCACATCCAGCCCGCTGCGCATCCTCAACGAGCTCGAGCTGCTGCACGACCTGCGGTCGTCACCGTCCGTCTGCCCGCTCATCACCGCCTTCCGCAGCACGGATCAGGTTGTCGCCGTTCTGCCCTACTTCCGGCACCAGGATTTCCGCGAGTACTATCGCCACATGAAGGTGACGGACATGGCCATCTACCTGCGGTCGCTCTTCGAGGCGCTTGCCGCCGTGCATCGCGCCAACATTCTGCACCGCGACATCAAGCCAACGAATTTCCTGTATGATCCTTCGACAGGCCGCGGCGTGCTCGTCGACTTTGGCCTGGCCGAGCGCGAGGGCAGCGACACGAAGCCCTGTCTATGCCACGAGGTGGAGAGCGTGCGCAAGGCACGCATTCGCGCGGCCTATGTGCCGAACGCGGCGCACAACGGCTACCCCAAGTCGGATACGCGTCCGTCGCGGCGGGCGAACCGTGCGGGCACGCGTGGGTTCCGCGCACCCGAAGTGCTGTTCAAGTGCACAGAGCAGACCACCAAGATCGATATATGGTCCGTCGGCGTCATCTTGTTGACCCTCCTGTCACGGCGGTTCCCCTTCTTCAACAGCGCGGACGACGTGGAGGCCATGATTGAGATTGCGACCATCTTTGGCAGCAAGCGCATGAAAATTGCCGGCCAATTACACGGGTGCATGTTCGAGACGACGATTCCGACCGTCGGCCGTGAAGGGTTCAGCCTGGAGCGGATCATCCTGTGGAGCAACTGCCGCATCGACAACAGCAAGACGCTGGTGCCGCTGAGCGAGGACGAGAAGCTGGCGGTCAAGTTTTTGAACCGATGCCTGGACCTGGACCCGAGCAGCCGCATCAGCGCTGAAGAAGCGCTGAAGCATGAGTTCTTGTCGAGCAAAATGACGGGCCGTGGCGGCCATGGCCGCCATGGCCGCGACCAGTATGCCGACGAGGAGGAGGATGAAATGGACATGATTTGATAGAGGAATCACAAAGTAGGATAGCCGATTGGCGTTTTCTGAGGGAGCATTGGATGGCGGTGGGATGCACCTTGGTTCGTGAGAACATGCATTTACATCAGGCGTTTAAATACAATCACATTTTCAGGAGGCACAGGTGTGCCGTTGCAGCGCAGCGGTGTACTATTTCTATATCGAATAACTGCAATTGAGGAGGTATTTTAAGAATTGGTTATAAAGAATCCTCAATTGTAAAATAAAGTGTAGTCTCCTCAGCATGACACTTGGATCAGTTTTTGACATATTTCATAACTAATTTTAAATAAAACAAGGATAATAATAAAAACTTTGCAGCGTTCAAAATAATTAAAACTCTGCCAAACAGTAGCTCAAAACTTTCGTAAATATCTAGGAATTTAAATCGAAAGCCGCAATTTTTTCTCAAATTCGTCAACACATTTGTTGTCTGCGATATCAGATATCCTCAGCCACAAGGTTGCCAGAGATTGTGTGACTCTGTCGTTCTGTCTTGACGCGGGATGCGGTAACAAACGGTACCACGCTACAGTGCAGTAAAGCCCTCGGCAGCGGTTCGGCAGGCCACGCCAGCCTGCCGCGGGACGAAAACAGCGCGAAAAGTGGGCACCATTCCAGCACATGCCAGCGGCCGGTTGTTCTCCGCATGGCGTCACTCTCAGCCATTGGCAAAAAAATAGCGTAGGAACGAGAAACACAAAAATCCAAGAAATTGAATTGCCAACGATTTGCTCTCGTGCGCCAGCGCCAGCCTTGCGACGTCAACACCCAGCCCGCACGACACCACGACACCGTCTTGTTACCGCCTCCGTCCTCCCTCCGTCCTCCCTCGATCCTCCCTTGAGCGTCTCTACCCCTCCCTACGTCACCATGTCGGCGGCTGCACCTGTAGCCGCGGCCGATGCCGGCGGCAGCAAGAAGAAGAAGACGCCGAGCCCGCTGCGGTCGATTATTGCCGGTTCGACGGCCGGTGCCGTGGAGATTGGTGCGTCCGATGGCTGTTGTCGTGTTGTCATATTGTCGTGTTGTGGAATTGTTGTATGACCTGGTCCTGCTAACACCCTCTTCTAGCAATTACCTACCCTGCCGAGTGTATGTCCTTTGACGCCTACTGACCATGCTCCCCTTGCACATGACATTCGTTGCCTGACAAGCACGCCCCAGTCGCCAAGACGCGCACGCAGCTCAACCGCCGGCTCGCCGACGGCCAGAAGCTGCCGTGGCCCAAGTTCGGCCCGCAGTGGTACGCCGGCTGCACGACGCTCATCATTGGCAACTCGGCCAAGGCCGGCATCCGCTTCGTCGCGTTCGACCAGTACAAGCGGCTGCTGGCCGACGAGAACGGCAAGATGACGGGGCCCCGCACGGTGCTCGCGGGGTTCGGCGCGGGCGTCACCGAGTCGCTGCTCGCCGTCACGCCCACGGAGAGCATCAAGACGACGCTCATTGACGACCGCAAGCGGGCGCAGCCGCGGCTGCGCGGGTTCCTGCACGCCGTGCCCATCATTGCGCGCGAGCGCGGCCTCCGCGGCTTCTTCCAGGGCTTCGTGCCGACGACGGCGCGGCAGGCGGCCAACTCGGCCGTGCGGTTCTCGTCGTACACGTTCTTCAAGCAGCTCGCCGAGAGCTACACGGCGCCCGGCGAGAAGCTGGGGACGGTGGGCACGTTTAGTATGGGCGCGCTGGCGGGCCTGGTGACGGTGGCGGTGACGCAGCCGCTGGACACGATCAAGACGCGCATGCAGAGCATCGAGGCGCGCAGCGTCTACGGCAACAGCCTGCGGTGCGCGGCCCTCATCTTCAAGCAGGAGGGCCTGCTGACGTTCTGGAGCGGCGCGCTGCCGCGGCTGGCGCGGCTGGTGATGAGCGGCGGCATTGTGTTTACCATGTACGAGAAGAGCATCGACCTGATGGACCGGCTGGACCCAGAGTCGCGGTACATATAGGGCTTGTTCTCTTTTCTCTTGTTCTCTTGTTGTTTGCTTTCATGTTCTCATGTTTGTTGCTTTTATTCCCGTCCATTGAAAAGTTCATAATTCCAATAAGTTCGAATTATTTGATTTGTATGGGAGAGGTATCATGCGAAAAGAGCCTGGACGGATAGAATATACAATACCAGTACATTTGCTAGTGTTCTGCCCGTTGTTTTGCCAATTATTGCTTCTTTTATCCGTATCATCGACATCATGTCTCCATCTATCCGTTCCAATGCTAGCCCAAGATCGTCTCGCCCATTTTGTATAACCCAGAACGCCGTGCAATGCAGTTGCCCAGTGTAGGCACACCTTTTGTTTTCTATACTTTTTTCGTTTGTCGTTCGGTGTCTTGCCGTGGTGGCTGGTTTCGCTTCGATGTCCGGCCTCGCCTCCACTCGTCGTCACAATCACTCGCCTACGACAGCCGGAACATGCCGCCCAGCCGCTTCCGCACGCGCCCCAGGAAACTCCGCGTCGGCGCCTCTTCCAGCTCCGTGATCAAGTCCGTGTAGTAGGTCGGGTTGCTGCGCGGCGTCATCAGCGGGCCCGTCAAGCGGTGCGTCTTCTTGTAGCGGTCGTCGAGCAGCGACTGCAGCGCATTCACCTGACGCAGCTGGCCGAGGTCCGACGTGGGTGGGTTCGGCGGCGGGCGGCCGGTGGCGCGCTCAATGGCAATGTCGGTGACGGGCGAGGCCAGGGAGCGGCGGCCGGCAAGACGGTCGGCTAGATGCTGGCCGCCCAGGACGTCCTGGAGCTGGACATCCGGCCGCAACTGGTCTTTGGGCCAGCGGGCGAACGCCGCCTTGTATTGTTTTGTGAGGACCTATTGCGTGTGAGCGAGTGAACCAAGTGGTGGGGGTCGGTGGTCTCCAGGATCGCGGACGTACACTCTTCAGACCCGACATTGTGGTTGCTTGCCGTCGACGGTACTTGCACGGCTGGGTGGTATCGTTGAGGCTCGGAAGCGCAAATTCAAAAAGTTAACGTGAGCTGCAACTTCACCCAAATGACGCTGTCTGATTGGCCGCTTTCGTTGGAGAGCGTCGGATTTTGGAGCAAAAGAGTGGGGACGCGGACGAGGCAAAGTAATGCCCCATAAACAAGGCACCAACTTTAGGGTCTCTGTTCTGACAGGGCTGTGGCGCCGTGGAAAGCAGTCGAACTCCACTGAAGCAGACCTGATAGCCTCGCTCGCCTTGCATTTCCCGAGCTGCCGTCAATTGCATAACGTCAGCAAGCCAAAATGCCATAGTTTCGCCCCTGCGTTCCGGCGCCTGCCATGCCAGGTCTAGGCAGCGCCCAATGCGCCGCAGATGCTCCCGAGGCCCCTGACTGCGCCATACTGTGGTGACTCGCCTATTGAGTGGCCTGTTCCCCCCCTGGCATGTTCTAAAAAAGGCCGCGCAACGGCCAGGATTCCAATAAGTCGCCGAAGTGTCCTCCCTTTCCTTTGTAACTCGTAATCTGCTCAACCCAAAACCCACTCGGGCCGCTCACTCTCCCTCTACCCACTCTACTCTGGTGATCGTCGTTCCTGACGTCCCCTTCGACCACGTTCAATCAAGCCTTCCTCTTTCTCGACAAACACAACACGACACTGCGTCTGCCGACACTCTTGACGCCTTTTGGCTCTCTTCGTCTGCCGTCTCTTCCTCTCCTCGACGACGTCCTCCATTCTTCATCCACCCTCCACCCTTCTCGACGGTCCCTTCGCCTCCCTTTGCCTCCTCTGAAACCGCCAAGCCGTTGAGCTCGCATCCTTTTCCAGACACATTTCAATCCGCACGACCAAGCAACAACAACAACAATAGCAAGCAGCGACAGCAGCAACGTCAAAGTACGGCATTTTTGCATCTCTACAGCATCGTCAGGAATACCGCTCCTCGCCCTCTCCTATTTGATCATCCATCTCCCATTGTCCTCAGAGTCCCTGGCTTGACCGCCTGCCTGCAGCCATGTCGGCACGGTACGAGCGGGTGCATGCCCAGGAGGACGACTACGACTACGACGACCACGACGACCACGACGACGACCGTACCCCTAGACACGACAACAGCCTCTTCTCGCCCAACCCGACCATCCCCAACTCGCCGCCGCCGTCGTTTCGGTCGCGCACGTCGTCGCAGGCACCGACGATTACGAGCGGCGGCCGACGGCACGGCACCGCCTCCATCCACACGACCCACTCGGTCGTCGACCCGGCGCTGGTCGATGCGTTTGGCGACGACAATGACGACAACAGTGACGACGACGACGGCGCGGATGCGGACGACCGGCAGCGGCTGATGCGCAGCCGAGACGCGCTGCGGCCGATGCGGGCGCCGGCGTGGATGACGCGGTCTGGGGCAGCAGCAACGGAGACAGAAGAGTCGGACAGCAACGCGGCACCCACGCCGTCGACGTCGACGCCCTCGCCGGCGCCGGCACCAACACGACGACCGGCACCGGCGTCGGGCACGACGCCGACGCCGACGACGGGCCGCGTCTACGGCGGCGGCATCCAGTCAGACGGCGTGTTTTCCAACCTGACGGCGCGGCCAGAGCCGGGCGAGGAAAAGGACGAGTTGCCTCCGGTTGGTTTCCCAAGTCCCTGCTGTGGTGAATACCGCGAATGATTCTACGAATGATGCTAACAGAGTAAGACCTACGAACAGGCCGCAGCCGACGCCGCCCCGCCGTACTGGGAGACGACGATCCTGGCCCCGCACCTGGGCGGCCCCGACGACGTGTATGTGGACGGCATGCCCGTCGGGTCCGTGTTCTCGTTTGCCTGGAACGGCATGATCTCCATGTCCTTCCAGATTGTCGGTTTCCTGTTGACGTACCTGCTGCACTCGACGCACGCGGCCAAGAACGGCTCCCGTGCCGGCCTCGGCATCACGCTCATCCAGTACGGCTTTTACGTCAAAGGTTCCGGCGACAGCGGCGGCGGCGGCAGCGGCATGGACGCTGCCGGTGCGGCGGCCGCCAAGTCGTCCGACGGCTACGCGGCCCCGCCGGACCCGAATGCGCACAATTTTGACCCCAGCACGGTGGGCACGGGCGACGTGTCGGGCGGCGGCAGCGGCGGCATCGGGGCGAGCCTGTCGGACATTGCCAGCAGCGAGTGGGCCGCGTACGCGCTGATGATTGTGGGGTGGCTGATTCTGATTAAGAGCGTGAGCGACTTTATGCGGGCGCGGCGGCACGAGCAGCTGGTGCTGCAGAGCCCGGACCGTGGACTGGGCGTCGCGGTCATTGCCGAGGGGGAGAACCCCGAGCGTGTCGTCTAGGCCGTTGGAGGCTCTTTTTAATTTGTGTATTGCTTGTTTTGTTTTGTCTCTTGCCGGCATATTTGGGCTTTCAGCAGCATACATTCCTTACTCCTTTCCTTGCGTCAAATCCATCTACATTTCTTGTCTGTGCCATGAGCTCATTACATCTTCCGTTTCTGCACCCAACGACTCAAATCGTAGAGTGGTAATGACTTAAATCGTAGATTGGCTGCTGCACTGCCCACTGACACTGTGACGCACACGATCCGCTGTGGGGTGACTCGCTAGCAGGGTTCACCAACAGCCGCCGCCAGCGGGTCTAGCGCTGTCGCCACCCACTTACATGTCATGCGCCCATCCACCTCAAATGATCTCGACTCGTAAACGCAACAACGCTCACCACGACCCGCTGCACCATCATATCAATTCAACGTCGTCCCACAACATATACCGTTGCAGCGACTGACGTGACTACTTTGACCCCCACTCCTTAACCACCCTGGCTGGACTTTTCAAGCGCACCGCCCGGGTCCTCTTCCCTCGGCTGCCGTCAGCATCGTCCTCGTCTTCATACGCCACCATGGCCTGGCGCAGCTCCGGCAACTCGCTGGCCGAGCTCGTCGACAACCTGTGCGCCCACGGCCTCATCACCGACGACCGCGTCAAGCAGGCCTTTCTCGCCGTCGACCGCGCCCACTACGCGCCGCGCAGCCCCTACAAGGACGCGCCGCAGTCCATTGGCCACGGCGTGACCATTTCCGCGCCGCACATGCACGCGCTGGCCGCGGAGAACCTGCTGCCGTATGCTGCTGGCAACAGCGAACACGGCGCGCACATCCTGGACATTGGCAGCGGCAGCGGCTACTTGACGCACGTCCTGGCCGCGCTCGCCGGGCCCGCCGGCTCCGTCGTCGGCGTCGAGCACATTGGCGCGCTCTGCGACCAGGCGCGGCACAACATGGCCAAGAGCGACGACGGCCGGCAGCTGCTGGCGACGGGCCGCGTGCAGTTTGTCGTCGGCGACGGCCGCAAGGGGGCGCCGGCGTCGCTCGTGGGCGACCACGGCTTCGACGCCATCCACGTCGGCGCCGCGGCCGCCGAGCTGCACCCGGAACTCCTCGCACAGCTGCGCGCGCCGGGCCGCATCTTTATCCCCATGGACGACGAGGCCGACGGCGGCGCGGGCGACCAGTGGGTGTGGCAGATTGACAAGGCGGCGGACGGCACGGTGACGAAGAAGCGGCTGATGGGCGTGCGGTACGTGCCATTGACCGATGCGCCCAAGTGAGGAGAGGCTGTGTGTGCGTGTTTTATGGATGACACAGATTGGAAGGCCGGGAACGCTATGATGCGGAGTCCAAAAATTGAAATTGCTAGTTATGACGTTATGACGAATACATTAATTTCCAACAACCGCCCGGGGCAGCATGTAATACCAGAATCAGCCGTCGACTGGATTTAGCCTGGCAGTCGGACAGTCGGACTGGCGGAGAGTCTAGTGCTCTGTGAATATCCGCAAAGAACCCGGAAGCTGGATTGGCATTGGGACCGTCCTATAAGACTCTGATGTTTCCTGGCCTGTAGTCAATCATCGTGTTAAATGGTTCGTGATGAATATCGCAAACACCACAACTCGCCAAGATCACCGGATATGCACAAGAAGCAAGCAACCATGGTACTCCGAATTGGTTCGTTCATCGCCATAGCCGCAGTTGCTCATGCTGTAACGGCCACGCCCATCACTGTCGATCTCGGCTATGCGTCGTACTCGGGCGTGCACAATGCCACCACCGGCCTCAACGTCTGGAAGGGCATTCGTTATGCATACCCCCCCGTCGGCCGTCTCCGATGGCAGGCGCCGCAGTCGATTGAGAGCAGCAACAGCCCGTCCCGGAATGCTTCTCAGACGCCCGTCCTGGCTGACCGTTTCGGACCTGCCTGCCCACAGTCGCTGTCCCAATACCCGCGTACGACGCCCGAGTTCACCCCCGGCAACGAGGACTGCCTGTTTCTGAACGTGTACGCACCCGCCAACACGAACGGCAGTCTTCTCCCCGTCCTCGTTTGGATACACGGTGGCGGCTATGGCCAAGGCGATGGCACCCAGGACATGTCGGGCCTGCTGACGGCCACGGCCCATGCCCACCCTATCGTGGCCGTCTCGATCCAGTATCGCCTCGGTGCTTTCGGATTTCTGGCGTCCAAGGAAATCCGCCGCCGTGGACAGCTCAACGCCGGTCTGCTGGACCAGCGGGTGGCCCTGGAATGGGTGCAGCGGCACATTGCTGCCTTTGGGGGTGACAAGGCGAAGGTTACGCTTTCGGGCGAGTCCGCCGGTGCCGGTTCTGTTTTGCTGCATACCGTGGCAGCCAACGGAGCCGGCGGCGCAGATGCCCAGCCCTTGTTCCAGAATGTATGTTCGTTTTCTTTAGTTCAATGTCGCTTTCGTCCCGTGCACCGCTCACTCGCCGCCAGATCTGGACCGCCTCGTCGTGGATCCCAACCCAGCCGCGGTTCGACAGCGCCGTCCCGGAGCGCCACTATGCCGACTTTGTCTCCGCCGCCGGCTGCAACGCATCGGCGGACGCCTTCGCCTGCCTCGTCGCCCAGGACAGCCTCACCCTGCAAAAGGCCAGCAACTTGGTGTCGTCGACGCCGCCGACACCCATCGGCAACTGGGCGTTTGTGCCCGTGACGGACGGCCAGCTCCTGACCGCACCGCCGAGTGCCCTTCTTCTCGGTGGCGCTGGCGCTGGTGCTGGCGCCAACGAGAGCCGAACACAACTCCACGGCGTCAATGCCTTTGTCGGGAACAATGCGGACGAGGGCGTGCTGCTGGTGCCGTCCAACCTGCACACGGAGGCCGATCTGCGCACATGGCTGCAGGCCTACTTGCAAGAGCTCGGCCCGGACGACATTGACACGATACTGGCAAAGTACGCACCGGCCAACGGCGGCACCAGTGTTGCCACCAGTGTGCAGCAGAGGGCCTATGTACGTCCAAGGTGTGCCCCTTGTTGCGTACGAAACTTAAGCCAAAGTTGCAGCTGCTGACCATTGCAAGAACCTCTATGCCGAAGTCGCTGTCGTGTGCCCGAGCTACTGGCTCTCGACGGCGTTTTCGAACAACAGCACTACCACAAGCCGCTCGTCGTATCACTACCAGTACTCCGTCCCCTTTGCGGCGCATGGCGCCGACCTGGCGGCGTACTGGGGACCGGCCACACCAAACTTGGGCCCGGAATTTGTCCAGGCGTTTCGAGGTATGTTTCCGTCTACTGTGTTTTGTGTGTTGTCGAT
Organism: Sporothrix schenckii 1099-18; assembly: GCF_000961545.1. Taxonomy (NCBI): domain Eukaryota; kingdom Fungi; phylum Ascomycota; class Sordariomycetes; order Ophiostomatales; family Ophiostomataceae; genus Sporothrix; species Sporothrix schenckii. The sequence goes on from NW_015971143.1 coordinate 2,138,531, forward strand.
AGATTGTCGATGTTTGATTGCTAACTTCTGCGTCTTCCGCGTCTCGCAGAGAGCATCGTCGCGTTCGTCGCCACCGGCAACCCGTCGATCCCGCTGGCTGTGGCCAACGGGGCCTCATCGGCAAACAAGACGGCACCAAACGCTGCGGCCCACTGGCCCTCTTGGGCTGCCCCCCATGGCGGCCACACACTGGTCAACCTCAACCAGACGACGTCGTCATCCCTGGCACCTGTGAACCAGTTCTCGGCCGAGGACGCCGATGCCTGGGAGGGCGGCCGGGGTGAGCGCTGTGCCTTTTGGCAGCAGCTGGGTGCAAAGATTCCGGAGTGACACAACGTCAGCGATCCACAACGAAAACAAAGAGAAACCGTTGGCATTTCATTCAAAAAAGCAAACAAAAAAGTCGCTCGTTCACTGTCCCTGTTCTAAATAAAACCACCGAAGCCGACAAACATGAAACCAAGAAAAATAGGGGCCATGGCCCTCCCACAATCTAATATGCTTTCCTTCTAAAATATATGCCATGCAGAACACAATGTCGTAGATAATAGGAAACATGTAGGACGAGAGATGGCAGAGACGATGCGGCAAAGGTAACGTATAAAACAGAGGGATATTAGGAAGGAACAAAACACCAAAAAGACATCATAGACCAGGGTCGTACGTCCGTGACAAGAGGCGAGAAGATATAACAAGTCCATAGTAAAAAGACCAAGAAAGAAATGTGAAAACCCAGAACAAAAACAACTTTATTGTTTCTGCGCCGTCGCAATGCCAAGAATACGGCTTCCCAAGGCCTTGTAGCCGCCACTGCTACCACCCGCACCGCTGCTGGCCGGCTGCACCACACCGTCGTCACCGCTGGCGCGGCCGGCATCCGGCGTCAGGATCACCGACTGCTGCATCGGGTCATCGTCCCCGACAAACGTCCAGCTCTCCTCGGGCTCGTCGTCGTCGTCAACATCGTCGTCGTCGTACGCCTCCTCGTCGCTGTCGGCGTTGATGTGCTTGCCGTGGCCGCGGTCGTTGCGGTCGGCGCGTTCGGTGCCGCCGCCGCTCCGCAGCATCCCGCTCTTCGCGGCCTTTTCGCGCACCAGCGACTTGGCGTACTCCATGTCGCGGTAGATGCTCTGGATGGCCGTGTCGACGCCGTTCTCTTCGCGGATCTGCTCGCCCAGCACGGCCGCCTTGCGGATCATGCGCTCCGAGTTGGTCGCCTCCCAGAGCGCGCGCGCAAACGACATGGCGCCCCATTTCTTGAGGCACAGGCCCACGCCCAAGTCCTCCACGCGCATCCCAAAGAAGAACTGGTCGCCAAAAAAGGGCCGGATGATGGTCGGGATGCCGGCGCGCAGCGACGCGCCCGTCGTGCCGGAGCCGCCGTGGTGCGCGGCGGCGTCGATCTGCGCAAACAGCCAGTCGTGCGGCGCCGACTTGATGGGGAAGATCTCGGCCGGCAGCACGTCCTCGGGCGGGTCCGCGTGCATCACACGTCCTGTCGCCGCCTCTGCCCCTGCCTCTGCCCCTGCCTCTGCCTCTGCCTCAGCCACCGCCTCCGTCTTGTCGTCCTTCTTGGCCACCAGCCGGTCCGACCAGCCCTTGGACAGGATGCAGCGGACGTCCGCCTTGTGCACGGCGTCAATCACTTCCTGCGTCATCTTGGCGGGGTCCGCCACCACGATCGAGCCGAACCCGACATACACAATCTTCTTGCGGTCCTTGCGTGCCTTGGCGATAAAGTCGAGCAGGTCCTGCGGCGGCGTCCAGGCCGGCTCCTTGGCCTCGGCCACCTCTTTCCCCTCGGGCTCGCTGCTGCTCTTGTTGTTGTTGTTGTTGTTGTTGTTGTTGTTGTTGTTGTTGGCCTTCTTGATGTTGGTGCCCTCGTCGAGGAACCAGTAGCCCGTCACGCGGATCCAGTCGCTGTAGTCCAGCGGCGGCGGCACGACGCACGGGCTAAAGTTGTACAGGAACGGCACCTTGTTGATCTGCAGCTTTTCCAGCGACGTGTTGCGCAGCCCCAGCGTCTTGTTGCGCCACCGGTTGACCTGCCCGGCCGTCGCCCGCCAAAAGATGTTTTCAAACATGGCGTACGAGAACTGGTTGTACGCGCCGCCCATCCGGCGCTCGGGCATCAGGAACGCGTGGGGGTACGCCCGCGTGCGCGTCCACGGCATCGTAAACGCCCGGAAGTAGGGGATCTGCAGCTTCTCGGCAATGTGGATGCCGGCCATGGCGCTGGGCGACTCGATCAGCAGGTCCGCGCCCTGGCACGCCGTCCACGCCGTGGACAGCAGCTCGTCGAGCCACGTGCGCATCTTGCTGTTGGCCTCGCGCAAAAACTGGATCGTAAAGGTGCCGTTCTCAATGCAGATGCGCATCAGCTCGCCCGGGTCGCCCGCCACGCGCCCGTAGTCCAGGCCGTGGCTGCGGATCCAGCCCTCAAACTCGGGGTGGGTGGCGATGCGCACGTGGTGGCCCTCAGCCAGCAGGCCGCGCCCCAGCGCAATGTACGGCTGCACGTCGCCGCGGGAGCCAATCGTGAGACACGTGATGCGCAGGGGCTTGGCGGGCTTGAAGTTGAGAAAGGACGCTTTCGGGTCGTCGAAGAGAATCGTGGGCGCCTCCGACATGAGCGCCGACTGGCGTAGGATCTTCCGGTTCAGCCGCTCGGCTTTGGCTTCGCTGGAGGCAGCCACCGCCTTGGCCGTGGCGACGGCCGCGGCGGTGGACTCGGCCGGCGTCTCGGCATGGTCGTCCATGCGCGCCGCGGCCTCCTCGCGGGCCTCTTTCAGCGCATCGCGCTCCGCGAGGGCCACATCGGCGTCCGCCTTGTCTTGGTCGCTCAGGACGCCCGACTCCTTGGCCGAACGGAACCGGTCGAGAAGATGCAGCAGCGTGATGGCGCAGTCGTCGCGCAGTTCGGCCTGGTGGAACTCAAAGAAGAGCTCTTCGTGGCCGCGGATCACGACCACCAGGCCGGCGTACGTGTAGCGGAAGCCCTTTTCCTTGACCACGTTCTCAATGTCCTTGAGCGGCAGGATCAGCTTGGTGCGCGTGCCGGGCACCAGGCTGCGGAAGCAGAAGTAGCGCTGGCTGACGTAAATCTTGCCATACAGCGGCAGCACGCGCATGATGGAGCCAAAGTACGTCGCCTCCAGTTTTTCGGTGTCGGGCAAGGCAAAGTGCTCGCGGAAATGCTCGTTGGAGACGATTGCGTCCGCCACGGACATGCCGGGCTCGCCGTCGGGCATGCCAGCATCCGCATGCGGCGTGAGAGATGCGTCGTCGTAGTGCTGGCGGCCGCCCTTCCACATGCCCGACACCTTCTCGACGTAGCCCATGGACTCGGTCGCCAGCATGGTGCTCATGCGGCGCGACTGGCGGTTCAGCCAGCCAGCATAGGCACCAGCGCGCTGCAGAGGGTAGGTGCCAAGGCGGGCCAGGTTCTGGGCCAGGCCTTCCTCGTTCTCGCCGGCTTCGTCGGAAGCGGCACCTTTGAACTTGCGAATGTTGCCGGTCGTGGCAGAATGGTGTGGTGGAGGCTTGGCGGCGGCGGCAGCAGCGGCGGCGGGCCGAGACGTAGATGGAGGGGGACCCGCGGAATGGGGCGAGCCTGCATCGAACGTCGGGCTCTGGAACACGTCGCTGCCGTGCAGGATCTGGCTGGCCGAGGGGTCGTCGCTGGACGAGGCCGCCATGTTCGAAAAGCTGATTTGGCTTGGGTCTTCCACGGACGACTGCATGAACGAATCGGTCGAGTCCTGTGGGTCAGACGACTGCGGCTGCGCGGCCGATGTGCTGCGCTGGCTGATCTTGCGCTGTACCGTATCGCCGGCCGCGCCTTTGATCCGGTCGCTGAAGCTCCGGCGCGGCGGGTTGGCCCGCAGGACCTGGCTCGTGTCGAGGCTGCGACGGGTCGGGCTAAAGGACGAGCGCAGCGCATCAAAGCTGGTGCGCGGGATCTCGCCGCTGGCACGCGGACTGCTGGCGGCCGTGGGCGGTATCGAAAGGAGCGTCGCGCGCACCGAGTCCTGCAGCTTGGAAGGTGGCTTGGACATGGACATGCGCTCTTGGCCAGCGCCAAAGGCGACGCTGCCGGTCGAGTCCTGCGAGACGCGGTCGTCCATGCCCTGGCCGGCCGACGGTAGGTCGAGGCGCCGACCGTAGGCGCGGCTGGGCGTGCCTTGACCGCTCTGATTGTCGGAATCGGCGTTGTTGTTGTTGTTGTTGTCGTTGCTGTTGACGTTGTTGGCGTCGATGAGGATCTTGAGAACACGCACGGCATCCTTGCCGTAGTCGAAAAAGGAAAAGAAGTACTCGTCAATGGCAAACGTCTCGTCGTTATCGATGACGCGGATCTTGCACGTCTCCGTGAACTCGACCATGGCCTGGTTCTCTTCAATGTCGATGACGTTCTCAATGGGCAGGGAGATCTTGACGCTGTCGCCGTCGTTGTGCGACCGGAAGATGACGCGCTGCAGACTCTTGACCCACTCCTTGGCGCTCGCGGCGCTGTCGGCGCGGAAGAAGTAGGTGCGGTGGTGCGTGACGACCTGGAAGTGCACGCCGTCCTTGTCCTGGTCGGAGACGGTGGCGGAGATGCCGTAGCGCAGGTCGATCTGGCCGTGGGGGAAGTAGAGGTTCTTGGCGTCGCGGTAGTACGAGAACACGTCGCCCTTGAGCCGGAACCAGTACCGGTTGTACTTGGGATTCCGCTTGCCCGACTTGGCCAGGTAGCCCGACTTGGCGACCTCGTTGGCCTTCTTGGGCAGGTAGGCGTAGAAGCAAATGTGGCGCGACGTGATGTACATGTAGCCCTGCAGCAAGACGCTCTGCAGCAGCCAGCAAGGGTACTCTTCAATGACTTCTTCCGGCTTGTCGAACTCGAAGATTTCCATCAACTTGCGGGACAGTGCCGACGGACCGCCGTCCTCGACGTCGACACCATCGCCCTTGTCCTTGTCGCTGGACTTGCGGTCCCGGTCAATGTCGAAACTGGGCCGCAGGGACGCCAGCTCCTTGGCCTCGAGCATACGGGACATGACAGGGATGCTGCGGACGCTATTGCTGCGCTCCGCCCGCGTGACCTGGATGCTCGGAGAGTGGTTGGAGCCGCGCGCGGAGCCGACAGCGACATCAACATCCGAGGTGGCGCCGCTGCCGCGGGGGAGCCGTGTCTGGGTCGAGGACGGCGTGTGGGAGCTCTCTGCCTCGGCATCGGCATCTTCGTCTTCTTCGAGGATGCGGCTGTCGCTGGTGCCGCCTGCGCTTGCATGCTTGGACGACTTGGACGACAGACCGGACGACGATCGGCGTTTGCTCGAGGAAAGCTTTTGCTTCAGAGACGGCAGCGAGCGCATAAGTTTGCTGTCGGAGAAACGCGAGCGACGTCCGCTGTCCTTGCCATCTTTGCCATCCTTGCCAGTACTGCTGGTGTTGCGTGTAAAGATGGTCGACTGGGATACGTCCTTGGCGGGCTTCTTGCCGCTCTTCTTCTGGGAGCCGGCAGCGGGCAGGACCGTCGTAGCGGCGCCGTCGCTGCTAAAGTGCCGACGCTGGGCAACGTCGCCATCACCGCCCTCTGCGTCACCGCCGTCCTCGTCATCCTCCTCGCTCGAGTGGTCTCCAAATCGGTTGTTAAAGTCAATGTTCGAGCCGGCGGCGGCGAGCATGTTGAAGACGCTCTGGTTCATGTTGTAAAAGGCACCGTTGCCAGAGACGACGGGCCGGATGACCTCCTCCTCGCCGCCGTCGTCGCTTTGTTTTAAACGCTCGGGAAAGTCCATGGCTTTGGGCGTGCGCTGGCTGCCACCGTCGTGGCGCCGCTTGACGAGTTTCTTGGGCTTGTGCCGGCCGGCGTCGTCTTCCGACTGGCGGGGGCTCGTGTTGGAGAGCCGGGTCGGCGAGGACGCAAGCGCCGACGCCAGAGCGGATGTGGATGGAGACTGCGCGGACAAGCGGCTGGACAGTCGGAGGCTGTGGCTATGGCTCTTGCGCTGATGGTCATTCCTGTTTGTCGACGGAGTTGTCGGCGAGGCGGTGCCCGCGACCGTTCGTGATGGGCCAGGCGATGACGAGGCAGAGGCGGCAACGGGCGGGGCCTGGAGAGTGGCTGTCGAGGAGGTGGTTGTGTCGATATTAGTATTACGATTACTGGCATCTGAAGGTGCCGTGGAGAGTGGCGGGGTTTGGGTTGGCGTTGGCGTTGGCGTCGTGGAGGACGCAGCAGTCGGTGCTGCTGGATCTCTGGGCGGAGCCATGTTGGAGCGGATGGGACGCGGTATGGATTCTCGTTGAAGACGTGAGAGGCAGGCAGACACGTCGAGGAGGCTCGTTCGGTTTGCAGGCGTCGAATCAGTGGCCTGCGTCCAGAAAGAACTGGCTCGCGGTCGGGGGTTCAGGAGCAAGGCGACCTGCTGCAGGAGGACTTGGCAGTCAGTCACAGGCGTGTATGGGACGAAGTAAGAGAGGACAGAACGGGCGGCTTGTGAACGTTTGTTGGCGCTGTTTGCGGGGGCGTGGGTGGGTGAGGACTAGTGGTTCATTCGCGAACTTTGGGGCCTAGACGTGGACGGGACCCGCCGGGCAGGGCAGGCAGGGGGTGCTTTGGGTGGGGACTGACCGCTTGCGCAGGCGGCAATGTGCACGCCTGACGGAGAATGCGTGAGAAGTCAAGTTCGACCTGTCAAACGCTGTGTTGATTTTGCTGTTCCTTTGAAAATCTCAAATTTTTGTCAGTCTTTTCAAAGGGCGTCTTTTCGAAGGGACGATGAACGGCCGCAGGAATAGGCACGGGCCACTGGCTGCCTAGCCGGAATGGAGGCTCCTGTCGGTATTGTGTCTTTGCCAAGGCGCGCAGATGAGCTCGAGGACGGTTCTGGTTGCGCCGGTGGAACGGGGCATCTGCAGGACGGGTGTCGGTTGGCGAAGGCTGTGTTGCAAGGCAGAAGCAGGGCGAGGCTGTCGCTTAATGCCAGGGTTGCAGTAGGCTGTTCTGGCTGGCTGTTTGTTAGTATTGATGGCATGGAGAACAGAATAAACGACGCTGATGTATAGACGGGAAATGGCGACGCGAAAGAAAGCCGATCCGGCCGATGGGCATATGAGGAAAACTGTAGCGTATGATTCGGTATCGCTGATGGCGGTCGGGACGACCGGAAAGGCGGTCCAAACAGGTGGTGCTGGGGAAACACGGAGGCGCGAGGAGAGCGGTCTTACAGAGGTGACGGTGGTATAGCGTCCGTAGTGTGTGGTCACATTTGTGTGCGAGGAGTAACTATGTCGTAAATTATGTCGTAGACTGTGCTGGACTGGTGGACGGAGTGTGGATGGGACGAATAGCGAGCGGACGCTGGAAGCGAGGCGACGAGAATATGCTGTAAGACTATGTCGTAGGACGAAAGAAACGACGACAATAGGAACGAAAGAATAGTGCAAGGAAATGGAGAAAATAGGTTTGATAAGAAGAGAAGAGGATAAAGGATAAGAGGATAAGAGGCGTGGGACAAAAAAGGGACAAAAAAGGGTGCAGTGCGCGAACGACCATGAAAAGTATCGTGGCAGGATTGGTCCGTTGGCTGTTAGTCTGTTCTCAAGTAGATAGGAGAGGATGAGCCTCGGAGACGGGGCGGTGGGTGGGTGGAGGATGTGTTGTAGGTTGTGGAGGTTGCTGACGGGGGAGGGAGAAATATGTCGTAGTTTGGACGAAGAGGGCGTGGCAGCTGATAAGGTGGAATGGATGGAGATGGAGATGTTCCTGGCTACAAAAGTCCCCAGAGAAGGAGCTAAGAGGCTGCGTCGTTTTAGGAAAGAACGTGATGATGAGGGTGATATTGGGGAAGCTGTGGTCGTTTTTGCTTTGGCGCACATGGGCCTTTGCACGCGCTAGCCAGCAGGCGCAATCGACCGCTGTCGTTAGTGCAGAGAATGGCACAAGACTACCATCACATGCAAGCGAACCCACAGAAATTGGATTGGTGGCCATTGACAGTGTGTGCTACGTTGAAAGAGATAAACGTCAAGATGTAGGCGATGCCGAGAGCAACAATCATACGGCAGTGAGTGGTGTCTAGTTTACGCAAACTACTCGTATATGCACCCTTTCCATGCTACACAAAATGATATATTGACAGAATACGTAAGACATTAAAAAGACCAGCTCAAACCAGATCTGCTCGGCCGCCCATCATCCACCCAATCAACTCTCGTAAGCCGTTTCCCTACATCCACAGGGTCAGCTTGCCGCTCGCGTTGCCGCCGGCAACCCAGTTCTGCGTCGGATGGAAATGTGCCACGGCCGGCACCGCCGTGATCCCGTCGCCGTCCAGCTGGCCCAGCTGCTCGCCCGTGGCGCCTGCGTACACGTCCACAAACCGGTTCATGTTGCCCACCGCAAACTTGTGCACGCCGCCGGGCGGGTGTCGCTGCCACTGCGGCTTGAGGATGGTCACCCACCGGCCCGTCTGGTTGTTGTGGCTGATCTTGTGTGCCGGTTGCGTCTCGTCGTCGCCCAGGGCCTGCCCGGGTTTCCATGTGCTCTGGACGGCCGAAAAGTCGTACACCCGAATGGTGTCGTCGTACGACGTTGTGGCGATGTGGCCGCCGGGGCCCCAGGCGGCGTGCGAGACCGACAGCCGCGCCGGGTCCTCGCCGAGCAGGGCGGGCCGGTCGACCTTGCTGCCGTCCTCGTCTTTGTGCGTGACGATCTTGCGCAGGTCCCAGATCTTGAGGGTGCGGTCGAGGCTGGCCGTCGCAACAAGGTGGGGCTGGCGCGGGCTCAGGGAGAAGCCGCCAATCTTGTGGTTGTCGTGCAGGCCCGGCCAGATCGTGGTGGCCGACGCGGGCTTGGCACGCAGGTCGTGGCGGCCCAGGGTGCCGCGCAGCGTCGAGAAGAAGACCAGGTGCGGGTTGTCCGACGCAAAGTCCATGCAGGAGATGGCCATGTCTGCGTCGCCCTCGTCGTCGGGCGGCGCATACACCTCGACCGACTTTTGTGCTTGGATGTCGAGCTTCCGGATGGTGGTATCGTACGAGGCCGTGTAGACGGAGCTGGGGTCGCTGTCCAGCACGTGGATGCTCGAGATGGTGCGAGCGTGCGGCTTGAACCCGACAATCACAGGCTCGGGCGCCTCTGCTTCCTCGTCGTCGTCTGCGTCTTCCTCCTTGACGGGTATGTCCGGCTCCTGTGATGCGTCAAAAATGCCCAGCCGGCCCTCCTTGTCGCCGGCAAACACAATTGGCTTGTCCTCGGTCGGGTGGAACGCCATGGCATAAATGCGGTCCTTTGTCATTTTCAAGTCTGCTTTGTCAGGACGGCAGGCTCTTTTGTCACACTGGCACTGTGCGGATGTCGACCGTTGACTCACCCTTGACCTCAAACTTGTCGTACAACTGCAGGCCATTCATCTCCTGCCGCAATGCTCTCAGCTCCTTGTCCGTCGTATCCCGGACATCCTCGTCGGTAAATGTGCGTACGCCCGGTCGCACGCCCGGGCGTGTGCTGGCCCCCGTCGCAGACAGCTCTTTCAGCCCGGCCAGCGTGCCCTGCCACCGTCCGTCCACCTGCATATCGCCCAGGCTCAAGTCGCCGCTGACCCGCAGCCGCTTGTCGCGCGCGGACTCGCCAAGGCCGTACTCAAGGACACCATCGACACCGTCCTGCTTGCGCTTCAGTGTCTCGGGGTCTGCCTCGATGCCAGCCACGCGAGCGCTGCGGCGCGTCGGCATGGGCGCCTCGCGCTTGACTGGCTCTGACCGGCGCGCAGGTCGCTTTTTCGTCTGGGATGCAGGCGAGGCATTTTTGTTTGCCGACGCGATGGGGCCAAACACCTTGGCGGATGTCTTGGAGATGCTGTTCAAGATCTCATTGTTCACCTTGGCGTTTTCCGCGCGCCGCCGCTCCCAGGCTGTCAGCCCGGACGTATCTATCGAGGGGGCCATTGGAGAAAAAGGAGCAATCGGAAAGATTGTGCGTTGTTTTCGAGGTGGGTTGGTCGGTTGCGGTGGTCTCGGGGTCCAACGAACGGAGCTGAGCAAACGCAGTCTCGTGTGAACTGAGCTCAGATTTAGATTGAGAAAACGCGGTTTCGGTGCTCACACTAGGGTCCCCTTCCAAATAACGCGTAAAGTGCGTGCGTGCATGGCCTTGGTCGCTCCTTCTGCTATTGGCACAGCCAGACCAGACCCACCTGCCCTTTTCGTCAACCGCATCTCTTCCATCAGTGTTAAATGTCATCAACCGTAAAACAAACAACCACTTCCCACCCACACTGTCAATTTTTGACTCCAAACCGAATCCGCCTCAAAGTTAACCCCTACAGTATGTTGCCCAAATTCTAGACCACAAAGACACAGTCGCCCCCCATATATGCGGTCCTCGTTCTCATTACCTTGGCGATGGACGCAGCCAATATTGCAATTGCAAACGGGGAGCAAGGAAAGAACAGCGCAAACGCAGAAATAAGGAGGCGAAATGACGAGCCTATTTCTACGAACAAAGATCCTCACGTTTCTCTGTCCATCGCCAAAGAGTCGGGGAACAAGATACAGCAAGAGACGGGAGAGGCACACGCAAACAATGTAGAGCAGCGTGTGGATAGCAGCAATGCCGCAACCGCCGCTGCCCCTGCTTCCATTCCGGACGAGAAAGTTGTTGACCTCTACCAGAAAACGTCGCTTTTGACGTATCTCGAGTTGGTCGAAGACGGTTTACAGTCCCTGTTCTACGACGGCCTTGAGTCTCTGCTGACCTTCAGAGACCGAGACATGAGCGAGGGCTATCCCTACCAACACAGCGCCGCATGCCGATGGCGACAGACGAGACGGGGCTTCGCACCTGTACCGGAGGCACAGATATCGTCCTTTGACGACCACTTCTACGGCCCACAGTTTCTGCGGAGATGGCCTGACTTTGCCGAGGACCATGCTGCGACTTTTGTGATGCTGTCTCAAACACTTGGGGACGAGGCCCTGTTCCCACCACCGTACACGATCGAGAGTTCGCAGCTGAATATGCAAATGAGCTCCCCAGGCAAGTATTTTGTACACCCCGTAGATCTTCCCTTCTATGTTAAAGAGGTCATGGAAAAACCTTCTCAACAACTTCTAGATGCCTACCGGCGGGCCCAGAGTGATCAACTAGGCGGATCTGCCGTCGGTTCAAGTATGGCTAAACTTTCCTTGCATGGCAGGCCTTTTGGGCTCGAGCCACAAATCGAGGGCGATTGTGACGAACGTATGTTGCCTGGGAACGACGGAGAGGCATCCAGGAATGTTGACGATCGCGACCGCGCCGGTGGCCCCCATCGCTGGGGCATTGCCGCTCAGAGCGACAAGAGCCAAATACCCGTCCTGATCGGCGAGTACAACAATGGGTCTGGACACCCTGTGAAGAGACTAGGACAGCTTATGCAGGACGGCAATCTAGACGATTTTTTTCAAAGAGTGGCCAAGTACAAACACTGGGAAAAAGTAACGTCCGACGTGGACATAGACCAAATATACAACCAGTCAACATGGGCTTCCAACCAGCAGGTGGTGCAGATGCTCTGCAGGAATTTTCATCATATGATTGCCACGGGCATCGAGTATGCCTACGTTGCGACGGGCGGCAGTGCCCAGTTTCTTCGCGTGCCCAAAGGCGACTGGCGCACTCTCTACTACCATGTGTGCGACTTTTCCGTGCCTTTAGTCTACGACACTGCTGCCCGCAGGAACCTCAACAAGGGACTGCGAGCGCCCCGCGAGACAGCCGCAGCCTACTTTGCAAGTTTCTGCATCTGGGCCTCTCAATCAACACCGCGACCGGCGTCCTGGATCAACGCAGCCGAGAAGGATTTGAAGCGCTGGCTCTCGCACTACGAGGACGATGACAGTGGCAGAACGTGCAAACTGCCAAGACAGCCGCCTGTTTCTGTACCGTGGACCATTCCCTACTGCACACAAGCGTGTCTGGGCGGCATGCAACGCCAGGAAGCGCTGGACGACAAGTGTCCTAATGTGCAGCTGCATCGGGAGGCGGCCACCCGCCGCGGTGCTTTCCGCCATCCGCTGACGGTCGATGAGCTGCGAGACCGTGTCGTCACACAACTTGCCATCAATGCGGACCAAGACTGCGAGTGTCTGGGCCGCCACGGGCTCTTTGGCCGCCACGGCGTCCTCTTCAAGATCACGGTGACCGGATATGGGTACACATTTGTGGCCAAAGGTGTGCGCGCGAGTGACAGAGATGTGCTGCAACACGAAGAGCGAATGTACAGGATCGCCGAAGACGTGCAGGGCCAGATTGTCCCCGTGTTCCTGGGTGTCATTGACCTCCGCCAGGCCGTCCCGCTGCACTCTTACGTGCTCGTACGCCACATGATGCTGCTGTCCTATGCCGGCCCTGACGTGCAACGGGCACTTCGTGAAGGGTTGCTGCCGCCCAACATTCACCTTGAGCCGGAGGGGCTTAGGACACAAAAGGACCTGCGTGCTGAGGGTGTGGTGAACGAGCACGTTCGCCGACCGAACATGGCATGGAACGATGAAGCACAACGAGTCATGCACTTCGACTTGTACCGGGCAACTTCCGAATACCGCAGCAGAGGACAAGCAGCGCGAGAACAGGACCCTCATGGTCAAGACTTGGCGAAGGGAGTTGGCGATGGGACTCGATGCCGAGCGGCAGGCATCATTGAAACGGAAGTTGGACGAGTATCAAGACGGCAACGGTGCCAAGGACCAAGACGCATCCCAAACGATGTGCGACGACCAGAGTCGGTATGGCTAAAGTTGGATGCTGGACTAGGTCTGCGAGAATTCATTTTGTGGATGAGTTTAGGGCATGGCTGGCTCTTTGAACAGCATCTCAAGTGCAGGTGAAAAGATGAATGACACAAATACATTTTGATTTGAACAAACGTCCCGTTTTTGCAGCAATGACGACGCGTGCATGAGCTAGCGCGCTGGTGAACAGCTGCTAAACACACCGTCAACTATTCCGACGCGATATCAGGTGACCATATTAATTGAAACAGACCCGCCAACGCTCCACTGTTTCCCGCTGTGGTGTGTATGATTTAGCGCGCCATTGTGCATGGAGCTCCAAAAAAAAGGTTTGAGATTTCTGTTTGGACTTTCACGATATTCGTCCCCTCAGCCAGTTGCGCCTCACCAGTCGACATACGCCATGTCGACCTCCTTCCTCCCCTTTCTTTACCCGGCACGGCTGGTCCAGAGACCACTACGAGCGCCCGTAGTACGCCAATTCCTCCGCAGCCTGCACGCCACTGCGCCGGCGCACTCTCGTCGACAGCCACCCTCCTCGTCGTCTTCTTCGTCGCCGGCGCCCCGAGCAGCCCGCCGGCGCGACCCTATCCCTTTCGAACTCCCCCCCGACATTGAACGCGACCTTTTGCCCGACTCGGAGCGTTTGGAGCAGAATGGCGACGAGGAGGACTACGTCGACGACTCGGGCCACATCAACCTTGGCGGCGTTGGTGGCGCTGACGGCACCATTACACCCCTCGAGCGGCAGGCGTTCCGGCGCATTTTTCGAGAAATCGCACACCGCCAGCAGCAGGAGGAGCTCGACCTGGAAATGTACGGCTACGAGGGCATGGGCGACGATGTCGAGGCGGGCGTCGACGGCGACTACGTCGGCGAAGATGTCGGTGGCGATGACGATATTGGCATTGACGCCGGCGACGCCAGCTCGCCGGAAGCCCTGCGCCGGCAGGACGATGAGCAGCGGTCGCGCATAAACTCGATTCTGGGCGAAGCGAGCGACGACCAGGTCCTGGCGCGGGAGAATCAGCGCAACCTTCGCCGACAAGGCGAGGAGGCGGCCATGTATGCCTTGGAAGGTGCAGACGCAAGTGTGGCTACCGACACGAGTGTGCTCCGTTCGCTCGGTTCTCTCGGTGGCGCCTCGGCTGCAACACCACAAGTACCGCCACCACCACCGGCTGACACCAAGCTCAATCTGCAGCGCAACCGCGTGCTGTCGCAGTTTCCGCCGAGTCTGCGGTCGGCTGCTGGCAAGGCCTTTGGCATCAAGGACGAAGTGCGGGCCAGACAAGTGCCCGGTCACGTCCAGGAGGAGACTGTCACGGAGCCGGTAACGGAGACAAAGAGAGTGACACCGGCAGAGACTCCCGAGGAGACGGCCCTGCCACCCCCTTCACCGGCCGTGCTCGCCCGCCGCAAACGCCAACAAAAGATGGAGCTTGCCATGCTCTCCAAAAAGACCGACTTTGCCCTCTGGCAGTACATGGAGGAGCACGTCTTTTCGCTCGTCGACGAGCTGGGCATTGGCAAGGACAAGGCCAAGGCGTCGGCATCGGCACCCGCCACCGAAAAGAAAAGCCGCAGAATCTCGTCGAAACTGGCGGCCAACGGGCCCCTGTATCCTGCCCTCCTGCTTCACGGCCAGCGCCTGCTGGACAGCCACTTTCGCGGCGGCACGACGTCGCCGCTCGCGCTCGCCGTGCTGCCGCGCGTCAAGGCGCTCGGCCTCGCGTCGTACGTGCTGGGCGCCAGCACGCCCCTCTACAACCACCTGCTCGGCATCCGCTGGCTGCGCCAGGGCGACGCCACGGCCGTCTTTGCCCTGCTGTCGGAGATGCAGCGCGCCGGCCTCCCCTTTGACCAAGGCACGCTGAACCTGGTCAAGAGCATCGAGTGGCATGTCGTGCCCCTTGCTGGCGGGCGCGCGGGCACGGGCACGGGCCTGGCGGCGCCGTCGGCGGCAGCACAGCGCGAGAGCGCGTTCTTGGTGGCGGCGCTGCAGCACCTGCCAGACCTGGCGGCGGTGGCACGGACGGCGGCGTACTGGCGGCAAGTGGTGGAGAGAAGTGTCAACTGGGGCCGCAGGGCATGACCATCAGAGCGGCGGACGCGATGCAGATGTGAGAGTGGTTCGCAGTCTGTACCTGCTTGTCGTTGGTCATGGTGGCATGTGTAGCCCAGCCCATAGTGCCCATTGTATGACAGATGAAAGAGATGGCGTTTTGGCTGCGGGATATGGATAGGATACAAACAGCGGGTCAAGGACTGTTCCGACCACAAATAGCAGCTGTGGGACAATTCACTTCACTTTATATTTATGTTAAGCAACTGCTTTATTGAAAACATGCAATGCTGTATTGTCTGTCGAACACTCGCTTCACAGCGCCTCTCCGCAGCATAACAACGTCGGCGCCAACAAGTCATGGACCGCTCGAATTTCCCCATTGGCTGAAGCTAAAATGGCCCATGTCTATTCGTTCGCATAGCTCAAGCCCTGTGGGCATGAATTCTGCCGCATACACTCACCGCCTCCAGCCTTGTCTCCTCGACAAAGATTCTAGTACCGTCCGGGCACGCCGCTGGATTACTATGGCAGACGGCAAGCCCATTATGCAGCGATCCAAGACAGCAGCGTCTCCTTTTGTCCCTTTGCTCGAGTCATAGAGTTTCATGATCAGCCAGCTTTTCCTACAGCGAGCTGTGCAGAACAGCCTAGATTCTCTATCTTGCACTTTTTTTCTCTCTTTTTGATAAGCGTTCTGTCATCACGGGTACATTTTCTTACTCGAGTTTTTAAGCCAGATTAATGGTGCTCGTTTGCTCTGTACACCTCTGATGCTACCCACGTATTCCCGATGAGAACAGCATGAAAACTCTTCGCCGGCCACATGGCCCAGCTTATTGGCCACTGATTCACCACCCCCACACACCCTACTGCTGCCTTCCTCGTCTCTGCAGACAGCAACCGTGCGGTTTTACTTGATTTTACATGTTGTGGTTCATTCACAGCCTGTCCACCTCTGCGCTGGCATTCGACACACCCTTGGGGGCCAAATATCACCAAAACGCCCGAGTTTCTTATGCAAAAGGTGGTCTGGTGCTTAGAATAAAGTGAAGCTGTGTATTTACTGTAATAGATGGAGGACAAATTGCAGAGTTTGGGTCGACATCTCAGGCCGGTGTGCTTCGCCGTCCTGTATTAGGAGGACAGCAATCGTGAATATGTGCGTACTTCTTGAGGCGCTTTTTGCACGAAAGCCCGAAATGGAAACTGGCCGGCCTAACTATTCAGAAATAACAGAAAGCATAAATCCCATTAGATGGAATAAGGCTGTCGAAAAAACAGTCAAGAAGCATCAGAACGCGCACGACAAAACGTATAAATATGAGGCTTTGGATCTTTCCTTCGTCTGAGGACAAACAAAACATCGTCCTCACAAGACATCGTCCTCACAAGACATCGTCCTCACAAGACATCGTCCTCACAAGACATCATCCTCTCTGAATCCATCCAACTTCAAACAAAAAAGAGCCTTCACAATTTGCCTGATCGTCTTTCCGGTGCCATTTCCAAGACTCAGCAAGCCATTCTCCCAAAGGTGATTCAGGTCCCATGAGTGATCAACTTTCACACAATTGCCCTACTAACACCTTTTGTCCCCAAGGCAAAGCAAACGAAGCAACACAATGTGTGAACGACATCATATCTTGGTCATCTATACATGCGGTCATCGACTTTCAAGCGTCGAATTGATTAAATGTGACAGCGCCATACAAACTGGCAATGTGTGTGACAAAATTGAAGACGTCTATCTTGGCTCGTCGCACGGGCGCAAAACCTGTTCTAGCTGCTCTTAGGGTGTTCCCGTAGTGCCCGGTTTAGGCTGGTACGAGGGATGTAGTGGGTAGCCACTAACAATCCGGAGCTGGATTTGGGATAGGTTTGGATTAGGTGGGATTCGCTGACCGTGGTCCTTTTCAACAAAGGTCGTGCACGGTATTCTGTATTGGATTATTGCTTTGATTTCTTTTTAGATAGATAATGCATGTAGTTAACTACAAATCATCGAGCTCTGTCGTGATAATAGCAAACTGTTTTGGCCCAAAACCCAACGCACCCGACACCATCACATGACCCATCAACATATCACGTGTGGCTGTTGCCTATGACATACCACGTCGTGTAAGCTTGTTCAGCCCCCTTGAAAGTGCTTGCGACATTTCTAGGAGACGAAGACCGCAGTCCAAAATGTGCAGCCAAGGACAGAACAGCGAATAACAAATATATGCTAATTCGTACACCCCGTTCTAAAGCATCAGTGGCCAATACTATGCATAGCACAGCTCCAATGCCATCCGAGTCCAACAGCGCCGCAAACGGCGGCAAGATGCCTGCCATAAGAAACGCCGCCAATGAAATTGTTATCACAAGCGACTCGGAAGCGGGCCAACTTTTGGTAGGCACTTGCGCACTTTGCGTCTCCCTCTCGTCCGATCCGATTCAGGTTGTAAGCATCTTAGGGTACTGACCAGTGGAACACGTCTGGTAGAAAAAAATGCTCGGCGCGGGCAATTCCGGCACTGTCATCCTTCTCCCGGGCGGAACGCGGGTCCAGAAAATCGTTTCATTTTGGCGAGGCGACGATTTTGTCATCAAGGAGCAGTGCAAAAGTTTGCGAAACGAAATCGCCGCCTACAAGCACTTGCCGCAGGACCACCACCGTTTTGCAAAGTTCCTTGGCTCGTCTGACAACGGAAAAGACCGTGTCACCATCGACTTGGAATACTTGCCAAACAACACGCTACACGAGTACCTGCGAGGCTACACGGTGCGTGAGTTTTTAGACACAAAGCGCAGAGACGACGAGGAGACACGGGCCGACAAGGAGCGCCGAATGAGCCGGCGCCACGATTCCATCCCCCTCCTGCAACGGGCTTGCTGGGCACTCGAGGCCGTCGACGGCATTTCTGCCCTGCACGCTCTCAATGTGCTTCATTGTGACATTAAGCCGGAGAACATGGGGCTCGATGCGCAGCTCAATGTTCGCATCTTTGACTTTGCTGGGTCGTCGGTGTGTGGGTCAGAGCCTATGTCGATGGAGAGCACGCGGTATCACAAACCACGAAACCCCAGAGACTACTACGGTGTCGACACGGAATGCTTTGCGCTTGGGTCCAGCATTTACCACATTGTGACCGGCGTGCGGCCGTACGACAAAGTGCCGGACGAAGAGGTGGAACACCTGTACGCGCGGCAGGAGTTTCCCGATCTGTATGGCGAGGCACTGAAAGACGAACCGCTCAAGGGCAGCACCGGGAACACGGCGCCTGATACCATCGGCACGAGCCCTGTGACCGGTATGCTGCTCTTTGCTGATGCGATCCGCAAGTGCTGGTATGGAGAGTTTGCGACGTCGGCGGAGATCCTGGAGGCGTTGAAGAGCGAAGTTGTGCGTACGTTTAACGAGGAGGACCTCCGCTACATCTCAGAGAAGAGCGGCATCGAGCTCGAGAAGGAGGTAACCGGTGGTCCAGCCGCAAACCACAGCGACGACCAATAATGACGTCGTCGGTGGGTGGGGTGATGTACTGATAGCCTCGTATTGAACATGTGCTTCATTTGAATTAAGCGTCGTTTGGATAGTCAATGAATAGAGTGTCTACCACAAGACCACCCGACACCTACACCGTCTTCTTGTCTCGCCGCAGGACATCGCTCAGAATGGAAAACTTCCACTTGCGAAGCATAAAGAACCGCGCCCAGTTGCTGCCCAGGAAGCCCAGCAGCCACATCGGCCCGCTCAGCGTGCCCAGCATCATCGTCTCGCGCGTGCCGCCGAACCGCCACGGACCCCACTCCAGCCAGCCGGGGCCTTTGAGACACTCGCCCACCACGCGCGCGGCATACGTCTCCGGCAGCATGCGCGGCCCGCTGCCCGCGCCCTGGGGCAGCCCCCGCATGCTGTTGTAGAGGCTGTCGGCCGGCCACGCGGGCGGCGGCGTGCGCTTGCCGAGCTGCGATTGGACAAACGCCGTCGTCACGTTGAGCACGCGCACACCAAAGGGCGCCAGCTCGACCGACAGCGTGCGGCTGTACGACGCGAGCGCGGCCTTGGTCATGGCGTAGGCGCCCTTGAAGGGGAACGGCAGGCTCTCCGAGGCCGACGAGATGTTGACGACCAGCCCGCGCGCGGCCATCAGCTGCGGCAGCAGGCGGTTCGTGAGGCCGACGACGGCCACCAGGTTCGTCTCGAAGAGGGCGCGCAGCCGCGCCAGCTCAATGTCCGCCAGGGGCATCTGGTACGTCGTGCCGGCGTTGTTCACCAGAATGTCGAGGCGGCCGCCGGTGCGGTCCGCCACAGCTTTGACCGCGGCCTCCACGCTCGCCTCGTCGTCGACGTCGAGCAGCACGGTCTCGAGGCCCAGCGCCTGCAGGTCCGTCAATGCCTCGGCGCGTCGCGCGGATGCAATGACTTTGCAGCCGCGTGCATGAAACTCGCGGGCGAGTGCATTCCCAATACCGCCAGGCGAGCAGCTGTGGTGCATGTCAGTGTGTTTTGTTCATTCGGGGTTTCATTCAACGGACGTACGAGAGCCAGTCTCACCCAGTAATGAACACCGTTTGCGGTGCAGGGACCATCTTGTCTTCGTTTGTTGTGTGTATATGTCCAGACAAGTTCACACAGAGGGTTTGAAATGCGATTGCGGATTGCGTCGCGGACAGAAAATCTCTCTTCTGTGTTTGAGCATTGAATATACCATTCTACGACCTGCATCTGGCGTGTCGTGGACAAATAGCACCAAGCAGTGACGTCACGTGTAATGCCCCACTTCAGCCTGGCTTGTCACAAAATCCCTTGGCTGGGGCTTTACGATGTCTGACGTGTATGGTGAGACGTATTGTCTGACTAGCGTCGATTTGTTTTGAAGACCAGACGGGATTTGACATGCTAATTATTTTGCTATGTTTGAATGTTGTTTTTATTATTTTTTAACTCCTGATTATCTCTTTTTGGTTTGAGATATTATTTTTCTTCATAATTTTGGGTTCTGTTCCTAGTCATATTTATTTTTTACACGGTGTTCGAAATCCTGATATTAAAATAAACAGCAAAAACGACGCCAACAGCTGGATAGATCAACAACTCGACTTCCCTTTGTGTCGACATCTTGTTAGCCATTATTTTCATTTTCAGTGTAGTAGCATGCACGGGCAGTCAGCAGTCTCGATACGGGGCCATACAGGCGGTGTACAAGTGCATTGCACTCGATCCCAATGCCAGCCGGTAGAGGATAAAGAGACTCTACATCATTGGGGTTTATTAGCTGTCTTATCCCTCTAGCGCCCAAGGCACGGGCCGCGCATGCTTCGTGACGACATTCGTGGTGTCGGGAGCCTCATAGATTCAGCGGTGAATCACAACATACATCTCATTCGCGACACAGTACGTCGTTCGCTACAGTAAAGAAGAAGTTCGGCTCCCGGCCGTAAGGAGGGGAAGGCCAAGGACCGGATTTAGTGCATACTGGCAAATACTTTGACTATTTCCACCTGTTGTTCGTGGCCTTCTCGCTATGGATTCTTTCCAAAGTACATGTGCTTAATAATTCAGGTAAATAGGCGAGCATTTGTAATGACCATTAGTCTACTCCTTATCAATACATTCCGTTGCAGGACGCACGCTTTGCGGGCTTCGAGCAAAACAAGTATTGCAAATATGCGCAGTAATGTAAACGCAACATAATTCGTCAAGATAGACACAATACACCCAGGTAGCGATACCTTTGACATTGATCGACATACTTGCAATGGCCCCCAAGACAGTCCTCGTTACCGGTGCCAACGGCTACATTGGAAACGCCGTCGCCCGTGCGTTCGTGGCTGCTGGCTGGATCACGTACGGACTGGTTCGGTCACCTGCATCTGCCGCGGCACTTGCCCAAGAAGAGATTCTGCCGGTCATTGGGAGCATTGACGACACAGATGCCCATGCAGCCATCCAGGCCCAACTTCCCCCCACGCTTGATGCGATTGTCTCGACAACGGAGAATATTTTCGACTACATCCCTCACTACACCAACGCCGTCCGCCTCCTCCGCACGCTCGGGACCGCGAGCAGCTCTGCCGGTGTCAAGCCACTCGTGATTTTCTCATCCGGCTGCAAGGACTACGGCATCGGCCCACACTACCACGGCGCGCCGGGCCTGGCCCCCCACACCGAAGACTCCCCAGTTGCGCCCGTGCCCGTGCTTGCCAACCGTGCGACGTACGCAGCCAAGATCTTTGCACACGCCGACGCATTCGCACCCGTGCTCGTGCGCCCCACGAGCGTCTACGGCCGCGCGTCCAGCTACTACCGCAGCTTTTTCAGCGTCGCCGCCCAGGTCGCCGCCACGGCAGGTCGGCCGCTTGTCGTCCCCCGGCCGGCCAACACGATCGTGCATGCGCTGCACGTGGACGACTGCGCGGAAGCCTACGTTGCCATTGCGTCGCATCCCCGTCGCGCGGAGGTCGAGGGCCACGTGTTCAACATCTCGGCACACCGCTACGAGACCCTCGACGAGGTTGCGCAGGCGCTCGTCAAAGAGTACGGCATCCAGGGCGGGGGCCCGCAGTACGTGGACCCGTCGGAGCTGGCGACAGAGCAAAACCTGTGGCCGCCGGGCATCATCGACTTCCCGCAGTGGACCGACTCGACCAAGCTGCGGAAGGTGACTGGGTGGCAGGATCACCGGCCGCTGTTTTCAGAGGCGCTGCACGTCTACCGCATTGCTGCTGAGGCAGCCGAGGCCATAGGGAACGAGACCGTTCAGAGAAGTAATGCCTTGGCCAAGTCGTTCCAAAAGGCTGGACTGCAGAGCATTGGGGACACTCCAAAGTAGTAGTTGGTGACCAGTCTCGTCCGAACGCCGTCATATGTTGAGCTAGATAGATGTGACGCCTTTATTCTTTTTTTGGCACTGAAACTCCGATCATTTATTTCCTATTACGACCCAAAAACCAAAGACAATGTAGGAACGTGGTGATTCGGCAAGCTGCATTTCCTCAGTGCGCGCGACCTCCAAAGTCCGAAGCCGCCACAGCGTAGGAGACTAACACGACCACGGCGCTCCGAGTCCGAGGCACTCCGCGCATAATAGACTTTTGTCCGTCATTGACAGTTAATGAGATTACGAAATCACACAGTCGGAGATGATTGGATTCGTAATTTGTCACTGTTGTATTTATTATCGCTTGACACAGACAGATGGCGCGGGCCGGTAGAAGTATAACATGTCTTCACTCGACCATGCTTCTATCTTTCTGCCATTCAGTCCACCTGTTTACTGCTTTTTTGTCGACAATCCTCCCACTGACTAGTATATTTTTGTTTCTCGCTCACAGCAAACACAATGGCCCCACCGCCCGTCCGTATGGCCATCATTGGCCTCTCGCAGCACGCCACCACGTCCTGGACGTCTCTTGCACACCTGCCGAGTCTGCTGACAAAGGCAGGCCGCGAGCGCTTCCAGATCGTCGCACTGTGCAACAGCAGCGTCGCCTCGGCGGAGGCAGCCATCCGCGTCTACGGCCTCGACCCGGCGACCGTCAAGGCCTACGGCCGTCCCGCCGACCTCGCCGCCGACCCGGACGTCGACTTTGTGCTCTGCGCGACGCGCGTCGACACGCACTATGCGACGGCCCTGCCCAGCATCGAGGCCGGCAAGGACGTGCTGATCGAGTGGCCGATTGCGGCGAATCCGTCGGAGACGCAACGCCTTGTCGCGGCGGCCAAAAAACACAGCCGGTCGTCCAATGTGTTTGTCGGCGTGCAGCGACGATACGCGCCGGCCGTGCGCAAGGTGAAGGAGCTCCTCGAGGCCGGGGCGATCGGCAGGTTGCTCAACGTGCAGGTCAATGCGCACGGCGCGGACATGAGCCCGGGCCGGTGGCCGGCCGGGCTGAAATACTTTGCGCAGCGGGCCGTCGGGGGCAATCCCATCACCATCGGCGTCGGACATTGTACGTGGCGAGTATGATGAGCAAGGCCAGCTGGGGTTGCGTGTTACTAAGTCTTGAATGTGTAGTGCTTGACGCCGTCGAGTCAGCGGCCGGCGACATCGTTCCCGGTACGATACACGCGCACAGCCAGCTGCAGACGCCAGAGATTGCAATCTTCGATCCGGCGACCGGCGAGGTGACGGAGACTGTCCAGTCCGACGTACCCGACCTGCTATCCCTTCATGGTACGTAGACACCGTCTTGTGTTCAATTAGTTGGCCTTTTTCAGGCTGTCACAGCTAACCACACCAAGGTCTGCTCGCTTCGCGTACGCACGGCAAGGAACCTGCCACGCTCACCTTCCAATACAAGAGCGGGTACCCTTTCCCCGGACAGCCGGCGCTCGACTGGACGCTGACAGGCACCACGGGCAAGATTCGTGTGGTCGACCCGAGCGGCATCTACTTTCAGGAGTCCGGCAAAGTCCGCGTGGGTGAGGACGAGGGTCCGTGCGAGGTGACCATCCAGCTGCACCGCACTGGTGCCGACGCAGCCGAGACCGTCCCGTGGGAATACAATGCTGTGCAAAAGGAAGTACCCGTGGCAGGGCGCTCGATGCAGACGCTGCTGTACGCGTATGCGGATGCGAAGCGCGGCGTCGGTCCGGACGTGCGTCTCAGCTCTGACTGGCCGGACCTCGAACGGACGGCGGCGCGCGCGTACGAAATTGACCGGTGGATGGGGGCGGACGAGAGCTGAAAAACAGAATTGTGAGATTTTGAGCTGTTAATGTATCACTGTCATACGTACGTAGTGCATACGCTCAGTGCGTCTAATTCGACGCAGCCGCCGTTGTCAAGACTGGCTACGAGAATGTGTGCCGGTCTGCTCTTAGTCGCGCCGTAGACAGGCCCCTACGGACAGAGAGAGGACCAGCCGCGTGAGTTCTGGCAGAGGTCGGAACTCTGTGCCCGCCCGCGCCCAGAGTTGTTCGTTCTTGCTGTGGCTGGCCAGGCGCCGGGACACTTCGCCAAGCTTCAGGGAAACCAGGGGAGATGTGGCCTGGTTGTTGCTCACTTCTTCTTCTCCCGCTTTCCGCAGCGCATCGCGCCACGTCTGTTCGCTGTTGGCCCTCCACAGGGCGTCGCTCGCCGGCAAGCAGACGTTTTCGTACGCGTCGCCGTCCGTAAACAGGGGCTCAAAGTAGCCGTCGTCGAGCGTCTCGATGCCGCGGAGAAGCTCGTGGAGGATGTAGATGAGAAACAGCGTGCGCCGCAGGGATTCCTGGACGGCCCACGTTTTCCAGTCCGTACTGGTGGTAGTAGATGGTATGGGCGAGGACAGAAACGAGTTTGCTATCCGTCCCTGCGGCGACGTGTCTGCAATCCGTTGCAGCAGACGCTTCGTAGCCTGTGCATTAATAGGATTAGTTACCGAAACGACTACAACAACGCCAGTTTAGCCCACGCCGGGAAAGACACACCCTGACGAGATACTCGTGATGGAGCACTGCATTGTTCAGTTTCGACGGAAATCGATTGGCCACGACAAGGGACTCGATCTCGCAGATGCACAAAGCCTGCAGCACGATGCAGGCATCTTCGTGGGAGTCCAATACTGACGGCTGCATGATGAAGGTCAGTGCAAGGACATACGAGGAAAGCCACCGCCCACCAAGGAAGAAAGAATGTGTGCCCACCAGTGCTTTGATCAGCTTGTCTTGCTCCGCCGCCAAGGTCTCGCACACAAACACCTTGCCGGCGGCCTCCATGTGCAGCTTCATGCTGACACAGGCCAGCATCACCGCCATGGGCTCGGGCATGCCACCGGGTCGCTGCCGGAAGAGCGTTGGGTGAATAAAGGGAGAGCGGAACGTCGGGAGGAGCAAGCGCATGGGATATTCCCCCAGCAGTCTCGCAATTTCTCCGATGCTGAACATGTCTGGAAGTAGCCGCTGGGAGGTACCATTGTGTGCGGTATCGGTCGCTGTAGCCGTCGCAACCGACCGAGCGATAAGTTGCGCAAGGTGGTCAGTCGTCTCGAGCGCCGATTTGGGCTGAACATTGACGTGGTGCAGCGGTGCTGACAGGCTGCCACTTTCGTCGTCGTCCTCTGCCGTAGTGGCATCGGTTCTGGCGTAATTGTCGCGAGGGTTGGCCAGGAGGGCCGTGAAGGGTTCCGCCAGCTCGTGCCCGGAGTCAACGCCAGCCGCGACCACCCAGCCAAGATCGGTGCCCGTGGCACTCTGAAGGTTTGGGTCTAGTGGCTGTGCCAACACCTGCTCATTCCAAAATTGGCCTGAAAAACCATCCACATTGTCGATAGCATCCCACTGGTGATTGAAGTTTGTGACGTGCGTCGTTTCCGGTGGCGTTAAGTCGCTCGCGGCGACGAGGCTTCCGTTGGAGAACGGGTCGATATTGGAGTTGGGATCTACACCAGACGCAGATTCTAAGGCTGTCACTTCTTCAAGGGGTATCGTGGACGAGGGTTCCGGCCCCCGTAGCTCATCTATTGTTGTAGCATCTACAGCATCCCGGCTGTTGTTGTGATACTCACATACGAAAGAGCGAGAGGCACATCGGCTGCCTGGATGGAGCATCTCCCAAAAGCATGGTCAGAAATTTAAAATTTCCCATGGGTCTGCGAGTGCTAGATAACGCACAGGATGGCTTTTCATAGTTGCACTTGACTTTGGACGCAATACACCTTGCACAGGCTTTTGTCCTCGACAGCCGGGTTTTGCCAAAGGACTTCACGCACCGGCGCCGATGTCTGTCTCTGAGATCCTCTGTAGCGAGGTTAGCTGGGAAAACGGACATACGGGCATTCATCTATGGAGAGCAGGCCTTACTTCGGCGGAATTGCTTGCGGCAGATGGAGCAGGTGAGAGACCTATGTTCGGCGTCCAAGGAGTCACCGGTTAGCATGCTCTCTGCCATGGTCACCGCTCGGGAATGGGGTAAGGCTGTTGTGACACTGGGGAGAGACCATGTGCAGCCGCTGTGCAATGAATACGTCACGTTTGAAAGTGGTACGGAGCGATGCGTAGACAGCCCAAGGTAGCTGATTTCTCTTTGGAAATGCTGACAAATACAGAAACTAAGCAGAGTTGTGCTATTAAGGACGTCCTATTTCAAGCATACATCACGGCACGTCAGTCCAGACGGTGGCAGAGCTTCGTAGCACAAAGGTCGCCGTCGGCGTGTCGTCACAGAGTATCAATGCAAGTGTCTACAATCTGCGCTTCCAAATTGTCGGACGGCTTTGGTATCGCTTTTGATATGCCCAACCAAGACAGTCAGACTGCCATGACTTTAAAAAGCGGGCCACTAACACGACTCGCATTGCCGATGTCCAACGGATGGTGGTTAGAGGGAATGTTTCTTTTTATAAAAAACAGAACAAAAAAAAACAGGAATACGTGCGATGTCCGAGGAGAAATTCCGCCCATTATGAAGTCTAATGGGTAGTCATACTGTTGGAAGGTGTCCACCGCCCAAGCTGCCAAACGTACGCGACACCCGATATACCCGACAGATGCCGAGCTCTTTATGCATGGAATATGTTGCTCTCTGCAAAGCAAGCCTACGTGGTCATTTGAGAGGGATGTATCCAGAGAAAATACAGTAGTGTTTGTCACACATGTACGACGATTGAGTGCTGTGTTGAATGCTCTGTTCCTCATCTTGATTCATTGCCACCGGATCCGTTGCAGGGCCACAGACAGCACACTCCAGAATGAGCTCTGCCACAGCACAAAACCGCCTCAGCCAGATCCAGGGCCATTTGGAGGCACCCAAGACGGTCCAGGACGTCTACATTATCAGTGCCGCACGAACGCCGACAGCAAAGGTGAGCCCCTCCCCGAAAAGAATATCCCAGCCAAGGGGACACTAACAATGTAGTTCAATGGAAAATTAAAGTCCATTCCCGCCACACAGCTCGGCGCCGTGGCCATCAAGGCCGCTCTTGCCAAAACATCCGTCCCCATCGACGCCATCCGCGACGTCTACATGGGCAACGTGATGCAAGCGGGTGAAGGCCAAGCACCGGCGCGGCAGGCGATGTTGTTTGCGGGCTTGCCATCGTCCATTGAGGCCACGACCGTCAACAAGGTCTGCTCGTCGGGCCTGAAGGCGGTCATGCTGGCGGCACAAAATATCCAGCTAGGCCTCGCCGGCGCACAGATCGCCGGCGGCATGGAGAGCATGAGCCGCGTGCCGTACTATGTGAGCCGCGCGTCGCACAACCCGGCGTTTGGCGACATGGCCCTGCAAGACGGGCTGATCAAGGATGGGTTGTGGGACGTCTACAACCAGGTGCACATGGGCACGTGTGCGGAGCACAGTGCCCAGCGCTTTGGCATCTCGCGGGCCGCGCAGGACGCGTATGCCATCCGCAGTTTTCACCGGGCGCAAGACGCATGGGCAGCACGTCGGTTCGACGAGGAGATGGCCCCCGTCGAAGTGCCGGGTCCTCGCCAGGGTGATACGCCGACCGTCGTGGCCGAGGACGAGGGCTACAAAGCCTTGAACAAGGCCAAGCTGCCCACGCTCAGACCCGTGTTTGCCAAGCCTGGCGAACAGGGCACAATCACGGCTGCCAACGCCAGTACCATGAACGACGGCGCCAGCGCTCTCGTGCTTGTGTCGGGTGCGTTGGCAGCACAGCACGGCCACAGCAGCCGCGTCCTGTCGCGCATCGTGTCGTATGCCGATGCCGCCGTTGACCCGATCGACTACGCCGAAGCGCCCGCCAAGGCCATTCAACTGGCCCTCCAGCGTGCTGGCCTGAACACAAAAGACATTGCACGATGGGAGGTGAATGAGGCCTTTGCCGTTGTTGTCCGCGTTACAGAGCAGCTGCTGGGCCTCGACGACAACACCGTGTGCATCAACAAGGATGGTGGTGCCATTGCCCTGGGACACGCTCTGGGCAGCTCTGGATCGCGGCTGATGACGTCGATGGTCCACCAGCTGAAAGCGGGCGAGTACGGAGTCGTGGCACTGTGCAATGGCGGCGGTGCGGGCAGTGCCATGATTGTGCAGAGAGTGGACAAGGTGTAGAGATGTAGATAGTGCTTTTTTTTATGTTAACAAAACTATGAGGCACTAAAACGAATGAGACATCTTGTTGTTTAACTGAATATGCATTACTTGCTTGGAGGCCACGAAACGCTGGGGCCAAATATACCAAGTCGTGTGCGCTTATTACCTCTGAAGCAGTGTTGTTGATGGCTAATGTTGTACGCATATATTGCTTTCTACCCATCAATGCAAAAACAGCAGAGTCTACTTGATATGTGTATTTGCTTCTTCACATGTTGACTCCGCTCTACGACATTCACCAGTCCTCTTCACCAGTCCTATTCGTGTTCGACACGTCCATTGGACTTTGTATTCATAGTGATGGCCGAGTTGGTGCCTGTACTGTGGAGTCAAGCTGAAGAAGATCTGACGAAAGCACACATTAGTTTGTGATTAGAACAAAAGTGCTTGATAGGTCAAGTATATGCTTACCCTCGCCGATCTTGCGAATGTCGCCCTTCTTCAGCTTGCCATTCGCCGTTTTGGGCCAGTCCGCCGGCACTCTTGGGTCTCCATCGGCCTCACCCAGCCACCAAATGTAGATGGGCGCCTTATACCGACTGAGAGTCTGGCGCACCCACGCACGCACTTCCGTGTCAGACGGCCGCCCATCGTACTGCTCGTCCCTCTCCAAAATGGCCGCCACCTCCTCGCCGTACCGTGCGCTCGGCACGCCGAACACGGAGCACTGCTTGATCGCCGGATGCTGGAAAAGACGAGCCTCGATTTCGGTGGGCGAAATGTTCTCGCCGCCGCGGATAATGAGATCCTTGATGCGGCCAGTGATGACAAAGTAGCCGTCGGCGTCCAAGTAGCCCTCGTCGCCGGTATGCATCCACCGCCCCCGACCTCCGCGTGAACGGATGGCCTGAGCGGTCCAGGCCGGCTGTCCATAGTAGGAGTGCATCACGCCGAACCCGCTGACGACAATCTCGCCACGCTGGCCCCAGGGCAGGGTCTCGGCGGTGTCGGGGTCGACGATGCGGGCGGAAAAGTTGGGCAGCAGGCGGCCGGCCGAGTTGAGTTTCTTGGCCTCTGAGTCGCCGGCCACAGTCATCGTGGCGATGGACGACAGCTCGGTCATGCCCCAGTTGGTGTAAATGTCGCGGATGGGGAACTTGGTGATGACGCGCGTCAGCAGCCCTTTTGGCATCGCGGACCCGGCCATGACGCCGAACCGCAGCGAGGACCGTTTTGTGGAGGTAAAGCGCGCATCACTGAGCATGTCGACAAACATGGTCGTCACGCCGTACAAGCCGGTGCACCCGAACCGCTCGACGGCCTGCAGGGTGGCGGCGGCGTCAAAGTATTCGGACGGCAGGACAATGGATGCGCCGGCCAGCAGGGCGGCACAGAAGCCAATGACCAGCCCAAACGCATGAAACAGGGGCACCGGCACGTTGATGGCGTCTGTTGGCTGAATCTGCATGAGCAGGGCAATGTAGCGCGCGCTGTTGACCATACCATGCTGCGTGAGGGCGACCGTTTTGGGCTGGCCCGTACTGCCGGACGTGAATTGCAGGTTGAGGATATCGGCGTCGGTGACTTGGCCTTCGAGCGCGGCCACTTCGTTTTGTGTATCGAGAGAGACCACGGCACCTTGTCGCATAAGGTCTTCGTAGGCCCACAACTGGAGAGTGAGTGGGTTATGTCCCACAGGGCCGTCCGTCGTCGATGTGGTGACGTACTCTTCGTCCAACATGACAACGTGACGGAGCCCCGTCCCGTCGGCGTCGATCTGCAGCTCCTTCAAGATGGGCCGGTAGTCGTACCGTGACGTCTGGGCTGTTGTGAACAGCACCCGCGGTGTTGCCGACTGTAGTGCGTGCATCAGCTCCGCGCGCGTGTATGCGTAGTTGAACAGCGTAAAGTACGCGCCCAGTCGTGAGCAGGCTAGCATAATCACGGCATACTCGTAGCAGTTTCCGAGCAGTACGGCCACTCGGTCGCCTCGTCGGACGCCGATCTGCTCGTAGAGTGCCACAGCCAGCTGCGTGCTCTGCCGATGCAGCTTGCCGTACGTGAGCCGGGTGTTGTTCTGGTGCTGCGAGGCAACCACAACATTGTTTGGCTGCAGTCGCACGCGCTCCCGCAAAATGTCGTTGAACGTACAGCGCAGCAGCGCCGGCTCAGAGGGTCCACTGATGATGGACAGCCGCTGTTTTGGCGACCCTTTGGACAGGATATCGTCGCTGTGGTGTTGCTTTGGTGGTGGTGGAGGCACCATGTTGTCTTGCTGTCGAATGGCGGCGATGAGACTCAACTGCAAACGTTCGGTAGGTGTGTTCTGAGCGGCACTTGTCTTGAAATTGTACAGACATAGAGCGAATCGATCAATACCAACGGGCCACCACAAGCAGACACATAGTGCAATCCCTCAGCAGACTCAATGTCGGCCTACCAAGGCACTATTACCCGTCACAGCAATGGAAAGTTCATAGCAACGACAATACAAAGACGGCATAAGACAATATCACGATATCCAGAAAACCCGGAGACGATACCCATCTGCGCCAAGAATGTCTTTCACTTACACTCGATCCGAGCAGGATCCACTATGGAGTGTGTGGCCACTCGTCGCCACGTTGTGTGCCGTGTTTCCGTCTGACATTTCGTCGTCTATCGCGTATTGCATGGTGTGGAGCTGTCGCGTGTTTTCGTCGCCTACGTCGTCTAATTTACAACGTGACCAAAGTCGGGGTAAGACGACTAAAGAGGAGTTGCGCTCCCCGCGCCGCACTACAAGTCGTCATGCATGGCATACACGCCATTCGACCACTGAAGTTGACAAATATCATTTGCTGCCTCATAGTCTACATCCGAGCTGCCTCCACCGGCGGCTCGTCTCCGCATTCGGCCACATCCCGTAGCTCTCGTTGCTGCTCACTTCTTGCGCCCTGCCTCCAGCA
The DNA here is from genome assembly GCF_000961545.1 of Sporothrix schenckii 1099-18. Classification (NCBI taxonomy): domain Eukaryota; kingdom Fungi; phylum Ascomycota; class Sordariomycetes; order Ophiostomatales; family Ophiostomataceae; genus Sporothrix; species Sporothrix schenckii. The sequence goes on from NW_015971143.1 coordinate 2,169,280, forward strand.
GCCACTGCAACCCCTTAGCTGTGTCCTGGCGCTGCTTCTGGCTGAACTCTGCCTTGGGCCACCAGGACGAAAAGCCATGCGGGAGGCCCGGGTAGACGTCCAGCCGCGTAGTGACGCCCGCTTCCTCGCGCAGCATGCGCTCGTAAATCAAGCCCTCATCGCGTAGCGGGTCCATCCCGGCTACCTGCAGATACGTCGGCGGTTGTCCCTTGTGGCCCGACGGCCAGACGGCCGGCGACATGAGCGGCGACAGTGGGTCGTCCTCGTAGAGTTGGCGGAAGAGGGCAATCGCACCCGCGTTGAGAATGGGCGCGTCCTTGTTTTCGTCGCGGCTCGTGTAGACCGCCTTCCATTTGTCGGGAACGGCCTGGGGCGCCAGCAGGCTCGGAATGTTGAGGTACACGCCCGTCAGCGGCGGTGTCAGGCCCTCGTCGCGTGCCAGGTGAGCCACCGAACAGGCCATGTTGGCGCCGGCCGACACGCCACCGACAATGAATCCTGCAGATAAATCACCGCCGTGCACGTCCGGGTGCGCCGCCACCCAGCACACGGCATCGTGGCAGTCGTGCACCGGGACCGGGAACTTGTGCTCGGGCGCCAGCCGGTAGTCGACGTTGACACTCACGGCGCCCGGTACCAACGCACACCACGAGCGACAGAGCAAGGCCTCGTTGTCCAGGTCGCCGAGGACCCAGCCGCCGCCATGGAGAACGACCAAGACAGGACCAGACGTCGAGGTGGTACTGTCCTTGTAGACGCGCACCACAATCTGTCCACCGTCCCGTGTGGTAATACTGTGGTCTGTCTCGCGAATGGTCGACGTGGATGGACCGGCCGACGCCGTCATCGCCAGCTTGCGTTGTCGAAGAGTCGCCCGCAGGGCTTGGATGTCGGTTGTCTCTCCCAGAGAGGCCACGGGGCCGCTCTTGTCGAGGATCTGGTGGATGCACAATATCAGTATACCAGTAGGTGTTGGGTGTGGCGACGTAGTGGTCGGTATGGTGTTACCTCTCTGAGCTCTGGGTTGACATAGCCCACTTGCTTCATCAGAGTCATTTCCGCAGTGTCTGCCATGATATAGTACAGGTTCTTTTTTTTCTTTTTTTTGAAAATTGCCAGGATGAGGTCGTGCCTGAGTAACTGTTTGCTTTGGGGAAAAGAGGTTGTTTTGTTTGAAGATGTTGTGACTGTGGAGAAGTGTGGGGGCAAACATGAGTTGGGCAAACATGAGTTAACCACTAAAACCGCAAAAGCCGCGGTGGCTCCTTCAACAAGCTGCCAGAGTAGACTGGGCGGCAACATCTGAAGGAATACACACACATTCATATAATTGAAAAGTAACAGCCAAACAAGCGCATCGACAGATCCCGGTCATCCACCCTGGCCCCCTTGGCGGTTTGCTCTTTTATAAGCTGGCGTAACAGCAGAGCCGCCCGCTTTGCGTTGCGTGTCGCACCCGAACTCAGTCGAAAAGGCGGCAGTGTGTTGTTGTTGTCGCCGACGGCGTCTTCCTCCAAAACCGGCTTGGCCTCACCGAGCGCCTCGAGCTGCTCAATGGCCCACTGCGCCTGCGCCGGGTCGCTGCACTCGGAGCCAAACAAGAACACGGGCCACAGCAGGCTGGGATGGATGACTTTGCGGACCGTCACGGTCGGATTGGGCCCAGGCCCAGGCACGGAGATTTCCTCGCCGTACGCCCGCTGCATGTGCTGCCACACCTCGTCCAGGGCCCGACGCGCCAAGGCCGAGTGCGGCAGGTGCCACCAGCTGATGCGGTGGAGGTGCACAAACAGGATCCAGAAGCTGGCCAGGTAGACGCTAAAGATGGCCTCCAACCGTTTCGCCACATCGGCGGCGACAACGGCGCGCAGCTGCTGGCTGGTCAGCGACATGACGTCCGGGCGGTCATCCCAGAGCGCAAACAGTTCCGACTCGAGCTGTTTGCCCGCGAGGATGACTTCGTACTCGTCGTCGCTCGTGAACCGCCGGCGGTGATGCTTGTCGTGAGCGCTGATCCGGCGGCAGTACGACTGGGACGTGAGGTACCACTCCAGGGCGGGCTGAAGGACGGTCCGCAACAAGACCTGCTTGACCTGAACAGGGGCCAGCTGTGGTGACCACCGGTCTCCGGCGCCGTGTACGTTGGGACGGCTACCGGGTGCCTGTTGATGTCTATGTGGCCGACCCCGGCCGTGCGCCTGGGCTTGTGGTGTCTTCGATTGAACGCCCATCGACACAGCCGACGCGGGCGACGACGACGGCGACATTTCGTCCACGGAGGACAGTTCCGAGTCTTCATCATCGTGAACCGGTGCTGTCCCCGCTTGGCCCTTGCTGCTGTCAGCCTCGCCGTGCTCTTGGTCCAGGGACGAGGTGATGTGGATCGGGAAATGTGCCACGGCCTCCAGTGTCTTTGGCGACAACAGTGTCTCCCGACCCATGTGGGCAGCCTTGCTGTCGAGAGTATTGAGCCACGACAGCAGCTGCTGCGAGTAGCGGCTCCAGCTTGTGGCACTGCTGGTCGGACTCGTCGTCGTAGCACTGGTGATGACGCGCTCGGCCAGGTGGCGCGGGAACAGGCGCGTGTGCGAGTCCTGGTCGCGAATGACCTCAAACCAGGACAGCAAAAAGATGGCTGCCAGCAGGTGTTCTCTGGTTTTGGGTCGCAGTGGGTGTACGGCCTTGTCGGCCATATCAGCCGCTTCAGTGGTGATGGTAGCGCTGCAGCCCAGTTTGGCTTCGATTTCCTGGCAGGCCGAGGCATGTCGCTCAAGAATGCGCTGCATCCGCTTCTCTCTCTGGTCGCCTTCCAGTCCTTCACCGTCGTCATCTATGGCGAGCAGTTCAATGAGACACAGGAGGGCACTGCGAACAGCGCGGGATTTGTCGCCCAGCTTGCACAAATAGTGCTGTAGACGACGCCAACGTTCGAAGCCCCCGATGAGGATAGCTGCGGGAGGCTGCACGATTTGATGGAACCGTTGCATCAGATGAGCAACGTTATCCACGTCGCTTTCATTTTTACCACCAGCACTGCCCGCATGCATGACATTCTGCAGCGGCTGTTGCACGGGCGGACTAGTGTCGGTTCCGGATGCCACAGCACGTGTGCTCGGCGGCCCCCCGGCCTCAGGTACATGTTGCGCGGTGAGCTGGGACGCATCAGAAGCCGCCGCAACTGCAACGGCCAGTGTATCTAGACCCGTCGGTGTCTGAATCTCGGGGACCACACACGCAAACTCGCCCGCCCATGAGGTGTCGAGGTCGGCAAAGACATCGAAGAAATCGTATCGCCGAGCAGGTGTCCACGGTAGGCTGTTGTTGTTGCCGTTGGTGTTGTTGTTGTTGATCCCATTCGGTGTTGCATATCCACTTCGTGTATACGAGTATGCCCACAGATCTGGAGCCGCAGTGTCGGGGAGTGCCAGTTGGTTGCGTTGTTGACTTTGATAGCTCTGTTGCTGGCTACGCTGCCGCCCGCCGCGCCGCAATTGCAAGTAGTCGATGTGGTTGTCGATGTCGCCAAGGCCGGTCTCGGAAACCGCCAATTCGTTGGCGACAGCAGGCGCAGGGCCGGGAATGGGAACAGCCAATGGGTTGCTGAGGTCAATTTCTGGCTGGCTGCTGCTCACTCCAGGTACCTGGGATGCCTCCGACCGCTGTGCCGGCTGTCTCCTTCGTTGTTGCCCAGCCTTCGGCGTCTGATACCGGCATTCAAACTGTAGGCGCCGGCAGTGGCCGCATACGGGGTGGGTCTCGTCGCAGCGGACGCGCCGCTGTTTACACGTGACACACCCGAGACGCGATCGGGGTCCGGACCGGCCGTGCCGGGTGTGCATGTCGGCTGCGTTCGCTTTTTAATCGCTGTTCAACGTACTCGGGATTTGGGTCCGCTCCTTCGGTTTTGCGTCTTGATTGTCGTCGTGGTTGTCGTCTTCGTGTAGTCTGTCGTGTGTCGTATGTCGTGTGTTGTCAAGTCAGCTTGCTTGTTTGTCACGACATTGCGACGTCAAGAACTTCCCCGTCAGCATCACCGTATGGTTACTTCCGTCGGCTATCGCGTAAATTAAATGAATGGGGAATACGACGGGCAAGTGAGTGTGTCTTCCGGCAGGCACGGGGTGTTGATCATGTCCTTGTCCTGTATCTAGTGCACATCTTAGGTCGTCGAGTGCGGAGTCTCTGGATAAGTTTTTACGGTATTAGTTGTGCTCCACTATGACTGGCCAGAACAGAAAAGGGGCATACGTTGGCATAAACATCACTTGCGGGCCTGGCCAGGCAGAGAGGGCTCAATCCGGGCGGCATTTAGCGTGCGGGGACCCCGCAAATGGGACGAAATTGCCTAACCCGGAATGAGGACAGCGAGAGGGGAAGGCGCTACCTGGCAAGCAGAACAAGAAACAGAAGACAAAATAAGACTGACTACGACTGTACGGAGTAATAAAATAATGGAACCACTAGGGCTGTCTCGTTTAGACGACACATGGCCGATGTGGAGGACAGGGACAAGCGATCGGGTAATTGTGCAGCCACACCAAGGTGACTCTGTGACATATCACGAGGTCCAGGTCAACAGCGTTTGGGTATGTGTCGGATTGGCGGTTTCTTGTTGTGAGAGACTGCTGTTCTGATGTATACATGTTGGAAAGTGTCCTCGCCTTGAAATGATCTCCTGGTTTATTTTGAATCTCACGAAAGTGAATCAACTTTTCCTCGCCATTTTTATTTTATTGTTGTCACTCACTTGACGTCTTCTTTACTTTTCTCTATTCTTTGTGTACCACCCAAACGTCAACGACTCGTCTCCCATTATGGAGACTGTCGCGGCGCCGCATCCGGCGGTCCGGCACGGCAAGGGCCGGCAGTTTCGCGCCTACAACGTCATGGTCATCTTTGCCATGTCATTTGCCTCCATTGCCATGGGCTACAGCGCTAGCATCATCGGTACAACGCTGGCCCAGCCCACGTTCCGTGAATACTTTGCGCTCGACACGCGCGACAACGGCACCGAGCTGCTCTCAGGCATGAACGGGCTCTTTCAGGCCGGCGCCTTCTTCGGCGCCCTTTGCATCTCCTGGGTGGCCGACCGATTCGGCCGCAAAGCCAGCATTACCGTGCCCTCGATCCTCGTGCTTATATCGGGTGCCCTTCTCGCTGGCTCTGTGCACATCGGCATGTTCCTTGCGTTCCGCTTCGTGGCCGGCATGGGCTCGTTCTGGTTGCTGGGCTCGGTGCCCGTGTGGATGACGGAGATTGTGCCCCCGCGCTGGCGTGGCCTGCTCGTCGACATCCACTCGGCCATGCTTTTGTTTGGATACGCCTTCGCCTCGTGGATGGGATATGCTTTTTACCACGTCGACTCGCCCAATGCGTGGCGCGGACCCCTGGCGCTGCAGACGCTGCCGGCGCTCATTGTGCTCTGTGCCATGCCGTTTTTGCCCGAGTCGCCGCGCTACCTCGTGCAGCGTGGTAAGCATGACCAGGCTCGACGTGTGCTTACCCGCCTGCACGAAACGCGCGAAGCCGAGCTGGAGTTTGCGCAGATCCATGCCCAGATCGAAATGGACAACGCACTACCGCACAGTTGGATGTCCCTCATCACCAAAAAGTCCTATCGCAAGCGAGCATTCTTTGCCATCGGCCTCGCATGCGGCATACAGTTCACTGGCGTGCTCGTCATTAATAATTACGGGCAACTCCTCTATTCCGGACTCGGTTTCGACTCAGAGAAACAGCTGCTGTTTTCCGGAATTTTTAATACGCTGGGCTGGGTGTTCGGCGTGGCCGCTATTTTTATCATTGACCTGTTTCCCCGCAACCGCCTGGTGTTTATTGGCACAGTCATAGTCACCACCTGCCTCGTTGCAGAGGCTGCTCTTGTGGCCAACTACCCGGTGGGCCCCGACCAGAACGACAATGCATTGCGTGCGGCCGTCGCCATGATATTCTTGTATATTGTTTTTGCCGAGTTCTTACTGGATGGTACCCAGTATGTCTACTTTGCCGAGCTGTTCCCGCAACACCTTCGTGCCAAGGGCATGGCCCTTGGCATGGCTGCCATTTCGCTGATGAATGTCATGTGGCTGCAGACAGCGCCCATCGCGTTCGCCACTATTTCGTGGAAGTTTTATCTGTGCTTTATTATTCCGGCCTATTTGTTTGCCATTGTCTGTCTCCTTTTTTACCCAGATACCAAAGGCCTGGCACTGGAAGAGATTGCTGCTCTGTTTGGTGACGAAGTGCAGGCGGCAGATGCGTTTGTGGCAGAGGATGGGGATGCTTCGTCAGATAACGCCAAGGTGATGAACGTTGCAGAACATGCTGAGAAGAGGGCATGATTGGACGGGAAATATTTGTGAGATAATGTTATGTTCAAAGGAAATTTGATATTCCTTTAATCAATGCAATTGAGTTGATGATTTTGGATGCAATACTCGAAAATATTTCATGTTCACTATACTATGCGAGTTTACCGGTGTTGTGGTTAGCATGCAAAATGCCCGTTTTCATAGACCACCAAAACCCCAGTAAACCGGAACCCCCGGACCGGCCATTGTCATACTATCGAGTTTACTGGTCCTTTAGTTCGAATGCAAAATACCATACGAATGAACGCACTCGACGACAACCCGGTTTCATAATGATTCCTCTCAGACCTGCACCCACATCTAGCATGGGGGGATTCTATGTTCTGGCTCATCGTGCTTGGCATCATCGAAGGTGCCTTTGCGGACATAACCTCAACGAAGAACATTGAAGACATTTATTCATTTGCTTCCAGTACTCCTGTGTTTATCAAACCGTTAACGTAAAACACCCCGTGAGTATTTGAGTATCTATTGTTGAAAAGAAAGAGAAAGACGATAATACAATACAATTTTGAGAGACTGTTTATTCCTTACTAAATACGTTTTTCCGAAGATCTTCCGTTCCGCACGTGAACGCGACACGCCAGTTGACAAAACCAGATATTGGACACGCAGGTAACAACCCTTCAGATGAACAGCTTGTTGTCGAAACTAAGTGAATTTTGCAAGCTGGAGTTCAATGTCATACTGAGCCTCATACATCGTAGCAGCCGTCTAGCTCTCGAAGGCCACGTCACGGGAAGAATGCTGCACCATCCAGGAACACACTCCAAACTAGGCGCTTATTGAAGACAATATGGCAACGAGAAGTCGACGGTTGACTTACACGCTACGGTGTGGATGTTGCACAAGTTGACCGGATGTCGAGTATTTTCTTGGCATCGGAATATGTGAATTGGTGACTAGTCTTCTGATGCTGCCATTGCTTGGTACTAGTGCACTGAGTAGTATTGTTGATGCGGTGTCAGCCACCGTATTGACCACACATTTGAAACAATTCGTTTTAGGTGCGGCCTCTTGACGACAATTACACCATACAAACCCTGGATGCAAAGTGCTTCGGTTCGATTCGTCAGTCATTGTATGGTTCGGTGCCGGACTGATGAAAGCCAGCGGCATTATACTCGTGGTGTTGAGGCATTAATGGAGACGCACGCCGTTACTCCACGCAACCTGGCATAGATGTGCTGGTTTTGTGCATCGGCTGTATCGGGCGAAGACAAAGTCCACGTAGGCAACTGCCAGCTTGAATTATACACATCATTTTGGTATAGTTTAATGGAAGAAAATAAATGATATACGATCAATTTCATTTCAGTAAGGTAAACAAACGACGTTCTTTTAGCTACGCTTTGTCAAATCTGCATGCTGGCTGGCGCGTGATTGACCTTGTAGCAGCAGCCGGAAGACGGCACCGACTCGTAGCCCGTGCTGACCGCCTTACTCTACTAACAGCTAGCGTCGGTTACACGACATCTGTCCTGCAACCCTTCCTTCCTTACCCGTGTCGTTGCTATTGGTGGTTGTCCATCGACCTTATGTTCAGTGCATTCGCTGCTGCCTGGCCCTATCTTGGTACGGCGGCTGGGATATGTATGATTCCTTGATTCCGTAACCAACCATACTAATATTCGTCAACTCCAAGCCATTACGAAATATTTCTTATAAGTTATTGCAACTGTATAGTTCCAATTGCATACACTGTCGCCACAAGCTCATGAACGCTGCGGCTTTGATCACAATCACGCCGTGGCACCTTTCCGTGGTTCCCCAAATATTTCAGAGAAACGACAGATCTTACAATGAATACCGAGTCATCCTCGGGTGTTCCGTTCGACATCATCCAGGATAGGTTCCATCACCAGGTTGGTCAACACGGACATGAGCTCCTCTCGTTTGTTGCCGAAAAGCTGCGAAACGCCTCTCCGGGCATCTCCATTACCCTCGGCCGCCTCGAAATGCCCGCCTCTCAGGTTAACTGGCTATGGTGTGTCGGTAGTGCGGACCAGGCTACGGAGCAAGCCGTTTTACACTTCTTCCAGACAGATGCCGGGAAGAGGGCTTTGGTGTCCGATGGTCCGGACACGGTCGAATTCAAGCTAGCTAGTGTTCTTTTGCGTCTGCCTCCCAGCCATGCAGAGGATCCCGTCCTCCCAGAGGACTTGGCGGCGGCCGCAGGTCCGCTTAGAGACGGCCAAGAGGCCATAATTTATTCAAAGGCGCCACCCCACCCCATCTGCATTCCTGCTCGAACCAGTGGCTGGCTGCAAGTGTCTCCTCACGTGCAGTTCTCTCGAGTTTCGGTGCTACAGCTTCAGGAACAAGCTCGTGAGTATGTCCAGCTTACCAGACTTGAAGCACGTCTGCTAATCATACGAATAAGCCGCAGATATCGAAAATCTTGGATCCTGGCTTGTGAGTACTGATGCATCGACTGTCTATGGGAACGTCGCCGCCATTTCTGGGTCTCGGAGTATTTTGGTAACGCCGTTGGCTCCAGAATAAAGAGCAACAGTGATGACGGAGGAACCTAGATATACGACGGAGCACGCTCCTCGCTAGCTGGTGGTTCAGTAGTTACCGATTGCCAGTAATACAACCCGATTAACTTGTATTCCATTAACTCTTTCGTGGATCCAATGGTTAATTGTCGGGAATATTTTATGTAGCAAATTAACAGCAAAAAAAACAAAAAAACAAAACGATGGGCTCAGGTGAAATGACTCCCGATTTATATGAGCCATTTTGTTTATCTAATGTCGTATTAAGTAGTTCTACGGTAGGAAAATAATTATAACGTAATCTTAACAAAATGACGATAAATATCTACCAATTAATTGTACTTGTCACATATAACAATTTATAAGTAATAAGGAATGCAAAATTAATCGTAGCAGACTATGATCGCCTCTGGAAACAAGCCACCAAAGACACAAACAACTAAATCAGAAGCCTGTTGTACGCCGCCTGGATAGGTGCTACAACTTGGCGGTAGAAGATACCGCGGAACGTCTCCATCTCAAAGATGTTGTGCGAGTCCGGGCCGGGAAAGCTGAACCTGATGCACTTTTTGGCTGCATCTCCGTAGGAAGCGCCTGCCAACTCATACACCTTGTCCAAGTTGCTCATGGCAAAGTCGTAGCGAGCATTGGTCATTGACAACGGAGTTTCGAGAGGCTGCTGCTGCTGAGCATCGTCCCGTGCATCCGCATAACACCGTCCCACGCACAGCTCCACCAGAAGAATGCCCAGGGAAAACACCGTGATGTTGGGTGCCAGGCGCTTGTCGTACGCGCTACGGCCCGCCGCGTGTGGGAGGGCACCGTCGGCACCATGGTCGCCATGGTCGCCTTCGTCGCCAAGAAACGTCTGTGGTAGCGGCGCGAAACTGGAAAAGAAGCACGGACGGTCTGCGAGTCGCTCCGCGTTGTTGTCCGGCTGCTCGAAAAAGATGCCGACACGACTTCCGTCCCAGTCATTGGTGAGCCACGGGCCACTGCTCAGGTGCAAAACCGACATGGCCGCATACGCCGCCAGGCCACAGCGGGCTTTCAGAGACAGCCGTTGGTGGCTTTGTGGCGGGTTCAGCGCCTTTGTGATGGGAACAAGCTGCGTGATTCTCGGCCCCCCCACATTTGTCTGTTGGAGACGGAAATCACGCCCGTGGTCTTCGTCGTCGTCTTGCAGCACATGGTCGCTTAAATCAGGAGACACAAACACACACACGCTGGCCGCAACTGGTAGATTGGGGGGTGTTATGGTTTGCGTTAAGGGCTCGAGTGGTACTGCATGAGGAGAGAAAGAAGCGCTATGTGTTAGTGACTCGTACACGGAAACTATGCCCTCGTAAAACGCAATTCTCGTCTTACTGTTGATGGCGGGTTGCCGCGCTGGCAAGGAGAGCTGACTCGAAGGGGCTGGTGGACCGACTTTGACGCGGCTGGGTCGGAATTCCGGAGGCGATGGCGTCCGTGGTGGCGTAGAGGACCGAGAAACGCTGTTTGGCGCCGGAACACGCCGTGTATGCATATGTGGTAGCGCCACGTTCCCTTGCTTGGCAGGCGTCGGTATGGCATGCACGGTTCGCCAGTAAGGCGCACCCTGCGTGGCGCTCTTGGCGGTCCCCGGTTGGTACGACACGGCTATTTTCACGTCCGGGGCCACGGCCTTCCCGTCGAGATGCCAGTCCACGTCGAGAACTGCGTGGTGTGGAGCCTCACAGCCACAGAGTAGGCTCGACTCCAAGGCACGGTGCAGCGAGGCCAGGCATTGCCGCAGAGAATTGCATTGCTTGATATCGAAGCGCTGGACAAGACGCTGGACGACGGGATTGTCGTCCTCGGCCTTCAGCTCTGACTTGCTCACTTGGAGACAGCCACACAACTGTTCGTTGAGGTCGTTCAGAAGGCTGATTGTTTTCTTGCGCCGCTTTGCGCTGATTGCGTTCCAGATGCGCTTCATGTCGGACGGCGAAGAACGGGGAATCGCATGAAACTGGAAAACTAGATTAGAGTGTGCGTCATGGACATGCGACCGCACCTCTTCTTCTTGCACTCGTGACTTTTGTAGCACCCCCTGGGAACAATGAGTTACCTTGGTACGCGAATCGATGCCGAACTTGCGCATGACCTTGTTCGTCTCCTCTTCAATGCACTGGTAGATGTACAAAATCTCGTCGGCCACCTTGGGGGCGTTGGCCTGGACGTATCGGCTCAACTCGTCCTTGCTCGGCGTGTCGAGCCCAATGTCCAACAATGTGGCCTCGAGCTTTTGCCTTTGCAAAGCGAGCAAGCTGTGGAATTGCAGCACCTGCTTTTTGTAATTCCGGTAGGACTCCAGGGGCTCTGCAAAGACCTCGACCGCCGAAATGACCAAGGGAAGGCCGCCCAGGACAAGCCCGGCAATCTCCGCCATGCTGTATGTTGTCGTCGTGAAGAGTATCGAGTATCGGACAATGCTGGAGCAGTGATCTAGATCGTTGCGCCCACCAGTCGTTTTTGTGCTCTTGTGCTCTTCATCTTCCACGCGCCCGTTTTGTCTGTATGTCCTTCAGCTGGTCGACGTAAAAGGCGCAGTGTTCGTTACCCCTCGTTGCTTTGCATATGGGTGTAGTGGGGGATGCATCAACGTGCACAAAACCACCGAATGAAAACACGGTACGATCATATGTGCTGAAACCGTGCAGCGCAAAGTACGAAAATGGCTCACATCTTCACTGCGGCAAGGCGGTGGAAATCATCTCGTAAAATGCTACCACCGATCCTCGTACCCGTCGTCTTCATGACTCGACCGGACAATTCTTCAATCCTTTACGAGAGCCATTCCCAACCACATTGTGCTTGACATCAGTATCACGATCGTCCCATCTAGTGTAACACGGCTAGAACCGTGTGCGACATTTCGTCAAGGAAACGACAGACGACCCAAGTATGGCCTTCCCTTCCTCTTTGGGCACCTCGCCGTCGTTGTCCATTTCGGAAACATACGCGATGTGCATCCGGGCCTTTGGCCACTTTGTCGAGGCCATCCGCGCGCCTGATTGCTTGGTGTGTCATCTTGGCCTTGTCCGCGCCTCGGACGTTGTCGACGAATACGGTAGGGCCAGAATCTGGGGCGACGACACAAAAGCCTGTCTGCCGGAAAAGGCACGCGGCTCTCTGGACGACACGCTGAGGCACGACGAGGATATGAAACGCCTTGTTCTGGAGATTCTCCAGCTTCTTCATGGCATGATCAAACAAGGTACGTGGATGATGGGCAGTCAGAGCCTCTTCTCATTCCTACTCTTGTTCCTTTTCTCTTTTCCTTTACTCGCCACATCTAACAATTTCGTTAGTCACGCCCATCGCAGATCGGAAAGCCAATGTTGCACTTGGGTCTGATCACGGCTCTATAAGTAGCGTTACCGATGAATCCAGTTCTAGTTCGGATACAGAATCTGATTGCACTATGAGTTCCGGTACGAGCACGCATGCCGGTGTCGACAAAGAGAGACGCAAGGGCGAGGACGTCGTCAAGCCCAAGAGGAGGCGAGCGAGAGTCTCTGTGCTCGTAGATGAGATCAAAGAACAGATCAAGTCCCTATTTGAGGTCTCATCTCTACTTCGCCGGCCACGAGTGACCAACAAATATTTGCGGTCAGTCAGCTCCAAATCGCCTAAGCAGGCGGGGGCGAAGGAGGCCGACTTGCTCATGATTGCAATGAAAACCTACGACGAGAGGCATGTCAAGGAAAAGATGCTGCAATGGGGCAGTCTCAACAAAAGTACGCTCGGCCAGCAATTCCAGGAGGAGTCAGTGCCTATGAATCGACCGGATTTTGGTGCGATCCAAGAGGTGTCCTGGCTGTGCCAGCGGCTTGCACAAGCAAATACCCGACGGCGAGAGCAGCTGCAATATTGGAAACGCCGACCGTACGAGACGGCGCCCGTGGCGAGTAAGGTGCTGCCGGAGCGAAACCCGCGAAACATGGACGAATCTGGAACAACAGGTCGCCCAAGGACGTCCGACATGCCGAAGCCAACGGCACCGGCCACAAATCCAGATCGTCGATCCACCACATCCCGACAGACGTTTTCCACCGCACACAGTTTCTCGACGGCCGCTGTTTCCGACGTCGTGTACAAGGTCAACACGACCGGTCGTGCACCAACGACGTATGCACCCACATTGGCGGGCCAGGGTGGTGCGAATAGCAATGTCGTTCCAGGCCCGCCCCGAACGGTGGACGGTGCCACCCAATTTCCTTGTCCATACTGCGGCATGGAACTGAACAAGGCTGAAATGAGTGACAGACAAGCATGGAAGTATGTACCGTTTTTTTTTTTGGTTATTTATTTTGACTGTCCATGACACCGCTCACGCAAGGGGAAAAAAACATCTAGACGTCATGTGTTTCACGACCTTCGCCCCTACGTGTGCACATTTGAAAACTGCAACAACGGAGCCAAACTCTTTGCCAGTCGCAACGACTGGATCTATCATGAGTTTCTCGTCCACAGACGCCGCTTTGTTTGCGACCGGGCGGGCTGTGACAACGTGTACAGCACCAGAGACGAGTTTGTTGCGCATCAACTAGCCGACCACTCCACGCACAGACATTTGATGGCCGCTGGTGATGTTGCCATTATTGCCGACATGTGCGATCGGCCCATCGACACGTCCGAACCGATACCGGAACAAACGTGTCTTGTCTGTCACGAACCCATCGAATATGTTGAACGCCTGCAAAAGCATCTCGCAGGGCACATGGAAGACATTGCCCTTTTTGTCTTACCCAGTGGCGAGACCGACCAAAATGAGGACGCGGAAAAGTCCCGGGACTCGTTTCACGTTGCTGCAGGAAGCGACGCCCACAGTCACCACAACAGTTCTACTCCCTCATCCGACACCAGTGATGGATACTCTAACCCATACGAGGACGACGAACAGAGTCGGTTCGAGGAGGTGATCGAGGACGAGCTGAGCCGTGATGCTACAAATCCCTCCTCGCTTATACGTGCTGTTTTGAGTGGAAGTGTGGCTGTCGTTCGGTTACTTCTCGAGAAGGGCGCTGACGTTGACGCGACGAATGGGCATCCAGATACGCCGTTGGTGCTTGCCGTATCGGAAATGAATGAAGCTATGATCCCACAACCGGAATTCTTCTTCAGCGAGGAGGAAAAGGCGAAGTATGCGCTTCAAGGCACGCCGTCGATGAGAGCAGAGAGAGCGAATAGGTTTGAGGCCATCGCGCGATTATTGCTCGACAACGGCGCCGATGTCAATGCGAGGGACAAGCGAAGAAAAACGCCGTTATTTTGGAGTATATATCGCCGTCGCGACGCCTTCTCATGGTTCTTACTTGAAAAGGGTGCTGATATCGACGTGAGGGATGCGTTTGGAGAAACGCCGGTAATGACTGCCGCCAGAAAAGGGCATGATGCCATGATACGGTTCTTACTCTCCGAGGGCGCGGACGTCAACACAAAAAACAACAATGGACATACGCCGTTATATACTGCCACATTGTTTGGGCACAAGACGACCGTACGGTTATTACTCGCAAATGGTGCTACTTTCGATTCGCTGGAACCGGCTGGATCCTTACTGTTACGTTCTGCCATAATACAAAAGAATGAGGCTATCATACAGATACTAATCGATGGTGGCGCCGACGTCAACGCGAGGGATGTCTCGCATGATACGCCGCTGATAACTGCTGCAAGGATTGGACCCAAGGCCGTTGTTGAGTTGCTACTCGAAAAGGGAGCCGAGATCGATGGGATGGACCACCGGAAGCGAACACCACTCTCACATGCAGCACAGTTCGGGGAGCAAGATATCGTCAAGCTGCTACTCGAAAAGAGCGCTGACGTCAATTCGAGAGACATTGACAAACGGACACCACTATCACACGCAACACACGGAGGGCACGAGAATGTCGTCAAGTTATTACTCGAAAGGGGCGCTGACATCGAATCGAGAGACGTTTACGAATGGACACCACTATTATACGCAGCACAGAGAGGGCACGAGAATGTCGTCAAGTTATTACTCGAAAAGGGCGCTGACATCGAGTCGAGAGACAAGGACGGACGGACACTACTATTACACGCGGTACACGGAGGACACGAGAATGCCGTTAAGTTATTACTCGAAAAGGGTGCCCACCTCGACGTGGGAGACCAGCATGGTCACACGCCGATGATAACTGCTGCAAGGATTGGACCCAAGGCCGTTGTTGAGTTGCTACTCGAAAAGGGAGCCGAGATCGATGGGATGGACCACCGGAAGCGAACACCACTATCACACGCAACACACGGAGGGCACGAGAATGTCGTCAAGTTATTACTCGAAAGGGGCGCTGACATCGAATCGAGAGACGTTTACGAATGGACACCACTATCATACGCAACACACGGAGGGCACGAGAATGTCGTCAAGTTATTACTCGAAAGGGACACTAACATCGAATCGAGAGACATTAACAAACGGACACCACTATCATACGCAGCACAAAAAGGGCACGAGAATGTCGTCAAGTTATTACTCGAAGGGGGCGCTGACATCGAGTCGAGAGACAAGGACGGACGGACACCACTATCATATGCAGCAGAGGACGCGAAAGACGACATCGTTAAGATACTACTCGAAAAGGGTGCCCACCTCGACGTGGGAGACCAGCATGGTCACACGCCGATGTGGTACGCCACAGGAAACGGGCGTGAAACCACTGTTGCATTGTTAGAATCATATGGTGCCGCGAGACCTACGTAACATCATGACTCTGATGCTGGTTCCTACAGTCACCAAGTTGGCGGAGAAGGACGGTCCCTGTATTTCATATGTATAGAACCAATTTTGTATTTCTGTGGCCAGGGTGGTTGCGCCACCTAGTTATGTATATACTACTTAGATAGTTTCTTGGGAATCCGACGCGGAGACGTCCCTCGTGGAACCATTCCGAGTTTAGTTAAGAACACAATTGCATTTATCATCGGAAAGCATCTAACGCATTATTCGCAGGTCTATCAAACATACCCAATCAGAGAACTTCACACACCACTACATAAAAAATGGGCACAAACGCACACGTACTGTACCATCTACAGCTGCACAAACGGATCGTCAAAGTACCAGACCGGATCGCCCTCTGGGTCAGCCTCGCAGTTGGTGTAGCCGTTGCCCATGAACTGGAAGCGGTTGCCGGAGCGGTAGTCGATCTCGTAGTCCTCCCAGCGGACGGTCTTGAGCATCTCGAAAAAGTGGAGACGCGAGCCCGGGTAGATGGCGGTGACGGGGCCGTGGGTCTTGCCCATTTTAAACCAGGAGCGGCAGGCCGAAGACCAGACCAGCCGCTTCATGAGCTCGTGGGTGTGGTTGTACAAGTCCTTGACGGCCTGCGCCTTGGGCTCAAAGGCCTTGATGTTTTCGGTCTGGACCTTGTCGATCATCTGGAAGATGTAGCGCGTGTACCAGTCCATGATGGGGAGGATGGAGCTGTGCGAGGACGGACTGTTGGGGCCGAGGAGGACTGCCCATGTTAGCATCGTTCCATAACGCAGGAGTGAGATGGAGGGACGTACGGAATAGATTGGGAAAGTTCTCGGCGGTGATGCCGAGGTAGCCCTTGGGAAAGTCGCCAAACTGCTCGCGGAGGTCGGCATTCTTGCGGCCCGTAATCGTAAAGTGCGGCGTAAACGAGGTGTCGAAGCCAGTGGCACACACGACGACATCCACGGGGTGCTCCACGCCTGAGGCATCCACGACGCCCGTCTCTGTGAGCCGCACGACGCTGTCGTGGACCACCTGCACGTTGTCTTTGGAGAGCGCCTCCAGGTAGTTCGAACCGGGCGTCATGCGCCGACAGCCGAGGGCAAACCCGGGCACCATCTTGGCGGCCAGGGCGTCGTTGTCGAGGCGCTCGCGCATGATCTTGGCAATCAGCTCGCGCGAGTTCTTCTGGTCGACCGAGTTGCGGTGCATGAGGTTGAAGCGCTTGTTGAGCTCGCCCTCGATCTCGCGGCAGTACTTGGCATGTGCCGCGGGGTCGTCCTGGAACTGGCGGATCTGCTCGTCGGTGTACTTGAAGTTGGTGCCGCCCGGGCCGGCATACTTGGCGCCGAAGCCCGTGGTGACCCAGACGGGCGAGCGCAGAAAGGCCACGAGCTTGGTGGCGTCGGGCTGGATGCTGGGAATGATCTGCACGGCCGAGGAGCCGCCGCCAATGACGGCAATGGTCTTGCCCTTGAGGTCGTAGTCATTGTCCCAGTGCGCCGAGTGCATGAGCTTGCCGCCAAACGTGTCGAGGCCGGGGATGTCGGGGTACTTCCACGAGTTGAGCACGCCCGAGGCCGACACCAGAATGTCGCACCAGTCCTCGAACGCATGGCCGTCGGGGCCGGTCATGGCCAAGTTCCAGTGGCCCGTCTCCTCGTCCCACACGGCGCGCTCCACCTTGGTCCGCAGCTGCACGTACCGCTCCAGGTCGTACTTGGTCGCCACGTCCTTGAAATACTGCCAGATTTCTTCCGACGACGAATAGTATGCTGACCAGCGCGGGTTGCGCGCCCACGTAAATTGGTACGAGTGGCTCGGGATGTCGCACGTGCAGCCCGGGTAGCGGTTCTCCAGCCACGTGCCGCCGATGTCGTCGTTCTTCTCGTAGATTTGCAGGTCGATGTTAGACAGGGCGCGCTCGGCCTTGTACGCCAACTGCAGACCCGCAGCACCGGCACCGACACACACAATGCGCAGGTGGCGCTTGGTGTGGAGCACCTCTTCGGTGATGCGGTAGCCATCAAAGTCTTGGTTGTACCATTTGTTTTCATGGACGGCGTCGGAGGCGGGGATTTCGCCCGGATCGGGTGCGCCGGCGATGAGCATCACGCGAGAGGGAGACATCTTATGGTGAGTTGTGTGTTTTGGGAGAGATTTGATGCAAGGGAGGAGTGTCAGAGAGAACGAGGGTGATGCCGCGTACGGCAAAGTTGTGCAGCGCAAAGTGCTACGATTCCGACCTTTTTTTTTTTTGAAAATAGATTGCCGTACGTCTCTGGCATAAAATTGTGGACAGTAAGGTCAATAAAAGAATAAAACATATCACAAAATAGCAATAAAAACGACTGCAATGCGACACAAAACAAGGCACAACGGATAAGATGCCGAGCGGCAAGTCTATGACCGAAAGAAGGAAAATCGAAGCGTGCTTCACGAGAATGGGCAGCAAGCTTCCGCTCCGACTCCGCACGGCGACTTGCGACTACGGTATCAGATTAGAAATAGGATGAAAACGTAAATATCAGTTGCCGACAGAGCCTGGCCTGGTGGCGTCACAGGTTGAAAATGCACGCAGCAGTTCCCGCCGCATGAACGCGACGAGGGGTTCTGGTCAAGGGTGGAAGAAAAAAGGGGCCGGAAGAGAGCAAACGGACTGAGGTTGTACATACCCGACGGACGCGATATTCGCGACGCAAGTTACGGGTCCATCGGGAGAAGTGTGCCTGTCCAACCCCCTTTCCCCTCGTGTCTGTTCTCCGCATCTGAGAAAGTAGACCAAACTAGACCCGTCCACGCGACAGGTAGATCCGGGGATTCACTCGCGACGACGACTGCGTCATGGTGGACGGGGAGAGGGGGCGCTAAAATGTACGTCGAAAGACGAACGAGCATAACTGACACGAAAAAAAGAAAAAAAAGAGAACAATGACACCTGCCCAGGCATCCTAGAATCCAAGAACATCACGACATTACGACTGAGACTCGTCAACCCTATCACCGCATCGCCACCACCATGAGCTCCGACACCGCAGTGTTCCAGCCGGCCTTTACCGAACCGCCCGGCACCAACCTTGTCGGCATCCCTGTCAGCAACTTGACGCTGCCGTCGCCGTACGTTGCCTATGGCCGGCCGTACGACGAGCTCTGTGCCAAGCACGTGCGCGAGACATTCAAGGCGTCGCGCGTTTACATTGTCGTGTCCAAGTCGCTGGCGGCCAACACGGACCGACTGGACCGACTGGTGGCGGCTCTTCAGAAGAGCAATATTGCGGTTGTCGGCGTGCGCAAAGGCATCACGCCGCACACGCCGTGGACTGAAATTCTGAGCATTGCGGCCGAGTGTCGTGCGGCCCAGGCGGACTGTGTCGTGACACTGGGCGCGGGCAGCACCACAGACGGGGCCAAGCTGGTTGTGCTGTGTCTGGCCAACGACATCCGCGAGCCGACACAGCTCGCCCGCTACTCGGTGGAGAGCACCGACATCCCCAAAGACGTGCGACCGCCGACGGTGCCGCTCGTCACGATCCCCACCAGCCTATCAGGCGGCGAGTATTTCAGTCTGGCCGGCGGCACGGACGACACCACGGCGCACAAGTCGCACAAGTACGGCTTCCTGCACTCGGGCATGGGCGCCAAGCTGATTATCCTCGACGCCGCGCTCGCCACGCTGACACCCGCCTATCACTGGCTCAGCACCGGCGTGCGCAGCGTCGACCACTGCGTCGAAGCCCTGTGCTGTCTGACGGCCACGCCTGCGGCCGAGGACAAGGCGGAGCGCGGCCTGCGGCTGCTGGTGCCCAGCCTCCTGCGCTGCAAAAACGACGACAAGGACGTCGCGGCCCGCCACCGCTGCCAGATGGCCGTCAACTTGGCCATGGACAACATCCGCGCCGGCATCCCCATGGGCGGCAGCCACGCCATCGGCCACCAGCTGGGACCGCTGGGCGTGCCGCACGGCGTCACCAGCTGCATCATGTGCGCGGCCGTGATGAAGTACAATATCCGCCACGGGGCCGAAATCCCGGACATCACGGCGCGACAGAAGAAGGTGGCCACCATCTTGTGGTCCGAGCCAGAGGTGGCGGCTGCCTTGCGTGCTGGAGGTCTGGCGCCCGAGACAGCCGACCTGGGCGACCTGATTGGCACCATTGTCAAGACACTGGGTCTGCCGCGGTTCCTGAACGAAGTGGGCATCGGCCGCGACATCATACCGAACCTGTCGGTGCGGGCTCTTGAAGACTTTTGGGCGCCGACGAACCCGGTGCCTCTTGTGAAGCCGGAGCAGGTGACGGAGATTCTGGAGGCCGTAGCAGGGTAGATGCCCGTACTTTGAATCGCACGTCGTATTTTGATTGGCTGTATACCCGTGTTCTTGTCTGCTAAGATATGCAAGTGCCGAGACAGTCCTGGCTCGGGAAATAATAGATTGCGGCGATATGAACGGCTGAACGGACCATCCCATTGTCGGCAGAATAGATATTTGAGAGCGGCATTCTCCTTCCACCAATCCTTGGACGCACACCAGCCAACTAAGCAATGTACATGTAAATAAGACAAGCCTGCAAGAAGGCAGTCGTCATCAGATAAGACATGAAGCAAGAGGATATATATGTGTAAGTCAGCCACGGCGCGAGTGTGATAGCTGCATTACCAGGTTTTCTCGCGAACGTCTGTTTTTCACAGCCCACCCACCACTCCAGCCCCAAAATGCAGTGGAAGGCCCTCGTCTTTGCACGCCTGGTGCAGCACGCCGCCGCCCAGGGCACCATGCCCATGCTGCGCTTCCAGTGCTCGCAGCTCGTCGTCGACCGCATCGACCCGCTCGTCAACCCCGGGCTGGTGCCGTCGCCGCACGTGCACCAGGTCGTCGGCGGCAACTCGTTCAACGCCACCATGGACCCGTCGACGCACGACCTGGTCGCCCTCTCGACCTGCACGACCTGCACCTTTTCGGACGACTTCTCCAACTACTGGACGGCTGTCTTGTACTTTAAGGCGCGCAACGGCTCCTACACTCGCGTGCCCCAGATCCCCAACCAGGGCTTGCTGGGCAACGGCGGCGTGACGGTCTACTACATCCCGGCGGCCGACAAGGGCACGCCCGTGACCGCCTTCAAGCCGGGGTTCCGCATGCTCGTGGGCGATGCCGGCGCCCGCGCAGCGGAGCCCGCGCACAAAGTGTGCCACCGCTGCATGCCCGCCTCGGGCGACAACCGCAACCTGAACTGCGCCGCACCCGATGCCCAGACGCTGCCGACCACGTTCTGCGCCGGCGGCATCCGGTCCGTCATCACGTTCCCGACCTGCTGGGACGGCAAGAACGTGGACTCGGCCGACCACAAGGCGCACGTCGCCTACCCCAGCAGCGGCACCAGCGGCCCCAACGACGTCGGCAGCAACGGCGTCTGCCCGGCGTCGCACCCCGTCCGGATCCCGCAGGTCATGCTCGAGACCATCTGGGACACGCGCGCGTTCAACACAAAGGAGCTGTGGCCCGAAGACGCCGCGCAGCAGCCGTTTGTCTGGAGCACCAACGACGCCCGCGGCTTCACGCAGCACGGCGACTACGTCTTTGGCTGGAAGGGCGACTCGCTGCAGCGGGCCATGGACGCGCGCTGCACCGGCGACACCTGCAGCGCGCTCGCCGTGCAGACGACGGAGCAGGCCACCAAGTGTTCGGTCCAGCAGGTCGTCAAGGAGAATGTGAATGGATGTATGTGGATCTCCTACCGCCTGTGATTTTTTATTTTTTATTTTTTTGAAACGACCGCTAACTGCCCAGGGCTATCGCATCTTCCCGGTATGCAGCCGGATGCAAGTGGGGCGGCACAGACGTAAACCATCGGTGTAAGGAGGTGCAGGCTCTCGACGGTGTCAAGGGGGCAATGACAGAGCATCTCCGACTAGGAATGTCATGAATTTGTACAACGTTCGTTGTTTTTTGTAGCACACGGGATTGGCGAGACGAGACAGCAGAATCCACCATGACAACCTCTCGTGATTGGCTTGCCGGCTGAGAAAGGGTTGCATTGCAGCCACGATTCGGCATCCCATCGTCGAATCGGGAAGACAAAGTGCTGACTACGTCGTAGTATGCGTCGCAACATCTGACCTTGTCGGGGTATGTAGACTACGTGGGCTCCAGCGTCGTGATGAACACCGTTGCTCAACATGGCAACACCACACCATGGTCATGTAGACATCCTACACGCGCTGTACAAACCCCTGCGGGAGCACCAGACCGACAATGAGGTGCGCGAGATCCGCCTCCTCTACATCGACGAGCCTCTGTCGTCCGATGGCCCAGAGGACGAGGACGACCGCCAGCCCTTGGTGTGCCGGCTGCAGACGTGCACCGTCGCCGACGCGCAGCGCAGCCAGTTCTACGCACTCTCCTACGCCTGGGGCGACCCGCTGGACACGCAGCCCGTGCTCGTCCATGGGCGCGTCGTCCAGGCCACCCGCAGCCTCGTTGCGGCCCTGCAGCACGTCCCCGTGGTCGAGCCGCGCTGCCACCGCCAGGGCCTCTGGGTCGATGCCCTCTGCATCATCCAGGCCGACAACCACGAAAAGAGCGCGCAGGTGGTCATGATGAAGGTCATTTTCAGCGGCGCGCACGAGACGCTGGCGTGGCTGGGGCCGGGCGATGCGCAGAGCCGGGCGGCGCTGCAGCTGGTGCGCCGCATCTGGGCGGACAAGGTCACGATGGGCGGGGGCGGTGGTGGCGGGGGCGATGGCGAGGGCGACAGGCAGAACGACAACGACAACGAGAGACTGCCCCAGCCGCAGGCGCTGGCGGTGCCCGACGTGCTGGCATTGGTGGACCGGCTCGGCGGCGCGTCGCTGTTTACGACCGACGTCTTTGCGCAGCGGCCCTACTGTTTCGCGTCTGGACGCTGCAGGAACTGATCCTCGGACGGCGCTGTCGCCTCATTGCCGGCCACGACGCGTGCGACCGCGACGCCGCCTTTGCCGTCCGCGACTGGGTGCTCCACGGGTCCGTGGCGGCGTTTGTTGAGGAGAAGCAGGTGGAAGCCAAGAACGCGGAAACGGCCGCGCGCGTCGAGCGCATCCGTGCGTTTGTGGCCGCCATCGATGCCACCGCCGGCCGCAGCACGCATTTCCACAAGCAAGTGGTGGCCTTTCGCTTCACCCGGAACCGCGACGACGGCCCCTGCAGTGTTGTCAACACCATCGCCGCCCCCCTGCGGGCCCTGGCGTGCCTGCGGGCGTGCATGCAGCGCGCGTCGTGGGACCCGCGCGACGCCATCTTTGGCCTCTGCGGCATGGCGTACTTTGGCGTCGCCGTCGACTACGACCTGTCGGCGCACCAGCTGTTTTGCAGCGTCGCCGCGTGGCTGGCCCGGTCGCTCGGTGCCACCGACGGCGGCAGTCGGCTGTACCTGCTGCTGAGCTACGCCGGCCTCGCCAGTCGACGCTCCACCTGCGGGCTGCCCAGCTGGGTGCCCGACTGGAGCGTGTGGCCCGTCCAGCGCATAATATACACGTCCAAGCGCATGCCCGTCGTCCCCGCCGCGTATGTGCCGGGCGTCACGGGTGACGGCACCTTTGCCCTGCATCTCCATGGCGTGCGTCTTGGCCGTCTTGCGTCGGCAATGTCGCCCGGCGTCTTCCCTGGTGTCACCACCTCGCAAGCCGGCGAGGGCGGCACCACAGACACCATGTCGAGCCGGCTGGCTCTGCTGGCCAGCGCAGCCGAATTCCTTTCCGGAATGAGCGCCGACGCGATCGTCGACAAGCTCGTGGCACCGACATCGAGACCATCGGCGACAGCTCCTCCGCTAGCCGGCGAGTCGTTTGTCGTCTCCCTCGTGGAGCTTCTGGCGAATCCCTACCGCCGACCGCGCTACACGTACGCGGCAGTGGATGTCGTGTCCTTGATCCACTGTCTTGTCGCATCCGGGCGCGTAGCGTTGCCTGCGTCGAGTGCTGCAGAGGATGCACAGAACAACCCCGGCGACAAAACCCTGTCCGCCGTCCTCGACTGCGACGGCGCTAATGCCCTGGACCGAGACGCCTTGCTCCGTGAGGCTGCCTACCAGTTCCAGCAGCCCACGTTTGAGAGCCGGTTCTTTGGCGTCGAAGACATTGACCGCCACGCATATGTATACTTCCGCACCGACAGCGGCCTTTCAGGCTACGCAGCCGCCGGGGTACAGCCGGGCGACGTTGTCTACAAGGTCGCCGGATGCCAGGATGTGGTGGTTGTGAGGCCGGTCGGCAGCCGAGTCCGCTTTCTCTCGCTGGCCGGCATAGTGGGTTTTGCTGGCCATTACGACGTCGATTGGGACACTCTGCGCAGCAAGGTGGAGGCTGTTGATATTTCATAAACGTTGACTACGGCGCAACGCTCTCATCTCGTCTCTTCTTGTAGGCTTTCGACTGGCACATACCTGTAGGTGAAATGCGTGGCTGTGCTCGTGGACAGAGAAAGGTATGAGAAAAATGTATGAAAATAAGATTACGGTTACATTCCGACCTACTTTTATTCATATTGCTAGCAGTCTTGTACAATCGTCTCCTTCCACACTACGTGACGCGCTCATCCCAGCAGCTTGGCTTGCCGCTCCAAGAACAAAATCCGGGGCCGGTCCGACTCAAACGCCAAGACCTTGTGGGCCATGTTGATCTCAATGTCCATGGGGCCCGGGCGCAGCGTGCCGTGGCCGTCCGCGTCGACGACGTGCTCGTACCATGCGTGCAGCCCGTAGGCGCGGCACAGCACCTGTGCCATCATGACCTCGACCGAGCACCAGGCGCGGTCGTAGTAGTCGGCGCTGGTCAGGCTGATGACGGCGTTGCACTGGGCGACCAGCATGGGCAGCGCCGCGATGCCGGGCGCGGGGTTGGCCTGGTCGACACAAGCGTGGTCGATCCAGAGGCCGAGCCGGTCCTCCGTGACGTCGGGGTGCAGGTGCAAAAAGGCCTCGACCGCCGCGCAGATGCGCCGGTACTGGGTGTGCGCGGCGTCGTCGGGCGCCGTGGCGTCGCGCGTGACGTTGATCCAGCGGTACGAGATGAAGACGACGTAGTCGACGGCGTCCACGACATCGGGGCTGCCCTCGCCCGTCCTGCCGTCCACGGGGGCCGCAACACGTCGGGCGAGGTTGTCGGCGCCGCCGGGCAGGTGGCCGGCCGCGGCAAACGCACGGTAGGGCACACACTTGAAGTCGTCAAAGACGCCGCGGTAGCCGGGCGACGCCGGCGAGGCGTCAAGCGCGCTGGCGTACACGCGGCGCAGCCGTGTCAGGGTGTCCGCCGCGGACGCGCCCTTGTCCTTGTCTCGGGTGCCGCCCAACAGCACCGGCCGCATCACGTCCTGGAAGAGCTCGCGGTAGCCCTTGCGCAGGCGGGCCTCGGTGCGGCGCTCTGCCAGGGCCGCGTCGGCGCGTGCATGCAGCTGGCGGTGGAGGGCCTCGACGACGAGCGCTTCGGTCGCCCCGTCGCCGTTGAACACGCAGTAGTCGAGCGCCGTGTACCCGTTCTCGTCGACGGCGTCGAGGCCGGCGTCGAGGCCGGCCCCCTCCGCGTGCGACGCCACAAAAGCAATCAGCTCGGCGAGGTACGACCGGTGCTCGGCCGATGGCTCCTTGCACAGCGCAATGGCAGGCGTGCAGCAGCCCGCCGGCAGCCATGCGCCGGACAGATAGGTGGCCGCGCGCACGCGGTCGGCGTGGGTCGTCTGCTCGGTCTGGTCCGCGACCAGGGCGCGGCCCAGGAACAGGCTCGAAAATGCCACCACCGTCGGGTCGGGCGATTCGGCAGTCAGCGCAAAGGCGGCCTCCGCGCACTCCACACCACGTCGCGTGTCGCCCGGCCGCCCCGTGGCGGCGTAGCACAGCGCCAGTCGCTGCAGACCAATGGCCTCCCACAGCGCTGCCTGCGGGCCGCTGCCGAGGCGGCGCGCCCGTGCGACGCGCTCCTGCAGCTGCTCGATTGCCGTGGTTAGGCGGTCCTCGCTGCGTGTCTCGGTCTGGCCACCCTGGCGTGGTGGATCCTCCTGTGACAGCTGATAGTTGACCATGCCGAGGTTGCCAATGGCGCGGCACGCGGCCGCGTCGGCGCCCAGAGCCAGGGCCGTCGTGTACTGGATCTGCAGCACGCGCTCAGCATCATGCAGCCGCCCCATGTGGCGGTAGACCACACCGAGCTCGCCGCTGACCTCGAGCCGCTGCCGTCCGGTTGCGTGTCCGTCCTTGGCTTCGCCCCGCGCCATCTCGGCCAGTGCTGCTTCCAAGAAGCCCGCCGCCACGTCGTAGCGACCAAAGCGGCGGTTGGTGCTGCCCATCTCGCCGTGCAGGATACATTGATAGTGTGCTGCATTGGGGAAAGGCGTGTCGTCGGCGCTTTTGCCGGCCCCGCCGTCCGCCTCCACTGTCAGCGCCAGCGCCTTGTCCAGCTCGTGCAGGGCGGGCTCCCAGTCTGCGCGCCGCGCGTGCGCCCGCGCACGGCTCATGTGCGCCTCCCACTGGCGCACACGCTCGACCGTGCTGGCCAGCGCCGCCGCCGTCACGCCCGCCGGATCCCGGACCTGCGTGTGTTCGTCGCCGTCGACGGGGCCCAGCACGTCGGCGTCGCGGACAAAGCCGCGGCTGGCATCAAAGTAGAACAGCGTCGCGTGGAGGGCACCGGGGGGCCCCTCGGTCCAGTGGTACGCGGCGGCGGGGATGGTGTAGGTGCTGCCGGGCCCGTGGCGGACGGGCGCCAGGGGTGCTGCGCGTACATAGAGACCGCGGTTGCGCACGGTCGACGCGTTCTGGTGTGTCTTGTAGACCGTGCCGGTGTCGGTGTCGGTGTCGTTGCCTTTGTCCCTTGCGGTCCACAGGGCCCGTCCAGGACAGCGCATAGCGTGCATGCGTGGCGTCTCCAGCGGTGTCGACGGGTTCGGCGGTGTAGGGGTGGTCGGTGCCCTCGCCGGCAAGGATCCAGCTCTGAGCAAACGGCTGGTGCGAGTGTACGGCGAAAGCGCCCGCCTCGCCGTTCTTCGCGGCGTTCGCCGGGGATCGTTTGCCGGGCAGCCACACGTGTAGGCGGATCAGTTCGTCAATGTTGCCGTCCTTGACGATGCTGCACAGTGGTACGTTTAGAAATCCCTGTGAACTGCGCATGGCAGCACCCAGCGGCTGAGTCGTGCCAGTCTCGGATGCTGCGGTGTTCGTCGTGTCTAGGGTGCCCGTGAGAGCGTCGCGCACAATGGCCCAGACGTGTCCCAGCGTCTCGGGCGGCATAGGTAGATTGTGCCGTGATGCATTGCGGAGATGGCCGATGGCGACCGTGAGACGGACCAGGTGCCGTGCATATGTGGTCGCGTCCGCATGGCGAGTGTTGTCACCGATGCTGTCACCACCGTCCGCAGGAAATGCTCCGTCGGCTAGGGTAAGCCAATCTAGCCACGCCCGATTAGTGTGCTCACTGCCGACTGATGCGATCCATGTCTCCACAGCCGACACGGCGCCCTGGTCTGCACAATTGATGGCCACGACGACGCCTCCGAGGAGCCGCAGCAGGGTTGTGGACGACATGTCAGTCCCCGCATCCTGCCCCAAATTTGGCCCCTCGCTAGCAGCTGTTAAAGCAGCCCCTCTGTCGCTCATGACGTTTGCTGTTTTGTTGTTCAACGCTAGATGCTGAATGCTGGGTGCTGAATGATGCGGACTAGTCTCGTTGACAATGGCTGAAAATAGCTGGAAGTACGAATGCACCAGAAAGAACACAACTGCGCAAACGTGCCCCGCAGCCAGGCAGAAGCAGCAAAAGCCAATCACGCTGGGGCTTTTGCGCCACCAAGCTGCACGACCGTGTGCCTGGTTGCCTAACCACATCTGCACAGTTGCCTGGGCGCACTTGCGCAGTATGTCTGTGCAGGAATTGCGACAGCTGTACGGCAAACTCTGTACGTTTTGTCGGGTCTTTGTTATTGTATTCCCCAACTCGCGTTCCCTTCCGTCAAGAGCGCTCGTCTCGGCAAACTCGCAGAGCCACGACAGCACACCGCATTACACCCGACTTAATGCTCATAGTTGACGGGACCGTGAAGCGACACGTTTTGCAGCAGTCGCCGGGTCGTCTGGCGTGGGAGATGTCATGGGAGGTGCAGAAGGTGCAGTAGAGGTGCAAGAGGTGCAGCAGCCTCTTGTGGGCCCTTTCTCCCCTGCCGTCAACATTCATCTTCCGAGATGCCATCCACGGTCGTCCACAACCCAATGCAGCCATGCCCTGTGCAAGGCTGAGAAAACAAAGAGGGTCGCACAGATCTGGTTCAACCAAAAAGTAAGAATCTGGTCAAATCTGGGGCGTAGCCGACACAAGCGCACCTCCAAGGCGTAAGCCGATGAAGCTGAAAGTAAGACGGAGGAATTTGTCAGGTACAAAACGTCCCTGAAACGGACGCTTCGGCACTAGTGACCGCCACCGGCCCACTTTTTACCCGCGAAGACAACGACGTCCGTTCGGAAAACAATAAAAAACAAAAGGCCAAGTCAATTCAAAATGATAGTCCGTGGTCTGCGGTCGGTCCGTCGTCGTCGGCATAGCTCACAGGCGTGAGGCGGATGAGCATGGTGGACCGCCGGCTGCCAAGGTGGCTCGTTGGTTGCATTTGTATGCAATGGTTACTGATCCTACTGCTCCTGACAAGCAAGTCCCCACGTCTCACTCTTTTGGGCGTTTGGTTATCGCATATTACTGTAACAGACCTTTGTCTGTTCTCTTTTTCCAAAGAGTACTGGCAACCTTGAGGCGGGCGGGGGTTTCTCCCGCGGCGGTGCTGGACACGGGAATAGCGCGCACGCGACGAATGTGCGGTTGTTGCATTCAATCAACTTTCATCGGTCCTTTCATCTCCGAACTAGTCCCTGTTATCAGCTTCTTGTTTCGATCAAGCGACCGACACACAACGCATCGAAGTCGTCTGACACAATTGCATCCTGCCCAGGCGTGCTCACACCAAATGTAAACGGCACGAATAAACGGTGATCGACACCCTTCGACAAACAGCCCAACGCGAGAAGCGACCAACAGTTCGTGATGTCCAATTCAGCTGCCAATCTGGGCATGGCGCGGCGAGCAACGACTGCGGGAGACTCGATGTTTGGTCGCATTTGTCTCCATCCGTGTGATTGATCCGTGTGATTGATCCGTGTGATTGCTCTGTGTGATTGCGAGACAGGTGAGAACAGGGTATCGGATAGCATATGCATGCGGTGCGGCCAAGTCGACGCCGACTTGCAGCGCGTCAGCAAGCTTCGGGAAGGTGGTTGCGATAACACATTTCTTGATTTCTTGATCGGGCGACGGCGATGCAGCTCCCATACAGCCCAATAAAAGGGTAAACGAAAATGTCGCACGTGCCCATGCCGGTGTCTGTCGTGTTTTATCCAACAGGTGCTCTAATCAGCCTGAGATCACCACGCCTTGCCGCCCCACCCGATGTCCCGCGGACTTTCGCTCGCTCGATGATATGCATCGCACAAAATCACGTTCCGTCTTGTCCCCTCCTGCCAGATGTGGTTGGAGGTATTTTCTCCAGAGATAGCGGGGGGCGACGCATTTGACAGCCGAATCAGGAAAGTCGTCGTCCATCCACCATGTACGACATGTACGAGTACACGTATTTTTGCTCCGACGCCCCATGCTGCGTGGACAGTTTGCACAGTGTTTCGTTTTCAAATCCCACAAAGCGACATCTGCGTGGGTCGCTTGTTGCTTGGCCTTTTGGACTGCGATACGGGTGGCGTCCGGGACCGTCAGCAGCCGAACCAGACAAGCTTTCCAAGCCCTCCAAGCTTTCCAAGATTCTACCATGGCGCTTTTGTCGACTTGGCCAGCGCGATACGCGTGATAACTGAACCAGTTTGGGAATTGGCTTGCACATGTTGTACATGTCGCAAATGGGTACAAGATGGCGCGGTTTGCCTCAATCAGGAAGGTGGATTGTTGCTCGGTGGTGGGACTTGGCCACGCTCCACCAATGAGGCGCACGATAAGGTAGTGTCATTTTCAGTGTGTTGATACCAGAGTACCACAGCGATGTCGAGAGGCGACGACGAAATCCCGTAAACGAACCGTGCAGCTCTTCTGGCCGCGGGTCCTTGTATCAGAGAGAATGATGCGATTGCCATTGGTGTGATTCTGGTGTGATTCTGCTATATTGCAATCTATGCCTATGCACCCAGAAACCGCCAGAAACCGCCGCCGTCCATGCGACGTCCACGTCGAGGGCCATGGCGAGGACCTTGTCGAGATCACGCCTATATAGCGACGGGCTCGTCCCGCCGAGCAGATTATTGCATTCCTCGTTCGTTTTTCCGCAAGCACCGTCTGTGCTGTGTGCTCTCCATGGTTCTCTAAACGTCCCCAGTACCCCTTCCCCGGCATTTTATCCACTCCCTTATCGCTGAACATGGAACCGCTGGAGCCCTTGGCGCCCGTGGGCTCGCCCGCCTCGGGCGAGGTGCCGCCGGTTGACGTCGACACCAAGAAGAAGGACGACGGCGTCGTCGTAACGTCGCGTGCCATTGACGAGAAAGTGCATGATCTCGTCGACAAGCTCGGCGACACCGCCACCGGCCTGGCGCCCGCCGACGACATTGCCTTTGTCATGGACAAGATCGACACGCTGTCGGTCGACGAGGCCCGAGCGATCCTCGAGAAGATGCTGGTCGACCACGAGTACGACTACAACTTTTCGCAGCTGCAGCGCGACAAGATCAGCGCGCTGCTCAAGGGGCCCGCCTCCAGCGACAGCGACGTCGCGAGCAAGGAAGGCGAGGGCGCTGGCACCGGCACCGACACCGACGACTGGGAGCTGCGCCTCAAGACCGAGGCGGCCATCAACAAGTTCTACTCGCCGTACCCCGAGGTGCGCGCCGTGTCGGCGCCGACGGACGACCCGTCCATCCCCTGCGAGACGATCCGCGCCCACCTGCTCGGCTACATCTGGGCGGCCCTCGCGCAGTTCACCAACTCGCTCTTCAACTCGCGCTTCCCGACCATCTCGCTGACGTCGGCCGTCGCGCAGATCCTGCTGTACCCCTGCGGCCTGCTGCTGGCCTGGGTGCTGCCGGACTGGGGCTTCACCTTCCGCGGCCAGCGCGTGTCCCTCAACCCGGGCCCCTGGACGTACAAAGAGCAGATGCTGGCCACCATCATCGTCGACGTCGGCCTCACGTCTGCCTACTGCTTCTGGAACATCCAGACCCAGACCGTCTACTACGGCGACAAGTGGCTGACGCCCGGCTACGGCATCCTGCTGCTGCTGTCGACGCAGCTCATGGGCCTCGGCTTCTCCGGCCTCATGCGTCGCTTCGTCGTCTACCCCGTCGAGGCGCTGTGGCCCAACATCCTGCCCACGTTGGCCCTCAACCGCGCGCTGCTACTGCCCGAGACCCAGGAGGTGGTGCACGGCTGGCGCATCTCGCGCTACCGCTTCTTCTTCATCGTCTTCAGCGCCATGTTTGTCTACTTCTGGGTGCCGGGCTACCTGTTCCCCGCGCTCAGCTACTTTGCCTGGATGACGTGGATCAAGCCCGACAACTTCAACCTCAACATGATCACGGGCTCCTCGTACGGCCTGGGTTTCAACCCCATTCCGACGTTTGACTGGAACGTGCTCGGCACCTACTACCTGCCGCTGGCCTACCCCTTCTTTGTGTATGCCCAGCAGTACGCCGGCAATCTCCTGGGCGGCCTGATCATCATCGCGCTGTACTACTCCAACACCAAGTGGTCCGCCTACCTGCCGCCCAACACGTCGGGCATCTTTGACAATACGGGCAACTCATACAACATCTCGCGCGTCGTGGAGCAGGGCACGGGCGCCTTTAACGAGACGGCCTACCTCGAGTACTCGCCGGCGTTCTACGGCGCCGGAAACCTCACGCTCTACGGCGCCTTCTTTGCCTTTTACCCGCTGACCATGGTGTTCATCCTGCTGGACTCGTGGCGCCCGCTGCTCCGGGCCTACAAGTCCAGCCTCAAGGCGGGCCTCGGCTTTCTGCGCCAGATGGTGGTCGGTACCAAGAACGCCGTCGTGGCGCTGGCCAAAGGTGACGTGCGCGGCGCCGGTCGCCACCTGGCGTCCATATTCAGCTCCGACGTCTCCATCTACGACGAGTTTGACGACCCCTTCACGCAGCTGCTGCGCGCGTACCCGGAGGTGCCCGACTGGTGGTTCACCGTCATCTTCCTAGTGTCCTTTGTCTTTGCCATTGTGATCCTGGCGCACTGGGAGCAGCTCAACACACCCGTCTGGACCATCTTCTTTGTCATCGGCCTCAACCTCGTCTTTCTGATTCCCATGAGCTACCTGTACGCCATCTCGGGCAACACCGAGGGCCTCAACGTCGTCACCGAGCTCATCATCGGCTACGCGCTGCCGGGCCACCCCGAGGCGCTCATGTTCGTCAAGGCCTTTGGCTACAACATCAATGGCCAGGCGGACAACTACATTTCCGACCAAAAGATGGGCTTCTACGCCAAGGTCCCGCCCCGCGCCATGTACCGCGGCCAGATCATCAGCTCCATCATCACCGCCCTCATTGCCTACGGCGTCGTACAGTTTGCCGACAACGACATCCCCGGCATCTGCACCCACGACCAGGTCTCCCACTTTAATTGCGAGAACGGCTCCGGCGTGTACTTTTCCTCTTCCGTTATTTGGGTACGGTCATGTGTGTCCTCTTCTGTGTTTTCCTTGGTCTCTGCTAACGTTCTTTTTTCTTTTCTTTTTCCCAGGGTGCCATTGGTCCTGAACGCATCTTCAGCCAGATCTACCCTGCGCTCAAGTACTGCTTCCTGCTCGGCTTCCTCCTGGCCCTTGTCTGGTGGACGGTCAAGTACTACGGCGCCAAGGCCCGCTCGGTGGTCCGCAGCGTGCTGCCCGCCGTCGTCTACAAGCCGCTGGACCTCGCCGTCTTCACCCCCATCTCCTGGCTCAAGCACGTCCACCCGTCCCTCGTGTTCAACGGCTTCCTCTACTGGGCGCCCCTCAACCTGTCCTACTTCACCGGCGGCCTCTACATTTCGTTTGCCTTCATGTACTACCTCCGCCGCAACAAGACCGCCTGGTGGGAGAAGTACAACTACGTCCTGTCGGCCGCGCTCACGGGCGGCGTCGCCTTTTCCGGCATCATCATGTTCTTCGCCGTCCAGTACCACCCCAAGTCCATCAGCTGGTGGGGCACCGACATTGTGAGCGCGACCATTGACGGCGGCGCCGGCCAAATTGCGCTGTACCCCGACCTGCCGGAGAAGGGCTACTTTGGCCCGGACACGTGGTCGTAAGCGGCGATATGCGTGGCGGGCGTGAAACAGAGGTACTCTCGTAGAGGGTACTGTCGTGGGATGTCGTGTGTCTGCAAGTAGTCGATTAGTAGATGCATCAGAGTAGATGCATCGGAACATTCATTTCATATATATACCAAGGAACCAAGAGGCGAAGCCACATACGGAAAGTCTGGAGGGGTGAATGACGTTTCGACTTTAATTATACGAAGAATGTAAGTTGTGTACGGACGTCCATTGCTTATATCTACGATCGTTAGTGACAGGGGACGGGATCCCACTGTTTATTCGTACTCGGATCTTTTGAGCTTCGTATTAATATTTAACGAATATTATTTTATTTTTAAAGTTTTATAGTGAATATCGCAATTCAAAAGAGCATATTTTATCAGGTTATTTGTCTTCAATTAATAACACAAAACGAATTTTGAAAAAAATCATTCGCACATTTTTAGTTTTTGTTTTGAAGAACAATTATGTGTACCAAGCGAAAACGACATCTTGTCAGGAAATGTAGGTTGATCCAAGGCTTGATTGGACGGGAAACGAGACAAAGGATATCCTGTCCCATGCACGGAACGAAGTGAATTCGTTGCTACTCAGTGCCGATGTCATGAATATGCTTATTCAGAATGAAGTGGTTTTTATCTTACAATCCTTGACATTGACATTGTGAACTATCTCGCTGTCTGCCGCGGTTGGGACCAAAGTGTCGACACACAATGTTATGAACTATTGAAAGACTTGAGCTTTAGGCTACCTTCTTATCGTTATGTCCGTCCCTCGTATTTACACGTCGACCTCCGCCCACCCTGTCTGATTGGCTGGTCGTTAGGTGGTCAGCCTACCTGCCCACCATCTACCCCTGGCTGACGGTAATGTCGGCGCTGCCGCTGCTCTGGTAGCCCTCGGTGGCAATGATCTGGTAGTCGTGCGAGCCCAGCTGGAGGCCGGCCTTGGCCCAGGCGTCAAAGTGGTTCTTGACCGTGACGGTGCCGCCGACGCGCCGGGACTGGCGCACCGACCAGTACTGGTCGAAGGTGGCGGTGCCGGAAATGGACGGCTGGTTGACGCGCTTGTTGAGGTAGATGTCGTAGGTGCCGCCGTCGCTCGTGACGGTGCCCTTCTTGGTGCCGCCCGTCGACGGGTTGTACGTGCCGTACGACTCGACAATGTAGTACTCGACCAGCGGGCTCTTGGTCCAGCCGTAGAGGCTGAGGTACGAGTTGACGTTGCGGCCGTTCCACGTGCCCGTGTAGTTGACCGTGCGCGGGCTGCCGGGGTTCCAGCCCTTGCCGGCCACAAAGTTGTTGACGTTGTTCCACTGCACGCTGTACTCGCCGGCCGGTCCGTTGTTGTACGTCACGCTGCCCTGGCCGTCGGTCCAGAAGGAGTAGAAGAAGCCGTTGTTGGTGCCGGTGCCCGTCGGCGTGCTGCGCTCCTCGACTGTGCGCGAGCCGACAAGGCCAGAGCCGGGCAGCGGCAAGGCCGGGCCGGCCACGGGCATGGGGTTGGCGGTCGCGACGGCCGCCAGGCCCAAGACAAGTGCAGAGAAGATGCCCATGATGGGATGGAGAGCAGGAGACAAGTGTGAATGGAAAGGGAGAGT
Source organism: Sporothrix schenckii 1099-18 (assembly GCF_000961545.1). NCBI lineage: Eukaryota > Fungi > Ascomycota > Sordariomycetes > Ophiostomatales > Ophiostomataceae > Sporothrix > Sporothrix schenckii. Next base: position 2,203,825 of record NW_015971143.1, read on the forward strand.
ACGTGGCCGCGAGACACAAGAGGGAAGCGGGAGATGGTGTTGAAGTGTGCAGATGAGAACCGACGAGACAAAGCAAACACCTCGGTCGGTCGTCAGCGACCTTTATACATGTCCATCGCAGGGACAGAAACTCAAGGCCGTCGACGAGCTAGGCGACGGTCCCGGAATCTCCATCTGCGTGGTGGTCGGCTAGGCCCAATTCAATCTGCGATGCTTGGCTCGTCTGTCCCCGTCTCCATAGGATGGACGTGGTAAGTCGATTTAACATTTATCCTGTTTATCCTTTTGGGGGGACGGCGTGCGTGTGTCACTATCCAATATGGCTGGTGCTACGCCAATATATATAGCACCTGTGGCGTGCTTTGTTATCGCCATGATCAGCAATGGATCAGCAATTGGGTGCTGTGAAGGATGGTGGCTGCATTGGGAGGCATCGTTTCGTCAGCATACTTGCGGCATTTTCTTCGGCAGTTTTGCTGTATATGTTGCAAATTATAATCATGGGGATGTTCAGATGCCAAGATAAGATGCCCCGATGCCCAGAACCCGAGAACCCCAGAACCCCATGAACAAGTAACACCCCAGAGTTCCCCCAGAGTTCGGAAGTCGATAGCGCGTGGCTTGCAAAATCGCCTGTTGGACGCCATCGATCGATCGTCCGTACTAGCTCGTGGGTTGCTCAACGTTTGTCCCTTTTGCCGCCTTGGCATGTGATTGTCGCCATTCCAGAAGGGTGGAGATCGACAAGCAGACAGGGTACGGAGACGACGTAATGCTCCGCACACAATGGTGTCTATTTCCGTCGCCTTTGCCGTCATATCAAAACGGGCTTGGCCAGATGCGTGCCGCCTTGGGTCCATCTCCGTTTCCTGGGCATTGGAAATAACCTTCTTGGCGGCTCTGCACAGCAACAACGACACTCACCGGCTAAAGCCACCATGTGTTTACATTTATCCGGCGATGCGAACAGGGTCGACGACGATCTACCAGTGTACCAGTGTACCAGTGTACCAGTGCAACTGGAGGTGACCAGACGCAGCCAGGGTCAGTCCGACCACCAACCAGAAGAGAATCAACCAAGAATCATGGGATGAGAGGCTACATCGCGTCCTGTCTACCGCACATCGCAATAATTCAATCAAATGTGCATCCGAGGTTCCATATTCCATATCTATTCAATGTAAAATTGTTGTCCTTCGTACGAATGTACCATGGCTACCCTCACCGCACTACCTCTCCACCCATTGCAACTCCGCTTCGTCGGGCCGGTTCATCTGCAGTGCCAGCCGCGGCTGGCTGTCCTCGGTCAGAGCGAGCAGCCGCGCGCGGGCGTCGGCGGGCGTCTCGCCCTCGGCCGTGTGCACCACGGGCCGCACAGAGCAGCGCCACAGCAGCGTGGCCATGACGGCGACAAACTCGACCTGGGACATTTTCTGGCCGGGGCAGACGCGGGGGCCGCCGGACCAGGGGGAAAAGGTGCCGCGCGGCGGCGCCTTGACGGATTCGCGGCCGGTCGCCGCGTCGACGGCAATCCAGCGCGCAGGGCGGAACGCGTCGGCGTCGGCGCCCCAGGTGGCCCGCGCGGTGTGGAGAGCCATGTTGTTGACAAACACGTTGTAGCGGCCGGCGAGGTGGTGGGTGGTGTGGTGGACGGTGACGGTGACGGTCGCCAGCGACGGCGCTGAGGCAGACGATGCGCTGGTGCCGTCGTCGACCCGGAGGCCGCGGGACTCGTGGAGAAGAACCGGGTACAGACGCAGCGTCTCCAGCATAAAGGCGAGACAGCGGGCCAGCTGCGGGTAGACGGTCGTGTAGTCGAGGGCGGCGAGGCGGTCGGTGCGTTTGCTGGCTGGCAAGCCCGTGGGCGGCCCGCCAAAGACACGGTCCAGCTCCTCCTGCAGCCACGCCTGTGTCTCGGGATAGATGGCCAGCAGCACGGCGGCGTAGGCCATGGTGTTGGCCGTGGTATCGAAGCCGGCGCCCGTGACCAGGAACAGGTTGCCGGCAATCTCGTCTTCCGTGAGGCCGAGCGCGCCGTGGGGGTCGGCGGGCGCTGCTGCCTTGTCCAGGGCCTGGTCCGACAGCCGCACCAGCAGGCTCATGATCGTCTCACGCGGCCCGCTATCCGTGTCGACCTTCCGCTCCTTTTGGCGCTGCCGCTCCTGGTTGAGCATGTCGTCCGTGAGGGCGGGCAGTTTGCGCATGGCCGCGGCCAGCGTCTGCACGACCTTGGGCATAAAGGGCAGCGCCAGCAGTCTGTTCGGGAAGAGGGCGGCCGGGGCCAGCAGCTCCGTCACGAGGCCGACGGCGTCAATGTACGCCATGGGCGCCTCGGGGTCCCGCGGCAGCTCCATCGGCCGGAACGGTTTTGGCTGGCCGTAGCCCACCTGGCCGAGCACGTTGATGGCAATCGCGCGCAGGCTCGCCACCGTCTGCGACGTCTTGGATGTCTTGGATGTCTTGGACGTCTTGGACGCCGCACCGTCCTCGGGCGCCGCCAGCATATAGTCTCCCATCTGGTTCGCCTGCTCCATACCCTCCTTCCACACGACGGCGCTGATGCGCTCGTTGAGGTTGGGCGCAATCAGCCGCCGCTGCCGCGCCCACGTCTCGCCGTCCGACGCAACAATGTTGGTGCCCAGCAGTCTCATGATGACCTTTGCCTCGGGCAGCATCACGAAGTCTTTGCGGCGCGCCAGCAGATTTTGCGCGAGCGCCGGGTCGGCACACCACAGCTCGTTGACGCCCGTCGTCACCAGCACAAAGACGGGGCCGATGCGGTCGTGGAGGCCGTGGCGGTCGCGGAATTCCCAGCCAAAGGTCGCCGGGTGCCAGCGGTCGTAGACGGCGGTCGGCAGGATGCGCTGGAGCAGGGGGCGGAGCACCGGGTTCAAGGCCATGTACAGCGGGTTCTGCGTGTTGATGGGGCACAGCAGCACGGGGAAGCCGCTGCGGACGGCATTGCGGTAGTTGACGTACAAACGGTGCGCCGACGACACGAACCAGGCGCCGAACACGGCCAGGAAGGCGACAAGCCACGTATGGGCCATGGGAGGCGGGAGGAAGATGTCGTAGGGTGAGGCGAGGCAGAAGAACGAGCCAGTAAACAAAATTCAAATCAAAATCGAAATCGAAATCGAATCCAACATCAACATCAATTACAGAAGAAGACACACTTGTGCCTTGACTGGGCCGGGGCCATCCAACGTTTTATGTGTCTGGTCTCACAACTCGAGTGGACTGCCGGAACACGGAATGTAGCATTTGGGCCCCGACCCGACAGGTCGTCCACTCTTCGCTCCTTTTCCGCATGGCAAACATGCTAGCTTGTTGGCAGTCGCCGTCAGCAAGCTCCGTTGGCAGTGACCGTCAGCAAGCTCCGTTGGCAGTGACCGTCAGCAAGCTCCGTTGGCAGTGACCGTCAGCAAGCCCCGTTGGCAGTGACCGTCAGCAAGCCCCGTTGGCAGTGACCGTCAGCAAGCCCCGTTGGCATGGGATGTGTGCATTCGCAAAGTACGACATACTCCCTAAGACGTCGTGCTCGCCACAATGGGCTTCTTTAGCTCTCATTCTGCTTCGTTCAGGCTATCTGTAATACGGGGAGAGAGTGTGGAAAGGTTGAAGGATAAATCAGGCTGAAACCTGTGCGATTGGCTTGTCATCGACTAGGGATTCGGAGCCAGGAAAGACGGCTGCTCGGACCGTTCGGTTACACGGGCGCACGTAACTGCAGCACCACGAAGGCGCTCTGCTTTGAAGACATAGTGAACGACGACGCCAACGCATTCTCTGTATTAGGACATAGACTCCTTTAGAGACCGGGCGATGCTGTCGGCGGCGATGCAGCGACGCGTCTGCCCCGGCGATGGCGCGTCGGTAGCAGCGGTGTCAACTCTGTCAGGGGCTGCAAAGGGCGGCAACTGGGACGCGAACACCAGCGACAGGCACGGCAATAAACGTCCTGACAATCCGCTGCCGTCACTGTGGCGTGTCCCGAGGGCCCTGAGCGTCGCGTCGTCGTGGTGGCGTCCAGGCCAGGGCGATGGAGGACACCTTCAACTTGTCCAGTGTTGGAGTTGGAGGCTTGTCAGACAGTGCTTGATTCCAAAGCGCCCCCACCAAGCGCCGCCGCCTACCCGCCCAATCGTCAGCGCCTCTGCATTGGCGTAGCTGTCCTGGTTTAGGATGCAAGTGCAAGTTGTACCGACGACGTAAGTACGAAACGGTAGCCAATCGTCTTTCACCCATCTCAATCTGTCCATCCGTTGGCGCCGTGCAACTGCCAGTATTAGTCAGACGGCCAGGCCTGCGTCATCGTTGCAGCAGTGGTGCCCCGCATTCCCGCATTCAGCACTCTTAGCACGTTTTACAGCACATTCTTACTCAAGCTTCTCCCGACTCTCCAGCACCCGCACGTCTTTCAAACGCGAAACCCTCCAACTCTCCGCCTCCCGTTTTTAACGACCGCCAAGCCTCCCAACATCCACACCCCGACAGCCATGCCGGATGACCGCTGGACTGTCTCGGCGCCGCCGCCGTTTCACCGCGCAGGCGGCTACTTGCGGCGTGCCAGCCATGCCGCCTCGTTCCCGCTCCGCGGCATCGGCTACTTTTGCCGCCACCGCGAGTTCCACCCGCTCTTCGCCGGCCGCCTGCTGCCGCTCGCCCTCATTTCCTTCATCGTCTACCTGATTCTCTTCACCTTTGCCTTTTTGCCCCAGTTCGCGTTCCTCGCCATCTTCCACGGCTGGGGCGCGTGGGTCAACGCCGTCGTCCTCGTGCTCGGCGAGGGGCTGGTCGTCACGCAGGGCCTCTTTGAGGGCTTCTTCGTCGACGAGGCCCGCGTCGACGTCTTTGACGCCACCCTCATCAAGACCGGCTACACCGACCTGGTCGCCCCCCACCGCATCGTCGACGCCACCGCCCCGACCGCCGTCCGCATGCTCGGCAAGCCCACCGTCGCCGCCGCCTACCAGCCCTGGAGCATCGTCCAGATCGTCGAGCTCATTGTGTGCCTGCCCCTCAACCTCGTGCCCCTCGTCGGCACGCCCGCCTTCATCCTCATCACCGGCTCGCGCCTCGGCCGCCTCTCCCACTACCGCTGGTACAAGCTGCGCGGCCTCACGCGCAAGGAGCGCAACGCCGAGATTTCGCGGCGCGGCTGGGACTACCTTTGGTTTGGCACCGTCGCCATGCTGCTCGAGCTCGTGCCCGTGCTGTCCTTTTTCTTCCTGCTGACGTCCGCCGCCGGGTCGGCCCTGTGGGCGGCCGAGCTGGAGGGCCAGCGGCGGCAGGCCGAGGGCCTGGGCGACGGTCGTGTTGTGCCTGGCGCCGGCGAGGGCGACGGGGCCATTGTCGCTGCAGAAGACGAACCGCCACACTATGAGGACAATCCCGTTTGAGTCGGCCGATGCGCGTTAACTCTGCTCGTTTTCTTTTTTTGTTATTTTTTAATGAATAGACAGGGCTGGATGGTATGTAGCTTTGGGATTGTATGTTCTTTTTTGTATTTTCGGGTTTCTCTACACTTGCAACCTCTCTAGACACTACGTTCTTTTTTATGTGATCCTTCTTTCTTCTCTTGCCATCATCACGACCTTCCATGACGTCTCCTCGCATGTAACATATTTCACAATGTCATGCTCATTGCCTACCGAGGATGTGGTTCCTTCCTAACCGGGACGTGTATCGCGGTGGAGCTCGTCGGTGTACACCCAACCGCGTCCAGCGCGTGCCTTCCTTCTCCGTCGTCCCACCGCCGCGATGTCTGCGCATCGTCCCTTCCACATCTGGCAACCTTCACCACGCCACACGTTCTGGCGCGCCACACAGGACGGCAGGCGCGTTCGACCGGAAGGCGCCTGTGCCCAAAAGAATGTTCCTGCTCTTTCTTCTTTTCGACCTCATCTTCTCCTCTCGTCTGCCCCCTTTCTTTCCCTTTTCTGTCTCGTCTCATCGTCGCCGTTCTTTACCACCTTTCTCTCTCACCACCCATCACCTCTCACCCGGCACAATCGCTTACTTCCGACCCTACTCTCACACTCTGTGCTCGCATATCTCAAGGCAACATCGCCATTATGCAAGTCACCACGAAAATGGCTGCTCTGGCAGCTTCCGGGATGTTTCCCATCATCATGGCAGCTCCATTTGGGTTCGTCTCTTCTCTGAACAACGCTCTGAACAAGACGTTTAAGATGACGAAAACTGACATTTACCAGCAATGCCGGCCGCTCGGCGAGCTCCGTGGATTCTGTCAGCTCCGCCCCCGAGCCCAGCACCTACCCATACGTTCCGGCCACTTCAGCCAGCCAAGTCCCCATGATGGAATCCTTCTCTGTTGACTTTGGCACCGGCTCCTGGTCACCGTTTGCCACAAGTGTCAGCTCGTCCTCTGCATCTGGATCTGCTTCCGCAAGCTCCTCTGATGACTGGGACCAGTCTCCGGCGTCGTCCTCCGAGGTGCCTCCCTACGGATCCATCGTGCCTGGCCCAGTTCCCTCCTTTACTGTTGTCGTTGAGAGCTTTACTGTCCCCATTCCCCACCCGTCAGCCACTGCTACGGTTGCCCCCTCTTCGCTCTCGAGCTCTCCTGTGTCCTCTTTGTCCGTGACGTCTCCCACGTTGAGCACAGTCACCGCGACCGCAACAGTGCCATTCGAGTCTGGGTTCACCACAATCGTCCACACATTCACCATCACGGAGAGTGCAATCATCAGCTCGTCTCTTGCGATGCCACTTCCATCTGCGTCTCTGTCCCTGGACTCGTCTGTTGTTTCAAAGCTGTCCCGCTCTGCCAAGTCTGCTTCGTCGCTGGGAAGTGCGATGCGCTCCATCTTCTCCGACATGGACGGATCTCAGAGCGGCGTTGGCCCTGTGATTGCGCCCAACTCTGCGGTGTCCACCAAACCGGGCCAGATGAAGCGGCCCAAGTCCATGATCACAGCCACGTTCACGCTTACGTTGCCGACAAGCACCTTTTTCATGCCCATCCTGCCCACGCACACAGGCTCCATGATCACTGCAGAGTTTACCCTCACATTGCCTGCACCGTCCTCGTCGACAGCCGGGCCGGTATCCAGCACAATCGACCAGTCTTCAGGCGCGTCGGAGACGGTCACCGAGTCATGTTCTACGTCTTCTACGCTTGCCACCTCTACGTCCTGTGAAACGCCTTCCCCTCCGGTGCCTACTGGTTTCCCGGAGACGCTGACCCTCACTCTGTCAACCAAGGTCACGCTCACCATCAACGGCACCAAGACCACCTCATGTTCTACGGAGACGACCCCTGCTGTCCCCTCTGGATCGGATGCCATCACGGTGACTTACACACTCCCTGGTGGACCGGGCCGCGCCAACCAGACGCTGACACTCACGACAGTGCGTCCTACACCTCAAGCTAGTTCCTCGGGAGTCTCGTCGTCGGCGTCGGCGTCGGCGTCGCTTCCCTCTGGCCCAACGGCCGGTCCAACTGGCACGGGCAGCATCGCATTCCCCCCTGCGTCGTCACTGAGGCCTTCGGGTGTCGTCCCATCGCCTGCATTCTCGGGTGTCATTGTCGTCACGGAGACCAAGACTTTCACGGAAGTGCACACCGCCACTGGTGCAGCTACGACTGCCCCCAACGTGCACACAACCCTGGCCGTTGGCGGCCCTCATCACCACAACGTCACGACGTTCGCGACTGGCACTGGCACTGGCACTAGCAGTGGAGGCGCTCGTCCTACCGCACATGGACCCTTTGCCAACGTGACAGGCACCCACGTTAGCGAGGGTGCTGCCAGCCCTACCCACGGCATCCACGTCAGAGACGCCGAGTGCAATCGCAACCCCAAAGGTGCCCGCATTGTTCTGAACGTGAGTCTTCCCTGTGAACGTGGCGGTCGTTGCTTCACCGGCTGCTAACCTTTTCGTGTCACTCAGTTTGACGACAGTGTGATTCAGGAGGAGAGCCTGCTGGCTCCCAACACTCAGGGCTTTGCCAACCCGGACCAGGGCATGCAGTTCAGCGGCGGCTTTGAGCGGGTTGTCTACTCACCCAACAGCCGCTTCGTCCCGTCCTCCATGCCTGGCATGCTTCGATTCAACCTCCCGCCCACCATACGCCACGGCATTGCCAACGGTGTGGCCAAGATTGGTACGGCCGAAAGCTGCTCGCGGTTCAATTTGGTGTCCTGGAACTTGGGCTGTGACGCGACCGACGCGCCGTGCCGCTTCAACATCACGGGCTTCCGGCTGGCCGGCGGCGAGGAGGTGGCAACGGGCTCGCACGTGTTTGTAGTTCCACACGCCACCAAGACATCGGGCAACACGCTCCATCCGGTCGCCTTTGACACCACCGACGACTTTGCCAACCTGTCGTCGTTTACCGTGGATCTCGAGCCGGAGAACGTTGCTGGCGGCCGTGACAGTATGTGGTGGTCGGACGATTTGAGTGTGGCTCGTGTCTGCGACGGCTCGCCGTTCTGCGCGGCGATTGAGACGAGCGACAAGACCATTGGAGAGGATTCTGGCAAGAAGGCAGCCCCGTTCTGGCACCACTAGACGGACTGAGTGGTCTACACTGTCACGAGACATGTGTGCCGAGCAAAAGGCACGTGGTTTGATTTTCGCGGTTGCTGATATGCGTCCTGTTTGATGTTGCTTACTTCCGTTTCTCTTCTTTCTTTCTTCGGTCGCGGTGAATCGTTCAACCGCTGGGCGTGTTTGTCATCAGTATTTGTCCTTTGTTGAAGAGTGCTGTCAGCATAACCGAGCCAGGCCGATGGCCGATGGCCGCTGGGGCTGCAGTAACATGTTGCGGGAGGGGGTTGTGTGTCATCTGATGGGTGGTATTTGTACGGTTTCATTTGTTTTACGTGTGCGCATACAATCTGATGGAAGGACTGTGGAGGTGGTGACGAAAGAGTGGGTTGTCAATTGAATGTTTCCTAACAGAGGACGCCAGTCGCCTCAATAACTGCACCGATCTTGTCTCGACGTCGACAGTCTTGCTTTCTGTATCATGGCCGTCTCCGTGCTGTCATTGGAGGCGGTAAATGTGACAGTAGATCGATCGCTCTCTGCCACGCCGTAATCTTGACTAAACCTGCCGTTGAGAAAAAGGCTCCGTCATTGACGGTGACCAGCGCACTGCCGATCATCTTTGAACCGTACAACGTCCTATGTCGTCTCGTCGTATATTGCAGACGTGTGCTCCTTGACTTCACGTTGCCCAGGTGCCGCTCGTGTTTCTCTCAGCACGGGGAAAGGCACTTGCCAAACCTTCCCTGTTGGCCGGCGCCCGGCAGCGAATAGCGGAGAATGCTGGGGGGCCATCCGATCTCGGCAAACAGGACGCTATTGCGTGTGCAAGCCGCCCAGGGGCCTCACAGCAGAAGACGGATCCAACTGCTGCTTTGGGCAGTCTGGAGGTCTGGTTTCGGCGTTACGCCGAGTTGTGGATTGGAGCCTTTTCGGCTTTAGGTGCTCTCTGACCGCTTTGTAGTGGCACACGGGACTGACACCTATGTAGTAGCGCCCTGTAATGCCTGTGACAGAGCGGCGCGCAGCCGGGTGGCCTGTCCGGTTTCTTTCCCGGGGCTCATGCCCGACTTCCGATTGTCCGCAAATTGGTGCTGGTTATCGATTGGCAATCATTTGGTTCCAGCCGTTCCCCGCTGGTCTGCACGATTACACTATCCGTGGTCTGCACTGATACCATTTGGATGTCCTGCAGCAGAGTCAGTGTCTGCGGAGTGATTGCTGCTTTCCTTCAAAAGGACCCATATGATTCCATACAGACGGAAGTAGCAGCGGAAATAAAGTCTCGCCGGCACTACTTCGTATGGACCTTTCCCCTCGCGTCCGCCAGGGACCATCCAAAAACTGACTGGTGCAACCTTACCTTTGGATGCATGCTCTCGCGCTTTCAATAACAGCGAGCTTGGTCAGCCATGTGGGCAGCTGTACTTTTCGCCTTTTGCAGTGGGGAGACTGTCTGGAAGGGCCTCGTACTTGTCCTTGTTGTGCATGCGACTGTGTTGTACCGTGCGTCCAGCAAGATTGTCCCTCGTTTTGTCCGTGGACCACGCTGCCGACCGCAAGTCTGTAATCTGTGTTGATGGTCATCACCGCATCGGCCATGCACCGCTGACCATGTCCTTGCGATTGCGGGTTCTGGCGGTCCCCGGCGTCGTATCGAGCCCCATGGTCGCTGGCCGATAGGAAGGGACCGACGAATCGAGGAGTCAGCACAGCGGTTGGCGTCGGCGCTGACCCACCGATAGGCAAGAAAACACACAAGGTTGGGGGGCCCATCGTGTGGCTCGGGATATGCAAAGACGTCAATAAACCGTGGAGCCACAACCCAAACCCGGGACCGCTCCCGTTGACCACTTAGAGTATCCAAGCACTTTGTTGAAACTTCCCATCACAGCCATCACAGCAGCCGTCACCGCAGTTTTAGTTACAGCTTCCCCCGGTTGTTGCTATCCGTATCTCATCACCGCCACCCCTTCTCAACTCTTATCCGACTCCTCGTTCTTTTTCTTTCTCCACAACAACCGCCACGCTAGTGTACGGCTGCGAGCGTGGGCGTGCAATCGTGGCAAAGAAGCGGGCAAGGAGGCGGACCGAAAAGGGAAGGCCCAGAAAAAAAGAACGGAGAAATAAAGAAGAAGAGTAGTAATAAAAAATGCAAAGAAAGTAACCTGGGGCCTTTTTTCCGTACGCCCTGCGATGAATCGTTGACACATCAACACCAAAGGGTCGAGTCTGCACACTTCTGTGTATGACTCGACAGCCGTGAAAGATAGAAACTCTGCCGTCTCTGCTTCTCCTCAGTTGCATACTGCCCACTCTTTTTCGGTTTACTTTCTCCTGTCTGCATTGTATTTACACCAGCCCTCACATAGCGACTTCGGCCCCTTTGTTTTAGCGTATCTTGTTGAGCAGTTGAACTGTGGACTCCTCCCATCTTCGTCCGTCTTGATATTGTCAAGGGCCTGAATTCTCACAAGAATATTTTCTTTCTCCAAGAACACCCGTACGATCGACAGTCTCCGAATCAAGTCATCCCAACGTCCCAGCATCCCAATTTAACCTCAAGACGGCACACCGCGGCCCGAGACGGCTCAAACGGCATCCTTCGGCACGATGGCGCAGCCGCCGCCGGGCAGCCAGGACAACCTGGGCCAGCAACACGGCTCACCGCACGCCGTCGACGCGAGTGAAACGGCGAGAGACAGCACCACAATCTCGTCGTCGTCCAGCACAAAACACGACGAACAGCCCGACATAAAAGGCAACGCACGATCCAGTGTCGTGGACGAAGAAAAGGGCCAACCAGCAGCCGGCGAAGACGACGAGAACGAAGAGACGGACAATGGGCCGGCGTTGCGAGGCAACCACGACGGCGTCGTGGGCGGTGCAGCCTCGGACGGCCACGGCAGCGGAAAGCAGCCCGAGGACGGCGTGCAAGGCGGCCTGCTGGCGCGCGTCCGGAGCCGGGCCAGCACGACGCGGTCCAAGCACTTTGACCCGGGCCCGCCCCCCAACGGCGGCGTCCAGGCCTGGATCGCCGTCGCCTGCACGCACCTGGTCATCATGGACACCTGGGGCGTCATCAACTCATTCGGCTCGTTCCAGACGTACTACACGCAGCTGCTCGGCCGCGCGCCCTCGGACATTGCCTGGATCGGCTCGTTCCAGATCTTCTTGCTCTTCTTCATCGGCACCTTCACCGGCCGCCTGACGGACGCCGGCTACTTCAAGCATCTGCTGGTCACAGGCACCGTCCTGCAGCTCGTGGGCATCTTCACGACCGCGCAGGCCACGCAGTACTGGCAGATCTTTCTGTCGCAGGGCGTCGTCATGGGCCTCGGCAACGGCTGCATCTTCTGCCCGTCGCTCGCCACCGTCAGCACCTACTTTAGCACCCGGCGCGCGCTCGCCCTCGGCCTCGCCGCCGCCGGCAGCGCCACCGGCGGCCTCGTCTTCCCGTCCATTGTCCGCCAGCTGCTGCCGTCCGTCGGCTTTCCCTGGACCATGCGCGTCATCGGCTTCGTCCAGCTGGCCACCCTGGCCGTCGCCTGTGTCGGCCTGCGCACGCGTCTGCCGCCGCGCCGGGCCGGCCGCCTCGTCGAGTGGTCCGCCTTCCGCGAGCCCGAGTACACCTTTTACGCCGCCGGCAGCTTCTTTGTAGGTTTTTTTTTTTTTTCCTTTGCTCACTTCGTTCACTCGCTGGGTTTTCTGTCGTCTTTCACTTCTTTCGCTCTTCGCTTCTGTCTTACCCTTCTTGCCTTCTCGTACGCTTCGCTCGTTTTTTGTTCAACTGTTAACAACCCCCCCCAGTGCTTCTGGTCCATCTACATCGCCTTCTTCTACATCGCCTCCTACTCCCGCGACATCATCGGCTTGGCCTACATCGACTCCCTCAACCTGCTCCTCGTCGTCAACGGCGTCGGCGCCATCGGCCGCCTCCTCCCCAACTACATCGCTGACCGCGTCGGCGCCATCAACATGTACGCCATCTTCGCCCTGTACGCCGCCGTCGCCGGCTTCTCCTGGATCGCCGTCCACAACACCGTCGGCCTCTACGTCTGGAGCGTCGTCTACGGCATCGCCGCCGGCGGCATCCAGTCCCTGTTCCCCGCGGGCCTGACCAGCCTCAACACGCGCGACCTCTCCAAGTCCGGCGTCCGCATCGGCATGGTCTTCACCATCAACAGCATCGCCACCCTGACCGGCCCGCCCATTGCCGGCGCCCTCATCACCGCCGACAACGGACGCTACCTGGGCGCGCAGCTCTTTACGGGCGTTGTGCTGCTGATCGGCATGTGCTTCATCATTTGTGCCAAAGTATCGCTGGGCCGGAGCACGGGCCTCGGCTGGCGGGCAAGGGTGTAGAGGGTGTATGTATATATTTGTTGTTATTTGTATCCAAAAAGCATTGCGAATCATGGCCTCTCAGATGGTGCACTCGCGTGCGTCGTTGACTCGTCGACTGAGTAGATTTCGATGTCGTCGATGGTCGAGTTTGTGCCGTAGCCTGAGGTTGACCCTATCACGTCGGTTCCGGCGGTTCGACTCCATGATCTCCTTGGCCGTTTCCAATCCCGTTTCCGTCATTGCATTCACCGCATTGTGCCCGGAACGTCGGTGATGACTGCTACATCCGTGACGTCACATACAAAGTCTGTAGTTTCCAGACAACAGTTGGCTGGCTGTGACAGAAACGCACGCAGCAACACACACGGCACACCAATGGCCTACACGTCGATTACCGTGTCATTTAACGGCATGCCTCAAGGTTCATTAGGAGACAGTTTCCAAGCGGTGCATCTGAGGACGAAGAGGCCAAGGACGAAAGGGTGATGAGAAGGTGACAGTGTCTCAGAAAGCAAAGCAATACCCATAAAGTGTAGGTGGGCGGTGGGCGACGGCAGAATCGTTTTAGAGCGCTGTTTATTCTACGATTGCCTAAAACGGAAGGATCATGATAACACGGATTCATCGCTGCCTTTCTGCTTCATTGTTTCTTTGGTAGGTTTGTTCAATTGCGACTCGTCATGCCATTCTCTTCCATCTTTCTTAGGTTATCACTTGCCAGTCTATGAATTTGAAGGATGGTGGGTTGAAAGGCATGAAGAGAGCCGATGCCAATGACTGGCGATTCCCAGTAGACACTGCACCATCGCGTCTTCCTTTACGACATCGAATTCAGATCGTTTTGGACATTGCTTGTATTCTATTTCCCATGATACGCCGACGTGTTGACCCCTTCTCTGTCTAAAAAAAATGAAATAAATAAAATAAAATAAAAATGTGCAGAAACGCAGATCATCATGACTTTAAGCGAGCGCTCATCTCATCGACGCTATTCGCGAGCACACCGCAACAGTTTAGACCTTGCACATCGCCATCGCAGTCATAGCTGGCCTAGTCACCTTTGCTGCCTTTGCTGGCGGCCAGGATCGGTGCGCTTGTCCAGGTGCATGCCACCGAACGAAGAGTGTCACATGAATCAGAACCGTGTACTGCTCCGTGAGGTATTGACAAGAAGCCAACGAGACATCTGCATCAAAGTGATTTGCGGCTGACAAGCAGCGAATCAACCAGCCACAATGGCTTTTGGAGCATCTTTCCCAGTCAGAACTACCCGCCAGATCCACCTCCCATTCCCGTTGTTTTGTACTATTCACTTCATATGTCAACTTCGGAGCAGTACTCAATCCAGTCAATCTATATTTGGTTACTATGCTTTTCTCTAGTTTTTTATTTTTTATTTTTTGGGGTTTTGAAGCCGAACACCCTAGTTGAAAACCACCGTCTTGGTGCCGTTCAAAAAGACCTTGCGCTCTGCGTAGCCCTTGACGGCCGCCGCCAGCACGCGGCTCTCGACATTCGAGCCCTCGTCGACCAGCGCCTTGGCGCTCATGCTGTGGTCGACGCGCGCCACGTCCTGCTCGATGATGGGGCCCTCGTCGAGGTCGGCCGTCACGAAATGGGCCGTGGCGCCGATGATCTTGACGCCGCGGTCGTAGGCCTGGTGGTACGGCTTGGCGCCCTTGAAGCTGGGCAAGAAGGAGTGGTGGATGTTGATGATGCGGCCCGACATGGCCGTGCAGAGGGTCGGTGACAGCACCTGCATGTAGCGCGCGAGCACAATCAGCTCGACGCCGTGCGCGGCGGCCAGCTCGAGGACGCGCGCCTCCTGGGCGGCCTTGGTGTCCTTGGTGACGGGCAGGTGCACAAACTCGATGCCGTAGGACCGCACCAGGTCGCCAAAGTCCGGGTGGTTCGACACGACGAGGGGCACGTCGGCGCGCAGCTGGCCCGTCTTGACGCGGAACAGCAGGTCGTTGAGGCAGTGGCCAATCTTGGAGACCATGATGAGCATGCGCAGCTTGCGGTCGACGGGGCGGATGTCGTACTTCATGCGGAAGTCGGCGGCGAGCTTGTCAAAGGGCGCGGCGAGGAACTCGGTGGACTCGGTCTCGGACGGGCCAAAGTGGACGCGCATAAAAAAAGTCTCGGAGTCGCGGTCGGAGAACTGCTGCAGGTCGAGCACGTTGAGGTTATGTGCGGCCAGGACGCCCGTCACGGCATGGACGATGCCGGGTTTGTCGGGGCACGACAGCGTGAGGTAATGCGCTTTGGACATGGTGGGAGGACGGTGAGGTCGAGGATGTCGAGGGTAGATGGAGACAGGAGTGAGTCGCGCGGACCAGCCAAGAAAGGCGACGAGGAAACGGAGGACAACGGGACGAGAGACGCGGAAAACGTCGTTCGCAGGCAGAGCGGACAGGACGTCAAAGTAGATATTGTGTGACGACGTGTTGCAAGAACGAGCCGAGGCTGAGATCAGAAGAGTACACCGAAGCAAAAGCCTAGTTGAAAGATGCCCAAAGTCGTGTGTGGCAAGGAGAGGTCTTGAAGAGCAACAAGAGCCCATCGCCCACAGCAAACAGCACGAGAAAATCGCAGGCCGTCGCGGCTGGTCAAGTGGGGCGCTCGCTAGGAATAGCGCCGAGCACGGTGCTTCTGGGCCTTTCTGCCATTGCTTCCCCTCCAAAACCCCGAATTGGCTCTGAATGGCTCTGGACACAACAACGGCTCGTGACTCACAAACAACCCAATTCGCAGCCAAGAGCCGACTTGCACAGTATGCGCACCCGGGAATCCTGAGAGGGCAGCATTCTGGTGTTAACCCCAACTTTCTGCCACACGATACAGTCAATAGACTCAAAACGGGCAGAGATGGACAGTCGTGTGGTCCAGTGGGCGCGGGGAATTCTCGGTGTTCGTCTAGGCCCGCTAAAGAATAGTGCATCGCCAGATAGCAGACGTCCTACGCGGCCAGAGACGGCCACAATGCAGCACAAGTGGGACAAGCAGATGGACAAACAGATCTGGAGCATCGTGGTATCGTCATATTTTGCAGAAGCAGACATTTGAAAGACTGCCGGTCATATATACTCGTACAAGTGCAGTGCGGCCTTTGTTGTTTTGTTGTGTCTCTCACCGCAGATGGTTGACCACACTGCCGACCATGACGGCAATCTCCCGCTCCCAGCTGCCACTGGTGCTGCCGCCCGGGGTGCCGCTCTTGGTCGCCGTCTTCCCCGTGCCGTTGGTCGCCCCGTTCTCTTTTGCTGTGGCCGCCCGCGGGCCGCCCGACGTCTGCATGCCCTTGACAACACACGCCCGAATCGACTCGCCCACGCCTTGCCGGTTGCTGCGCAGTGTCCGCGCGGACACGCCGCCGCGTGTGACGATGTCCTGGACGCGCGGCGACAGGTGGCCGGCGAGGGTGCGCCAAAAGTACGCCGGCAGCGAGCCCGTCTCGAGCTTGGCCAGCAGGGGTTGGAGAAGCGTGTCGGAGGGCTGGGTGGTGGTTGTGGTCAACAAATGCTTGAGCGGGTGTGCCGGTGCCTTGGTCGACGCAAGCAGCTGCTCGAGGGCCACAATGTTTTGGCACCGCGCACTGACTTCGGCGAGGGAGCGCTCCAGGGTCGGCAGCGCCGCGAGCGACCGGGCCAGCGCGGCCAGGCTGCTCTGGAGGGCCGCCCGCAGGTAGAGCTCGAGGGCCTGCAGCATCGTGGCCGGCGTCCACGGCGTGCCGGCGCCGCCGCCCAGCCCGCCGCCCAGCGGCGTCGGCGACACAAGGTACAGCGCGACGAGGGCCGAGACGGTGCGCGCCTTGGCCTCTTCCGACTGCGCAAACGTCATGTCGTGCTGGGTCGTGGTTGCGCCCAGAGAGAACTCGCGGACGACGCGCTCGGCCGTCTCGCGCACCGTCTTCTCAATGGGCGTGATGACCGTGTCCTGCAGGCTGCGGATGGCGTCCACGCGGTCCAGCCCGTGGCCCTCGTCGCCCGGCGCCCTCTGCTGCAGGACTTCGCGCAGCGACAGGATGGTGTGGGCACACCGCACCAGCGCCCGGTGGTCTTCCTTGTCCTTGTCGCCCAGCTCCGCGTTTTGTATCTCGAGCTGCCGCCCCAGCTGCAGGCACCGCCCCACCGACCGGCCCAGCCGCAGCGTCTCCCAGAGCCGCGACGCTACCTGCCGCACCTCGTCCGCCTCGGCGTGCTTCTGGATCACCTTGGTCTCGAGCTGGTGGTACGTCTCGTTGAGCGACGCCAGCTGCGGCTCGAGCTCCGACACAATGCGCGTGCTGGTCTCCGTCTGGTTCTTGGTGTGCGTCAGCAGCGGCACGGCCGACCGCGCCGTCAGCAGGTCGATGTGCGAGTCAATCTCCTGGATGTCAAAGAGGACCCGCGATAGCGGCGTGGCCAGGTCGAGGGGCGCATCGTTGGGGTCGTTGGTCGACAGCACCAGCGAGTTGGCGAAGCCGGCGACGTCAAACTCGGGCGCGAGGAAGGTCTCGTAGTCGATGTACGACGGCTGGTCGTCGGGTTCGGCCATTTTGGGGGGGGAGATTCGTGGGGAGAGTCGTGGGAGGTAGGAAGTAAGATAAGGCTGTCGCCCAGGGTCAATGCAATTGGAGACAGCAACATTCGGCGAGCTAGGCTCAGGCACAAACCACACGTGCGGTTTACGGACCCCACAAAATGGATGCAGGCGGCAGCCAATGGTGGAGCCTGGATTTCTGCGGGGCTGCAGTTTGCCGATGACGCGGAGGAAGCGACACCAGAGTTGCTTAGTCGCACATATGTGGCTGGAGTATGTGGCTTGCAAGCTGCGATACGGCCGATAAAAAGAAAGAAAACTGAGGCGGCTGGCGATACTGTGGAGCCGCGAGAAAACTGGAGTCGATTTGTGCGGCATTTGCAATGTCAAGGTGACAGCAACGGCACTGACGAGGCATTGGCTGTGATGGGTCTCATTTCGGTCACCTTCACAAGAAAACACGCCATGGTTCTACAGTTTGAAAGCGACAGACAACGACAGCGTATTTCGTATGAATGATGGACATTGTGCAAGACAGTGGAGGAACACACAGACTCGCGATTCGCTCTTTCTGTCTTGGCCTCTTGGCCTCTTTCCGCATCTATCGTTTGTCGTCTCTGTGACGTTATGCTGTTGTGTCGCTCCTTCCCTCTTTCACTCTCCTGCCACTCGTATTTCGCGTTCCGGTCACTCCGCGGGTTTCCTACGCAGGTACCTGTAAATCTCGGCACGAGACGAAGGCCAAGAGAGAGACTACCAAGCACTGCAAATGACCAGGCCATTGGCATGTAGTGTTTTTTCTGGTGGCCTTACCTGGGTAAGGTGTCGTAGAGAGTCTTTTGCTGCGAAATTGGCTGGGGCCTTGGGAGCCTTTTGCTGACCCGGGCTATCCGCACGCTCCTGCCCAGGGCGCTGTTAATCGCTCACTTGCACCTGCCCTGCAATAAATCGCTCCAGCAAATCGCTCCTTCCCGCTATTCGCGCCCGGACGCTCGGCACCAGTAGGCTGCAAAATCTTTCTCCGCCACCGTCGCGACGCCCGCTCCAGCGCGCCTCCACGCCTAAGTAGGCTTTGCATGCACTGTGGCCTGCCGTTCTGTCTTTCATGCATTTTAGCGTCGACCGGGAAAGAGCGAAGGGCGAGCCAGGCCATAGCAAGCGGCCAGCAAGCGGCCCCAGTAAAAAATAACACAACGCGCGCCAGTGGCTGTCAGCCAGCGCCCGCGCCTTGCGGGTTTCTCTTCATTCTTTCTTGTCTCTGCCTCCCCTTCTTGTTTTTCTTTTCGTGGTTCGTTTGGATATCCTTTTTTGTTTCTTCATTTTCTGTTTCCGTTTCTGTTTTGCATCCAACTCAGCTGGGACGTGGTTTGGCGATTCCTCCCGTGTTTCGATTGAGGATACCAGACACCACCATTCGCATCAATTACGAATAGCTTCACTGCCGATTGGACGACTGTGTACTGCATACTGTATCCACGGCGTTGCCAAGGCATGGTCTAAACAGCGTCCTCGTCGGCATTTCCCGTACATCGCCTCGTCTCCGCCTACCGCCTACCGCCACCATGGGCAACGTCTTCGACGCCCGCGATATCCTCGCCTTCCCCGGCGGCAGCAACTCCTCCGACACCCTCGTTGCCGGCGTCCACTTCAACCTCACGGCCCTCGACTTCTGGAACTACACACTCTTCAGCAACGGCACGCTGTCCAACGGCTCGAGCTGCTTCCTGACGTTTGCGCCCTACACGCCGAAGCTCCTCTTCCCCAATGGCACCTTTATCAACTCGACATCGTGCTACTCGCCCATCAACCCCATTGGCACACGCGCCAAGATCGGCATCGGCTTTGCCGTCGGCTATGCGGTGGCCCTCTTCTTCGTCATGATGAACCTGCGCAAGCACGGCCGCCTGTTTCTGCCGTCCGAGAAGCGCTTCCGGCCCATCGGCCGCCGCTGGCAGTGGTACTGGGGCATCCTGATCTGCGTGGCCGCCTTCGTGTCCCTCTTCACAAACATCGACGTGGACCGCTACTACCTGCCAGAGCTGCCCATTGTCCTGACCTCCTTCTTCTGGTATCTGCTGCAGATGTGCACCATGGCCCTCGTCTGGGAGGCCGTGCGCCACTGGGGCTCGTGGATGGAGCGCCAGTTCATCGACCCCAACCCCTTTGCGCTCGGCGAGGACGGCCGCCGCTACAAGTTCGAGCTGCTCATCCCGCTGGTCTTCTACCTGTTCCTGTGGCTCAACTTCTTCCTCGTCGTCCCGCGCGCCTGGGGCAACATTGAGAAGCAGCGCAGCCCCGACCAGATCGTCGGCATTGCCGAGCCCAACGCCACCGACATCCGCTTCAAGATTGCCGCCTTCTTGCTGCTGGCCTCCTGGATCGTCACCGTCGTGTCCCTGCGCCACTCCATCAAGCACTACCTGCCGCGCAACCGCGGCATCTTCAACCGCGCCGTCGGCATCGTGTCGAGCGCGCCGCCGCGTCTGATGATCCTGCTCGTCCTGTCGCTCGCCATGATTGCCTACCAGGCTCTCTGTGCCTGGGAGTTCCAGTGGTCCGTCCTCAAGGTCGACGGCGACCACCTCCCCATCTACCTGGGCGGCTACACCCCGCCCCTGCTCATCCTCTTCATCCAGAACCTGTACGGGTTCGTCGCCCCCAACGAGGACCGCGAACTCATCCGCCAGCGCCGGCTGCGCGGCGCCGAGCAAGACCGCGAGCTCGGCATCGTGCACAAGCCCGCCTGGTGGCGCCGCGTCAACGGCGACTACATCCCCGACGGCGAGAGCATGCGCGACCGCATCGCCCGCAACGTCCGCGAAGTCGGCGGCGGCCGCGCCACCACCCGCGGCATCGACCAGGCCATGGCCAACCGCGACCACGACATGGAAGCCGCCCAGCGCGCCGCCGCCGCTAATGGCGAGTCGGTCGAGATGGGCCCCATCTCGCGCCAGAGCACGGCCGCCTCGTCCTTGTATGGCGGCAGCAGCAGCCGTCCTGGACCCGGCGCCGGGTCCTCGCGGCCGCCGCAGTTCGAGACGTACGCCGGCAAGTCGGACCGCCGCCGCACCGAGCGCACCATGGCCGTTGTGGCCAGCATGCTCTTCCCCGGCGAGGGCCGTCCGACGCCCGACGAGCGCCGCTCCGAGCTGATGCAGGAGGGCCCACCGCCATATGCCGATGCCGCCGCCGAGAGCGCGCGTGGCCGGACGCGGCAGCAGTCAGCGGCCAGCGCACCAGGCGCGTCCACGCGCAGCACCTCGGCGGGCACGCTGGTATCGCTGTCGGGACAGCCGCAGCAGGTGCGGAGCATGCTTGACATTTGAACGAGTTGAAGAGCGTGACGACGGCCGAGCGAGACCAAAGATTGAGCGGCCACCACATTAATATATCCCAATCCTACACAACTTCCTACGCAACACGCATACCGGTTCGGCACCCGCTACACAAGACCACACACGTAACACAGTCGACAAGTACAGACGAACTGCGGTACGAGCGCAACGCCGCACCCGACTACACTACGCTTCTCTTGCACAACCCTCGTTGACCTAACAGGCTGCCTCCTTTTCCGCAAGAGAATTTTAGTTGGAAATTACCTAAAAAACATCCACAGAACCACCAACACATACAATACGGCCGCGCACGTGTACACGCATTTCGAATGGCGTCAAAAGGGACAAAGGCGGGATTTACACACTTACAAACGAGATTGAGGACGCAATGATGATGGGGACGCGGATCTGTTACGCAATGCTTTGCTTGGCTATTATCTGATCAGTATATATGTTCTTCATTTTGGAAAGTAATGCCTTTTGGAAACGATGTCTTCAATATGAACCTATGAATAGAAATCTACTGTTTTTGCCCACACCTGCCCTTTTGGTGCAAGTTGAGTGTTGTGCTTACGCCCATCGACAAGCTTGTCACATTAATCCTTCTGTTCTGAAGTGGTCCCAACCCGTGTACACAGTACCACACTGTAGAAGAGCAAGGTGAATGCACAGTACCACCACGCGTATTATTTCGCAATGTGTACGGAGTAGACATGTATACAAGTACTTCCATTTCTTCGTCCAACGGTGGCATGACTCATGATGACCTAGCTGGCAGTCACGGATGATCAAAATAACAAGCTAAATTAACAGTAACCAACAAGCAAACATTTGGGCTAATGAAGCACTGTGTACGCTCCTTCATCATCTGCATACATTTGCACCGGTTTCAAATGATTAATATTTAAGTTGTATTATATTCAGGTTCTTAGAAATTTATTTCATGTTTTATTTTCATTTTTTATTTCGTTTTTCAATTCATTTCAACATTTCCATATTATTTTCATTTCCATTGTTTCATCATGTTTTATTTTGTTTATATTTGACTTTTTGAATTTTGTGAAATTAAGAAAATCGAAAATATTTATCACATCACTCGATTCACCTATACCAAAAGCCTTCCTGCGGAATGGTCATAAAACATTCAAATTAGAAGATTGTTTCCTAAAACATAAACAATAAACTACCTATTGTAACCCAGCACAACGTACCCGCATGTCCGTCGTATGCATTATGCGATGCCTCATAACAAAAGTTACAAAGACAAAAGGTGAAAACATGAAACTGATCTGGATTGGAGAAACAAAAGAAAACCAATAACAAAATAGCGCCCGTTCCGGACCTGGTGTATTTCTAAGCGATTGCCGCCGTAGCGTGTGATACAAGTAAAAATGCAAAACTGCAAAGCATAACGAAAACAAAGGTGACATTGCCAGAAATGCAAAATGCATGAGCCGCACCGACGTTGAAATAGCAAATAAAAAATCTTTGGGGTATAAAAAAGACGGAAACCAACGGAAAGGACAAAACAAAAGCAAACGTGTAAAGGGACGCCCTTCGTAGGTATAAAAATCATAACCCAAAACAGAGTCCCCATGGGCAGAGACTGAGAACCCAACAAAACCAGGATCCAAAAGACAAATAAACGAAAAATCAGACAAGGTATCAAAACTCCCGTAGTGACCCGCAACCAGAAATGAATCCCCAAAAATCCCACGCAAAAAGACGTCGAAGGGCAAAAAAGGGTCATAGGCGGTCATAAAAAGGATGATGGAAGAAGAATCGCAGATAACTGTTGTGGCGTGTGCTGTGCATAAGGGGGTGAAGAGTGGAGACGATGTGTCGCAGAACGTAGACAGTTGGGAAGGAAAAACGCAAAGCGTACGTATAAAACGTGTTTGCAAAACAATTCAAAGTGGTGAATGTTGGAGAGAGAAGCTCTGTCGTGCAGAGCCTTTTCACTTGTGCACTCGCGGGCGCCGATAGATTTCGAGCAAAATGTGTTTGCCCGTTACGAGGTGCGTAAGCGCCGTCGCCATCGCATCAATCCCAGCCTTGTCCATGCTGGCGAGGACGGGGATCGAATGCCCGACGCCGTAGCCACAAGAGCAAACAGCCTAAAAGGCCCGCGTCGACGTCTGGGCTTCATTGGTAGCCACGGCGACAAGAGCGTCTAGACGGCGGTACGAGTCGCTTGCTGGGGCTCCCAACGGCACCGACTGCTGGGGCTGCGATGGCAGCGGCTGGCGGCCGGAGGTCTGGGTTAGGTGCGGCGGAGGCAGATGACGCTCCTGCTCCAGGCGATAAGCAGCCTCCTCGTCTTGAGCGTGCGGCGGGTGCTCCTGGACGGTCTGGGGCACACCACGCGCGGGAAAACCGGTAAAGCCGTTTGCTAAGTTGGGATGCACCATGCGCTCGACGCGGCCATTGACACCGCCGTTCGCCGCGGCACCACCAGGGCCCAAGTATAAGGCCTGTCGCTTCTGCTGGCGCGAGGTTGGGCCGTTAAACGCCGGCGCTGACATGGTGTGCTGGTGACCACGAGGGGTGTAGCCGAGGTCTCTGTTACCGCTAGGCGCGAAGGGGTCATCGCGAGGAACCTCGGCCTCAAAGCGGACAGACTGCTGGTACGGCGGACCGCGGCGCACAGGGTCCTCACTGGGGTATCCTCGCTGCTGCTGATGCTGTTGCTGTTGCTGCTGGTGGGCCCAGTCGCGAGCGCTGTCTTGCGGCGGTGTCCGGGAGGCGATATCAAGCCGGGTCAGGCCATGTTGCAGACCAGACTCCCAGTGGCCCGACGATGGACGGCCGGCGTGTGCGTGTTGGTCCGCGGGCGAACGAAGAATCGACGTCGGTGGGCCAGACGGGGCGTAGCGCTGCTCACCGTCAACCATCATGGGCGACGGACCTCTGCGGATGGGCGACGCAGGACGCGGCGTGGGCAAATTCAGGAACGAGTCGATTCCGGGCAGCCGGAAACCGCTCGCAGACTGCTGGCTCGCACTTGCCGCGTTCGGCACGGCCAACTGTGGTGGCTGCTCGACGCCACCAGGCTGGTGGTGGCCAGCGACGTTGCCCGCGGACACGGACGTGGTGGGACCAGGGCCCGCGCCAGGAATGCCGTTGCGGGCGCTGGCAGGGCCGCCAAAGTCCCGCGAGCTGGGGTGCCACGTGCGGCGGCGCTCGTCGGTGTTGGACGAAAACGACTCACGACGGGACCAAGCAGAGACAGTTGAGTGGTCGGGCGAGACAGGGCGGCCGTTGTGGTGCGCACGGTCGGGAGACGAGAAGACGGGGCCGCCGGTGCTGGAGACGCTCGTTGAGTACATGTGTCGAGCAGGAGAAGGGCCCGTCGGCGACTGGAAGTGGAGGCTCTCGCTAAGGCGGCGGGTGGGCGTCTCCGTCGAGGCATACATGCTGTGCGGGCGGCTGCTGTAAGGTGACGGGGAGACCATGCGATTGCTGGACCACTGTGGGCTGGCTGGGCCGTTGGAGAAGGTGGTCGATGTCGGCGTGGTCATCTCGGGGGGTGTGATGGGACGGTAGCCGTCTGCATTGTTGTGGTAGGCGCTAGCTCCGGCATTCAGGTCCACATGTACCCGGGCACGAGGGTCGCGGGGATCGTGCGTGGCGATGGGAGGCGGGCGCGGGCGCATGTCACGCATATCACGCATGTCATGCGGTTCGCGGTATTCTTCACGGGCCATAAACGAGCTGGGGCCGAGGGCAATGTTGGACGTGGAGAAGGACTTGGAGTGGCCACGCGCCGGACCGCTGATGCTGCCAGCGCGGGCGCGGACGCCGGGCGTGGTCATGCGCGTGCGTTCGGGGCGGATTTGGCGCTGGAAACGCGTGCCCGAGGCAGCCAGAGAGCCCATGGGAATGTCCTCGTGCATGTGCACAGTCTGGGCGTGTTGGCGGAGGTTGTCGAGGCGGGAGAAGCGGCGCAGGCAGTGGCACTCAAAGGGGCGCTCACCCGTGTGTTTGCGAATGTGTCGTGCGAGGTGCTCGCTGCGTGTGAAGCTGAGGTTGCACGGCGGAAACTCGGTGCAGTAGAAGCGCTGGGACTTCTTCTTGCGGCCGGACTTGCCGCTAGTGCTCTCGTCGACATTGCTATCTGCGTCGGACACGGCGGCGGCATCGGCGGCATCGGCGGCATCGTCGCTAATGGAGGTGCCGGCCTGCGATCGGCTCCGCTGGGAGTTGTTCCGCTGAATCTGAGACGACGAGTGGTCGCTGGCGGAGTCGCCGCTGCTGTTGGCCGTTGTGATGCTGCTGACGGGGGCGGAGCTACCAGCCTCGGGCGGGTTGGGAAGCGGCATTTGGTTGGCGAGGCTGCCGGTGCTGGTGTTGTTGCCGGTGTTGCTGGTGTTGCTGTTGTTGGGAGCGCCGCTCCCGTCGACCATGCGGGCGTCCATGGTGAGGGGGTGTGGCAAGAGTGAGGTGCCTGCGGTTGGATTGTGACGCAATGTCGTCGGTAGGTAGTATTGTAATATGATGATGCTCGACTAAGAAAAAGTTAGAAGCTGTGAACACAAAGGGAGCTGGTGAATGTCTTTGGATTTGTAAGGGACCCGTCTCAGACTAGGGGCAGGGAGGGTCGGGAGGATCGGAAGGGACAAAAGAGATCGAAAGGACGCAGAGGACGCAGGGTAATCAGAGGGGCAGAGTAGACAAAGGAGGAAGAGGGAAGGATAGCGAAGAAGGAGCAAGACGGAGGCTGGAGGGGACGGGTATTTGTGACGTTGAGGTTGATAGACGGCCGACAACAACGCGGACAGAAAGAGGCCAGTTGGACCAGGGACATACACTGTGGACGGTAGGACGGAGGTCTCTCAGGTCAGTTGAAACGGTGCCTTGAAACTCAAGCAGTGGTTCCTGGCAGGGCTGAGAGGCGGAGGAGGCGGAGGTTGGTGATGCGGCCTTTGGACGAAGGGCCGCGGGCGAAGAAGACCATTCGATATGATGTCCAGGCCGCGGGTCGAAGAAAGAGATACTCTGTAAGTAAAACAAGAGAGTTGTGGAGGATGACGACAAAAGGCGGGGCGGTGTGTTTGGGACAGATTGCGGAGGAAGCGAGGTGATCAACGGTGGAAGGCGGCCGGACAGCGGATGAAAAGGAAAAATATGAGAATGTTATAGAGGTAAAGAGGCACAGTTCAGAAACGGTGACAATTAAGAGCCGGGCGCTCGGGAGGCGGGGGAAAGAAACAAGAACAAAAAAAAGAGTCTGGCCAGCGATAAAAGGGACCAGCCAGGCGATTCAGGTTCCGTAAGACAACGAAAAAAATCCTTCTTTTGATTTGGCGAGTGGCAGGCGGTTGGTGAGGTGCGACACAGGGGCGAGAGTGGCTCCTGTTCCTGGGCAAGTTGCCGGGCAGCTGTTGATATTGAAGTTGATTGCGGAGAGAGATTTGGAGATAAAGCGGATTGCGGTTTGACTTTGGCTTGGATTGTCTGATGGCTGTTATTGGCGATGTCGGTGCTGGGCGATGTCTTGGTCGCGCTTGCCGTTCACGGACGAGCACAGTTGAGAGAGGAAGGCGCAAGGGAAGCAAGAGTGGGATAGACGGAAGGAGGAGAGGTGGGAGGAAAGAGGTTGGAAGAGAAAGAAAAGAGAAAGAGGAAGGAAGGAGACGAGGGAGGAAAGAGAGCGTTTGAGGAAACAGCAGAGTGGGAGAGAGAGGGAGAGAGAGCGACGTAAATGGGCGACCGCGTACGTCAAAGGTATCGATGGTGAAGGGAAAGGAACCAAGAAGCGACCGAAAAGGAAAAGAGAGAAGGGGAAGAGAAGGGGAAAAAACGTGGTGGTGATGCTGCGATCCGTCGATGACCCGGTACTGGGCAAGTATGTGACTGTGACGGAAGCGTTTTGCTCTGCGCTTTCCGTCATGCTGGGGCGCCGGCGGCCCCTTGTGCAGACGCTAACTGTTGGTCGTTGGTGGAAAGAAGGAGGGGGATGAGCAATGGGCGAGGGGGGGATTGTCTCAACAGTCAGGGCAGCAAGGCAAAGCAGGGGGAAGGCGCCACCGTGCAGTGCACGACGTAAGAGGCTCGGCGAGGCAGGAGTGAGGCAGGCGGCAGGAACGAGGGAGGCGAAAAAAAAATAAAAAAATAAAAGAACAGGACTTAAAGAAACAAGGGCTAAGGGAAAGGAACAGGACATGGCACGTAATACGATTTACAAGGGAACAGCGGCAGAGCCAACGCAGGAGGAGGGCAGGCGTTGGCGGTGGTGGTAATGGTGGTGGTTGGATGGTCTCAAAGGTGTGGTAGGCAGACCGCCCAGACTCCAAACAGGAGAGGCTCGAGAGGGGAAAATCTCACCAAAAGGGAACGTGAAGAGGGCATGAGACAGGACCTGACCTGAGTACCTGCGCTAGAAGGGGGGCCAGCAGTGCAGCGGGTGCAAGGGAGTGGAGCAGGCGACGACAGCGGGCAAGGGAAAAAGAGGGTCTGAGGGGTGGAATTACGACATTGGGGAGGGGTGTGTGTTGAGCGTGGCGTGAGGGACACAGCGACAGAGAGCAGCACAGCAGCGCCCTACAGTGGCATCGTACAGCAGCTGCACCACACTCAGCGCATACAGGGGCATTCCGTGCCTTGTGATGCTTCCTTTTGCGCAAACCAGAAGCTCTTTCAACTCAACCTGACCACCTCTGACGTTCACACCCACTTGTGTGTTTCTTTTGTTTCTTTGTTTCTCTGCTTTTTGACAGGCACCCGGCCCAGCTATCTTACTTGCTCCGGGACCGTAGCCCCGCTGGAGGACAGCCAACAGACGACGGAGCCTCGACCTGCGAGAGCCGCACAATGCATAATCCTCTGCCCGCTGCGTCGTATCGCTGTCACTATCGCATATTATGCTCTCCAAATGACACCAAATGTGCGGAGTAGTCGCACTGTCTGTTGCAGCCTGTACCATCTGTAATCTACATTGGAGGCTGGCTGGATGATGGTGGGATCGTGCTTGGTGAAGTGTGCAAGCCCAGTGGCGACTTGTCTTCTGTAAATGATTTGAAATCGCCTGCTAACATCTCGATTTGCCCACCTCCACTGATGCTCAGATGCTCTTCCCGCGCCCTGCCCTTGCTAAACCACTGGCCGACCGCTAAGGCAGCCTTGGCGTTCGATCGAGTAACGACCACCCCCCTTGTGCCTTTGTGCAGATGTTGCCTGTGGCCTGTTCTTGTTCATGCCTGTTTCTCTGCCTCAACTTATCGATTACCTCGCCTGACCAATCCTGGCCAATCCTGGCTATGTCCGTTGCTGCCGTCCGTTGCTGCCGTGCCCTTTCTTTTCTTTTTTTTTCTTTCTTTCTCGCATTTTGCCCTGGCACGGCACAGATGTCTCAAATCGACAAACTTTATTTGTCGGAGGGGACAGCTTCAAAAAGGGCCAGCTACTCCATAGCCCCTGTCCTAGGTTGTCTTTGTCCTTTGTCTCATGTCCCCTGGTGGCCTTTTTTGCCTTGTGCTTTTGTTCTGCGACGTAGGCGACGGCGTCTCTTTTGTCTGGGAAAACAAAGGTGCAAAACGAAACAAAGGGGACAAGCCTCAAAGAGCCAGTTAAGCAAGTCCAAACGTCACCGACCGTCACCAACAAAGAAGCCCATGTCATCGCATCTTCAAAGAAACGACAGCTGGTGCCCCGACAAAGGCGATGGCCTTTCTAGAGCTTTACAAGAAGCTCCTCACACGAGCAACTATCGATGCGGCCTTGTAGCACCAGTGGAACGTTGGTAGACCGGCTGGTTGGATCCATTTCGAGGCGTCATCGACAGTGTATTGCTGTTTTGCACGTCGCACGTCGTATGCTGGCAACACTACTGCACAAAACTGGTGTACTGATCGGAGAGAGTACAGAGAGCACACAGCACAGAGCACAGATAGAGACCCGAAGGAAACCGAGGAGATAACTAACCCGAGATACAATCAACGTGATGATACACAAGCGTAGGTGTAAAGTGCAGGTGCAAGGAGTAAGTCCGACATTGTCCGTCCTAGACAAAGAAGGCTGGAGACACGCCATGTGTGAATGCACTCGTATGCGGCCTGCGTCTGACGGGCAAATATGCTGTGCACACATCCTACGACTGCCTTGTTTTGAGCAGTCTTGGGAGCTCGCGATGCGCAAAAGAGCCCTGACCAGTGGAGGGGCAAAATTCTGTATGCCGTATGTCGTAAGTCGTACGTCGACAGGGATCGTTGTCTAGGATGCGCACGGCCCTGATCGCTTCTGTCACCCAGCACTCAAAATAAATCGAGGGGGCAGGGACGGCTCGTATTTCTTGCAGAAGAACCCAGACATTCCAAAATCGAAAAAGAAAGACACATGTCCGCCATGATCAACATGCTGTCGAAGTTCGTTTTTTTTTTTTTTTTTTTTTTTTGTTTTGTTGGCGGGTGTAAATCATAAGCTTACGACGTTTGCTACTGTGGGGACAGTCTTTTTGAAAGTCGGGAGGCTGGAAAAGACTGGTCCTAGTGGCAGATGGCGGCCACAGTGGGGGGTGCTTTTGGTACAAATGCACTAAACTCGTAGCGGCCAAGACAAAAGGACCAGAACGACGGGCACGCCACTGTCGTCGCTGTGTGCCCCTCGCAACACAGCGATGTGGCGCTACTGCAGGAGGAGGGGCCTAGAAGCCCACAACCAGCCAGGGGGAACGGAGCCAGCAAGGCACACCGCAGCGGCAGAGGGTGTGCGTTTACAAATGCGTTTACAACAAACATAGCGGCATGGGCTGGAGGCGGCGGTACGACATACACCAAAAGGACAGGCACACGGATTTTGCAGGTTGGGATGCACAGGCACACAGCACAAGCACAGGGCACGGGATCCAAAATACAGGCACAGCACACCGCCTTTGTAAAAAAGGTGACGGTTTGGTCGGGCACAAAGGTACGCCGAGGGAGCTGAGCGACCATCTGCCTCCTATGGTCCTATAACTCTGCGCCTCTGTGCCCTGTGCCTTGACTCCAGAGTGCGACATATTTCCTTCCGCAACACCTTCTGCTTTTGTTTGTTCTGGAGTGTACCTTTTTGCCCCCGGTGAGCCTTATATATATCGCATTCTCCATTTCGTAGCCCGAGCATCCCGCTGGCGCCGTTGTCCACCGTCTCCGCGGCCTCCGCCGGTAATCCACTTGCAGTGCTTTTGCTCTAATACGTTGTAACTCCTCCACTTTAAGCCCACTTGCAGCTCCCATATGCGCAAGGCGAAGCCTATGTTGCGAGAGGAATCGACCGCCCGAAGCGCAGGATTCACGTTAAACAAAACAGAACCTGTCGCCGCTCAGGCGGAAAGTCAGACCTGAGCAGACTCACAATAAAACAATAAAAAGACCCCTTGCGCATCCCGTGCAACCCCTTGCATAAGGACAAGGCTCGCATCGCGATTGCTGGCGTGCGTTCGACCGATATGTGCGACGAGACGCCGTGCTCATCTTTCTGCTCTGGTCCATCTGTCTACCTGACTCGACTTTGTTGTGGAAGACGGAGCATCTTACGGTGGCTCGAGTGGCTCGAGTGGCTCGAAGGGCCCGTTGTCAGCAAAACATGAGATGAAGCGACACTACAAAATGCACTAGGCAGTCGGCGATCACCAGACCTGCAAAACATATTAGTTGTCCCCTCCTTTCCCCGCCTCGCCGGCCTCTAGCATCGCGATTTGGACTTTGGTGTCTTTGGTGTCCTTGGTGTCTTTGGAGGTCTGACGTCGATCAGGAACATGCAAAGAGAAAGCTCGCAGAGGGACTGGTAGAACAAAAGGCACCCAGGCTGTGTAGCCCACTCCCCGGAGGGCTGTAGGGGGTACATTCCTGTGCCTGGCCGTTCTTGGCCATCGCCGTATAGTTTACAGCACAAGTTAGACTTGCAACTTAGGCGACAGCAGCGAACTCCGTCATGCCCACCGCACAACAATGACCAACAGAAAACGCCCTTTGTCAGGCACCCAAGGTGGCAAAGATGGCTTTGACACCGACGACACCATACACCGTCCGTAAGGCCACTGGCAGATTTCTCACGTCCCGCAACTCCCCTCAACCAGGCGACGACCAGGCGAGGGGAAGTGAGGGCGGAAGGGAGAGAAAGGTCGCAGGCCGCAGTTGAGGAACATGCCACACGGCGTAATTTGGGTGCCTGGCCTGGCCCTGTGCTGGCGGACTTCAGTGAGTCGTCCACTGAAACGAGCAGAACCATCCACTGAAGAGGAGAGCCAACCCCCCCCCCCCCCGGCCGTTTGTACCTCACTATGGCCGCGAAGGAGCTGCCAGTCACAGTACCTCGCACTACCAAACCGGCACTTTGCACTGCGCATTACATGCACATCCTCTTAGCGCATGCTATTTCAACGGCCTTTGTGTCCATTTGTGATCATGTGCTCTGTAGCGCAGAAAGTCGTGAGTGTGCCTTTTTGCGACTTCTTAGTCGTCCACCCATCGTCGAACTTGGGATGAATAAAGCCCAGTCTTAGGCGCAATCGAAGGTTGCACGCCTCAAAGCTTCCCCAGGCGAGCGCGTCGCCACCCAATAAGTGACCAAACCTATTGTCGTTCTCCCAATGCCCGCCGGTTTGCTGAGTCTGTTCATTCGTTGTGGAGGCCATCAAGAACTGTGACTGTGGGGAAGCGAGCGCCGAGGGTCTCTGCCGGTCTCTATGCGGAATGCTGCCGTACCGGCAGCGGCGATGCTAGCCGGACAAGAACGACGACGTCTGGCTCCGAGACTAAATGTGCTAGTCAATATTCATCATTTTCTCTCTTGTGTTCGTGTGCAAGCACGCCTTCTTTGGGATTTACCCGTTGCCCCCACGACTCTATACAGGAGGTGGTGCCGAGTGCACCTGCCGCTTGTAGATAACATATGCTCTTTCCTGTTTACATTCTTCATGCAGCCCACGTCGGGCAAATAAATTGCTGCGGGGGGTGCTTTATCCGGATGCAGAAGGAAGTATCCTCGAGATGACCAAGGAGGAGAGCGGAGTGTCAACAAACGGCAGGAACGGGGGGAAGTAAATTGCAAGAGGAAGGGCAACGTGAGGAAGGGCAACGTTGTAGTAAAAGAAAAGCAATGCCCGAGGAAGGATCTCAATGTGCAAGCTCTGTGTACTTTCCCGATTGGGCGAGCATCTTGGGTGTTTTGGTGATCCTGTGTTGACGACGTTCTGTTTTGATATCCCCTTCGCCTCTCACCCTTATGCCGACCGCCCTCCGTCACAGGCCACAATGCATTTCGTTTCACGATGGCCTTCTTTTGGATTCATTTTTTTGTTCCTGATCATCCACACAGCGGACGCCCTCTTTCCTCAACGACCGCTGCCGCCGGTGCCGGACCGCAAGTTCGTGGGCAATAAGCCGGTCCACGTCTGCAACGGCTCCGAGCCCAACACCGGCGTTGCCTACTTCGACCAGCTGCTCGACCACTCCTCCACCAAAGCGTCCAGCTGCAAGCCCCAGCGCACGTTCAAGCAGCGCTACTTTTGGTCCAATGCCACCTGGGGCGGGCCCGGCTACCCCGTCATTGTCACGACGCCGGGCGAGACCGCGCTCGATCCATACTGCAGCTTCCTCTTCCCACCTGCCCTCGTGGCCCAGATTGCCGCGCGTGTCCACGCTGCCGTCCTCGTCGTCGAGCACCGCTACTATGGCGAGTCGTCGCCGTTTCCGCGGTTGACGACACAGACGCTACAGCAACTGACGCTGCACAATGCCATCCATGACATGACGTACTTTGCGCGCAACGTGCAGCTGCCGTTTGATTCCACAGCCGGCACCAGCAAGCGAAGCAACGCACCGAATGCGGTGAGCTTTTTTTGGGCGTGTTTCTTCTTTGGATCCGTCGATCGTCTTGCTAACTGCTTGTACTGACAGCCCTGGATCTTGTCTGGTGGCTCGTATGGTGGCGCACTCGCCGCATGGACGGCCTCTCTGGCTCCCGACACCTTCTGGGCCTACCACGCATCCAGCGCCCCCGTCCAGGCCGTCTACAACTTTTGGCAGTACTTTGAGCCCATCCGTACCGGTATGCCCGCCAACTGCAGCCGCGACCTCGCCGACATCACGGCATACGTCGACTACGCAACGACGACACTGCCACCGGCTGCCTTGGCCGCCTTCAAGGACGAATGGGGTCTCGCGGAGCTGAGCGACCCGATTGACTTTGCCAGCGCCTTGGTGATAGCCACGCAGACATGGCAGGACAATAGTCTCAATACAAACTACACGCAGTTCTACCAAATGTGCGACGCCATTGAAGGATACGGGACTGGGATCCTAAATGCATCCTCCTCCGGCAAGAGCAGCCGCGTCACACGAGCCGTCCGGGCCAACACGGACATTGCCACGAAGGTCTCCAACGTCGCCAAGTTCTTCAAGAATAAGGTTCTCCCTGGATGTGCGTTGAGACAGGCCCACCCCTACTTCACAATGATGTCCGCAACTAACTACTGTTCATGTACAGTCTGCTACGACATGTTTGGATACGACGAGTACGCCCCGCACAACAACACCAAAGCGCCAGTGACCGCCTGTTTGAACAGCATGAATACCAGTAGTATCCTTTTCACCGACAGGGCCGTCAACAACTCGTATGCCGTACAGTGGACCTGGATGCTCTGCAACGAACCCTTTGACTACTACCAGACCGGCTCGACGCCACCGGGGGTTCCCGCCATTGCCTCGCGGCTCTTGACACCCGAATACTTCCAGCAACAGTGTGCTGTTTTGTTCGGGCCGAACAGCGCCGAGTTCCTGCCGACCCTGGCTGCTGGTGGAGGGCAACATCCGGCGAGCGTTGGCGCCATCGCAGCCCAGGACAACACATACGGCTCCGCTACCGGCAAGACCGTAGACCTGCTGAACGCTGTCACAGGCGGGTGGGACTTTAATGCCAAGCGTGTCCTCTGGGTCAACGGCGAGTTCGATCCGTGGCGTCCCGCCTCCGTATCGAGCACCTTCCGGCCTGGGGGTCCCCTCCAGTCGACGCCCGACTCGCCCGTCATTCTCATCAAAGGCGGCCGGCACTGCGAGGACATGAATACTAGGAGTAATGGAACCTACATGGCCACGGTCCGTGCCCAGGAGGTCGCCCATTTGGCGAGGTGGGTGGACGACTTTTACGATGCAACGACCCAGCCAGGCCAGAACCGGACGGTGCCCAGGCTCCTGACAAAGAAAAGCCAGTAGGTGGCCCAAGGCCGGCGTCCAACACACTCTCGTGCAACAACTACCTAGGAAAACAATAGATAATACATAGAATAAAAAAGTATTCGTATCGACGAACAATGCATGGCTTTTCAAACCGGCAAAAGGCGTCGTGTTTGCCGAAAGCACCCCCCTTTGGGAAATATCATCGGCCCTTTCGAACCTCTCCTCGCCTGTCAGTGGGAAAATGGCGGGGTAGTACGTTTGCAATTAACAAAATTCCAAATGTTTTCTTTTCAGACCCCTGGCTGTACCTGCCGGGAGTCATATGGTAGAAGAAGTATGTTTGCACGGCACCTCCACGGCGAGTCACACAAAACAACGGAGAATTGTGTTTCTCATGTGTAAGCTGAAACACGTTTTTAAATGTCGAGAAGATGAACCACCATGCGACCACGCAAGAGTGTCCAACACATCTGTCCGAGGGAGTCTTCAGCGGCTACAGCAGGCAACGGCAGCTGCTTCTCACCCTTGTCGACAATGGGCGGAAGCCATCCTATATTTCATCGTCTGGTGTACGCCGAGATTGGACGGATGGGTGGATCGATGTTGGCTGCGCTGAGCACCTTTGCCGTCATGGCATGGCGTGGACTTGTAACTTACGGTTGCATTGACCCAATGTCGAGGGGGCCTTAACGGCTATATGGAGAAAGAAAGACTAGATGAACGTGCTACTTAGAACGACATGCCCAATCTTGATCTTGGGTGCCATTGAGATGGGTGGACTGCAATGCAGGGACAGGGCAGACATGGTACATGCGGGGACGACGATTGAAATTTGAAAATGCAGACGGCCATGAAACAAGGGTCTCTCGTCTGCCTGGTTAAGTAATGGGCCGACGGGGCCAGACCATTTTGTACTTTTCCGTGTTTTCTCCACGTCGAGGTGACGACAGCAAGATGTACAGGATGATGCAGTTCCAAGCTTTTGGAACTTTGGGTCGGATGCGGACCTGGGGTTGAGCAGCAATGGGGAAGTCGCTTGATGGCGAAGAGCATTCGTCTGAATAAGACTTTGTTTCATCAAGACATTAAAGCGAAACAAGTTTTTTTTTTTTTAAAAAAAAAAACAACAAAATCATTTTGTCTATTGCTGTCAGCTGTACAAAATTATTTAAGTGGACAAGTAGACTTATTTATTTGTAGTGTTTATCATTTATCATTGTTTTTGTCTAAAAGTATACTTTGTACTCACATTGCTCGTATATCTTAACGCCATGACTTTTTTTTACTCAATCGACGTTGTGTCGCTACACTGCGCGACATGTAATTACGGGGCTCCTGAAGCGAGAGCGGATTTTGATAAATACGAGCAGCCAAGCGGACGAAGAATATGGTACGTAGCCAGAGAAGAAGGATAAAAGAACGATTTTGTTTTCCACAGCCAAATTTTGAGACACTGGCTGTTCCAAGGGCCCAACGCCAGCGAGTTTAACCTTTTTTTGCCCAATTTTGTTGTATGAGTGGACGAACTGTTGCCGTCCGTAAACCTGCGATGCTTCGGAGAGCCGTAAGTTGAAAGCGGTCAGGGAAGAAAAATAAAAGAAAAGAATAGATGACTTATCTTCAAACATCAACTTGTCGTTAAGAGCCGCTATAATACTGTATTTTGTTCACCTGCGTTGCCGGCATCGTTCGTTGGTTTAGCTACAGTGTTGCATCAAATGCCAATATGAATTGCATCAACAGCTCTTCGGCCTCTTGACGCCTGCAACCAAAGCAAATGCGGACAACACCGAGCGCTCGGCTAAATGGTTGACGCACACACGAGAATAAGTCAGTCCTGACATATGTGTGTGCACAAAATGGGTGCACCAGAATGAGCCGTGACTTTGTCTAGCCGGGCGTTTGATCGCTTTTGATCGTCTGCACCCGGGCGGCCGGGCCACTCAGGACACACAATGTGCTCTGGGCACCGGCGTTGTGCTGGCAAAATGCGTGATGATGCACGCACTCCGGCCATAAAATAGAGAAGAGATAAAAACACAGAACAAACAAGCCAGAATAATGGGAAATGACAAGAGACCATTTGAGCCATGAGACAATGCATGGAAAAGATGGCCGATCAAGCTGTTTCTCCGGGATCATTTGGCCCGGGCGACTGACTTCCACGACATACATCTACCCTTGACAACCCGAATCCATGTTCGTCTGGTGATTTTCGTATTTTGTCTTTTCTTCCTTGATGTTTTCCACCCTATTCGCCTTGGATCCATCTATTCGAGCCCATATCGACTGTCACGCCAATTTCAACGCCACGATCATCTCGTCCACAAACATCTCAACGCCATGACTGCATCTCATACATGAGATAGTGTTGTTGTCGAGTCGATTACGGTCCGTTCGGCCACCGTCCACCACCACCACTGCCCTCGCCATGGCTTTCATCGAAACGAACGCGCCGCGCATCGTCGTGTCGCTGTCCGTCATGACCGGCGTCGCCTTAGTCTTTATGGTGCTGCGCTTCTTCTGCAAGGTGCGGTTCCACAAGACGTTTGGCGTCGACGACCACATGCTGGCGGCCGCCTGGGCCTGCCTCGTCGCCTACGCCGCCCTCACCATCACGTCGACGAACTACGGTGTTGGCCTGCACATCGCGGTCATCTCGAGCGGGGACCTGGTGACGGGCTTGCGGCTCTTGTACGTCGGCCGCTTCCTCGCCATCATCGCCCTGGCCATCAGCAAGACGTCCTTTGCCGTCACGCTCCTGAACCTCGCCAGCACGGCATGGCAGCGCTATGTGCTGTGGTTCGTCATTGTGTCGCTCAACGTCGTCATGTGGTTCGCGGGGCTGTCGCTCTTCATCCAGTGCAGCCCCATCCAGAAGGCGTGGGACCTCCATGCCGCCGGCACCTGCTGGAAGCCCATGGTCCAGGTCAACATTGGCATGGCGGCCGGCGCCTACTCGGCGCTGATGGACTTTATGCTGGCGCTCTTCCCCTCGTTTTTGATCGGGAAGCTGCAGATGAAGAAGACAGAGAAGTACGCCGTCATCCTGGCCATGAGCCTCGGCGTGTTTGCCGGCATCACCGCCATCATCAAGACGTACTTTATCATGGGCAGCCAGCGGTCCAAGGACTTTACCTTTACGACGGCCGACCTGCTGATCTGGTCGGGCGCCGAGACAGCCGTGACCATCATTGCGGCCGCCATTCCCTTCTTGCGGCTGCTCCTGAAAGAGGCGGCCACCAAGCACAAGACGTCAAGCCCGCCCGAGACCTATGACCTCGACGCCCTGTCCAGGTCCGGCGTCGTCGGTGGAGCCACGACCCTGACGCAGACGCAAAGGGAACCACAAGACCGCGACGACGCGAGCGAGAAGAGCATCTTGGGCGAGACGAAGCGTGGTCAGCTGCACATTGAGGGCGGCCAAGCCAAGTCTGACTATGCATGAGTGGAGGGGGTGCTGAAGACATGCAAATGTAAAAGTGCAATGCTGTATATATTCTGTGGTTGTGGTCAGGTCTCATGAGCGGCGTTCTGGATTTCATGTTGTCTTTCTTTGTCTTTCGTTGTTTGAACCCCGTACATTTGGGTTAGTACGATATCGGAGAGTAATGAACTGTATTGAGGATGGCCCTGGGTGAAGCCGCATGCAATGCCGAGACTGAACATGCAATATAAATAAACAATCGCAATCTAAGGACAAATCCAAAGCCGTGGCGGGGAAAACAACAAGATACCATCAAGGGTTCATTCTACCGACACGACGTATGCAATAGACTACGATATTATCCATTGTGCTTGGACATGTCGCATGGGGCTGGCTTGGTGGAGAACAAATATTGCCGACAGCGCCTGCCAGACGGCCAAGTAAACATCAGTCAAATGGATCTCAAAATCGTATCGAATACATCACAAAAAGACGAACCATTTTCCATCGTCGGCTATGCATCTTCTACCGACTTCCGTTGGCCTCCTTGGCCTCTTGCCAGCCGTCCTTGCGGCCTGCTCTCGTGACGCTCTGTTGGCTTCGGCCGAGACGTACATCGCCGCCCAGCGCAGTGGCAAGACCGACGGCCTCAAACTGGCGAGCAATTTTACGTACCGAGAGAACAACAAGGTGGCCGACCTGGCCAAGGGCGTCTTGGGCAGCACGGCGCTGGCGCTGGACGCCAACCGCTCGACGGCGGACACGGTCGCCTGCGCCAGCTACACCATGCTGATTGCGGCCGGCGGCACCAAACCGTATGTCCTGGCCACGCAGCTGCGGCACGACAGCGGCGACCCGTCCGTCATCACGATGATTGACACGATTGCTGCCACGACGGGCGCGCTCTTTTTCAATGCAACAAAGACGCTGGGGTACATCCAGGCCGAGTCCTGGGCGCCCCTCGCCACGGCCGCCCAGCCGTCCCGCGCCGTGCTGAAGCAGATTGGCGACGCCTACCTCGACATGTGGACCGACAAGAACGCCGCCGACTCGATCCCCTGGGGCACCAACTGCGAGCGCGTCGAGGGCTCGCAGCTGACCCGGCCCTGTGGCGCGTCGCTGCCGCGCGGCGGGAGCGCCCAGCCCAACGCGATGCGGCGGTACGTGATTGACGAGACGGTCGGGTCCGTGGACGTGCTGTGTGCGTTCAACTCGCTGGGCAACATGCCGGACAGCCACGAGATCCGGGTGGAGGACGGCAAGGTCAAGTATGTACATACCATTACTGTGTTGGAGGGAAGCGGCAAAGGGATGTAGAGTCAAAACCAAATTGTCAAATTTCCTATCAGATGCTGTGCTGAACAGCGTAATCGCGCTACTGCTGTACGTAGAATATCTTCCAAGAACACCTTCTTCCCCCGTCTTCCCTACGTCTTTAACGTCCAACTCTTGTCCATGTAGTTGTCCTTCCACTGCTTGGTCACGGGGTCGAGATTCTCCGTCTGGGCCGCCTCCCACTCCGCTTCGATCAGCTGCTTGCGTGCCTCGGACCGCGGCCGGATGGTGGCGCGAAACTCCTGGGGCATGCACACAAAGCCCTGCGTCAGCTTCTCCTGGTCCGGTAGATCGGGCTGTCCGCTGGCGTCCAGCGCCGGCGTGATGTCGAAGCCCCACAGGATGCGCGACATGGCCAGGAACAGGCTGCGCTCGGCCACGTGGATGCCCGGGCAGATGCGGCGGCCGGCGCCAAAGGTGAACTGGTCGCGCTTGGCCGCGTCCGGGTTGGCCGCGGCCTCGCCGAGCGACTGGCGGTCGTCGAGGTAGCGGTCGGGGTCGAAGCGGCGCGGCGCGGGGTGGCGCGTCGCGTCCATGTTGATGCCCCAGACGTTGTTGAGCACACCCGCGCCCTTGGGGATGAGGTACCCGTTGTAGGAGTCGTCCGCCGAGGCGGCGTGCGGCACCGCTCCCAGAATGGTGGTCGGCATCCACCGGATCGTCTCCTTCATAATGGCGCGCACGTACTGCAGGTCGGCGTCGTCATCCATGGTGGGCAGGCGCGCGTCGCCCACGACCGCGTCGACGATAGCCTGGGCCTTTTTCTGGATCGCCGGGTAGAGCAGCATGGCCTGCACGAACGCGTAGATGGTGCTGGACGTCGTGTCGGAGCCGGCCTCGAGCAGCGTGCCCGAGATGTAGCAGGCCTGGTCGTCCGAAAAGCCCTCCTTCTTCTGGGCCTCGGCCAGGCCGACGCAGAAGCACGGCGCAATGGTGCCCTTGCGGATCTCGTCCTTGGCCTTGAGCCAGTGGCTGAGGTACAGCGCCTTCTCCTTGGCGTGCAGCGTCTTGGCGAGGCGCCGCGTCGGGTTGAGGGCCTCGGGGAGGTTGCGCAGCAGCGGGAAGGCGTCCAGCAGCGCGGCGGCGCCCGTCTGGTTGAGGTCGGCAAACTCGGCGAAGCCGTCAAACAGCTGCATCAGCTTGTCGTCCTGGTACGTCGGCGTGCGCCAGCCAAAGACCATGGTCGTTGTCAGCGCATTCGAGTAGCGGCGGATGTGGCACAAAAAGTCCTCGGGCGTCTGCGTCAGGTCGTACAGCATCTGCTTGTTTTCCAGCACCTGGTACGTCAGGTAGGCCTTGGACGCGGCGACGTTGAGCAGCGAGTGGAACAGCTTGCGGAAGCCGCGCCACGTCTGGCCGTAGCCCATCATGAGCAGCCGCAGCCCGCCGCTCGCCAGCGTCTGGCCGACATACAGCTCCGGCCGGTCCGAGTATATGTTGCTCTTCTTGTCGAGCAGGTCCTTGACGGCCTGGTCGCTGCTGAGAACGATGAGCGTCTGGGTGCCGAGGATCAGCGAGAAGACGGGGCCGTACTGGTCGGCCCATTTGCGGAGCTGGAGATGCAGGTCGCGTTTGGGCATCTGTGGCCGTTTGTCAGTGGTCAGTGGACCGTGAGGGTAGACGATTTAGACATAGCTCATGCGTCCTTTACACGTACAAGATGAATATTGCCAAGAATGGGAATGGTGGGCGGGCCGGGCGGGTAGTTCTTGGGCCGCCGGCCGACCATGAGCAGCCGCACGAAGCCGGTCACCAAGAGGAGGAGGAGAGATGCGTGGAGGATGGGAGACATTGTGTTGTAGTCAGATTATGTGATGTCAGACGCAGTTGTGGTGGGACGAGAGATAAAAAGAGCAATCGACACCGAAAGGGATTGCAAGGTCTGCAAACTTATACCCACAATGCCATGATGGCATCGCCCCTTGGGCGAAACCTGGCTGTCATTCATCTCATTGGTCCCACATTCGGATGCCAACTGCATCATCGTGTCGTCGATCGACTAAGCATTCCCCATATCAAATCCGGGGAAGATGTGGGAGGTAGATCAAATGCGGAGGACAAACTTGGAATTGTACAAAAGATGTTCCGACAGTTGCGGAGTTGACAACAGACGTCGCAGGAATGGCTAAAGTGTGGGGAGGCATCGGAGCTCTGTGGGATGGTGGATGTGGGAGGCACTAGGAGATGTTGCGGGAGGCTGTGGAGGTGGACATACCCCAATGTCGCACCTTGTAATGGAGTCTAAGGCTAGTTTTAACATGCAAGTTTGGCCATAGGCATCTAGAAAGAATGTCAAGAACACAGACACGAGCACATAATTTTGAATGGTGATGTAGCTGTGGGGTGTCATTCGTCGTACGATGTAAATACTGTCTTTCCTCCGTAACGCCGTCTCCTTAATACGCCATGCAAACCGTCTACGCCCGCCTTACATTAACTGTACATTCCTAAACTGGCTAATCAAGTCGTTGACTTGCCGCATGCTCGTTTCGTCGTACTTTGTCAGGATGGGGTCGGCCGCGGTGTTGTCGACGGCAGAGTGTGCATGCAGGCTCTCGCTCTCGTCGGTCATGTCTGTGCTGGCATTCAAATATGTCGGCATCAATGTGGGCATCCGTGCAGACGTTTGTTTAGACAGCCCTGTTGGCTTCCGAATCGACGAAGTCGATGATGCCGGCACCGATGACGACGATGTCGACGACGACGACAACTGGTTGATGACCATGTGAGCCAGCAGCCAGTACTCGGGCGAGTGCCGCATGAAGCCCGTGCGGCGCCACATGTCTTCGGGCGCGGTTGTGTCGTCCTCGGCGTCGTCGTTACTGTCGTCATCGTCGTCGTCGTCATGGCGGGCCTTTTTGCCTGTCTTTGCTGGCGGCATGGGCACCATGGTGTGCGGCGGCCCCGAGGCAAATTCGTGCTTGTAGAGCTCCCAGACGGCCTTCCAGTTGGCCAGGCCCGTGCGGATGGCGTGCAGCTGGTCCTCGCCGCCAAACGAGTTTTGCTTCTGGAAGAGGAGGAAGTGGAAGGCAGAGACGATGCAAAACAGATTCAGCGGGCCGAGGTCGGCGAACGCGCGGCAGACGGCCGGCGCCAGCGGCGCGGAGCAAAACGACTCGACGATTTCGCGCAGTGTGCAGTGCTGCAGCAGGCTGTGCATGCCGTGCCCCTTGTGCAGCGCGCACCGGCGCAGCCACTGGTGGGCCGCCCGCGCGCAGTCGGCGGCCGTCGTGGCCTGGAACGTCGACTCGGGCCAGGCCGTGTGCATGACCATTTCCTTGATCATGACGCGCGGCGGCAGGTTGTTGAAGATGGCAAAGGCCTGGTCCAGCAGGTAGATCCACAAAAACGTGCGAATCAGCTGCTCGCGGGCCACAAAGGCCTTCCAGTGGAAGTCGTGCGTCTCGGTCGGCGCCGTGCCGCCGTAGTCGACGTGCCGCGCGGCGCCGATGCCAATGTCGCGCGCCACCGACACTACCGTGCTGAAGCGGTAGCGCCGGATGCGCTGCTTGCTCTCGTCGGTGCCCTCCCAGTTCTGATACAGGCACACAATGTACGACGCCTGCAGCGCCTGGATCGTGCGGCGGTGGGCCAGCGGGTCAAACGCCGCCGCCGACGCACCTGACGTGCCCGACGTGCCCGACGCGCCCGGCCGCGGCGGACTGCCAAAGTCGTCGTCGATAAAGACCACCTCCTCGACGCAGTTGAACCAGATGCGCGCCTGCTCGTAGTCGCTCGCGTCGGGCGACATGCACGCGCCGATCAGCGCCATGGCCACCACCAGCACGCACTTGGCGTCGACCGCATCAAACGTCGGCCGGTGCACCATGTTGACGTTGGGGTGCCAGCGGGCCCAGTAGAGCGCCAGGAACTTGCGCAGGTTGCCCGGCGAGAAGAACTGCAGGCACTGCTGCTCCACGTCGGGCGACCAGTCGAGCGTCACGGTGCTGTTGCGCGGCTTGACCGTGGCGACCTCGCGGATGCGGAAGAGGATCTGGTGGGTTTTGACAATCAGCGGGTCCTGGAAGGGCGCCGGTGAGGGTGAGAGGGAGGGCTGGAGGGACAGGAACGGGTCAGCGACGCCGGCCACATCGCAAGATGGGAGGCCCGCAGAACGGCTGACACCGGC
This sequence comes from Sporothrix schenckii 1099-18, assembly GCF_000961545.1. Taxonomy (NCBI): domain Eukaryota; kingdom Fungi; phylum Ascomycota; class Sordariomycetes; order Ophiostomatales; family Ophiostomataceae; genus Sporothrix; species Sporothrix schenckii. The sequence continues at coordinate 2,246,596 of NW_015971143.1, forward strand.
ATCACCCAACGCCAACGACTCCACAACCTGCAAGGCCTGGCGGCGCGTGCCGCAGTCAAACGTGACCAGCCCGGTCTTCTTGGTGAAGTTGTCGAGAAAATAGAAGGTGTATGAGATGGGCAGCTGTTTCTGGGCTGGGATATGACCGGTCGATGCCAGCGCATGGTCGTTTGTTGTGTTGTCCGCGTGGTTGTGTATGTGTGTGTTTGCTGTCATGTTCGCGCTCGCAGTTGTCAAATTCAAAAAGTCCAGCCAGCTGTCAGTGTCTGCTGCACCGTGTGAGTGGTTGCTGTCCAAGAGAAACTCGGCAGCGTTGCCATCCAAGTAGGCAAACGACGACGGCTGGACGAGCTCCAGCATCGTGGGCATGTCGATGTCGGTTGTGGAGAGAGCTGTGTTTGCTGGGAGGACTGTGTCTCCGAAAGAACAGTGTATTCCATTCATGCCGTCGACGAGTACAAGACGGTTGTCGGCATGGTTGTCTGAAGCGCCGAGACGACAGCCGCCATTTGTGCTGTCGTCGATGTCGTTGGTGCCTTCGCTGGCACTGTCGTCGTGCTCGACATCTTCAATGCGCGTATCGTCACGCCATTGTGTCTCATCTGCTGCCGCTCTCGTAAACGAATAGTGGCACGCCAGTCCCCTGACGCGGCAGTTGGTACACGGCTGCCCCGTGCTGCAGCCCCGCTTCGACTGCACACAGCGGTCGCATGCTGTTCTCTTGACCGAGAGAGCACCGCCCTGCCGCGTCTGGCACGTTACAAAGTGCCGCTTCAGCACATCCGCCCGGCGGTATCCGCTGCCGCAGATGGAGCACCGGTGGGGCGGCACGGACGCGTGTGAGACGGCATGGCGTTGCAGGTGTTCGCGGCGTTTGTACGATTTAGAGCAGACGGAGCAGGTAAACGGAGAGGAGGAGGAGGTGGAAGATGCAGTAGTGGTGGCGGTGGCCGAGGTTGAAAATGTGGTTGAGACCGGGATTGGAGTGTCGGACATTGTCAGTCGGAGTCGGAGCTCAGCTGAGTTTCTTTTGCTCGTTTCGCGTGTCAAGTCACCAGTCGCCGGAGATAGCATGGGCGGGCGCAGAAAAAACAAGATGTGAAGCGGAGGAGCTGTGGGGAGATATGCCGGTGAAAACGGGCCGTGGGGAACATAGAGAACTGGGGATATGGGAAAGGGACGACGGGGTATCACATGAAGGCTGTCAACGGAGCGCATTGGACATTTGCCACCCCCAGAGTGAGAGGAACTGGACCTTGTTCCAGCGATTGGTCGTTGGTAGATCTTCAATTCCCCTTCTGAACTGCCAAGTTCTTAGCGTGAACTTTACTACTTTAATATTTAGTAGCGCGCATGTACGAGTGTAAAATCAAGCTGCCCAGACTCGCCGAATGCATCGGGTAGGCACCCGGCAACTTCTTCGGAAGCAGGGCGTAGGTGGAGAAATGTGGTGATCTTGGAGAAAGAATAGTCCAGCGAGATGTCACCAAGAATATAAGAAATACTTAAGTAACACGTATAAAAAACAGTACGATGCTAAATGATACATCGAAATAAAGTTGAGAAATATACAAATAACCGGTATTTACGTGTCGTAACGTGCTCTAATATGAATGCCTGATTTTGGAGTATCACTAAATCACGACTCGCTAGAACTTCCACGCACACAACTCCATACACGGCGCTATAGTTGATGACGTGCATCGATACCGTCTCCTTGATGTCCACCAACCTGCCTCCCACCCCTAATTCCACCTCAAGACGGCCTTGACCGTCCTGCCGGCGTGCGCGTCATGGATGGCCGCCTCATAGTCCTTGACGTCGTAGTACTTGATAATCTTCTCCAGCGGCAGCTTGCCTTGCCGGTGCATGTCAATCAGGTAGGGGATGAACTTGGGCGGGTTGCTGTCGCCCTCGGAGCACCCGACATACTCCTTGCCGTAGGTCAGGTGGGACGAGATGTCGATCTTGGCAGTCGACCCGAGGCCGGGCGCGCCCACCGTGGCCGCGCGGCCGTTCATGCCCAGCGCCGCCACCATGGTCTCGACCACAATGGGCACGCCGGCGCAGTCGACTGCGAAATCGACCCCGAGCGCCGGCCGAGGGCAAACGGCGCGGATGTCGGCGACGATCTTGTCGAGGTCCGAGCCGCCGATGACGCCGTGCGTTGCGCCCAGCTCCTGCGCCAGCCTGAGCCGCTCGGCGTGCAGGTCGACGGCAACAATGGTTGTGGCCCCGGCAGCCTTGGCGGCCATGACAGCGGCCAGCCCCACGGAGCCTACCCCAAACACCGCCACCGAGCTGCCCTGCTTGACTTTCAGTGTGTTGAGGATGGCGCCCACGCCCGTCTGGATGCCGCAGCCCAGCGGCGCAAACAGCTCGAGCGGCGTTTCCGCCGGCACGCGCACAATGCTCGACCGGTGCACAACTGCCAGCCGCGCAAACGAGCTCTGGCCAAAGAAAGTGCTGTGGACCGGCTTCTTCGCGTTACCCTCCCCCAAAAACAGGGCCGTCGTGCCGTCCGGCCGCTTGCCGCCAAAGTTGCGGTCGTTAAAGTGGTAGCAGTAGGCCGGGTGGCCCGACTGGCAGCCCGGGCAGGCGCCGCAGTGGGCAAACGACAGCAGCACCTTGTCACCCACTTTGGCCTCGGTCACGTCGCTGCCCGTTTCCACGACGACGCCGCCGCCCTCGTGGCCCAGCACCGCATTGGGCTCGCACGGCAGCCGGCCCAGGGCGCAGTTGAGGTCGGTGTGGCAGACGCCCGAGGCGTGGATCTCGACGAGCGCTTCGCCGGGTTGCAGCGGCTCCAGCGAGACCTGTTGCAGCAAAAACTTGCCATTGAGCTCAGGCACCAACAGTGCCGTCGTTGTGCGAGACATTGTGTGGATGTGTGGATGTGTGTCGATGGATGTGGAAGTTTGTGTTGTGAGTTTAATGAGGAGACGATATATATTCTCGCCGACCGGGCTTATGAGTTTCTTTCGTGTGGCGTTCTTTCTGAATATCGTGCCGTGGTCCCTGACTTGACACTTTTGCAATCGCTCTGCCGCTGCTCTGCCGCTCGGATCATTGAAGTCGACCCCCGCTGTACTCTGCATATCCGAGCCATGCAGTCTCTTCTATCCGGCCAAGATGGGGAGTATCGGCACTAACACGCTAGGGGTCGTCTACGTCGGCCAAATCGCCCAACCCGTAAGTTTGCCGCGTCCACCTACCGGCGGACCATGTGGGCGGCACTAGTCTCCTGAAGCGCCTGGGAACAATACAAGTGGCTCCCACTTATGATGCACGCGGAGTGCTTCGTCGACATTGTCGTGATTTCTGGCACAAACCACTCCCTGACGGGGTGGGCTCCCTTTTGCTTTCGTCTACTTTGCAATGGTCATCTCCGTTTTGTGGCCTCCCTTGTGTCTTTGCGGCCCTTTAAAACACCGCCTCGGTGAACCAGTCCAGTCCCTCGCTCGACAACAGCCCTTCGATTCCATAGATGTCCGACTCGAGGTCCAGCTCGATACCAGCGGACATGCCGGAGGTGCCATGTCCTCCAAGTTCATCAACATCAACTGGCTTCGTGACGTCTGCAGCCACGGGGCCATACGGCACCCCTTCGACAGGCCCAGCTCCAATATTCGTATTATCTGCTGTGAGCATCACCGGACGCTCTTCCGTTTCCCCGTCAGCCATGCTCCCAGACAAAGACTGGCTCCTCGGGCCACGGTGTCCCCCCTCTCTCTCATAACGCGCCACGGACGCCTCCATCTTCTCGGCCACGACCTCAAAGGCGTCCCGGTACTTCTTGGCACTCGCCCACTGCTCGGCGATGACATACAGCAGAGTGGAGCACGCCCCCAGGTCGCGCGCACACGACGACCCGCGTTCCGTATACAGAGCGGGCGCACTGCAGACGGCGTAGATCAAGGTGAAGCCGGCGACAAAGATGGCGTGCAGGTCGCGCAGTGAAAAGGGCACGGGCGCCAGACGATGGAGGCGGCGGTACAGCTGGCAGATTTGGCCAGAGGCGTCGGCGACGGCTGCATAGTTGGCCCAGTTGCCAGCGTCTGTGCCTGTACCTGTGCCTGTACCGGTGCCTGTACTCATGTCCAGTCGTCCTTCCGTCATGAGCGGCTGGAGTAGCGACCGACGGGCTTTGTGAAACTCGAGAAGCAACTCGGTCTGCCGGGTGAGCGTGCAAGGACCGCGGTCGAGGTCCGCCGGGGGCGAGTCTGTGCTTACTTCCACGACCACACTCGGGCGATCCCTCACTGGATCAAACGTCTGCAGCACGCTCTCCTTCCACGCGTCCAGCTCGCCGAGCAGTGTGGAAATTGTCCTCGTCAGCTGCAAACGGTGGCCTTGCCCGCCCCGTTTCAGCTGGTACAGAGCCAGCCGGATCTGTGTGTGCAGTTGGTACAGCTCGATATGTGCACAGTGGAAGCGCACGTTTGTTCCGTCACCGTCCTGCAGCTCGCACCGGCCCGGCATCGGCGCATCAATCTCCTCGTCCGACAAGGCAAACGGCCGCCCCAGCACCAGGGCCGTCTTGCGCTCGAAGATGTAGACGCTCCAGAACAGGCGGCGGCGGTGCTCGTCCACGGCGGCATCGCCTCCTCGCACGGCCCGCTGCCGATGCAGTCCGAGCTCGATGCACTGACGCACGGCCAGACCGGCCAAGTGCCAGACAGACGTGCCCGACGGCGAGCGCATCGACTGGATGGCCAGCAGGAGCGTCAGTTCTATGGACCGCACGCTTGTAAATTGCAGGCCGTCGCCAATGATCTGCATCGCCCGTAGGAAATGGCCTTCTGGATCGGGTGTCCCATTTTTGTCGTTCTGTGGTGGCGACGTCGATGGAAGCGATGTTTCCTTGCCCAGTAACTGCAGGCAACGTGATCCAATCGCATACACCAGGTGCAGCAGCGCTGCGTCCATGGGGTCCACCTGTGCGCGTGTCCGCCCTGTCGCCCCCGAATGCAATGCCCACAGCTGCCGACGGTCCAGAAACGGATAGAGAGGGTGGATCAGTTGCAGATACGCCCGAATATAGGCAGTGCCTGTGCAGGGGGCCGGCAGCGATGCGGGGACTGCCGTGTCCGCCTGGTTTGGAGCCTGGTTCAGCGCTTTGTTCGCAAACGGCCGGTCCGTCAACAGCGGCAGCGACACCACGTCCTCCGATGCCACGCTACCGAAGTCCAGTGCCACCTGCACAAAGTGGGCCAGGCTCAGGCCGGCCGAGAAGCCAAAGTAGTGCGGCTCGGCGGCGGCGCACGACGAGAGCAGGCCCATTCCCGTGACCAGACGGTCGCCGCCAGCAGAGGAGGCAGGCGTGCCCGTTTCGGGTTTGTCTGTGGACGTCGGCGACCGACCCTCGAGTTCCTTGACGCGCGCTTCCAAGGCCTTGACGTACGACGGCGGATACGCTGTGCGATCGCCGTACAGGCATGCCGCATCGGACCGCGCACAGTTTCCACACGACGGGCTGCCATTGTCGCACCGCTGCCGCCGTGTCTTGCAGCGCTGGCAGGCTACGAGGACACGGGGGCGTTTGTTGGGTCGGCGGGAGCCGGACGTCGCCGGTGAGCCTGGTCTTGCAGTCGACATTATGATCAAAATAAAGACATAAAAAAATAGTAGTTGGCAATGTCAACGTAAAGGAAGACCCGACGGATGGGACCGACGCAGACGATATGAGCTTGTGTCGACGGCTTTAGCGCTCCTGCTAGTCGACAACTGGCGCATCTTTCGCACTCTGATAAGGACGGGGTGGTCCATCACATCTTTTCTGTCTGGTTCCGTTATCGGTCATCATCTTAAAGACCTTCTTATCAATCCGTCGGGCCATTCCGATACCACTTTGCAGAGAAGAGTTGACTTGCGTCTTGACAATGCAGACGATGTCGATGGCTTCAGTCAATTCAGAAAAGTAAATTTCTGTTGCCTTTGCTCCATGGTCACCGTCGCCCTTCCCGTCAACCACAGCGATGCCCCGCCACATCCGCCTCGGTGTCATTGTGCCGTCGTCCAACACGGCCCTCGAGCCGTTGACACAACAAATTGTCGCATTTCTCAACGCCGATCCCACTTTTGGATTGCTGCTGTCTGTCCATTTTGCCCGTGTCCGCGTGACTACCATTTCCTTGTCCGCCGACGCCGACGCCCAGTTCGCCCTGTCACCCATGCTCGATGCCGCGCAGCTGCTGGCGGATGCTCGCGTCAATGTCATTGGCTGGAGCGGCACGTCGGCATCGTGGCTGGGCTTTGCCGCGGATGATGCGCTGTGCACGGCCATTGAAGAAGCCACGGGCATCCCCGCGACAACGGCTGTGCGGGGGATGAACTCCCTTCTCCAGCAGCAGAGGCGGCCACACGATACAGTCGGTCTCGTGACACCGTACACGCCCGACGTCAACAAGGCTATCCAGGAGAACTATGCCGCCGCTGGTCTGACAATCTCGGATGGCCGCTCACGGTACACAGGGTGGTCCGACAACATAACGTTTGCCAATCTCGACGAACCGACGCTCGACGCAATGGTGGACGACGTCGTGAGACATGGAGCCCAGACAGTGCTCATTATGTGCACAAACGTACGGGCAGCGCAGCGCGTGCAGTACTGGGAACGACAGCACGACATCCAGGTGCTCGACTCTGTAGCCACGACCGTCACGGCCATGCTGGACGCACTGGGGATAGAAGTGAAGAGTGCCAGCGCTGCTGAGGCGTGGGGCAAACAATTTCAAAGCTCATAATGCGGCTGCCAGAAGAGATCAATGTAATACAATGCTCGGCGACATGTTTTTTTGCATCATCCCGTATGTCACTAAAATGTAATATGCAAGAACTCCACAATCAAACTGCCGCCCGCAGGACATCCCATGTTCCCTCCATCCGTCTGACATACGGCATCCCACACCCGTGCCGTGGCACAAACCGCCCTACACCGTTCTTGGCTACCACCACGCCGTCCTTGAACACAACCTGTCCCCGCAGCAGCGTCATCCGCGGCCAGTTCCAAAACTCGATGCCCTCGTACGGCGAGTAGTCGCAGGCGTCGTGCAAGTCGCGGGCGTGGCTAAGACGGCGGGGCCGGAACGTGGACTGCGGATGCCACACGACAATGTCTGCATCCGATCCGATCTGGATGGCCCCCTTCTTCGGGTACAACCCATACAGCTTGGCCGGGTTTTCCGATGTCAGCTCGACAAATCGCTTGGTATCGATGCACCTCCTCTTCAAGACGCCTTCCGAGTAGAGGAGGGGCACGCGCGTCTCGACACCGGGCAGTCCGTTGGGCACTTGTGTGAAGCGCTCACTATATGTGCCGTTGTCGTTTGGTCGTTGCCCCAACTGCTTGCCGTGTGGATCATTAAACCGGTATGGACAGTGGTCCGACGAGAAGATTGTGAACGTGCCGTTGGCAATGCCGCGCCAGATGGCCTCGATGTCGTTCGGGTCGCTCCGCAGCGGCGGCGAGCAAATGTACTTGGCGCCGCAGAAGTGGGCTTCTGCCAACCGCTCCTTGCCCAGCAACAAATACTGCGGGCACGTCTCAGCAAACACGGGCTTCAGGGACGCCTGTGCCCGCCGGATCACCTCCATGGACTCTCTAACGGAAACGTGCACAATCAGCATCGGCGTATCCATGACCGACGAAAACGTTACCGCACGGTTGACGGCCTCGGATTCGGCTGCTGCAGGATGTGCCACGGCCTTGTACTGCGTTTGTGTCAGACCCAGCGACTCCAGCTGCTCAGTAAAGAAGTCGACCAGGTCACCGTTTTCCGCATGCACCAGCGCCACCATTCCCAGCTCCCGTGCCGCCTTGAGCGCCCGCAGAAACTGTGCATCCGACAACCGCATGTGCTTGTATGTCAGAAACAACTTCATGCTCGTGATCCCGCCAGTTCGAGCCAGCACGGGCAGCTCTTCGTCCAGCACTTTGGTCGTCGGGTCCGTGATGATGGCGTGAAAGCCGTAGTCGGCATACGACCCGATTTGCGCGGCTGTCTCGTGGTACCGGGCCACCTGCTCGGCCACAGACTGCCCCCGGGACTGCTCGGCAAAGAGGAGCACCGTCGTTGTGCCGCCCGCAACGGCGCTCCGGGTTCCTGTTTCGATTGTGTCTGCAGCCACGTAACCGGCTTCCTTTGCGCGCGGCGACTTGTCTTGCGACAAGTGGACATGTGCATCGACGCCGCCCGGCGTGACTACTGCATATTCGCAGTCAATCACCTGTGTGCTTTCCGACGACGACAGCTGCATTCCTATGGCCGTGATGACGCCGGCTTGGATGCCAATGTCGCAAACGTAGACGCCGTTGATATTGGCGTTGCGCAGCAGCACATCGAACGCGGGTGATGAGGCAAGTGACCCCATTGTGTGTGCCGTGAAAAAGTGTGGGAGGTCGACTATTGCCAAATCATCGAGTCGTCTATGACGCTGGTTAAAAGTTGGTCGAAAATTGATCCCAATTTTAAATAATATTGTAAACCCGGCACTACGCTGTAGCTTCACAGTAACAGCACAGAACTTCGCATATTCGTGTCAAACGTTTGCTGTCGCTCCTTTCTCAGGAAACACGGACCAGTCCGATGTCGCCCATTTCAGTGTAAATATCGTGCCTTCCCTTCCGGACCAATTCGACTGATAACGGACCCTCCCGAGAGCCTAATAACAGGACCATATCAGACGCTACGGACCAATCAGACGCCACAATTGGACGTCAAATCGTTATCGGAATGGCCTCTAGGTTTCCAACAACACCACAGAAAGAGCAGAAAGCAAAGTAGGAACCCAGAAGATACTTCTTTGCCCCGTTGACTTATGCCCTTTGTCTCTTTTCGGAACGGTCCATCGCATCGCACACCATGTCGTATCTGCTGTCGTAGCGCACGGATATCTCAGCATTTGCTCTATCTGATACGTTCTTCAGCAGCCGCAACGCGATATAGCCCTGCCACATGCATACGCACAAGGGCGTATAAGAGAGTGGGTTGTCTCGAGACAAACTCCATGATCGACTGTCAACAGTCACCAGTCACCAGTCAAAGCCACCGAAAGGAGCCAGCCGCCCAGCGATCCGTCGACCCCCACCGACCGCCAATATGCACCTGCCCACCGCCTCCTTCCCCCGGTCCCGTGCCGACTGGAAGGCCGTCCTCAGCACCAGCGACGGCGAAGCAAAGTCCTCGCAATGGATCAACAAGGACTTGGCGCCAACACCGGCCGCCACCCGCACCTGGTCCTGGATCTCCCTGACCAGCTACTGGTGGGGCAATGCCTTCAACGCCAGCCAGTGGTCCAACGGCGCGTCCCTCGTCGCCGTCGGCCTCACCTGGTGGCAGGCCTTGATTTCTTGCATCCTGGCCAATCTTGTATCGTCGTCAGTCGCCCTCGCCTTGGGCCGGCCTGGTGCCCGCTACCACATCGGTTACCCCGTCCTGGCCCGCAGCGTCTTTGGCATGTACGGCCACCTGTTTTTTGTATGGATCCGCGCTGTCGTAGCCATCATCTGGTTTGGTGTCCAAAGCTACTTTGGGTCCCAGCTGCTGAGCGTCATGCTGCGGTGCATTTTTGGCGGCTCGTGGTGGGACCTGGCGAACCATCTGCCAGAGAGTGCGGGCATCACGTCCCGGGACATCCTGGCGTTTTTCCTGTTCTGGATGCTCGAGATGCCCTTTCTCGCCGTTCACCCGTCCAAGATTAAGTTTTTGTTTGCAGTAAGTACCAACGGATATCAATACATGGTACAGGAAAGCCGTACTAAGTCTCCACAAGGCCGAGTCTATTCTGTGCCCCCTCGCCTGTATCGGCGTCTTTGCCTGGTGTGTTCACTATGGCGGTGGTCTCAAGATTGATAGCGTCTCTGCCGCCGTCCCCGTCACCGGCTCAGCACTCGGCTGGGCGATGCTCAACGGCATCAACAGCTGCCTCGGCGTCACCTCCGCCCTACTCGTCAACCAACCTGACCTTACTCGCTACACACGCCGCCCCAAGGACGCCGGGTGGCGTCAAGCGTTCTCCATATTTGCCAGCAAGACGCTCATCTTTTTCTTTGGTATCGGGGCCACTGCGGCCGTCCAGGGCCAGTTTGGCGAGGCGTACTGGAACCAGTGGGACCTGTTGAATGCCATTCTCGACCGCTTCTGGGGTCCCGCCGCGCGCGCGGGCTGCTTCTTTGCGTCGGCCGGTTTCACCCTGAGCGTGCTTGGCGTCAACATTGGCTGCAATGCCATTCCATTTGGTGCCGACGTCACCGGCTTGTTGCCACGCATTTTTAAGATTGTGCGCGGTCAGCTCTTCTGCGGCATTATCTCGCTCGCCATTGTGCCGTGGAAACTACTCACCGACGGCGCCGGCTTCATTACCTTTTTGGGCAGCTACAACATTTTTATTGCGCCCATCTGCGGCATCGTCATTACGGACTACTACTTTGTCAAGCGCGGTAACATTCACGTGCCCTCGCTCTTCCACCCGGCGTCAGGATCGCTGTACTACTACACCAAGGGCTGGAATCTGAAGGCAGTCATCTGCTGGGTCTGTGCTGCCACGTTTGGTATTCCCGGCCTCATTGGATCATACCACCCGACGTGGGTTGGTGTGGCTGCCACCCACATCTACGAGATGGGCTGGATCATCACCTTCTTCTCGGCTGCCGCTTTCTATTACGCTACAAATGTAGCTCTTCCGGCTCAAGTGCAGCCCCGTGGCTACTCCGGGACCATCAGCAGCAAGGATTTTGAGTCGTACGCGGCGACAGACGGCTACTTGGACGGCGATTCGCTAGTGGAGTTCCCTGTTGTTCTTGTTGGATCTGGCGACAGTGCGGCGTCGCAAGACGTCGTAACGGAGAAAGTGTAGGGTTACGCAGAGCAACGGGCCGTGCAAAACGGCAGGATGCAAGGCCGTGTCAGATTGCTTTTACATATCACTTATTTTAGCGCTTGGCAGTACTGACAACGAGCAAAGTGTATTAGAAATGGTATCTACTAAGTCCCGTAGCAACGACACCACGCTGATATCACAAAAGAAAGTTACAAAACACCAGTCTATGGACGCCCGCGTCTATCAGGTTCGACAGCCCACCAAGGGATGATGTTGAAAAATCACGATATTGATAATCAAAGTTCAACCACTAAACAAGAGGAAAGGAACGAGGAACGGAATCAGGAACGAGCGGCAAAAATCCTCTAATGGAAAGGAAATGAGTAAGCAAAGGAACTTGAAAGGATACTTCCCCAGACTGTAGAGGCCAGCCTGTTCCCTGTCACCTACTTTCGTCGAGAACAGCAGCGCCACGACGAGGGCATCTCCGTCTCGGGTCCCCGCATGATGCTGCCTGGGTGGACAATGTTGTACAACACAATGGCAACAAACATGGGCAGCGTGTCCAGGGCGTACTGGAAGGCCTCGTGGTTGGGGATGCTGCTCTTGAGGCCGCTCGCATACTCGACGATGCGGAAGATGATGCGGATGATGATGAGGGCCAAGACGGCGAATTGGACGTAAAGCAGCAGCAGAGCCGGACGGAGGGCGCGCGGGGACTGCTTAGCTTCACGGCGCATGACAGTCCACAGCTTGATGCCAAACACGCTGCAAATCAAGATGAACAGGAGCTGGACACCCACGCCGCCCATGTAGACGTGCAGATCCCGCAGTACCTCGTCCTCGGGGATGCCGTTGGCCGACGCCGTGGCCGCGCCGTAGACCTGGATGACAAATGCAATGATGTCCAACACCACAAACAGCAGGCCGAACCTGGATGCTGGAACCCCCCACAGCTTGCGATCCGGTGTGTAGTTGTACACGAGGCGGCCAAAGACCATGTAGGCAAAGGCATTCGTCCACAGCGGCGCAATCAGAATCAAGACGAACCAGGCGGCATAGTCGCCGAAACTGGCGGGTGTCTGGATGCTAATGGTGCGAAAGATGTAGGTCAAGAGCTGCCACAACACGGACATGACAATGACCCAACAATAGTTGAAGAACTTTTTGTAATAGATGGCCTGGCCGACGTGGGCGACAAGGGCGATGGCGAAGAGCACGAGGAAGAAGATGGACGCGCCAATATTAGGACAGAACGACCACATCGTGTCGGGCGTCGTCAGCGCCTTGCACGTATCGGCTATGGAGGCCATTGTCGCTTGTGGAGGTGGTGGAGATGGAGGAGGTGGAAGGGGTAGAAGGGGTGGACGAGGTGGACGACGCGGTGAAGTCGTAGATGTTCAGTGTCGACGAGGAGAAAGTTGTCTGATCAGGATGATAAGGAAGTCGGTACGTCCATGTCTTTTTGCAAAGAGGTTGACACTGGGGGCCCAGAATGATAAACTTATACAGATGGTCACGTATGTTTATGGATTTTACATGAGGCGCCCTGTGAAGCATAATTTTGGCGTCACTGCTACTACGAAAGGACCATACGAGCAGATGCACGCGTATGGACAAAGTGCCGTGTGGTACATAATTTTGAATACACGCCGTGATCTTAATCTTAACTTCAAATTCTGTAGTCATTGGGAGACATTGGCCGACGTATGGGCAGTCAAGCCATACGAGCAGGCAGGGCACGTTTCCAGACATGCGGTACGACGCACATCTCACCAAGACAACGGCAGAGAGACAGTGAGACTGAGACGGTGGAGCAGATTGTGGCCAAGCAGCCGCGTCCAGATTCTGTACAGAGTCGCAATATTTGGGGCCATTGGATGACAGAACCGAAAGTCGTTTGCGTACAAAATTAGAATTTAAAATGAGCGAATGAAAAAAAAAATAAAATAAAAAAATAAAAAATAAAAATACATAATCAAAAATACAGACACCAGAAAACTACAAATAAACCAAACACCCACCCAGAATCTTCAAGTTCTGGTAGAAGCCTGGAAGGAAGAGGCAGGACATTATGACACCATGTCAGATGGTTGTTCAGCCGTTCAGATCGTCGCGAGATTGAAACAGCATCTCGCGCCAGGCACCGGCAACGGCCCTCCTCCATAAATAAGCTCGGAAAGGTGGATGCGTAAAAGTGGAGGCTCAAGATATCCAGATGCACATGAAACCGTGATTGGCCTGTTCGTATGGGCATGTGGGCCCCTTTGCCGTATCCATGCCTCTGGTTCGTCCGCCTCTTCAGCCCTTTTCTGTACCCTAGTCGTCTTTGTTTGCGACGCTGACGGAGCATGCCGAGGGATGGCTCTTTGCCCCATTTGTGCACCCTTTCTCGCCAAACGGTTCCTGCAGCCCAGTCGTACGCCATAATATATATCCGGGAACAGCTTGGCCGCCGCAAACGACCCTGACCGGTTGCCGGTACTTTCCTCGAGCTCGTATGGGCGTCCCCTTCTTTCACTCGCACATCTCTTGTCCCTCTTTTTTGACATCTCGTCTCCTGGACTTCGTTTCACGCCCATCAGCCACGTCAAGAAACGGTCTTGGCCCCCCGTCCATACGAGCACAACGACCCGCCCTCTCTCACTATTCACGACGTTCGTCCGTCCAAGACGCTGAGACCAAGCTCACAATGACTCGGGTCAAGCCCGGCGAGCGGAAACGGGCCAAGGCCCCTAAAGTGCGCACTGGATGTCGAACCTGCAAGTACGTGTCCCATACGATGAATCTCTTCCACTTTTGCCAGACCATGCTTCGATGCTGTCGTGAGACGCCGTACAACATCGCCACCCAACGCTAACCACCAACAAACAGATGTATGTGAAACTGGTAATATTGCTTTGTTGACCCTGTATATGGCTGGCCCTGCACTTTTGCCGTGCTGCCGCCTCTCTCGTCCCACCTTCGCCCCGTGCTCCATGTCGTTTGCTCCACAGACTATCTCCCCGCAAGAATGGGACAGCTGTGGTGCATGATCTGCTGGTGCACCACGGACGGCAAGAGCGTACGGACTAGAGACTATGTACTAGAGACTGCACATCGCTGCCCTATGTACCGTATGGCTGGCTGCAGCTAAATGGCGATCCCACCTCCCCTTCTGCCCATATTTTGTTATATTGTGTCACTCGTCTCTCATACTCACTCTGCCAGTGCGAAAAGTCAAGTGCGACGAGGCCCGGCCTGCCTGTCTTCGATGTAAGTGTTGCATAGCCTATTATGGCTATTGTCCCTGTACACCTGCTCCTCATCCTCCTTCGCTTATGTGTTCCTGTGATGTGTGCACGTATGACGTAGGCCAGTGGCGATCCTTTAGCATATGTCTGATCACCTACCCGCTGCCTTTCACCTCCTCTGACACAATGTAGGTACGTCAACGGGCCGTGTTTGTGATGGCTTCGACCCTCTGCCCAGCGACCACTCCAACAGCAACGGGGCCAGCAATGGGCGCTTCGTTGCCGTTGCTCACCGGCCAACTGGACGCATGTCCATGTCGGCTTTGTCGCCGGCGCCGAGTCCATCGTTGTCGACGCACCGGATCTCGCCGTCGTCCTATGGCGATCCCTTGGAAGCACGCTCTCTGCTCTACTTTACCGAACGCACCATCGCACAGTTCCAGGCGTTCTTCCCCGACGAGTTCTGGAACAGCCACGTGCTGCAGTTTGCCCTTTCGCAAGACTGCATTCGGCACGCAATCGTGTCGCTGTCCGCCCATCACGAACGCTACTCGCGGCCACACGCCGACGGCGTGCCAGCCATCAGCAGTGCCACCACGACCCCTAGCAACATGGCCATATTTTCCAAGGTGGGTTCATCCGACATGAATGCCAACATGGATGCCGACCGCGCGTTCGCCTTCAAACAGCACAATCTCGCAATCAAGTCGCTGCTGGCCTGCGGCGACCCCAGCAAGGCGCTGCACGTGCACCTCGTGTCGTGCTTGATTTTCATTTGCATTGAAGCTCTGCAGGGCGAGCTGCTGTCCGCAATCCGCCTGTTCAAGCACGGCCTCTCCATGATCGAGGAGCTGAACCGGCGGACAGGCATCCTGGGGAAGGTGACACCGGGGCCATCGTCGACAGACACTGCAGCAGGCACCGCGCCAGGCGCACCAAAACCAGCCTCAGCCGCCACCCCTGGATCCACGGCATCGTCGTCCGCATCTACGTCATCTGCCGCGACAGCATCTACGTCTGCATCCTCTTCCTCTACGACGTCGCTGCCGCAGACACCACAGGCCGTGATGCCCTCTCCGACCGCTCCTTCGTTTTCCGACAGTATCGTCAATGCTGTTGTCGCTTTTCTCAACCGGTTTGCCGTCCAAGTGGCGCTGCTGGTCGGCGACATCGACCCCGACCTGAACATTGGCGTCATGGCCGGCGTCAGCCGCAAACCGACGCTGTCGCCTGACACGCGCTTCCATTCGCTGCTGGAAGCCCGCGAGAGCATCCTGAACCTGGCCATCCACGTGCTCTCGGGTGCGCCCCGCGCCCGCTTGGGCGACGGCTTTCTGGAGTCGGCCGTGCTCATGCTCGGCTGGTGGACCGCTGCGTTTGACCAGATGGTGGCCGAGCGGGGGCCCTCGCTGTCGCCGCGCGGCATCGCGCTCTTGGAGCTGCACAAGCGGTATCTGGCCGCCCACCTCAAAGTGCCCAACCCTACCAACAGCGACGACCGCTGGATGAACTACGTGACCGAGTTCGCCGACATCGTGTCGTTGGCCGAGCGGGCGCTGCAGCCGGAACCGGATGCCGTCGGCACCAAGGAGACCACGCTGCCCACGTTCCACATGGACCTGGGCGTCATCCCCGTCATGTTCTCGACAGTCCTGCGCTGCCGCGACCCCGTCGTGCGCCGCCGTGCGCTGGCCGTCCTGCGCAACAACCGTCTGCAAGAAGGCATCTGGGACAGCTCCTTGACGCTACGAGTGGCGGAGCGGATTGTCATGCTCGAGGAGAGCAGTGTGGCGGCGGCGGCGGTGGCGGCGGCAGGCATGGCGCGCAAGCCGCAGCGGGTCAAGAGCATCCAGGTGCGCATGGACCCGGACGAGAAGGTGGCCACGCTTGAGTACGGGCTAGAGGACGATAAATTTGAAGAGGTTCTCGACTGGTAGCGCGGAGGGGAAACCGGAAACAGAGGGTGGGCATTCAACGGCTGGCGGTTGACTGTCTTGAAGCACTACCTCTGTATGTCAACAGCCGACCTAAACGATGGATGGTTTTTAAAACTTGTGATACGGACGAGGCATTGCTCGAGTGTTTGTGTACTGTATCGAGGTCATCGTCGGCGGTGCATATATAGTTATGTACCTGCCAGCCTCTTGTTCTGCATTAATGTAATGTTTTCTTTTTTGCCAACTCCAGAAAGACCTCCATATTTGTCTTTATTGTGGGCACACGTCTTCACACGCACAAGCAAGTGCAATGTCGACAACACTGAACGCCAGAGACGCCACCGCATTATTTCGTATACCAACTGCCATGCCAGGATGACTTGCAGGAACACAGCGTCGCCATGAGACCTCCGACATCGGCCTTTGACTCACCGGGCACTCCCACGACAACCTGCTTGTCACTGCGGTCATTGTCGGCATTGTCGACGTCGTTGTGCTGAGAAAGCACGTTTGTCTTGTCCCCTTGCTCCTGTTGTACAAAGGATACAGCCATATTCGGAAGCGGTAGTCGCTTGTTTACGAGTTTCAGTTTGCCAAGCCTGGCAGTTGACATTGGAACGACACTGTGTCGTCGTCTTTCTGTTCTAGGCTGTGGCGGTATCGGTTAGCCCGCCACGCCCTGACCTCCAGCGCTCATTAGCGCGTTTGGTCCCCGCAGCCACTGCCTGCCTGCTCTTCAGGCTGACAGGTTCCTACGGATTCTGTTTTCCACAACTTGCTAGACTGTCGCGTAAGTCTCGTCTTTCTCCCTCTTCCCCCTTTCTCTCTTCTCGACTTGACTATCCGGACTTCAAAGGGCGTCGCGGGGAAAGTTTGCATGATCCTTGGCCCAAGACTAAGAGCAGCGTTACAGCCTGCGGAGGACTGGGGACGACTAAGGAGAAAAGGGGAGGCCTGTGGAAGGCGGACTTTGATGGCCGTGATGTAGGCCACAGTAGACGGGACGAGGCTATTGTTCTTGTTGTTTGTTGCTAGCATCGTATTAATATCGTACTTCCAAACAGTTTGGTGCACATCGCACTTTAGGATCGACCTCTGTGCATTTTGACCCGGAGCTTCGGTTCGTTTGCAATGTGCGACATCGGGAGCTGACTCACGGAGGCGAGGTCGGGAAATGTACAGGGAAATTGAAGAGTTTCCAAATTGCGACATCACCACAGACGCTCAATTTGAATGAATGTAATACGGAGCAAATGTATGTCGTCTTCTTTATTGCTTTTTAGTACGGGGCTGGATGCTGGACGAAAGTTTGCCGTGCGCCCTTGCGGGTTGATTTGTCCAGTAGAGTGTTAGGCCATTGTAAGGATGCAACGCCGCCATACCCCAAACACAATACTTTTCGGGGGATTCCTCCTACTGGTGGTCTGCTGACGGTCGCAGGTCAATATCCGAGGATAACCTGAGCGTGAGCGGACGAGAGGAAACAGGGGCACAACGAGGCGTCGGAGCGATTTGTCGTGCATCGCGGCTGTCAAATCCATTCCCTTCCAGGGACACACGTTCCTGTTTACTATTCTTTTATGTCTGCTGACAGCGGAGTCTCTTTTCCTCGAAGCCGCCGCGTGGTCCGTGCGGCAAGGCCCCACAGTGGCCCCGTTGCACTTGTCACAAAGGCTGTCACCGATAGGAAGACATGTCGGATATCGATATTGCGCGCCGACGCTGTCATAGCTGGGTGACATGATTAATACCCAGAGAACCTGTCTGATTGGTCATCGCAGTTAGTCCGCGCTGCGTAAAATGTACAATACAAAAGGATGTCAGTCGCTGCGGAGCGGCAACAAACGGAGTGTTATTGACTTCCTTTTTTGCTTTGATTCTGCTTGCTTTTGTTTGTTGATTTGTGATGATGGGGTCCAACGGAGATTGATGGCCGTGTGTGCCTTTCGCACTCAACAACTTTTTCACCGGGGACGCAAACACAACCGGAAACGAAACAATCCGCGGCAGTCAATGTTATACGCCGATGATTGCCGAGGCCACCAACGATTGATACCACATCATACGGAGCACAGAACCACCGGATACGGAGACGACTCCCGCACTTCACACGGACATGGACCTCCCGACGCGACCACGGGATGCGTCCGTGGGCTACGGCATAGCCCACCGACGCAACAGCAGCGGCAGTTATCCCGAGGAGCGCTCTGTCCAATCTCACCACACTCACAACGCCCACAATGCAAACTACACAGACCTCTCCCACGCACACCACAATTCACCAACAAGGCCCAACGCTGCGTCTACATCGGCACGAACACGCCGCGGCAGTGGAGAACAGTCCAAACAGCTCGCGTGTTCCAGCTGTCGTAAAAGAAAAATCAAATGCCAGCCCGACCTGGATGGTGGCCGTTGCCGAGCATGCTTGCGGTCGGGCACCGAGTGTCTGATCCCCGCTGTCGATGAGCGCAAACTATCCAACAGTAAAAAGCTTGTGCGCGAGCTGTACGCCAAGATTGCGTCGTTGGAAGCGGAACTGCTCTCCCATCGACATGCTGCACAACCGCCACCTTGCGCCGCCCGTGAGAACACTGGCCGTGATATTGTCCGTGATATTCCGAGAAACATCCGTCGAGACAGCTTCCACCATGTCATTGGCATCGACGACCGCAACACACCAGAGTGCGACGAGTTCGTCGACCCTGTGGCAACGTCATCACCCGGCAGCCAGAGCGACCGTTCCGGAGGCGCCGCCTCGTTGTCGTTGGAATACGTGATCATCCGGCTCTGCGGCGGCTATAGGCATCTCAACAGCAACTGCGTAAGTCAGCCGCGTTACAACGGCCCGACTTGGAGCCTGAACCTAGCCGAGAGTGTAGCATCCTCCGTTTTGTCGAGAAGCAAGGCGACCACGCAGCCTTCGCACAATGGCGGCCGCGTCGTGTGGCAGGACATCGTGTCGGAATCGCTGCAAGACCACTTGTTTGAGCTCTACTGGAAATACCAGCACCAGGTCATCCCCATCATCCACAAGGAGGCGTTTTTGCAGGACTTTAAGAGTGGCCAGACAGGGTACTGCAGCAAGCTGCTGGTGCACTGCATTTTAGCGCGGGCGGCTGCCATCTCAGACCGGCCCGACATCCGTGCCCTGGCGCTGGTGGCGGACGAAGTCAACGATGATTCGCCTTTGCTGGTGCGGCGATGCACCGATTTGCTCAACGCGGAACGCAACCATCCAGGCATCACGACACTGCAGTCCCTCGAGCTGCTCAGCGAGATCTACGGTGTGGTGAACAACGAAACCAAGGGCTGGATGTACGCCGACCAGGCGAGCCGGTTGGCCTTTGAGTTGGGCCTGCACAGTGACATGGAAGGCTTCCACTCGGATCAGGCGACGGCAACCAGCCTGACGCCCATGGAGAGGGAGGTGCGCCAGACATGTTTCTGGGGTTGCTTCTCGTTTGACCGGCAATGGGCGCTATACTCGGGCAGACCCCAAATGATCAAGCTCGACGATGTAACCGTCCAAAAGCCCAGGCCGTCTGTGGCTGGAGGCAACATGGCGTCACTTGAGCCGCGCATGTCGGTCGCCTGGGCCGACTTGTTGGAGATTGTCGGCATCTTATGCGACGCTCTCAATGGCGCCCAGACGACGCGCCACCGTGTGGCTGCTCTCGACCGCAGCTTCCGTGACTGGTACACCAATTTGGATGCCGAGTTCCGGTACAACCCCCAACAAATACCGGCCGTCTTCCATCTGCACATGCAGTACTCTGCCGCCGTCATCCTGTTGCACCGGCCACTCGCGCAGTTTGGTGCCGAACCAACACCGCACGCCATTGCATATGGTCCCTACAGCTCCCACAACCGCCCCTCGCCCAAAGAGACCTCCCGCCAGATCTGTATCCAACATGCCTGTCTCATCGCCCAGTACCTGCAGCAGTACGAGGAGTGCCACGGCAGCCTGCGCACCCTATCGTGGGTCACGCTGCACATGATTAGCACGGCTGCCGCGACGCTGATTGCCACGCTGTCAGAAAGACGAGACACCCCTGGAAGTAACACGCCTTATCTCGTGTCGTCTCTCCAGATGTGTATTCGAACCCTGGGCGCCCTCGAGGAGAGCCATCTGCCGACACGCAGAGTGCGCAAACTCTTCCTGCACGCCATGCGCCTGCTGAACCTGGAGAGCATGCTGGCATCGGTCGCCAGGACTACCGAAACTGCTGGAGCCCCTGCGACGTTGATGTCGCCGTCGATGTCGCCGTCGTCCCCCCCTTTTGTCGCACCCATCCATACGCCGGCTGGCACATGGGCCCCGGCTTCCTTGGATATGCCGATAGGGGGCATATGGGCCGGCGAGACTCACTCGGCCATGCATGCCGAGGCCGCTACCTTTGACGAGTTTCTGCCGCCGGATCACTATGTCTCGCACACCGAGATGCTCTTGTCTTTTGAATCGCTGTTGTATTAGGGCGTGTTGCATGGTGCTGCTGTCGAATATACACGAGTTATTCCGTAATGACTGACGTTATCTCTGCTAACTCGTAAGGTTCCTTCTCTTTCCTTTTTCACGATTACCCAGCTGCTACTAGATTTGAATAGATATTTACGTGTAGGATTTCATTTCCGTCAACAACATGCCCGTTGTTGCGGTGCTGTCCGTCTGTATAAAGTGCTGCCGATTGGCTGATGCACGATATTAGTGGGTCCCGTACTTCTGTGTGGACTATGATAAGATTTCACACGCACCAAAATACCCACTGAAACGATCGAGGACCTACAACCGCGCCACGACATGTTCAACTTCTTCCGGACGTCCCGCCAGCGCGGTGATGCCGCGTGGTTCTGCGCCGGGCCGGCGTCGGCCTACCCAGATATCCAGCCTATGGACCCGGATGCCGTTGTCGTCGAGGTCATCTCCACACCAAGACCGAGAGCATGTGGCACCCCTTCCAGTCTGCCCGTTGCCGGCTGCAAGATCTTTCATGTTTCTGAAGACGCAGATACAGGTAACGTCACAGCAAGTGAAGTTCTAGTGCAGGACGTTGCCCAAGTCGAGGGCACCGATGCACTCAAGGACCAGGTGCTCGTGTTCCAGTACAAGGGCCAGTTCCACGCCGTGGATCATGTAAGCACCTGCTATACCAACAACCTCTGTCCAACGTCGTTCACTAACAGCCACAGAAATGCCCGCACATGTCATACCCCCTCTCCAACGCCACACCTTTCGATATTGAAGACTTTGGTATCGTGCTCAGTGCCGGCCTGACGTGTCCCAAGCACGGCTGGTCCTTTGATATGTTTACTGGCATGGGCGACCGCGGCAACTACCGCCTACAAATCTGGGAAGTCGAGCTGAGAGATGTCGCAGGAAACGTAACCAAAGCTACAGGGGAAGACGTTGATCTAACGGACAAGGACGTATGGGTGCGGAAGAAGCAAAGGATAGGATAGAAATTGTGGCGGTATGGTGCACGGGCAGAAATTCATACTGGCGTTGTGGCTTATAGGGCATTATATGCATGTCTCTTCCATTCCATTTTCAGATTTTCTTAGTTCATGTCTTTCCGTCAATCACTTTGTTTCCTCTCCTCAATAAATATCCCGTGCGTGCTCCGTCACCGGCTTGCTTGCCGTGCTGCTTGCGCGATCTGCAGACGGACACGAGAGAAGATATGATGAAATTGAAGGCGGCACTGTAACACCGTCGAATCAAGAGTCAAGAGTATCGAGCGTGGTCGTTAAATAAGGATGTCGTCGCGCAGTGGCCGACAACCAGGTGTGCGTCAACACCGTGCCCGTCCCATTGCCCAAACCCTACGAACTGCTCGTCAAACACTCTGCTGCAGCCTCTTCCGGTCTGATCAGACGAACTTTTGTATCGGACGACGTCGGCATCAAGCCGAAGGGCAACAAAATACCGCCAATCACCGAGGGCTACGAGGCGACTAAGGTTGTGGTCGCTGTTGGTCAGAAGCGCAGCTCGGGCAGTTCCTCTTTTAAAGTCGGCGACACGTCCAGATTCCTGCCATCTGACAATGTGTGATTCGACTGCGAATGCTGCCAGACACATCCAATGTTGTGAAGACGGCGGTTGCGAGGCAAGAACCCGGGCCACTCGGCTGGTGGGTTCCATCGGCGCACATTTGTTTACAGTGCGACATGTGCTGAAGAGCACCCGCTACGCCACACCGAGCTACGGGTACCTTGATGGGTATGGTCACTACTTCGTCGGGCCCGGTTTCCACTAAATTCAGGGCAAGGTTTACATAAAGCGGCCGGCCACCAAAGGCAGCCAGGGCGCCAGGCACCAGGGCAAATAACGCAATCGGCTGAGAAATGGCATGTCCCAAATCCCCAGTACGCGATGCCCCGCGGTCCGTTGTCGGATAGCTTGCTGGCAGCCATCCCACCGAAACATTCCGACACAGCATCTTCGATTTTGTCAACGCATCAACAGTTCAGCAACTCTACCAGTCTATCTCGATTTCACATCTAGCTCAACGTCCCTCGATTCGACCACCCCCTCGTCCAACATCCCCACCCTCCCACCATGTCTGGTCTCAAAGCTGGCGACGCGTTCCCCGAGGGCGTGTCCTTCCAGTACGTCCCGCCCACCGGCGAGCTCGACCTCACTGCCTGCGGCCTCGCTGTCCCCTACAAGGCCAGCGAGGAGGCCAAGAACAAGAAGATTGTGTTCGTGTCGGTGCCCGGTGCCTTCACGCCCACGTGCCAGGAGCAGCACCTCGTCTCGTACCTCAAGAACCGCGACGCGCTCAAGGCCAAGGGCGTCGACCAGGTTGTGTTCCTGGCCTTCAATGACCAATTTGTCATGGCCGCCTGGGGCAAGGCCAACGGCGTGTCGGACGATTCGATTGTGAGTCTCTGACGGGCGTAAATGAAATTCAGTCGAGACGGCCCGCTAATTGACAGCTCTTCGTGTCGGATCCCGGTGCGGCCTTTAGCAAGTCCATTGGCTGGACCTCCGGCGAGCGGACTGCTCGGTACGCCATCATGTGAGTTGTCCATCTCCAGTGCCGCTTCTTGTGATTTGGCCCAGTCACAGTCCACACTAACTCTCCCCTCCAGTGTCGACAACGGCAAGGTCGTGTACGCCGAGCGGGACACGGTCCCCAAGTCCATCGAAAACACGGGCGCCGAGGCCATCTTGGCCCGCTTGTAAGCGACATTCGGCTACAGGGCGTGAGGGGTGGGATTCAATGCAAACCAGACCAGGGCGTGTATTAAGATGACACCGAGACGTACTTCCGTCAGCACAGCGTCTGTTTCCCTTCGACTGATCAATAGCCAACATGCAAAATACACGCACGTCACCAAGCAGCAGCATTCTAGTGTGGAAGACATACGCAAATACGTTTAGTCCGCAAATCACGTCCATGCATTACGTGCTCGTTTCATGTCTCGTGCCTTTTGTATATTCCACTTACTTCATTCAAGGCTCACTATGCTGAACAAGGCCTTTAACATGCTGTTGAATCTTCACGAAACGCACCTTTCAAGAACAGTTTGCGTCGGCCTTGGGAGTGGACCCCTTCTCGTCCCTTGTCCACATACCACGCCCGGGGCTACGCAACGAACCGACTTGTAGCTTCTGGTCCGCATTAATGTGTTCAACGCCCTCCCCAAAACGCTGCTGTGTTGGGGTTTTCAGTAGGCGGGCAGTGTCGCGACGCATCCTGCCAGTTCGGCCATGTGCATTCCAAGCTGGCTGCGGCGTCTGTCCCAAGAGACCCTGGAATCGACTGCGGTCCAGCAGAACCCGCAATCCCCCGGATCGACATGGTCCCGTTCCACGCGTCCGGGACAACTTTGACAGCCCTACGCACGTTCTCGCGACAAACCGAGCATTGTAGTGTGGGGCGAGCCGTGGGACGTCCATTCGTAGGAGTCCAAAGCGCCGTTCTTGATGCAGTGGACACGGTTCGTGCAGGGCTGTGGGCCGATTGAGAACACAAACGACCAGCGCCAGAGGCGAGGCGAGAAGCGTCTCGTGTTTACTTGTTCTTGGTAGAAGCAATGCTGAGGACGACTAGGTGGTGATCTGTGAAATTTGTTACGCCGTGGTCACGTTAACAACCAACATGCAACGATTCTTACAGACGCTGTCGTTTTATTAAAACTAACGGAATTTAACGTCGACAAAGGTTAATCCAGGATGAGGATGTCAATACAGGCCTGTGCGGGTCCAACGACACCCCCAATGCACGCCGATATGAGTGGTACCCGCGTGTGTAGGTTATCTTTGTCGCATTCCAAGGGTTGCACGGCCCTCTGATAACGCCAGAATAAGTCACACCTCTCAAGGTCCGTCGTCCGGTTTTTGCACCTCATTGCAGATTAGTGCTGAGGGCAAGTCTAACCATCTCCTCACCCAGACCCCTGCAAATGTACTAATGCAGTGCCGATCCTGCACAAAGCTTCCCAGAACAGCAATAAAGTGCTGATACGGATGCAGCCGTACGCCGTGTGTGAGGCCGCCGGGGTAGAAGCTTGGCCGAGAGAGACCTGGATAGGCCCAAAACGGCAGGTACAAGAGTTGCAACGTTCACACTACCTTCACATTCCCATCCTGGCCGTCGGCGTGCATTTGTTTTGTCTCCATGACGTACAGCTGTATATATTTACGCCGAGCATGCCAACTCAATCTCTGCCGGCAAAGCAATATCGTCCACATCCTCGACCGAGACGCACCGCCATGCCTTCACTTTTGAACTGTGTGGCCCTCTTGGCCGGGGCCAGCTGCACTGTTGCCCTCGCCATCGAGCAGCCCCGACATGCCGCATCGTCCAGCACCGGCAGCTGTCGCAAGACGAAGGTCGCCGTGCTCGGTGCAGGCGTGGCCGGCATCACGGCCGCTCAGGCGCTGGCCAATGCATCGGTCACCGATTTCTTGCTCGTCGACCGCAACGACTACATCGGCGGCCGCGTTGCACACACGACGTTTGGCACAAAGGCCGACAACTCGTCGTACACCGTCGAGCTCGGTGCCAACTGGGTCCAGGGTCTTGGTTCGCCAGGCGGGCCCGAGAACCCCATCTGGACCCTGGCCAAGCGCTACGGGCTCAACAACACCTACTCCAACTACAGCTCCCTG
The DNA here is from genome assembly GCF_000961545.1 of Sporothrix schenckii 1099-18. NCBI lineage: Eukaryota > Fungi > Ascomycota > Sordariomycetes > Ophiostomatales > Ophiostomataceae > Sporothrix > Sporothrix schenckii. Next base: position 2,271,705 of record NW_015971143.1, read on the forward strand.
CTGACCTACGACCACACCGGGTCTGTCGACTACACGGACGTCATGGACGCGTACGATGCGACGTACGAGGTGGCCGCCGCCGACGCGGGCGTATTGCTCACCGACAACTTGCAGGACACGAGTGCCCGCGTCGGGTTCAGCCTGGCCGACTGGAAGCCCAAAAAGGACATGCACGCCCAGGCGGTCGAGTTCTGGAACTGGGACTGGGAGACGGCGTACGCGCCCGAAGACTGCAGCTTCGTGTTTGGCGTGTCGGGCAACAACCTGACCTTTAACCAGTTCAGCGACGAGAACAACTACGTCTGGGACCAGCGCGGTTTCAACACCTTTCTGTATGGCGAGGCCAGCACGTTCCTCGCCGAAAACGACCCACGCCTGCTGCTCTCCACCACGGTCACCAACATCACCTACTCTGATTCTGGCGTTACAGTCGTCTTCGAGGACGGCGGCTGCGTTGAGGCCGACCACGCCATCTGCACCTTCTCGCTCGGTGTCCTGCAAAACGACGTCATCGACTTTGAGCCGCCGCTGCCGCGCTGGAAGGTGGACGCCATCGAGTCCTTTGAGATGGGCACCTACACAAAAATCTTCTTGCAGTTCAACGAGACATTTTGGGACGAGGACGTCCAGTACTTTTTGTACGCCGACCCCCAGGTGCGCGGCTACTACCCGGTGTGGCAGTCGCTCGACGGCCCCGGTTTCTTGGAGGGCTCGCACATTCTGTTTGTGACGGTCGTGGGCGCCGAGTCATACCGTGTCGAGCAGCAGGACGACCAAGTTACACTGGCCGAGAGCATGGCGGTTCTGCGCAGCATGTTCCCCGACATTGACGTCCCCGACCCGCTGGCCATCCTCTACCCGCGCTGGAGTCTGGAAGAGTGGGCGTTTGGCTCGTACAGCAACTGGCCCGTCGGCATGACCCTCGAGAAGCACCAGAACCTCCGCGCCAACGTCGGCCATCTCTGGTTTGCTGGTGAGGCCAACTCGGCCGAGTACTTTGGCTTCCTGCACGGCGCCTGGTTCGAGGGCCGCGAAGTCGGCCAGCGCGTGGCGGCTGCACTCCAGGACAAGACGGGCGGACACGGCCATCACAATGCGTCGTGGAACATGGCCCGGTACGAGGTCCTGCATGGCACCACCAACCTCAACGAGTACAACTACTACAACGGCTGGCCTGTCAGCAGTTTTGTGGACTACGACACGAGCTCGAACTAGGTGGACGTGGGGTGAGTGTCAACGAAACCAGGTAAAAGTATTTTGTACGTACCGTGGTGGTGGAGCAGTGCTTGGATTGTTTGTCGGCCTGGGACCGCCTGTATATATTGTTGATATGTCTTTTGCGTGAATTTTGAAACGTGGGACTTATTTTAATTCTCAATTCTGTAAAGTGACATAGGTGCAGCTTTCCACGAGGCAGTGACAATGTGACGACGTAGTGTCCACAATTTGTTGTTGATGTTCGAGGCTTGATTTTAATATATTTTAAATTCCAGGCTGGTTGTATGCCGTTGGGCCATTTTAGCACGATTTCTTTTGTCGTCCAGTTTTCTCATGTTTTGTTCGCATCGCTTTCCATCATAGGATTACTTTCTGCGTTTTCGTAATATTTTAATAGAACCTTAAAAAATCGTTATATACAATTTTACAGGACTTGCAATCTGTGGTTTTCTTCATTGAATGTGTTTTTTTTTAAAAAAAAAAATTTAAAAAAAATAAAACAAAATAAAACATTGTCAATCAATGTTTCCCCCAAGAAAATAAAATAAAATTGAAGACATTAGACATTACACGGAAGCAAGCAGATTCAATATCAAATTTGCCAAATTCATACCACGTTTTAATAGACCACTACTACTTTTCTTTCCGCATCATCAGCTTACGATACGTATCCTTATTTCGTCCTGTTCTTCACCTTGCATCATTGCTCTCCTGATATCCTTACTCCACCTTTGTTGATATCATGTCGATTCTGCCGCGGCATGTTGCGGCTCTTCCCTTGCCACAATAACACAGGCCTTATTAGTGGACGACACCACTTTATGGAAGCTTGTTTGGAGGACCTTGAGAGCGCTGCGCTCCGTAGAAGACCCTGAATATTAGAGGACGAAGTAATTTGGGCACGTGTTTTTAGCGCTATTCGACGTAACAGCTTCCATTTTAGGATTGGACTGCCCTGCCCTTCCAGCCCCTGTAATAGTATCGGCAACACTAGAGCCAACTCCGTCCGCCAACAGCTAAGTGTCAGTGCCTGTCAACGGCCAACTGTCGCCACTGTCACCGCTGTCTTTGCCCACAATTAACCGCGGTTGACTCGCCTCGCTCGCCTCCAGTCTCACGCTGCCCCCCTCGCCACCTTTCCCCAATTTCTGTATTTGCTGCAGTTCCCATTTTGTTATCAAGCAATGAATCATTCCTGTTGGAAAAGTCTTCGGCGAGAATGGTGTCTCGAAGGACAAGTGCAAGATAGTGAGTTTCACGTGACGCAAATCCGCATGTAAACAAGGAAAAGGGGTAGCTCAACGGAGTCGTGTTGGTGTAAAGCCGTGTGACTACGGCTTTGTGCAATTTTTCGAAACAGCTCGCGGCATGCATTGACAACAACCAAATTGCTGCAGTCACAGATGTCGATGTGGTGTCCGTTTTATGGCAAGATTAGCTGCTCTCATGGCAAGTAAGCCCGTACTTTGCTAGCGCTACTGAGTCGAGGAGACAGGGCGGGCTTGACAGAAGTGGTGGTGGGTCGGAGGCTTTGATGAATGGCGCCAGTATGGGGAAAAGCAACCCCTGCGGAATGGTACGCAGTCGGCCAGCTCTACGATTAGCGCACGTTGAAGCACCGAGGCTGTTTGTCAGTGAGCCATAGTTATGACGATCAGTTTGTTGAAAGATATGTCTGTCTCCGTATAATTTTTCATTTTTGATTCATGATTTGAATTACGGTTTTCCTGCTTCTTCACTTTTGGTACCATCACCTACAACTCAGTTGCCGCCCACCGACATGGTCTCACCAAACACACCCATCCTGATCGGCGTCGGCGAGGTGCGCGAAAAGAAGATTGATGTCGAGCACTCGACAGAGCCGGCGGGCATGATGCTGGCGGCGATCCGGCAGGCGGCGGCAGACGCGGGCTTGTCGACAAAAGACCTGCAGACGGCCGACAGCCTATCGGTGGTGCCGCCGTGGACGCAGCCGTACGAAGACCTGCCGGGCCTGCTGGCCCAGGACCTCAAGATGAAACCGTCGTTCTCGACGATAGGCCTCCACGGCGGCGAGCAGTGCGCACTGCTGACGGACGAGGCAGCACGGCAGATCGCGCGCGGCGAGAGCAAGCTGGCGATTGTGACGGGCGGCGAGTCGCTGGCGTCGCTGGCGGCGAGCCAAAAGGCAGGGCACAAGCACCCGCCTGGGTGGACGCGGCCGGACCCCAAGGCGGCGGCGGTGTCGACCAACAACCTCGAGTTCAACGGGCAGAACACGGCGAGCCGGCACGGCATGGGGCTGGCGATCCACGTGTACCCGATGTACGAGAACGGACTGCGGGCGCACACGGGCATGACGCAGCAGGAAAACAGGGACGAGTCGGCCGAGCTGTACGCGGCGTTTGACCGGACGGCATGCGCGCACCCGGCGTCGTGGCGCGCGGGCGAGACGCCGCGGGACGCGCGGGCGGTGGGCGAGGTGACGCCCAAGAACCGCATGATCTGCACGCCGTACCCGCTGCTGCAGAACGCGTTCAACACGGTAAATCTGTCGGCGGCGGTGATCCTGACGTCGGTCGGCCACGCGCAGGCGCTGGGCATCGCGCCGTCGCAGTGGATCTACGTGCTGGGCGGTGCCGGCACCAACGACAGCGACAACTGGTGGGAGCGCACCAACTTCTACTCGAGCCAGTCGCTGGAACAGGCGATTGACGCCACCATTGGCGTGTCAGGCCTCGGCAGCAAGGATGCGATTGACGCCTACGACTTCTACTCGTGCTTCCCCATCGTGCCCAAGCTGGCCTGCCGCCATCTGGGCCTGTCGATCACGCGGCCCCAGAAGCCCATTTCGCTGCTGGGCGGCCTCACGTCGTTTGGCGGCGCCGGCAACAACTACTCGATGCACGCCATGGTGGCCATGGCCCGCGACATCCGCGCGAAGCAGTACCGCACGGGGTTCGTGCTGGCCAACGGCGGCGTCCTCTCGCACCACTACGGCCTGCTGCTGTCGTCGCAGCCGCGGTCGCCCGAGATCGACGTCTACCCGCGCTGCAACCCGCTGCCGCACCACATGGCCATCCCGTCGGCGCCGGTTGTCGACGCGTCAGCAGCCGGACCGGCCACGATTGAGACGTACACGGTCGCCTACGACCGCAGCGGCCATCCCACGGTGGCGCACATTGTCGCACGGGTCGACCAGACGGGCCACCGGTTCGTGGCCAACAACGGCGATGCTGCCACGCTGCAGTACATGGTCGACCTGGCCGTCGAGCCGATTGGGACGCGCGGCACTGCGAGGCAGACCAAGGACGGCAAAAATGCTTTCTTTATTGCGACGCCGTCCAAGTTGTAGCGACGAAGCCTGATGTGTATATAAACTGTCTAATTGTATATAATGTCATTAAATTGATGTATTTGTGATTTGTCCTCGATTTGATTATGAACGTGACGTTTATCTGATCTTAATTTGATTTCAACGGATTCCATATGCATCAGTGATTGCGTCGTGGTAACTTTGTAAGTAGATACAGCGGGTGTTAGTGGCTTCAGGGCATTTCCTCTTGGTTAGAAACAAGAGACATTAGGCCCTTTCGTCATGTTCTCCACCACCCTACGGAGTAGTGTGAAGCTCGTCTTCTCCACCTTGCGAGCTTGCCTACTCAGAAAGGAAAGCAGAGCGTCGCGAGTTGATAGCCTAAGCATTAGCGACAAGGAGAGGGGGAGTGGGAATTGATCCTACATGCACTGGAGACCTCCCAAGTGGGAACCTGGTACGCCGGAACACACCAAAGACCCCCGCATAGGATTGGAGCGAGTCATTGGGGCGACTCGGCCCGGAGACGAGAGGAGTCTGAGAGACAAGAGGACTTTGAGAGACAAGAGGACTTTGAGAGACAAGAGAGTGGCCGGCGCCAGGTCAGAGCTTTGGAAAGGCAAGACGCAATTGATCGTTGAGCCGGGGCTCCTTGGAAAGTCGACATTCTTTTCGTCTGCTGCCGTTCCGTTGCCATCTCGGCTTTTGAATTTGTCGTTTTATTCGCCTGTCTCGTTTTTTTTTTTTTTTTTTACTTTCTTCCTTCAGCGGACATCACACCTGTCGCAACAACCAGCTTCTCAGCTCATTCTCACTTACGTCTTGACACGCCTCGCCCACCGCCACCATGTCGTCTCCGTACGCCACCTTCCAGACGCCGCCGCCCGAGACGACCAACCTAAAGCTCACCTTCCCTGCGCCCTATGTCTTGCTCGTCACCATCAACCGTGAAAAGGCCATGAACTCCATCACGATGGCCGGCCACTGGGAGGGCGACGCCGTCTGGACCTGGTTCGACGAGGAGCCCGAGCTGCGCGTGGCCATTCTGACGGGCGCCGGCACACGCTCGTTCTCGGCCGGCGCCGACCTCAAGGAGGTCAACAAGACCCGCGGCAAGGGCACCGCGCCCGTGGCCCTGCCCCCGGGATCGTTCTTGGGCTTCGCGCGCCGCCTCGGCAAAAAGCCCGTCATTGGCGCCGTCAACGGCTATGCCTACGGTGGCGGCTTCGAGCTGGCCCTCAACTGCGACATGGTCCTGGCGTCGCCCACGGCCAAGTTCAGCCTGCCCGAGGCCAGCCGCGGCCTGTACGCCGCCGCTGGCGGCCTGGCCCACGCAGTCCGCAACTTCGGCATGCAGCTCGCTGGCGAGATTGCGCTGGCCGGCCGCATCATGACCGCACAGGAGCTCGAGCGCCTGGGCTTCTGCCGCGTGTCCAAGACGCAGGCGTCGCTCATCGACGAGGCCGTCGCCCTGGCCAAGGCCGTGGGCCAGCAGTCGCCAGACGCACTGATCGTAACGCGCGCAGGGCTGCGCCAGGCGTGGGAGACGGGCAGCGTGGAACGCGCGGCGCAGATCACCGAGGAGCGCTACGGCAAGGCGCTTATGGACGGCGAGAACATGAAAATTGGCACCGCTGCCTTTGCCCGCAAGGAGCAGCCCAAGTGGGTGCCGTCGAAGTTGTAGGAGGGAAGGGGGGTGAGGTGCAATTGGTTTAACAGGGACGATTCCTTTTGTACAAAGCTCGTTTGTTCTTCTTTCTGTATATTTCATAGACAGCCAACATTACATGCAACAATTCGACCATCATGACTTTGTATCTTGTATGTACATTCTGCTATTTACAACTCCGTCTACACAACTCTGTGAACTGCCATCCCAGCTGCCAGCTACGCAGGGCTACAGTTTTGCGCCCCGCTTCTTCGCCTGCGACATCTCTTGCCGGATCGCCAGGTCCGTGATAATCTCCTCGCTGCCGCCGCCCACCACACTCACCAGCAGATCCCGGCCCACGCGCTCCACGCGCGCTCCCACGCCGCCGCGCTGGTAGCCCGCACCGCCAAAGATCTGCTGCGCCTCCCGGTTCGCCAGCTCCAGAATGCGCCCGCCGTGTACCTTGGCCAGCGCCAGACGGCTCGCCAGCTCGTCGCCCACGTCCCCTGTGGCCTTGGCGTGGTACGCAATCTGCTCCAGCCACGCCCAGTGCGACTCAATGTACCGCGCCAGCGTCGCCAGCTTATGCCGGATGATTTGGTGGCTGAACAGCGGCTTGCCAAACGTGTGCCGGTCCAGCGCATACGCCCACGCGTCCTCGAGGCACGCGCGCGCCATGCTGTTCATGCCGACCGCCATGATGAGGCGTTCCTTGTTGAAGTTGGTCATGAGCGTGGGGAAGCCGTTGTTCTCCTCGCCGAGCAAGTGGTCCACGGGCACGACGACGTCCTCGAGGGTGACCCAGGTGGACTCGCCCGCATGGAAGCCGGTGTTGCGGATCTTGCGCCGCGACACGCCGGGGCTGCTCAGCGGAATGACCAGCACGGACACGCCCTTGGAGCCGGCACCACCTGTCCGCACGGCCGTCGTCATGTGCGTCGCCGACATGCCGCCCGAGATCCACTTCTTGTGCCCGTTGACCACGTACGACGTGCCGTCGGCCGTCTTTTTCGCCGTCGTCCGGAGGTTGGCCAGGTCGCTGCCACCTGTCGGCTCGGTGGCGCCCAGACAGAAAGAGGTCTCGCCCGTTACGATGCCCGGCAGCCACAGGCCTTTTGCTTCTGCGTGCCGAAGTTGACAATGGGCGGCACGCCAATGGCCAGCGATCCGCCGATGCCGCCAATCACACCGCCCGAGCAGATGCGGTTGACCTCGTAGTGTTTGATCATGAAATGGAAAATGTCCCACTCCTCGTGTGTGACGCCCCCGGGCAGCTGGATGCCGTGCGAGTATTCCGCGGGCATGTCCACAAACGCCATGCCTGACCGCGTAAACTGGAGCCGCGCCTCATCCGGCACCTGACCGTTCTCCTCCCACTCGTCGACATACGGCATCACATTTTCCTCGAGGTACGAGCGGACTGCCTTTTGGTACCGGCGGTGGCTCTCATTGTAGAAGGGCGAAGCGAGCGTCGTGAGCCAGGCAGGCTCAGCAAAGGGGCCCACGTTGAGGGATGGATCCGACATTAAGTGCGTGTGTGCGTGCGTTGCTGTTGTGACATGGAGCCATAGGTCACAGTAGTAGTCTACCCGCCGTCGGTATTTTGGTTCGGTCTCGTCTTATTTAAATAAAATATGGGACATAACAAGCGTGCGCAGTCGTCTTAGCAGTGTTGACTCGCCGACTCGCATCCGCAAACACGCTGACTCGTCTGAGGATCTTGGCTGTGGGGAACTCGAAGCTGGCGATTGTGATACAGAAAAGGAAGACGAGTAAACTAAACAAAATAAAGATCAAGCCAATACGAAGAATGAGAATATTCATGTACACATTTTCGCCTCGGGCAATACACTGCTGTGTTCAGTCAATTACAATTAGTCTGCTACGAACCACTTTTAGAGGGGCTTCTATTACGTTGTACAGGCGCCTGCTACTGCTGACAGTTTTGAGCCACTTGCGGCCCACGCGGCCGTACTGCAAAACGTCCAAACGCAGTGGAGACGGGCACAGACATATACGGCGAAAACGAATGGAGATCACGCGCTTGACCGATGGGAGGGTTTTCACCACGGCATCCTTGATGCGGCCCTCGACGAAAACGAATACAAAATGAGGGCTTGGCGCACGAGTCAGCGAGAACGCGAGTCGTGACTGTCTACTACCATAACTACACCCCGCCGCTCTTGCTCATCATGCTCTACAAATCTACGTTTGCGCCGTCGGCGGTCCCCCGCAACGAGTCGTTTTGGCAGTGCAGCTGCGGCTCAATGTCGACGACACGCCGGACGACACCGTCATCCTCCAAGAACATGAGCGGCCCGGCAAGCTGTTTACGTATGGCTCGGCGCCGCGGCTGGCTGGCTTGGGCGCAGACGGATTGCGAGAGGTGATCGGCCTGAAACGCGGCGACACCATACTCGTTGTCGGCACCAACACGCTGGACTACCTGCACATTGAATATGCTGCTCTTTGGAGCGGCGTGGTGGCTGCGTGAGTCCATGGCGTGCGGAGGAACAAAGAGACTGTAGACATGACTTGTATACTTGTACTGACGGGCGACAGCCTCGGAAACGCATCGGCGACGACCAGCGACCTGGTGCACCTCATCGACACGGCCCAGCCGGCAGCCATCTTTTGCGACCCGGGCCCGTTGATGGAGAACATGGCTGCAGCCCTTGCGCAGTCGACCCAGCCACGTACACAAATTATCGGCATCGGCACACGCGGCACGGCCAAACTGGCATTTCCAGCCGATTGCATCAAGGACACAGATGCCGACCCAGTGCAGGCGCCCCTCGACCTGTCATCCATCGACAACCACACGGAGCCTGCTCTCATCTGCTTCAGTTCCGGCACGACGAGCGGCCGCCCAAAAGCCGCCGTCCTCAGCCACCACAACGTGCTCGCCTACCCGCTGTTGTACCGCGCCAGTGAACCCACGACGGCCAACCACAGCCAGCGCGACGTATTCTACGCACCTCTCGCGCACATCTACGGCGTGTTCGTGGCGACGACGATGCCCGTCTTCACAGGCGGCTATGTGCGCCTGATGCGGTCGTACAGCCTACCGGCCTATCTCGCCGCGTGTGCCGACGCCCGGGCCACGACGCTGCGCATGGTGCCGCCGACGCTCGTGGCCATGGTGAAGCTGCTGCAGCAGCAGCAGGCGGGGGGCCACAAGGACGCGTTGGATCTCTCCAGCGTCACCTCCATCGTCTGTGCCGGTGCGATGCTGGCGCCGGAGATGATTGGTGCCGTCCACTCCCTCCTGGGAGAGAGCGTCGCCATCGTCCAGGCGTATGGCATGACCGAGGGCCTGGCCACGATTGTCAACCGCTTTGCCGCGGCGCGCAAGCAGGGCAGCGTCGGCCGGCCAGTGTCGGGCGGACAGCTGCGGATTGTCGATGATCACCTGCAGGACGTGCAGCCGGGCGACACAGGCGAGATTGTCATTTCGTCGCCGACCGTCTTCATGGGCTACAAGAACGACAAGGCAGGCACGGCAGACGCGTTCCCATACTCTCCGTCTGGTGGCAACGCAGACAACACCGCTTTCCTGCGCACAGGCGATGTCGGCCACATGGACGACGGCGGCTTCCTCTGGCTGACCGACCGCAAAAAGGACATGATCAAGTACAAGGGCCACCAGGTGTCGCCCGCCGAACTCGAGAACCTGCTGCATGCCCACCCGCTCGTGCAGGAAGCTGGTGTCTGCGCCGCCTGGGACGCCGTGCAGCAGACCGAGGTGCCCGTGGGCTATGTCAACCTGGTGTCGTCCGTCGCAGACGGGCGTCGTGCCAGCGTGCTCGACGACGTCCGTGCCTCTGTCGACGGCCAAGTCGCCCACCACAAGAAGCTGCGCGGTGGTCTGTTCTTTTTGGCGACGATGCCACGCAACGCCACGGGCAAGCTACTGCGGCGGAATCTGCCGGCGCGGCTGGAAGCGGCACGGACATCGAAACTTTAACGAGCGACAAAGGGAGGGAGGACCGTCGAGGAACAGGAGGGTCGCAGTCGTGGGTGGTTGCTTGGGTCGTTGTTGGCGGGTGCTGATGCACTGGTCTCTCGTATGGGCAGGCACAGCAGACTAATAAAAGGTTGCAATGCACGTTGTAATTACGACACAGTTCTGCAGGTGCAGCGCACGTATTCCGCAGTCTGCCTCGTGGAGTGGGGCCGCCTGTGCTGTAGACCAGTAAGAGGCTAGTGGGCACGGCTGCCTTAGTTCGCTGCCGACGAGTCCTTCAGCGCATTCCGCTATCGCTATCGCGCTTGGGTGGCACCAGACGCACAAATAAGGTCAGGCCCAAAGCCTAGACCGTTTGGACCACTCCCATATATCGGTGTCTGGCCCTCGCCATCCATCTACAGGAAGAGTGCGCTCCTCTCCTCCTTCCAACTGCTGGTCCAAACAACGGTGTTCGCGATGTCCAACTACCCTCCATACCAAAACAACCCGGTCCAGCGCCGGCCGGTGCCAGGCCAGGCACAACAGCAACAGCAGCAGCCAACCCCGCCACCGGGTACAACCGCAGCGCCACAACCAGCGCCACAGGTACCGGTTCAGGGGCATGTCCAGGGCCAGGCACCATACCAACAGCCGACCTACCAGACGCCACATCCTTACCATGGCCAACCTTATCCTCAGCAACAACAGCAATATGCACCACCCAATCCGAACCACCTTGCACCAGGCACCGGCGAGCATGCTCCGATACTTCCGCCTCGACCGCCTGGAGGTGCCGGTCCCTTTCTCGCCCAAACCTACATGAGCTTCCCCCCACCGCCCCGCAGTCCGAACCGTCCTCCTGTCCTCCCTCCTCGACCGCAGGCCTCTCCTCAACTGCAGCAACACCAGCAGCAGCAGTACCAGCAGCAGCCGCCCTACAGCTCTCCTGCTCCCTTTGCCGCGCCTGCACCCGGCTCATACGCGTACAACCAGCAGGCCTTTGCCCAACAGGCCTACCCGGCTCCGCCTGCCGCTGCCAGTCCTGCGGCCTCGCCCTCCGCTGCGTCCGGCGGACAGCCAACTGTCGCCCACCAGGAAGTCTACTATCCGCCGCCACCACCTCTGCCACCCCAGCAGCAGCAACAGCCAGTACAAGCCGTTGACCCCAGCGCCGCTGCCACTGGCTACGGCCCCCTTCCTCCTCCTCCTGCTGCCCAGCCGGCCTACGATCCTCATGCTGCTCAGCCGACACCGCTTCCGCCGCAATACACATCTTCTGTTCAAGGCCAAACCTTTGTTTCTGCTGACAAGCAGCAGACGACAGAGCCTGCTGCTGTCCCTGCCTCTGTTCCTCCTCCGCCGCCGTTTCCTCCCCAAGCTGTCCCTCCTGACGGCCACTCCCAGCAGTATGGCACACACTACAGCTACTACGATGCCCAGCAAGCCTACCCTTCTCCTGCGAGCCATTCGGCTCCCACTGTTTCGCCCCAAGAGACGGCTGCATCTCCCCTTGCGACCGGCCCCACTGCAGCACCCGCGAATTCTGGCCACGCCAACGACCCCGTGCAGCAGATGAACGCAATGCTGCAATCTATGAATATAGCGTCTGAGGAAACAACATCAGCACCACCATCCGAGCCGGCTGTGTTGCCGGCATCTACTACTGAGTCGCTCGAGACACCTCACACTGTCCCTCCTGCCCACTCGCCACAGCCAGCGCCATCCCAAGGGCCACCGCAGCTGGCACATGCACAACCAGCACCGGCAGCGACTAAGGAGCAAGTCCATGCTGCCTCTCACCCTCAACCGACCCAATCCGACCCTGCTCTACAGGAGCAAGCACAAACGTATACTCCTCAGCAGGTCCGACTACCACCGTCGTCTCCTCACCCGCCTACCCAGCCTGTTGAGCAACCTGCTGCTGCACCTCTGCCTCAACCCGAATCTCACGACCGAGCTTACCCCGACCCGCAATATGCCCATACCAACTACCCCGAGTCCACGGTTGCAACGACAGCCCCAGTCCATGCTACCACACCCGCCACCGCCACGCCCGCCCCAGAACCCGCCGCTGCCCCCGTCCTGGAAGCGCCCCGCCATGTCGAGGTCGATCCGCCGTTCAAGCCTGTCATCAGTTGCATCGATACCCCCATGGCGTTCAATACCTGGTGGTACACCCATCCCAACGCCCCAGAGGCCTTTATCTGCAGCAAGTGCTACATGGACTACCTCTACCCCACCCAGTTCCAGAACCACTTTGGCGCACGCTACTACCGCGACGGCGTCCGCCGCCGCTGCCGCTTCAAGGTCGACCGCATCACCGACCAGATCCTGCCCGACGCACAGGCTACGGGTAGTCTGCAGGGCCTCATCGACTTTATGAACCAGCGTCTCACCATCCCCGACTGCAAGAAGCTGGACGGTGCTAAAGGAGGCCAGGGCCTGAAATGGTTCCGCGCCAAGCACGATGCCATTCCGGGTCTAGTCATCTGCGAGGCCTGTTTCCTGGATGCCGCCTGCATCAGTCCCTTCGCCTACAACTTTGAGCTGTCCCCGCCACACGACAACGCCGCTGAAGTCTGGGCGTGCGACTTTGCCGTGCCCTTTATCCGTAAAGAATTTGACGAGCGCAGCAAGAGTAATGACTGGCCCACGTTTTGCAATGAAGCCAAAGCTCGACTCGGCATGCTCGCTTGCCCCAAGAGCACCCAGGCCATGATCAGCTTGCGAAAGTGGTTCACCCCCGTGCAAGGCCAGGGCCCAACCGATGCTGTGCTCTGCGCCGCCTGCTACTGCGACCGCGTTTTGAAGACCGGCCAGGAACCGCTGTGGGAGAACATGCCGCACGACCCCATCTTCTCGAAAAAGTACACGAGCGACTGCATTGCCGGCCAGTTCCACATTCTCATGGCATTTTCCGCTGCCGAGGAGAACAAGGCGTGGCCGCTGTTTTGGCGCTCCCTCAACAAGATGGCCTACGAGGAAAAGACCTGCGCCGCCGCGGGCATCAAGGACGGCAAGTGGTTCACTCTGCCCTCCCAGCCCGCCGGTTTCCAAGTCTGCGGCGCCTGCTATGCCGGCATCCTGGAGTCTCTCAATGTTGCCCATTTCTTTGTGCCTCTGATCCACCGCCCGGCTCCGGACACGGCCGTCGTCTGCTCGCTGAACGTCAAGGCCCCACGCTTCGGCGCCCAAGTCGACAAGCTCTTGGAGACCTGGTTCACACAGGACTGCGCATCGATGGACACATTCAACCAGCGCTACGGTCAGGTCCCGCCGTGCTGCCGCGACGTCGACTACACTAACCGCGGCTGGTACGGCTGGCCCGACTGCACCATTTGTGCCGAGTGCTACCTCGAATTCGTCAAGGGCACCGCCCTCGACACACCGGCCGCCATGCCTATGCACACACCGCAAATCATTGCCGAGGCCTGCATCTGCGAAATGTATAGCCCCCGCATGCGCGGCCTCTACACCGAAGCCTGTGCTCAGAAACCGCCCAACCCGGCCGCCCTTTTGGCGTACTCGGCCCAGCGCCGTCTCGTGTATTGGGAGACCATGCCCATCTGCCGCAACATTGTAACGCAGGAAGCCTTCCTGGCCAACAACATCGCCATGACCCGCCTGCAGAGCGTCGCCTACACCGCCGGGGGCAACCTGCAATCCGTTACCAGCAACCACCACGATCACACGTACGGACAAGCCGGCGTTGGCTACGGCTACGACAACATGCAGCAGCTCATCGGTGCGCGCTACAATGTCGAGGCCAACCAAATGTCCTCCCAGCTCGGTGGCAACAAGATTTTGGTCGTTGCGCAGCTCGAGACGAGATGGAAGTCGGTGGAGTAAGGGGCAGGAGGACCCAAAGACGATGTGGCCCATTTTGCGAAACATTGCACAAACGATTAAATGTACAAAGTACGAGGGTATGAATTTGAGTACAGCAAAAATGTCTTTGGTCGTTTGGGGGCAGGCGCGTCCCGTCTTTGCCGGGGCTCCTGCCCATTTCAACCTATGTGCATGCTGAATAATCTATGTGAATGAATGTGGAAGGAAGTGTGCTCGCGCCTTCCCTTTCTTTTTGTTGACAAACGGATTCTCCTGCCAGTGGCACTTCCCGTCTCTAGCAGCATTTACTGCTGATTGTCGCTCGGCTTCTCCTCGCTCCCGTTGCCGCTCCCGCTGCCGCCCCACGTCGGTTGCTCACTTTGACCTGGACGCTGCTGGCCGAGGTGCTCCAAGTGCTCGGCGGTCTGCTCATAGTCGATGAGAGCCTGGCCGTTCTTGTCGTACCGGCGGGGCTCCTCGCGCGCCACCTTGACGACCGTGAACACACCGCGCCAGCCGGTGACTTTGTGGAAGATGTTGTCCATCTCCTCAAGCGACCGGTACGCCGTCTCCGGGTAGAAGAAGTACACGCACGGGAACATGAATGCGTTGATGACGGCAAAGATAATGTACGTCTGGTAGCCGATGTTGTTGAACGACACGGGTGTGATCATGACCACCATGAAGTTGAAAATCCAGTTGGCAGACGTCGAGAGGGCATTGGCGGGTGCGCGTGTCTGGAGGGAGGTGATCTCGGCTGGGTACAGCCACGTCATGCCGAGCCAGCCAACGGCAAAGAATGTGTTAAAGACAAACAAAAACACAATGGCTGTGATTTGGGCGCCCTTGTTGCCTTCCGTGTGTGCGTTGACGCCCGCCAGGATCGCCATCGTGATCGCCTGACCAGCCGCGCCGAACAGCATCAGCTTGCGACGACCAACGCGTTCAACAAGGAAGTAAGCAGGCCACGATGCGATGGCGTATTCCGTGCCGTTTCTTAGGGTGTCAGCGAAGTGAAGCTATTGGGAGTTTTTAAATCGTTCCTTTTCTTCGGCGACAAATACTTACAGTGCAGCCAGAAGCCGTGACATGAACGGAGACATTCCCAGCTTTGAGTAGATGACAGCCGCATAATACGTTATGAGGTTGATGCCGCTGATTTGCTGGAAAACCTGGTTGGTGTAGGCGAGGATCGTGCGGTGCAGGTTGCGGTCGCGGCCCTTGTAGTCGAAGAGTGAGGCAAAGGTGCCCTTGGACATTTCCAGTACGGTGTCCTTGATTTCAGCAAATTCGTTGTGCACCGCGTGGTCGTTAACATCCTTGTCGTTGAGGGCGGCGAGAACCTCCAGCGCTTCGTCCTCACGGCCCTTGAGAATCAGCCACCGGGGCGACTCGGGCAGGAAAGGAATGAATATTAGAATGAAAATGCAGAAGACAATCTGGAACGCCAGCGGGAACCGCCAGGCCACGGACCCGGGCGCAAACGACAGGCCCAGATCTATCCAGTAGCTGATCATGATGCCGAACGTGATGAGAGCGCCCTCGACCATGACCAGCTTGCCGCGCTTGTGTGAACGTGAGATTTCAGATTGCCATGTCGGGACCGTCGATGTGTTAAAGCCGTTTCCGAAGCCCGTGATGATGCGACCAATGATAAAGTGTTCAATCGAAAAAGCCGACGACTGCAGCGCAGCACCGACGACCATGATGGAAGTACCGAGCATAATCATGCGCTTGCGGCCAAGAGGGTTACTGATGAAGATGGTAACGACAGAGCCCAGGAAGCAGCCAAGATTGTACGACGCCACGGCAATGCCCTGATAAGTCGACCGCCGCGACGACTCTGCGCCGCCAACCGAGTCAGGGTTGATTATGGGGAACTGTTCCAAGAAGATACTGAGCGTCAAGATGCCGCCCATGACGCCTTGATCTGTAAAGCGACGCAGTGTGTCAGTGCAACTTGTGGCTTGTGGTATGTGGCGTGTATGTGGAGCCATGTCGCGGTGAAGGAACCCACCATAACCAAAGAGGAGGAAGTCGCAACCGGCGACAGTGCTGACCGCCCAGTTGAGGGCGTTGCCCCGAAGGCCGAGGAACTTTTTCGCCATTGTGTCGCCGTCGGCTAGGATGTATGTACGCGTCTGTGTCAAAAGCAACTGCTTTGTCGCTGCGCTGTGTCGATTGTGTTGACCGGTTGCAACTGTTGATATGCAGACGTGCGGACGTGGGCGTTGCAGTTCTTTTCAAGCCCAGAAAAAAAATAATAAAACAACATAAACGTAAAAAAAAAAAGAAAATTGCCACGTTGCGGGATCCGACGTGGGAAATAGTGAATGTTAAATACTCTTCGATCGGCTTCAGTCTCGCGCCGCGCTCCATCACCTCGTGTTTGTCTCCCGAATGCCGATCCGCTCGGCATGGGCCCGTCCAGGGAAAATTCAGAGCAAAATTGGGTACCACGAAATAACATGAATACATGCCAGAATAGGAAACACTCTTGCAAATGAACGACAGTGACAGTGCGGTAGCGGCCACAAAGACGCCCATCAAGACGTGACAATCACAATTAAAACTGGGGATTGGCCCCTGCTCCATGTTTTTTCCCCATCTTGGCCACAACTGACGTCAAGTGCGTAAGAAATGCGGAGCGGAGTGGCAACCTGGCTCCGCATTTTTGGGTATTTCAGTGAGGATTTTAATTTCTCTGGGTCATATCCGTTGTCTTTTTTTTTTTTTTTTAAAAAAAAAATAAAAAAACAATCGCCGTGAAATTGTTTATTCGACATGTAATTTGTTCCATATTTTGGTACTCGCCTCCTGTTCGTCGCCGAATGACAATCCTAGTGCTGGCCGGACGCGGAGTGACCAGGAACAAGTACATCTGAGGCGGCGAACAGTATTGTGTACCAAAAGACTAGTTGCAGGCGTCGACTTCTTGGTGGTTGTGTAAGCCGGATTGCCAAAAACGGTAATCCGAAAATCACGTGCTCGCTGCTAAGTAGAGTAGGAACGACCGGTGAGGTTGAAAAGTGAATGTGAAGGACCATGTGACATTACGATGATCAGTATTTCACCTAGGGATGGTTTGTTTTACTTCTTTTGTAGGAGAACCTTACACCCGACCACGTCAATCCCTAGTGCATGAACATTTACCACTAAATATATCTGAAGACAGCAATGCTTCGCATGAGCTTGATGCCTCGTCAAAGAATTCGAGGGCGCGGTCACCATAGCAAAGAGGTCGAACTGAAGCTCTACCAATCGAGAAATGAGTATGTCCCATTGATTTTGAGGTACAAAGGGATACGGGGTACATTGTGACGGGGCATGCTGCCTCGGAGGACGGTAGACGGTGAACCGCTGTGGGCAACGGGCCCATATTCTCCACGAGACACAGGGCCCAGTACTAGTAGCTGCCTGGGCACTCATGGTACAAGGAATATTCCGGTAGATAAGTTATTTATCGCTACACGACGTGGGAAAAACGGTTTTTTAGGGTCCTCGGTCAAGAACACGCAAAATTCCATGCATATATGTTCTCCTGGTGGAGCAGAGAGGGTATTGTTTGTCGGCAATCTTTTGGCCACAACATAACCAGGCGTGTTAGAAAGATGCTACGGAGGTAGACTGCGTTGCCATGCTCACTCGGACGCTGTCAGAGCAGTCACACATGTTCAGCCAACTTGTCCAAACGAAATCCCGACCCTTCGCATATTTCTCCTGGCGGTAGTCTCGTCGTCTTCGGAATTTGTCGAGGGACATAAAACGGCACAATATTTATTGGACGGCAGGCAGTAGGGCTAGAACCGTAACCGGCCACGACCATCATTGAATATGTGGCACGATCCATGTAGTTAGCTGCATGTCTCCGTCTTACCGCCGTGTCACGTAACTTGCGTTGCTTTCCATATCGAAGAACTTTTCTCCGACACAGATATGGACCTCTGCGACGCGTTTCGCCTTTGGTGCAGTTGTAAAAAGGGCAAGTCTACATAAAGGGAGGGCCGTCGCCGGTCTGTAGTTGGCTAGGGAAAGTGCGCAGTTTGATGCTGCCGCTTATGATTGGCCAGGTTACTTACAACGGTGAATTTGGTGCAAGATTGCTCCGCCGGCAGAGATTCGCAGACATTAGCCTTGGCTGTTGATGAGCATGCCGCAGCGCATCCGGGAGTGCGACGGGGCAGGGTTCTCGCGGAGCAAACTCTGCGGGATTGCACATCCTTTTAAATTTGTTCTAGACCCCATAGTACGTGGAGTGCTGGGGCTCATTGGCAATTGTATGGTGCGTTCTAGGTTGGCTGTTCGTCTTCTCTGCGGCAAGGAGTCAACGTAAAAGCACTTGCGATCTCATACGCATATGGGAAGGCCCGGACGCTTTCAGGTCTTAGGCTCGGTGGCTTGAGAACGCTGGCAAACGCCGGAACGCGCCTGTTTGGTGCCGATTTGGAGTCTTTTTAGCGGGATGCAGCGCAAGTGCTTCTACCGAACACAATTACGTTTCCCCATCCTCCACTCACCTGCCCCATTGACCCCGGAGCCCATCCCCACCAATTGCCCCAGACTAACGTCTGACATCCTCCTCGTGTATTCTCTTTTTCTACCGTCTCTTTTTGGCAGGGATCTCCTCCGGTTTGCCCAAACAGGAAGCTCACCGAATTGAATTAGCACCCTCCGAGACAGCTTGTCCGCAAAGCCGGGGATAGAAGGGAAACAAAACGGGCTGTGGAGACACTCGTAAACGTACAATGGTGACGTATTTGTAACACCTTACGGCAGGCAAGTACGTGCCAATGTAGCGATGCTGGCCTCTCACCTACATTTCGGTTGTCTGGTGCGAATGGCCGAGTGCACCAAAACGGACATACCGCACTGAGTTTGCGGCGCACGAGGAGGGGCGGACTTGAACTGGCGATCTGCGGAGAGCAAGGCATCTCACATTTACTACTGCATCTCCATATTTCAGAGTTGACAATATAGACGACTTACGACGTATTACATCTTACTCCACATACGCGAATGTTCTGCACCTGTCGATCCTTCCTACCCCAGATTTTGCCTCCATATCCACGGCTTGTCAAATTGGTTCCGGTCCTTTTGTCGGTCCATTGTGTGCATTTCAGTCTATCGGCATGTTCAGCATTACCATTGTTGACTGGTTTCCCAAAAGGGTATCCCACGCCCATCCCGGCCATCGAGACATTTAGGTCGAGGGGGACATGTTACGGTCCTCGTCCTGTTTTCTTCAATGACCCTTACTCGAATGCTCCATCGAGGTATGAAGTCGGAGGAAGTCCAACAATGCTAAGGTGAGGCGGGAGCTATGTTACACCCATTGTCGTTTTGGAAGGATACAGCAGGTGCGATGGCCGACGCACGTGCCCGCCTGGTTAATCGGGCGGGATAAAAGTCTGTTTAATTTTGTTTACCCCTTTATTTTTGAACCTCCTCGAATGCTGTCCCAAAACACGCTCGACGTCGATTCCGGTGCAATTTAGATACCTTGCCGTTTCTGACTTCACCATACTCTCAAAACATGAAGTAGGTGCAAAGACGCGTGGTGTCAAACGTGTATTGTAGTAGCAACACAGCTAACGTCTTTTGCAGCGGGCAAATCGTCCTGGTCACCCCGAAGATCGATAGGAGCGGTTGCTAGCTGTGGCAGCATCATCCACACAATAGTAGTAAAGCGCCGCGGCGGCAGTGACAGCTACGGGCATGAAAGAATCTCCTGGTATCCCGTCGTGGACGCAGAGACGTTACGGCACGTGTCGAAAATCTGAAAGCATCGGCAACTTCGACGCTGGTAACGCAGCACCCAGAAAACTTCGCGTCATAAAGTCAGAAGGTGACCACCGCGCCAAACGTATCCGCTACTGTCGAACTTAACTCCTGTTCTTGTCGTCCCTAAGAGCACGACCACTCGCTTTTTCGCATCATGGTATATGGCGGTGGCCTGTTGTACGATAAGGTACGTGGACGTGGCCTGCGACCCTCCAAGGAGAAATGAGAACATGTGCCACTGATTTACGTCACTGCTTGGCGTCACCTACGCAAAGTTTACCTCGTCACATCGACGTTTTACACAATACAAATGTCACGCACAGTGCTGCAATGCTCAACCCGGAGGAGGATATGACTAAAAATTCCAGCTTTTAAAACGCAGGAGCTTTCTGGACCAGTAGGACGAGAGAAGGCCTCACTTCTTTTCCATGCCGTCGGCTTGTCCATAATTGTCATACCGGCCGCAAAGGGGTAGGGGGTGATTTCCAGCACCTTCCAGGAATGCGACCCTAATGAGAATAAGAAACGGACAGCGTGCGGAGCATCATCGTGACCAAGGTGTCGGGAGACAAACAACCGGACGTTGAAACCATCCAAAGGAAAGCCGACGAAGTACCGGACGCCATGGACTAGAGACACAGAGCCACTCTTTCCAGTATCCCATCCCATCACCTTATCCGTCAGGCGCTCAGATGCTGCGGGGTGAAGCTTGTCTCCTTAATTTATGACTTTTTAAGTCAACCACGGCTTGGTCCACGAGACAGGTGGCCTGACTTGATCAAGTCAGAAATTACACTGAGGGCCCAGCAGACACTCTCTATGACAAGCAGCGTCAAAGATCTGCTCCAGGTGTCTCCGGACACGGAGTTCGCTTGCAACTGATAGACATATGTCGCCGTTGTGTCGGACAGTTCGGCTCGAGATACTGCATTGGCGGCGGATGTATGTGGACAACCACCATGCCTAGCAGCAAGCAAAAGCTTTACGTCGAGACCACAATCACGAAGCGATCGATGAACAGGTGCATCCCTGAGCACCTGTAAACCATCCGTTGCAGGGAGGTTAGTCACGAGAGCGTCTTCTATGACAACGTTAAGACAAAACAGTGTGAAAACGAGCATTGTTAAACGAGGTGGGAGCCAGGGATGCTTCTTTTCCATCATGCAGGACTTTGCGGCGTGTACATCCGGCCAATGTCACGAACATTGGCTTGTGTATGGTTTTGATAACCGCTGTGACCAGCAAATGGGGAAACTCTTGCCAGTTTCATTAATGAGGCTTGAACTCGAACTTCCAATGTTGCCCGAAAGATTGAAGGGAGCATTCCCACATGACACCTATTTGCTACTCCACACGGTCAAGGTCTGCAATTGATAGATTATCGTGTTCTGGTATTCACTTTTTTCGGTTTAAGACGTTTTACTGAGCGTTGGCGTGGAATCTGTGGTATCTCTAGTTTTATTTGTTTAAATTAGAGCAGCAAACCCTATCGCAGTAATCTTGCCACGGAAGTTAAAATGGCATAGTGCTCTAGCAACATTGCTGGTGGGCATCATGTCGAGGCGGGGAGTCTTTAAGGACACCCACGAAAAGTTGTTCCTGGACGAGGCGTGGCTACGAATAAATGCAGTCGTTTTTGGAGAAGCATGTAGCAGCCCTCCGTCGACAGGCATCCTCTTCACAATACAAATAGCCCACACCCCATTCGCCATTTCTTCGTGTTTTGCAAACATCGGGCAATGCACAACAGAGGAGACGGCCCAGCGTGGAGGCATGACGGGCATGGGAAAAAAGAATCCCCAAAACCTGGGTAAGTGTTACTCCGTGCGGAGAGAAAGAGCGAGCCAATGAGGGCCCGGTTTGCGACAAAATTATCCAATGAGAGGCTACCTTTTGGATGGTTTCATACGGAATGGTGGACGCAGTGTTGACGCTGACAGTCGCTAGTCACCTGCATCGGCTGGAACACACTGGCAGAGCGGACGCAGCAGTGCGGGTGCATAGCGGGGAAGACGGCTGTCTGCAACGGCATGTGGCGGACGGTTGGCGCAAGCCAGCAGGGGACAGGTAGTCGCTCCACAGGTCCTGGGGACTACTGAGCACTACGGCGTTTTATTTCTCCCGGTCCAGGACCCGTCGTTTTCTTTCTTGCTCTGCACCCAACAGCGCATTCTACCGCGCTGCCAACCGTGCGGACATGCTGTCATGCCGTCACCTGTGTAGAACAGCCCCCATCTTGCTCCAAACTACCGGGAGAACCGATTCCAGTAGCATGCCCGCCAGCACACCATCCAATGGCGTGGCGGGGTTCGGTCCCAGTGCCCGTTTGGCGTGCCTCTGACCCTTCCGGCGCAAAGTACTCCGCGAGGCCCCTGGGGGGGTCCTGCCGGGCCAGGCTGTCGTTTTGCCGTCATGTTTTTCCCACACCCGATCGCCATTGATGTCGTTTCGAGAGGGGAAGTTGTATATGAAGACACGCGGTATCTTGTTCTCTCGATCCTGGTTTCCAACAATCTCTGTCTCTCCTCTATTTTCTCCTACATGCCGTCCGCACTCTCCTCGTGCCTATTCGTCCATACTCGTGACACCTGCTCGTTCCTTCTATACACAACCGCTAAAACCCCCACAAACCACCGCCACATTACACAACATCACCCAAAATGAGCTCTGCACCAACTGAGGCTGCCGCCAACGGCAACAGCAACAGCAACGGCAACGGCAACGGCACCTCGTCAGACCATGCCTCGCGCTTCGACCCCAACTTCACCGCCCACGTCATCGGCCTCATGGCCGCCGAGACCAAGCCGCGCCACCGAGAAATCCTGTCGTCGCTGATCAAGCACCTGCACGACTTCTGCCGCGAGATCGAGCTGACGCAGGAAGAGTGGGTCATTGGCGTCAACTACGTCAACTCCATTGGCCAGGCCTACAGGAAGAACCGCAACGAGGCATGGCGCGTGTGCGACATCCTGGGCGTCGAGTCGCTGGTCGACGAGATCAACCACAAGGTCGCCAGCGCCGACGGCAAGCAGCCCACGTCGTCCACCATCCTCGGCCCCTTCTGGTCGCCCGACACACCCTTCCGCGACCTCGGCGCGTCCGTCGTCCAGGACATGCCCAAGGACGGCCAGCTGACCTACTTCCACGGCGTCATGCAGGACGTCGAGACCGGCAAGGGCATCCCCAACGCTGTCTTTGACATGTGGCAGGCCAGCACCAACGGCAAGTACGACACCTTTGACCCGGACAACCAGTCCCGCCACAACCTGCGCGGCAAGTTCCGCACCGACGCCGACGGCCGGTACTACTTTTACTGCCTCAAGCCCACCGAGTATGCCATCGACACGTCTGGTCCCTCGGCCGATCTGCTGCGCATCATGGGCCGCCACCCGTACCGCCCGGCCCACATTCACGTCATGGCAACGCACGACGACTACATCGGTGTGACCGCCCAGCTGTACCCCAGCGATGACCCGTACCTCGAGACCGACACCGCCTGCGCCGTCAAGGACGATCTGATCCTCAACTTTAAACCGGCCGCCAAGGACGAGCCCCAGGGCGCCACGCTGGACTGCGAGTACAACATTTCCCTGTTGTCCAAGAAGTACAAGCCCGACTCGACCATGTTGATGGAGAATGCAAACCAGAACAAGTTCTAGGAGGTGAGTCTGGTTGTGTCCTGCGTCGTGTGTTTCTGAATAGAGTAGGACAACGAAAACTCGTCTACCGAGCGACGTGCGAGTTGAACATGTATGATTCATATTGCTTTTCTCTCATCATTAGCGTACAAATTGCATATGTGAACTGTTGTCCTCTGCGCTTTGCCCGCGTAAAATTTGCCGGTCGCATTGTGGTCCGGCATGGTCATACGTTTCGTCGATTCTGGCCACCGTCGTCTCAACTCTAGGCATGCAAGGCACCAGAATGCAAGGGCCGGGCCGTCCGTAATCCAACCGCCGTCTGCCCCCTTCGCAGGCCCGTCGCTCGCCCCTGGCCCTAAATCTCCAGTAGAGTCGCCGCCAGCGTCAACGCGCCCGGAATTGCCTGCACATACAGGATCCGTTTGCTCGACGTGGCCGCTCCAAAGAGGCCTGCCACCACAATGCAGCCCTGGAAAAAGACCAGGATCTGCGAGCCAAACGAGGCCACCGGGTGAACCAAGCCCCAGAACAGGCCCGCCGCCAAAAATCCATTGTACAGGCCCATGTTGGCCGCCAGCGGGCGACTCTTCTCGGCAAAGTCGGCCGTCAGCTTAAACGACTTGCGCCCGCGGGGCGTCGTCCACAAAAACATTTCAAGCACAAGGATATAGACGTGCAGGAGGCCGAGCAGCGTCGACAGCGTGCCAGAGATGGAGAGCGACATCGTGGTGGGAGGTGGGAGACGGGAGGGACGACGAGGTTGTCGGACTGTTAGGAAGGGCTTGTCGATTGGATGTGGCGGCCTTTGTTGAGTCGGGGAGAGTAAGAATCGAGTCAGAAACGACGCAGGGCCTCACTCTGCTCATGCGTTAAGGCCGCTAAAGACAGCTGAAACAATGGAATACAGTGCGTAAGGTAAGTAAACTGTGTCGCTTATTAACATCCCTGAACCCGACGGTCGCAGGGAAACTAGTTCACTTAGTTCAGCCACTTAATTCAGGGTCCAAAGCCAACAGTCAAAAGTAAATAGATCGAAAGTAGTAAATTGTAAACAAGGCTATTCGTCAGTCTGTAGTTGAATATACCAAATAAATCCGAAGGGTATTTAGTGGCTAACGCACGAAGACAAATCATGTCAAAAGTGGAAAGAAAGCTATGGACAAAAATCTCCCATGTCGACAGTCACCCCGATGTCCTTCTGACGCGCCTCTCCCCTACTCTGCGGCAACCGCCTCAGCCTCAACCTTCTTGATCTCGTCGACGGCCGGCGCTTTGTTCTCCTTGTTCTCGCCGATGCTCTCCTTCTTGGCCGCAGCCGCTGCCGCTGTCAGGGTGGTCACGTGAGCAGCCAGCTCAGCTTCCTTGGCCTGTGAGGCCGTCAGCTGCGACTTGGTCGAGTCGTGCGCCGCCTTCGTCTCCTTGTGCGCAGCAGCCTCCTTCTCGAGGTCCGACTTGGTGGCGGCGTGTGCCGCCTTCTCAGCCTCCACAGCGCTGGTGGTCCCCTTGTGGGCAGCGACCTCCTTCTCCAGGTCGGCCTTGACAGCAGCATGTGCCACGACCTCCTTCTCAAGATCCGCCTTGGACGTCGCGTGGGCTGCTACTTCCTTCTCCAGGTCCGCCTTGGAGGAAGCATGCGCCGTCTTCTCGTCCTCGAGCGATGATTCGGCGGCAGCAACAGCGCTGGCCTTGGTCGCAACCTCAGCCTGCGCCTTCTCCGTCTCAGACTTGGCCGCGGCAAGCGCAGCCTTGGCCTCGGCCAGTTCGGTCTGGGTGGCCGTGGCGCTGCTCTCGGCCGTGCTCAGCTTGCTTGTAAGGGTTTCAATCTGGGCCTTGAGATCGGCGACCTGGGCAGCAGATGCCTCGGTGGCGGATGTGGCAGAGGCGGCGGCAGCCTCAGAGGCCTTCTTCTCTGCCGCAACCTGCGCCTTGAGCTCCTCGACCTGAGCAGCGGCGGCAGAAGCACTGCTCTCGGCGGCGGCCAGATTGGTGTTGAGGGCTTCGATCTGGGCCTTGAGGTCGGCAATCTGGGCGGCAGAGGCCTCACTGGCCGACGTAGCCGATGCCGTAGCGACCGCGACGTTCTTCTTCTCGGCCTCGAGCTGCGCCTTGAGTTGGTCGACCTCAGCAGCAGCAGCGGCAGCAGCCGAAGCAGCAGCAGACGCAGCAGCTGTCTTGTCCGCCTCGGCAGCCTTGGCTGCTGCAGCGGCGGCCGCAGCCTTCTTCTCCGCCTCCTTCTCCGCCTCGGCCAGGCTTGCCATTGCCGCCGTCAGGTCGGTCGACAGCTGGGCCACGTTGGCCTCGAGCTCGGCAGTCTTCGAAGACGCAGCAGCGTGCGCCGCCTCGAGCTCCTGGTGTTTTGTCGTGGCTGTCGTCAGGTCCGTCTTGAGCTGCGTCACCTCGGCCTCGTGTGTCGACACCAGAGCATCGCGCTCGCTCCGGGCGGCGGCAGCCTCCTTCTGTGCGCTTTCGACATTTGCGGTGAGCTCGGCCTTCTCCTTGGCATGGCTCTCGGTCAGGGAAGTCGACGACGTCAACGATTCGTCCGCCTGTGCCTGCAGCTTCTTGATCTGCTCGTCTTTGCTGGTCGCCTGCTCCGTGGCCTCCTCGAGCTTCTTCTGAAGCTCCGTCAGCGTCGCCCGAAGCTCGTCCGCCTCACCCGTGTCGCGCGACAAATAGCTTCCCATGACGTGCCTGTTCGTGTGGTGGGTGTGTTTGTGTGGTTTGTGGTGAAGAAGATAACATGCGACTCCTTGAGAAACGGCAAAATGAAAGTTGCGTGTCGTACTACATAAATGACTGCTCAATAAAATTTTGCCAACATGTGCTTGGAGCGGTATGCACATAACCGTGTCAGCGTTTCCGAAGCTACGAAGTACAGTGGATGAGGTAGCACTGCCAGTGGGGTCGCGATGGAGCACTGAGACCACAACTGCGAAAACCAGCTCACGCCTCGTGCAAAAGTGACTTAGCGCCCCTACGAAGGCCCGCAACAACAGCGACGATCATTCACAGGGGGCTGGGTGCAGTGGCTCGTGTGCTGGGGGCTGGGAGCTTTCCGTTCGCATCGACGACACACCGCTATTGACGAACAAATGTGACGTACACCCGCTTCAACTGTTGGATGGGAGATGCAACGCCATGGTCGGGACAAACAGTGAGAAAGGCTGAAAGATAAATAAAAAGGCTGTATTTTCAGCCACCAAAAATGTGATATTGGTTTGTATTCGTTTTTTTATGTTTTTTTTTTTTAATCTACTTCGTCACATGTAAAAATATATCTCGAAATTGGGTTATGAAGGACAGATATGAATTGTGATACCGTTATTTCGTTTTACCTGTTTCTTTTCATTCTGAACCACGACAATTTCCACGTTAAACCAGAAAACGTATGTACAACACATGACAAATGGCTATATACAAGACCAAACTCCCGCAATAAGTTCTGATCACACCTCTTGATTCCGGATAATCACTTTGATATCGTTTCCGGCAGCAACGGCCTCAAACGCATCCTTTGCCCGCGACATGGGAAAGCTCGCTGTGATGAGAGGCGCAATATCCACGACGCCACGGCCTAGCATCTCGATGGCCGAGGGGAAACACGACGCCGTATACCGCGTGATGCCCCGCACATCGAGCTCCTTGTTGGTGATGGCAATGGTCGGGAAGATATTGGTCTGGATGTGGCCCAGGCCCACCTGAAGGTACACACCGCCGTCCTTGCAGATGGCCACGCCGTGGAGCATAGCGTCTTGCGCACCACTGGCCTCGATGACGCGGTCGACACCACCCTCGTCAGCCAGCCCGACCTCGTCCAGAATGGCATCCATGCGTGCTTGGGCGACCATCCAGGCTTTGTCGCCAGGTGTCGTGTAATCATGAGAGGCGCTCCCGCTGCTATCCGTCCCATTCGTTCCGGTGCCGTTGGTGTCGCTCTGTCTTGGAGACAGATCTGGGAGACTGTCGATTTGGAAGACGTGGTCGATGATGGGCCGCCCAGTCAGTGGGGACTTGTATGCTTTGGCAAACTCGACCCTTGATGGCTTGATATCAAACGCAACGATCCTCCGTGCAGAGTAAGCGTGTGCCACAGCCGCCGTGATCAGACCGATGGGGCCACAGCCGCTGTCTATTGTATTAGTAAGGACAAACGACCGTGTACCAGCTCCGCTCCCTGGGGCAAGGATGGGTCTCACAAAATAGCAATCGTCTGGTGGGCACGGAGGTCGGCACGTTTGCCAATTTGCACGCCGATCTGGCCAGTCAGTAAACAGGACCACGGTAGTTAGTTTCATCGTCCAGGAAGGAATGACTCACTGCCAATGGTTGTATACTACCTGCGACGTCCCAAGGCACGGATTTGGGAATTTTGGGTGCCATGTCGACCGGCAGCACGTAGAAGCGGGAGAGAGTGCCATGCACGCCAGGCGTGCCGCAGTAGCGGATGGTCGTGCAGATGTTCATGCGCCCGCCCTTGCAGTTGATGCATTTTTGGCAAGGCAAACCGGGTTCCACGGCCACGTGGTCACCCACTGCATGCGTGGTCACTGCCGCACCCACGGCCTCGATGATACCCGCCGCCTCGTGGCCCATGACTGATGGCGCGCCTATGGGCCGGCCCCCAACACCGCCGTTGCAGTACGAGTGCATGTCGGAGCCACAGATGCCATTGGCCATGACGCGCACTAGAACGCTGTCCGGTCTTAATAGGGGTAGGGGCACGGGCTCAATGGAAATGGTGCGCGTCTTCACGAGCAGGCAGGACGTGTTGGCCGGCAGGTTGAGAGCCAGGACGTTGTCTGGCTGCAGGTCCTGTTGCTTTCCATGGTGCTGGTGGTGGGTGGTGTGGTTGTCAACGTGCGCCATTTTGGCGAATGGGGGGAGAGGAAGGTGCAACAAATGCAAAATGGTGCAACCCTGAGCACGAGACGAACTGTGAGTTTTGGCTGATGGCAACGTGCTCAGCAGGGTGCAGGGCGGCGCAGGGTGACAGACAAATGAGATGGGACAGAAATCAAATGAAAATCAAAGTCCGAGGAGCGTGCGTTGTGATTTCTGACCAGACCTGTAATTCTGTGCCGTGCCAGTATGTCTTTTCCTTGGAGCTTCCCTGGAGTATTTTTATTAGTTTGAGCCCGGGGGAAGCGGCGAGTGCAGCAGAGCTAAAACCCAAGAGAGTTGCAGCATTGTTGTGCATGCGACCTCGCCTGTGCCATTTGCCATTTGATTTATTCTTCCGCCGCCCTTGTTCTCGCTGCCGGTCATCGGTGCGGAGAATTTCAAGGCGTGCTTTAATGTTGCCTAAGTGGGACCCAGTACCAGTCCAAACTCAGTGAAGGCCAGGTCCAGGTCGGTGGAAAGCTGACCGATGCGGCCGTTCACATGACCGGCTGCAGATGCAGAAATACGGCACGGACACGCCTCGGAACGGGCGAAATGCATTGTTTTGTCGTGTTGATGGAGGTGCCAGGAAGTGGTATCATGCTTGTCTGATTTTTCTTACTTGGCTGCTTCCCGCTTGGTTGAGACATGCATTGTCCGCAAGGATTTACGCAATGAAAGCCCATAAATTTAGGTAATGGTGCGAGAGGCTGCAGTAGCTGTGAGCGAAGCGTGGTGGGCGTGGGGGCCACCGCTCTCTCACACGACCACGCGGGAAGACCGCTTGTACGGCGATGTCCCTGATGTTGCAGCCGATAGGAGAATTCCGTAACTTCAACGATTGCGTGACTTTCGGCACTGATAATGCACCGCAACAACTGTCGTAGTCGGACAATACGAGTTCGGTTGGGTAGGACCCGGGCGCCGTGCCATCTGCATCATGGTGGACATATGCCGCAAATCGTCCATACTGTCTTCAGGGAAGTGACGGCTGGGACTCTCCTTCTCCGTGCAGGCTGTCCGAATGATACACTCGACAACGCCTCCCCAATGGGCAGTGTCGGTGTTTATGTTACCGGCCACCGATCGATATATTTGATTGTAACATTTACTCAGTGGATATTTATTATCGCTTTCAAGCACATCCATTTCCTGCAGTCGTTATAATCAACATCAGGCGATGATTCGTTACCATTGCTACTTTTTTAACCTGATTGTTAATGGATCGAAATGGGCGCCAAGATATGGAAACAGACGCTAGTCCATGGCCCTATTGTTGACATACAGTTTCGTCCATCGTCTTAGACTAACACCAGAATGACATTAGCTAACAGTATCGGCTTCACGACTCCTTTACGGTCTATTTTCGATAGTAATATACTGATATTTAACTAATAGAGGGTATGTGACTGTCATTCGATAACGAGTGAGAAGCTACACAACTAAGAGATTATGAAGCGAGACGCGGTTCTTAATGCGTGCCGAGTTGGACGAGCACAGATGTGATTTGGGGAGCGATGCAATGCCACCACAGACAGAAGCACAAGTACATCCGATGGTGCCCATGACAATGTTGTCGTTCTCGCAGCGTGCTTCCCGCCCGCCAACTGACACACAGTCTCAAACGGCCGGTCGTTGACGGCGCCAATCACAAAGGAGGTGTCCTTTGTCGGAAACGATGCATATGGTACCAGTTTCGGGTGTCCAATGCCCCAGCGATGCGCCTCTTTCTCGAGGTTCGGCCGCGGTATGTAGACGATGGCCATGATGCTGAACGTTCTTTCAAGCAGCGACGTGTCAACGTGTTGTCCAATCCCCCCAAAACGGCTGCCGGTCACGTCCCATTGGCGTAGTGCCGAAAGAATTGCTCCGTGAAGGTATGAGCCAGTGCACTTGCCCACGAGCCCAACACCAGGCATGGTTGGCACGCTATACGGCTCACCCGTGATGTGCAAAAGGCCACGTTTGGCCGCACCGATCACATCACAACCGGCACGGCTGTCATGGATCTGTGGAACGTACTCGGATATGCTGGCCAGAATAACCGATAGGTTAACGGCCTTCAGGGCTCTGTAGCCGAGGCCAAACTGGTCTAGTTTTTCAGGAATAAATTTTTCGACGTTGTAAGTTGTTAGCGACGCAATTAAAGAATCAGAAACTACAGTCCACGCAAGAAACAGAAAAGAAAAAGGGCAAAAGATGATACAATACTGTTGCCATATACGACATATAGGCGTTGGCTATTCGTCATCGTTATACATACACTTCAGTATTTATACAGTGTCGTTATACGTGGTGTGCCGTTATGCCGTTTTGTTGTTATTCCTCTGTCCCTCAGCCATACATTCGCATCCGCATCCGCATCTGCGGCCGTCGCAGCCGCAGCCACAGGCGCAGGCGCGTCCATGTACAGCACAAGGCAGTCCGGATTGGCCTTTTTTCGAATCTCGACCCAGCTCTCATTCGACCGCTGTGGACTGCGGCTGTCATCGCTCCTTCCACCACTGTGATCGCCGCGGCGCCGGCCGGCGCCGTCTCGCGCAACGGGCTGAATGACTTTGACCGGCGACTGCACCGCCGGGTCGACATACACCTTGTCATTCAATGTCGACCGCCGTCCTTGTCCGAGGAGCCGCCGCCGCTTCCGCTCAAGGACTCGTTGAGAATACGCGACGCCGGCGTCAAGAGCGCGGTGCACAAAAAATCGTTTGTTCATACCACATTCAAGCCGCCGTCTTGGTTCAGCGCCTGCCGCGGCAGGTTCTCGAGCAGCGTCTTTTCGTCGTACTCGATCCACCGGCGTGACGACAGACCAGGCGGCTGGGTCGCCTGCTGGAGTGCGCTGTGTATCCGTGCACAGCCAGCGCGCTACACCTCGTCGCGGAGCGCGACCCAGGGGCGAAGATACATAAGATAGTACTTTTGTCCAATGTCAGTGCGGCCAGACGTAGTGGGCTGCGGGCTCGTCGATTTTGACTGAGAGGACGGAGAAGATCAACTCGCAGCATCCGAAGCCGAGGACCATCGCATATGCGGTGGCACACTTGTCGAGACGCGGTACGGAAGCAGCTGTGGATGGATTGACCTCTCAGCGACAGGCAAAGAACCTTCCCCACTACAATTGGAATGAACCTTGGTCGTACAGCGAAAAGCTCGGATCATGTGACCAAATCGTATCATATTCTGGATTGGCGAATCCGCATTTTCTCGTGACCATACCAACCGCGCCGATGTCCCCAACTATAGAGAACCTAGGACCCCCACAGCAACGAAAAACAAAAACAAAAATGGCGTTGCAACATTTAATCACAACAAATTTGAAAGTCTCAAAGTCGCAGCCCTGGTCTCCTGTCAACACGTCATCGTGCTAGGCCTTCTCGCTTTTAGCCCTATTTCGTCTTCACTACGCAGCCGATCGTCTTTGTGCACCTTCAGAATCCCCCCCTTCACTTGTATTTCTCGACCAGACCCTCCAGTTTCCTGGTCCTCCACTCCTCCGGCCTCCTTTTACTCGCTCTGTTCTGGCGGCACGTCATGGCGTCCCCTTCGCCTGCGCAGAATAGCAGGGACCTGCGGCCAGGTGAGTGCAGATCTTGAGGCGGAACAAGCAAGAGCGAGCCTGCGCCAAACGGCCCATTTTAACGAGTTACTCCAAGAAGAGCTGAGATAGGAAAGGGACCGAAAGAGCTGTCCGTTTGCCTCTTACCCATGTTCCCCTGGCTTCCCTGGCTTCCCCTTGACATCGATCTGACCTTGACCTAGCCGCTGACGTTCTTCGAACACTCCGCATCACCCAGGTCAACCATCCACCCAATTTCTGCCACAGATCAACGGCTCACACGCCCACCGGAACAAGACGACGAGTAACTAAGACACGGCATGAAAAGAAAATGTAAGTACAGCGGCAAGGAGTGAGAGCGCGCGCTACGCCCCTCGCCCACCTCCCTTACGGAAAGAATGGAGACGTTGTTTAAGGACTGCGGTTTCGGCCATCCTGTGACCATCGAGACCAAGGCCCTGGTCGAGTCCGTTGCCAAGGAGAAGAACGAGTTACGGTCAAACGACATTGGTGAGAAAGATAAAGAAGGCTGTGTAAGAATGCAGCAAGTTGAAGGGGCTAGGAGAATATCGGGAAAAAGAGACGGTAATACCGTCGCATCACGAAATCCTCGCAGCCCGTGTCCTAATCACCCGCTTCGCGCACGATGACAGCTTAGTTAAGCTGTTACAACAGAGCGCCATTGAGCATTTCTCGTCCGCTCCAGTCCGAAGCGGTGGCTACAATGCCGGTCAAGAAGAAAAGCACGACGAGGATGAAGAGGATGACGAAGATGCTGACGAAAACTACGACAACGGCAAATTCATCGACAGTGGAGCAGTCGAAGCCAAGGGCAAAGAAGCAAATGAGGCAACCAAGAACAAAGAGGAAAACAATGGACCAGACCAAACTCCGCAGCTCTTCCAGCACGGCGTCCTTCTTCTCGTGCGAGCGATGAAAGTTTTCGACGCCAACTCTCTGCACTCTATACCCCTTTACTCCCTTGCCCGCTTCATTGTCTTCCCTTCCACGGTCCCTTTTCCACGGCCAAGGGGCATGACCACGACCAGTCTCTGCCAAAAAGCAGGCGTTTTTCACCCCTGACTGCAGACTAGCATCTCTTGCCCTCGACACTTCTCGCTTTCCGTCAAAGCCTTGATCCTGCTCTTAACGGCAGTTCTATACCAGCAGAGATAGCCCCGCGGAGAAAGACCAGCGTCGACAACCAAATTGTCCCGACCAGTCCAGCAAAGCGCAGCCGTGTTGTCACCGATAATAGCAGTCAGGAGTCCCGGCCTCTCAACCCAGCGACCATTCGCGGCCGCACTACCGTTCCGCAATGCAAAGCCACAACAACATGACGGCACGCTCGACTTTTCCCGAGACCAGTTTTCTCCCACGGTGGACGCTGACAGACTCAGCAACTAGTTTCCGACATCTTTGCCGACTCGTACCTTTTGTCTCTCCATTGTCTTGAGCGACTGATCAACATAGTCAAGTTTAAGGCCACCACAGCATTGATTAAGCCGACGGAAGGAGCGATCGTCTCCGAGTCCGTGATGTCAAGCCTCTATGGAATGGAAGGCATGCTTTTGGCCACTCCCCGGCACTCGCTCACTGTAAGTCAAGGTCACTAATATGCTGCATCGCCATCTTCCTCGAAGGTGTTTATTTGGTATTGTTGGACGACGGGCTGCAATAGGAGTACTCATGCTAACAATAAATATAGGCACAGCTCCGGGACACCGTCTCAAAAAAGTCTGGTGGTCAGTACTGGATTTTTGGAGCGATTTGCGAGAAATGCACCTACCATTTTATTGCAAAGCACCCCGCAGGTCTGCCTGTCAACAGCGTTTCCTCCGAGATGACTCGCAACATCGCAGTGGCTGTCGGCGACGAGTTAATTCGCATCGTGAATCTCTGGCCTGGACCACTCAGCGACGTCACATGTCTGCGAATCTCAAAAAGTTCCGGTTTCTCACACAAAGTCGGAAACGAGCTGATGAAGATCGCTATTTGGAACCTCGGTGGATATGCATATTGCAGTGCAGGTCCCCATATGTCAAGAAGCATCCGGGAAACAACCTCTCCATGCGGGTTTCGGTGTGACTTTTGGAACCCGAGACGTTCCAAAACTATTCAATTTCGCCGGAAGTCTCGCAAAATCTAGTCAAGGTGTGCCGCGCCGAGTGGTGAATACTCAGCTGTTAGAGTAACGGTTGGGCCGCTCTGTCCGGATAACGTTAGTTCCCAGCACTGCACTTCGCAACGACTTCGAATCTGGTTCGCTACCCAATCTTAGTATTCCGCCCCTCGACCGTGGATAGTCCCTGTCGCAGACGCGCTGTTGCAAATGTTTGAGGACACTGGACATGTTAAGGTGGCGTTGCTAGCCGGGGCACATCGGCTTGTTGGATTATTGCGGGATATTGAGATGATGTAGATGATGTACCGTCTTTTAAATATACCAAATGTGCCAATTTACCCTCTGTTGTCGTTTATGCGCGCGTAAAAAATGTATACGGGGCGACACACCACGCCTCAAACCAGTACTACAACAACCAAGAATTCACCCGAGGTAACCTCACGATCCTTGATTACAGTTGAAATCTCCCTTTTCCTGGTCAAATATCCCTCGTTCTCCGAATCACAACACTCCCACTCACGTTCGTGTTTGGTGGTTGACACTCTTCGTCTGTTTCTTCTTCGACCACGATGGCATTGTCCATTCGACTCTCCACAAGACACCTTTCTCCCGGTCGCGACTTCCCACTTACGCTCGCATTAACAAATCCATATCCGGCTCGGTCGCGACTTTGTCCTGAACATTTGCGCCAGTCCATGTTTCTTCCGCTAGACCTGTGCGAAAGTAGAACTATCGCTAGTTTTAGCATCCCATCTCTTCTCCAACTGCGCCGACCAGTGATCCAGGCGAGTTTCTCACCAACTCACTTTTACAAGTCGCCGACCCGAGCAACGACATCGTCACGTGTATCCGATTTTCTTGCTATTGACGTCCATTTGACTTGTCACCGACGACTGGTCCAAAAGCGTGCCCACCCAAAGCTCATGGTTGCAATTTTGACACATGATATCGCTCTCACAGTTCGTTTCTCCCTCGCCCCTGCGGCACTTCATGCACGCTAGCATGCTGCAAACAGGACACACGATGCATCTTACCGCCCAGGATTCTGTCGTCTGCATACCAGACTCCCAGGAGACCCGTGAGAAACCTGATAGCCAAGAAACGGTTTCTCAATTCTTTTCATCGTCAATTTTCGACAATGATTGCGACGATAGCTACGTGGATGTGAACCGGGGCGGTGAGCTCGAGCGATCGCCGGCACGGTAGCCGAGTACTGGCAGGCACATACCGTGTACATGACTCTCACTTTACATTCCTCACCGATTTATTTGTTATTTTATTTTCTTTCACACGGAAATCTATTGATTACTTCAATACTGCTTGCTACGGAATATTTCCATTTCTCAATCGATAATAACGGCAACGTATTTGGGTAAGCTTGGGTCATGTAGTATGGCTGCTATCAATCACGAGCCATGCAACCGAATCTACCATGAAATATATGATTATGATACGAAGAAAGGAACAATAACCACTGTCAATAACTCTGTGGTTTACATTGGTGTTTTCTCTCCTACGCAATAATGGAGGCGCCGGTCTCATGGAAGGAAACAGGCGAAAAATTTTGACCCAGAGTACCTCGTTTCGGCTTTTGGATACGGCAATATTAAAGTAAAAGGAACGGAGTGTAAAAGTAATTGATACCAAATATATTACTTCGGCTCGTGTAGACGGCAATGGAAGTTGATACGTACAATTTGATGGGATATACGTCCAGAGGCTTCACCGTTTTACAACCACTAGATGCGGCTAAATGGTGGTGATTCATACCCCTGAACGGAAGTCCTACCCGACGTTCCTAGCCATGGAACACCAATTACAGTTGAGTTGTATAAGAATCAATACCTGGCTTTATATTGTACGCTGCACTATATCCACGGACATACGAAAGACATTAAATCATGCGTTCCAGGAAAGGCTTCGCATCGGCAACTAAGATCGGTAATACCCAAATAAGGATACTGGCGAACCTGTACTCTATTTTTGGGCTCTTCGGAAACATGGTTTATTTTAGAATTATACTCCAGAGCTATGGTAAGTGCTGTTTATTTTATAACCTCATGACTTGCTCCCCGAGTGTGTATATAACATCACACGTCCGCCTCTGCGTGGACGAATGGCCAGTCCTCAAAAACATCACGCAACGAGTTTTCATATATATTTACTATTTACTAAATTTATAACAGAATGCTTTTTTGGTCATTGGCCACCGTGGTGGCGTCTGCGGCCTTTGCCGCTGGCGCATCGCTTAAGCCAGTCACGAGCTTCGGCGCGAACCCAACGAGTATACAAATGTACCTCTACGTTCCGGACAAAGTCGCAGAGAAACCAGCCGTCATTGTTGCAGTGAGTCATAGATAGACAAAATCCCTCGAGTGGGACAGCGTATGGAGTACTTATTCGAAATTAGCTGCACCCGTGCGGGGGATCCGCAACAGGATGGTATTCGCAGACAAAACTGCCTTCATATGCAGACAAGAACGGCTTCATTCTGATCTATCCCGGTACGACCCATATGAGCAACGTAAGCATCGACATCCCTCTCCGATTTGTCGCGTTCTCCTAAATATGTTTTCTAACTCTTTCTTTTTGTCCGTCTTTAGTGTTGGGATGTCCAGAACCCCGCAAGTCTCACGCACAACGGTGGCGGCGATGCCGGTGGCATTATCAGCATGGTCAATTACACCCTGGCCAAGTACAACGGTGATGCGTCCAAGGTCTACGTCATGGGCGGCTCGTCTGGTGCAATGATGACCAACGTGATGGCGGGCTCCTACCCGGATGTCTTCGAAGCTGGCGCAGCGTTCTCCGGCGTTGCGCATGCCTGTTTTGCCGGCGCGGCAGGCGCAACGCCCATGTCGCCCAACCAGACCTGTGCACAGGGCCAGATTTCTCACTCGGCGAAGCAATGGGGTGACTTCGTGCGCAACTCATACCCTGGATATACCGGTCGGCGGCCACGGATGCAAATCTTCCATGGCTTGGCCGACACTTTGGTTCGCCCGGCATGTGCGGAGCAGGCCTTGTTGCAGTGGTCCAACGTACTGGGCGTGGAACTCACCAAAAATGTTACGGGAGTCCCCTCTGCAGCATACACACAGGAGATCTATGGAGATGGCACCAAGCTGCAAGGTTTCTTCGGGAAGGGCGTTGGCCATATCGCGCCAGTGAACGAGCCGCTGATGCTGAAGTTTTTTGGCATTACTCAATAAGTAAATGTTTAGTAGCCTGTGCGTCCTGTCAGGACCGCCATGTTGCAAGGAGATAGGGACTTAGGTACAGCAAAAAATGGTGTGTAGTTCAGACATTTTGTTCCTCATCAAATTCAGACCAACAAGACGCGAAAACCACTATGCATCAGCTTGGATGAGTCTTTTTGTTTTAATCTAGCACCGTACGTGTAATTCACAAATCCACGAAGAGCTAGTTTTACCTGACTCTGCTTCTCTCTCAAAAATAAATACATTTATACTAAAGGTCATCGGCAGCGGACTATTGAAATCCTCGTTTCTGTCGAGCGACGTGACGATGCCGGAAAAGTGATACGGCACGCGCCGGACATGCTTCGGTGGAGCGCGTTGGTCATGGTCAGATCTGCCGTGGTGGTGTCGTACGTGCCCCTACCCTGGCCAGTGAACCAAAAGTCGTGGCCATACAGATACATGGGGTGGGGCACGTTGTTAGACGTCAAAATAACAATGTAGGCCCAAGTGTTGGCGTCAGGGCTTAAGTGTTGGCGTCAGGAAACTGGTAGACGGTTTGGGCGGAGCCCTAGGTGTCGTTGCTCTCGGACACCTGTAAGAGCGTCGGGTAATCCTACTGCGAGACGAATGACGTGGAGCGTATTTCCTAAAGACCGACGCCATTTTTGCCCCGATACAGACCGATGGCAAAGGTCGTCGTGGTGTCCGGGTCGTCCGCGGTTGCACTAGCCAGGTATGGCAGAAGACTGGCCATGGGCACATCCTCGCAAGTGGTCGTGCCGTCGTCGGTGGCACTCGACCACGCCGTCGAAGTCGGATCGGATGTCGACGATGAGTCGTAGCGTACAATTCCCAGCACGTTGCTGGGTCTGTCATTTTCGCCGTACGACTGCACCACGGCGCATCCAAAATTCTGTGACGGACTCGGTCGTCGTTTCATTCGCCGTCACGACCACATCGTATCGCTGGCTCATGCTAATGGATATGCTCTCAGCTGCATACGGCACAACCGGCAAGGGGAAATCCACACACTGCAATTTCAATGCATTTCTTCTAGGCTGTGCTTTATTGGTATTCAGTCTTTCTTTGTTTTGTATCAACAGAAATAACCGGGGCTTTTCCACTTTTGTCAAGTTTTCAAGCACTACCGAGTAGTAGGGCCTCTCTTTTTGATTAAATTGTCATTTTGTCAATCTTCTTGCTCTCATCCCGCTGCACGTGCCTCGGCTGACTGTTGCTTCGAGGAGCAAAACGATGGGCAGCATAGGCAGCACGGGCAGTTGTTAAGTAGTGTAAGAACGGCTATCGGTCCGCCGTGACCCCGTGTAAAATGTATATAAAAACGCCATACTGTCTGCCTTAAAGGGATATATTATACTTAAAGCACAAAAACATTAGAATCCATGTTCGTTTAACCATCGAAGAAGATCAGTTTCTGCTTTCGCTCTTAGCTCGGCCTTCTGTGCATCGTCCATCTTTTCAAGGGCCGATTCACTACATAGCGGGTACGGGCAGATGAGACTTTGTAACCGTAGCACAGCATGGATCTTCTCAACGCCCTTTATTTCTCTCGGCGTGACCACACCATGTTTTGCCATTGCGGCATTCCATGTTTTGGCCATTTCCCATGTCTCCTTGGAATCCTCGTCTAATTTGTCAAGTGGCTTGGTAAAGTCGCCTGACAACTTGGCTTTGTTGAAGGCAGTATCTGGATGAGTTATATTGCAGCCAATGTCGTAGAGGAGTGAGTTGAACTCATCAAAGGGATTAGAGACAAAAGACCAGTCATAGTCCAGTATGGCTGTAATTTTCTTTGTTTCTTTGTCGAACAGCATGTTATTCAAGGCTGTAAAATTGTCAGCGGTCGTTTTGACTTCCGTGAACTAAATCATTCCTACTTACTGAGGTCTCCGTGTATTAAAATCCTATGATTAATGTCAACACCACTGAGAAGTTTCTCCAGGCCACCGGTGCTTAAAAATTGATCGACTCTTGCGCCTACCCCATTGCACTTCCAGCCCTGAGCCAATGAACTTTTTGCCGCCTCTTGGAGTTCCATCATTATTTTGGCTTGCTTCCATCCAGTATACGAATCCTGAGGACTCGATTTAAGGAAAGCTGCTTCTCCACTGACGATTTCTCCACTGGAGTTAAATGTAAGACCGCCAAACCCTGTCACTCCTTCTGGTAGTCTTGCCGCCTGGATGGCAGAAAAAGCAGCAGCGATCTGGCCGAGGACTATAACCTTGTCTGTAAATTTCAGAGACGCGAACTCCAAGTCCAGGTCTATGCCACGCATGAGCTCCGACATTGTCCATCCGTAGCAACTTTCATCCGCATTTGCATCTGTAGAGGTAGCTGGCGCCCAGGCATAGATAGCAGGAACCAATGAAGCGATCTTGGCTTGTACCATGGACTGACGGACAAGGCTCTGCACTGCTATGTCATTCTCCACGCGGTTGGTATTATTCATTCCAGAGGCTCTGAGATTGCTGAGTTTGAGGACCAGAACAGATACGCCTTCAGGAGGCGCTTTGCTTGTACCAGGCTGCGTACCTGGGAATATCGAAGTGGATGCTGGTTTTGCGAGCTTCACCTGGTATAAAAAGTTGTTGTAGGGCCACTGATAGTCATCACTGTAGGCCATGGTCGAAATACTGAAAGGCTATGCCGTGAAATCAGTGACAGAGCTTTATTGGAAAAGCGCTCTGTTACGTACCTGTAACCCTTGATTTCGGAGGAGTCTCTCAATTACAATGAGTCGACGTCTATATCCCTCATGGTTAGTACTGACAGGCATCTTTTGGGAGTGAATGAGTTGTCGAGTAAGTTAAAACCCGGGGCGTGAAGTGGGAGTGTATCGGCAACAGAGAAGGATGACCCCGAAAAAAATGGCCTCGACTGGAATTATGATTGAATTTATATCATTTGCTTTGGGGCGCTGTTGTGGCACAGCAAATAAGCAAAGGGATATACGGCAACTTTGAAAATTTCCTGTAAAGCGGCGCAGCCATAATTCCCGACACCCGATTGGTACAATACAGACTGAGTATACTACCAACAGTTGATTTGATATATTATTTTATGTAAATAATAAAGGGCCTCAATAACCTACTCGCCACCGGCCCTACGACGGAGTCCTGTTGCCGTCACCTCCGTGCGGCCTGGACCACCGTCATGCAGTGGGCGCGGCCCAGAGGCGTTATCTTTGAGCCGGCTAAAAGCGAACTCCTCCACTTCTCCCGAGCCCACACCGCTCCGGCAACGCCGCTAAACCTCGGCGGCCGTGTCCTTTTAGAGCCCCGCCCGACGGCGCGCTTCCTCGGTATATGGTTGGATAGGAAACTCCTCTTTTCGGAACACCTCCGGTAAGTACAACGACGCCTGGCCACGCAACGTTACGCTCTTACGAGACTCACTGGTAAAACGTGGGGCTGTACCCTCCCGCGCGCCCGCGCAATTTACACGGCCGTACTCCGGAGTACAGCCGCGTACGGTGCGGGCGTGTTCCTCCCAGAAAACAACAATAACCGCCGCCCCACAGCCAGTATCGACGCCGTTTTTCACGGTTACCTCCGGGTGATTATCGGGGCCTACCGTACTACACCCATCCACCTCCTACACTCTGAGGCCGGTATACCGTCGTTGGATCTTTACCTTCAGTACAGACGAGCCGTCTTCTTATCCCGGCCAACCTACTAAACGATGGCGCGGGCTATTAAGTACGCCGTCCTCCCCCCCACGTACCACGCTTCTTACCGCCCCCCCGCTTTACCACCTCCCCCGGCCCCGGAGGAGGTAGACTGGGCCACCGTACTTCACCGATAGAAGGCCCGGTGGTAACTGGCCGCCAACACAGGCCACGATCACGCACCCACCGCTAACCAAACGCCATATTGGAACGCTTCGGCCGTCCGACGCCGCCACCACCATTTAACCAAGGCCGAAAACAGCCTCCTTACGCAAATACGCACCGGCCATATAGGCCTCCGGGCTTATCTCTTCCGAAGGCAGGCGGTAGATTCACCAGAATACCAATACGGCGCAGATGAAGAGACCGCAGCCCACGTCCTCTTAAACTGTACAAACGTACCGCCCCGGCCCCCGGACTGGCCCTACACCACCGATGAATTACACCGCCGGCTGCGCTCCGGCCTCACAGTAAGGCCACTCCTCCGATGGCTTACCCGGAGCGAGAGGCTGCCGGAGTATAGCCTTGCCC
Organism: Sporothrix schenckii 1099-18; assembly: GCF_000961545.1. Lineage (NCBI taxonomy): Eukaryota > Fungi > Ascomycota > Sordariomycetes > Ophiostomatales > Ophiostomataceae > Sporothrix > Sporothrix schenckii. The sequence continues at coordinate 2,313,058 of NW_015971143.1, forward strand.
GGGCGCTTGAACAAACACCAGCCTAACGCTACTACCTTCCTTTATTCTTACGTCCTTCCTGTTGTCTCCTTGTTTTACCTTCTTTCTTTTCTTTTCCTTATTACCACTTGATAAGCCCTATTAGAGGGCTACTGCACACCCCCGGCACCTAGAAAGTGCTCATGCATAGATCTGTGGTAGTTTTTTCCCCATGAGGGTTCTGCCTAGCTAGACGCCAATAGCCAGGACTGGCTGAGAAAGGCGGATAATAATAATAATAATAAAGGGCCTCAATATGAGCGAAATAGCCCAATACTAAGCAGAGGTTGTTTAGACAGTATCACCGCTGGCCTGCCTACCGATAAGTGAGGACTGAAAAAAGTTTGATTTTCTCCCAGTTAGTGTCGTCATAAATAAAGATGGATTGGATTGATTTGTCATAATTTCTATCAATCTAAGCCGGCTATCTGGAGGAAGCGAATAACTAACAGCCGGGACAGAATCATAACAAGCAGTAGACGCGGGCTGTATATTTCATTTACTGTTAATATAAAAGTCGACATAAAAGTTAGGTCTTCGATGTACCTAACCGTACTTCCATTGGACTTATGGCGTAAGTCGCGCCAAGAACACTGCTAAAAACTTTATTATCGGCCCAACTTAGTCTCCTACTAAAAATAAAACGAACCTCGACACCACGACAACATTGCGACGGGTTAGCACGAGGGAGGCCTTGGGCAGGACGGGCAACGGCGGGAAGTCTATGAATAGAGCGGTATTCGTACGACGAGATCTCAAAGGTCTAGCGAGTCTACGTGAGGAGCAAGGTCGGTTCGACAACGCCGAGACAGTCCATGTAAAGCCAGAGGACACTGAGAAACACGGGCAAAAATAGTGAGACTGTGAAGGACTTCCAACAGACAAAGAAGGATCTAAGGTAGGTGGAACATAAGCTTTAGGAAATTTTCAGTGAGGTTATGAAGTAGTTACTGCAGATAGCAGAGGAACTAAGAGGGTGAAACATAAACTTTAGGAGATTTGTTAGGACGTAAATCCACGATAGTTTCGCGTTAGGGTATTATTACACAATTACACCCGTCACAGTCGCCTGTCTTGGCCATACTACTCTGATTAGCGCTCATATATTGATCAATGGTCGTCTACAGCTATGATTCGTGAGCTAAGCTGACTATACCAAGACTGCACGGCAACTTTTTCAGCACTGATCGTAAATTGAAATACTATGCTGTTCTTTAGACTTCATAGTGAGAAGGAAAAAAAATAAAAGAAATGAGGAGATTCTACTATTGCTGAGCAATTCCCTCCCAGTCATAATTGTATATGAGGCAGGCATTTACCACGAGATTTTATCGCAAGTAAGAAAACATGAATAGTGTATGAAAACGTAGATCTGTATCGTTTTCAAAACAAAATTTCTGAGGCGAAAGTTAGCGGGCACCATAGGTTGCGCAAACGACGTCCTCGTGGCAGGAGGCATGAAGTATCCTTCAGACAGGTCCAATGCACTGTGCAGTCTGTGCCTACGCCGAGTGGGTCTTGGCGCCGTTGATGGGACGGGTAGAGCCACCTGGCGAGGAAGCAATCCTGATCAGACGCGGCTGAAAATAAAGAGTAACACTACGTTTGTTGGTAGACAAGAAGTAGGCATAGATGAAATTATATGAACAGGGCATGCACTTCAAACTATGCAGTATAACCTGACCTCGCTGTGCCTTTCTTTTACTTAGAATGCACCTTTACTGTCACTACCCAAGTCTGATGTTTGGAAGTTCCCTTATCTGCTCCTATGTGCCCCCCTGCGGTTGTAGCGTTCGCTGTGCACGCTGCCTCTTTGACAGTTTAGTTTAGGGCAAGGAAGCGCAACTGCAAAGCTATCTTTGAGGCCCTCAACGTACAGTTCAAGGCTGCGATCCAACATTACCTTTGATCTGAGTAATGGTTTGCATCTCTTCCTCCACTGCCGTGACAGTCTTGGTCCATCTCCACACAGGGATCTTGCGCTCGTACAGCTCGTCGATTTCCGCAGCCGACCGACTGTGTTAAAGTTAGTCAATGTTCCCCACCGTGCGATTGATCACAAGGCTAAGCTTACCCTTTGGTCTCAGGTACCGTCAGCCACATAATAATACATATGGGCACCGAGAAAGCGCCAAACACAAACCCGGACTTCACTCCCATTGCAAGAAGCATAGGCGGTGTAGCATAACTGAACGGCAGTGTCAGCTGAGAATACAACTTGAGGTTCAGACAAAATGGGTTGCTGGAGCGGGGGAAATGTGCTTCACCAAAACGTACCACGCAGCAATGCCTAAAATTGAATTAACGAAGAAAGTGACAGGTCCAGTTTTCGCTATTCAGCTGTTAATTTAAGAACAACGACGGTGAAGGGAATGACTTTGAAACATACTTCGCAGATAGGCAGAGGGCAACTCCGCTGAGTAGAGGTAATAAGACATGCTGATAGGCTGAAATGAAAAGCTCCACAAGCAGCAAATAACGAGCTGGTAAGAGACTGCGGTCAGAACCAAAAAGTTTCTGGAAAAAAAAAAGACAGTCCCGCTTAAGACACAGGGAATAGAACTTACCAGGACAGTGCCACCAGTAACGCTTCCGCTTTGCGCACCGGTATACCACAAAGCACCGACGACGAAAAGAATCACTGTCGTAAAAGTTTGACAATAACAAATAATCAAGCGTCGTCCAAGCTTATCGGTGCTTAAACTCCAGCATATCATGGACAAAAGGTTGACGCAACTAGAAACAAAGTGCACAGAGCGTTAGACACAAGTTTTGCAACAAATTGTGTTAAACTAGATATCAAAACTTACGCGAGGATGACGGTCGCGAGAAACGGGTCGGTCAGGCCAGCCAGAGAGAAAAAGTCTGTGAATTTTAATTATGGTTAATGTTGCACATTCAACATATAAACGTAGTATTGAGATTCCAAACGTACAAGTGGAATAAGTGCTGATAATAACAAGACCGGCAAGCTGCTGGGCGGCGGAAAGGACCATGACCGTGAGGGTGCGTTTCTAAGCAACGTAAAATCGTATTAGCAAAGTTGAATTTCAATCCTTTTTGTTTCTTTTTTTTTGAAATTAGGTCGATGGGTGACGCCACTTACTAGATTAACACCCTTGAAAATCTCAAGAGTGTTTATTTTGCTCGTCAGAAGATCCTTCTCGTGCTCGATTGTCTTTTCGATAATCGAATATTCCTCCTCGAAGTCATAGCCTTTGACACCGCCGTAGAGCTGCTTCATGCATTTCAAAGCTTTGTTTTTGTTTCCGTGACGGGCATGGAACCATGGCGACTCGGGGGCAAGAATCCAACATATAAGCATCAATCCAACCGGGGCCCAGAGTATCCGCATAGCGAGCAGATAATTGTCGGGGTACTTGGAGTTGAGTTGCTGCATCATCACGGCTATGATAATGCCACCAATGTCACTCCTAAGCGATGTTGTCAATACTCGCAATATAAATAGGCTTTACGAAAGAAACTGGAGACTGGATACGTACCATACTGCCTGAAACGTGACCAATCCACCACGAATTTTATTGGGGCTGACTTCCATGGCATAGATTTGGCATGTTACCCTTGTATACTGTTAGAGTGACATTCCGTCGGGCCCGAGATGGATAAAACAAGCAACCAAAAGCGCTTACTGGAGCACACCAATGCCTGCACCGTTGCACAGCTTTCCTAGTGCCTGTTGATGTTAGTGTCAGGTCCATGCCGCTGGTGACGATAACTCTTGTTCGACTGACCCAAACTGATGGGGACTTGGCGACGTTGAGGAACATGCATCCCTGTTAAATATTAGCAGAGAGTCTATAGAACACCATCATCGAACCTCCTGCCTATCCCTTAAACAAAAAGGGCACGTCACGTACAATAGCAAGCCAGGTCCAAGCAAGATAGAATGAAGCTTTGCGTCCAAACTTGTCGGCGAACCTATACCCCGAAGTTAGAATCCGCATTTTAACATCATCGCCTCAATGGACAGAAACGACAGTGTGATATTTCAACGATCCTTTAGTACGTACCAGGAGATATGCGTAAATGTAAGGATTTGGCCGACGTTCTAATCCAATTAATAAGAGGCCAACTCAAGGTACAAAATATAAAGTATAGGCGAAAACATACGAGAAGAGCTGACCAAGTTGACACTATTCACGACAGTCAGTTTGTGTTTAGTTCAACTGGGGAGAGAGTCACGATCCAGATAAAAGAGAAATGCACTGCATACCCCAAGTCGCGCTCAGTGACCTCACGCCGGCCGTATCACCCGAGCCAAACTGCTTGATGAAGCCAGCATTTGCAATCACACTGCCTGAAGAATTTAGCTGTTGTCATGTTAGCCAACACGGTATGGTGATGCTATCTTTACTGGACGAGAGTCAAGGAGGTGTGGTCGTACTTCAAATCCTTCACAAATGTAACCGGTGTAAACCGAAATGATGATCAGGACAACACGCTTGAACGTCCAGATTGTTTGAGGGATTGTCAGGTTGTCGAACCGGGACTTGGCCAAGCCATAGCTGACGTAGCCGTCGACTTTGGCATGACCGATTTCCTCCAGGACGGACTGTTCCACGTGACCAATGGCCGGCTTCTCCACGACTATGTCCGGAGACGTTTCGTCGTTTCCCATAATGAGGGTTGCTTTGGATGAGTCAAAAAAAAGGAAAAAAAAAAACCCCGATAAGAAAGGTTGTAGGACACAGGCAATTGAGAAGGAAAGTATTTCTTGTAACAAATGGAAGCGCGGTGAGCAATTGATCCATAAGTGAAAAGCGGGCTGCTTTGCGACCCGTTTTATACCAACTACCGACAAATATCCTACTTTTTACATACTCACGTGTGGCCTTATCCGGCTTACAAGCAACAACGTCCATGAAGACCAATGCACACAGGTGATCCTTGTTTCGTAGACGCAATTTTCGGCCTGGTATGTACCGAACGCGACGAAAAGGAAGTTAGAACGTACAGGGGGCAGTGAGATGGAACGAAGCTTGCTTCAAAGAATCTCAGAGACGAATTGCATGTCGAAATACGATCCAGATCCCGGTCATTCGGTTAACATTGCCCCGTCGGCGCGGAGCCCCATGCCACTATGACGCTTCCCCGCAATCTCTCCGCAAGATCGACAGAGACCGTCTTTGGTCGGTGCGTTGCCTAGGCTTGTTCTGGTGGCCGGGGAAAGACGGCGTCAGAGAGGATCACCCAGATGAGGAAGGAAACTTGGATTGCATTGGGTAGGTCCACTCTACTTTTGTTTCCCTTCTGTTTGGAGTTGCTCACTTGGGGTGGATTTTGTTGTTTCGTTTCTATTCGTCATAAACAAAGACGTACCGTGGCTTCCGCACAAACTGGACGGCCAAGCGCACCAGGTTTGTTTCATCCCCGCATCAGCACGCGAGCAGTTATCACGAGAGTAGCCAAGAGTCGGTGCATTGTGAGACGAAAGAGCTTTTACAGAAGTCTCGTATTCACAGTTCACGCCGTATCGACTGGCGAGGATGGAGACAGCAAAAGCGCATGGGCCTTAGCAGTGTTAAAAAAAGACCACTCAGCCGACGTTGTCCAAAAACGGGTTATTAGGCGGGGCCCAACATGAGCGGACAACGATGTCACAAGTGCAACCCCAGGTTTTGTGTCCGCCGTATTCGTCGCAAATGTGAGCCCGGCAAATGTAATTACAACCGACAGTGAGACTTTGCCAAGGCGGGGTTTTTTCCCGTTCAGGGGGAGGGGAAGGTAAGCCATTCGGACACGTCTTACCCGAGTACGTCGTACATAACGATTACACTGGACCTTTGTCACCTGAGAGTTTATCGCAAAGAACAACGGCGCAGCAAGTAGCTTTCTGCAGCGACAAAACAAATTACGACTGGCATTAAAACGCCTTGAGCCGTCCATTCTATGTTATTCTTCGATCTCTACACCCATCGACACTCTTCTGACCCCTTTTGCTTTTAGCTCAAAATGCCTTCAATTCGAATCTCATCGCTCACATTCGAGCACCATGCAACTGGATTTGGTATTGGCCATGCCAAACCTCGGATTTCGTGGCGCTTCGACACTGACGGGGACGTGAAGAATTGGGTGCAAGAGTCGTACGAGATTCAGCTCATTGGGCAGGATCCAACGCAAAGGCCAGACACGTTTACGGTCAGAAGCGCGGACTCGGTTCTGGTTCCTTGGCCATGGCGAGCTCTGGCGTCACGAGAATCCGTTCAAGTTCAGGTCCGGACTCACGGCGTGTCCACAGACGACTCCGGGAACAGCACGACTGTTAGCACCGAGTGGTCAAGTCCGGTCACCATCGAGACTGCGTTGCTCGACAACGCAGACTGGAAAGGAAAATTGACGGCATCTTCGTTCCAGCCTTCGAAAAGAGAGACGCTGCGACCCATGTTGTTCCGAAAATCTTTCTTGCTGCCCGACGACGCGGGGGCCATATCGCAAGCCCGCCTCTACATCACGGCGCATGGGGTGTACAAAGCGTATCTCAACGGCCAGCAGATTGGCAACGAGGAAATGGCACCTGGATGGACGAACTACAAGAGTCGGCTTCTCTTCTCGACGTTCGACGTGACCCAGCAGCTCCGAGAGGCAAAGAAAGGATCCAATATCCTGGGTGTCGAGGTTGCCGAGGGCTGGTTCGCTGGTCGCTTAGCCTGGGCCGATCAGCGCTGGATATACGGAAATCGCATTGCATTCCTAGCACAGCTCGAGGTTCGCTTCAACAACGGCAGTCAATTGTACACCCTTACCTCCGACAACACGTGGAAATGCCGTCACAGTGCGACTGTGCGCTCCGAGATTTACGACGGAGAAGACTATGATGCTCGCGAGGACAATAAAACAACGGGGTGGGACAGCGATCCCAGCTTCGACGAGCGCGGGGCTTGGATGGGAACGGAGGAGCTGGCGTTCCCCTCTGCTCAGCTCGTCTCCTCGGACACGCCGCCTGTACGCGTCACCGAGACTATTTCGCCGCTCAAGATTTTCAAGTCGCCGTCTGGCAAAACTCTTGTTGACTTCGGCCAGAACCTGGTGGGAAAGCTTCAAGTGCGTCTCCCAGCGGCAGACAAAGACGGGCACACCATCACGTTCACGCATGCCGAGGTCCTTGAGCACGGCGAGTTGGGCACCCGCCCTCTCCGGACCGCCAAGGCACTCGACCGTGTCTTTTTGTCTCAGCAGACGCACACTCAGCCGTCCACTTGGTCGCCCAAATTCACCTTCCACGGCTTTCGCTATGTGCAGGTGGACGGGTGGCCGACCCCCGATAGCATGCCCGCTGTTGGGGACCTTGCAGCCCTTGTCTTGCACAGTGACATGAAGCGAACCGGATGGTTCTCCTGCTCTGAACCACTCATCAACAAGCTTCATGAAAATGTGGTGTGGAGTATGAAAGGCAATTTTTTCTCGATACCAACAGACTGCCCTCAGCGCGATGAGCGACTTGGCTGGACGGGCGACATTCAAGTATTCTCTCCCTCGGCCAATTTCATCTACGATACGCGAGGGTTTCTCGGAAGTTGGCTCGATGACGTTTTGGCCGAGCAACTACGAGACAACAACCCGGGCTATCCAGGGCTTGTGGTCCCTGATGTTCTTGGGGACGACTTGGGGGCGCAGAGTGTCTGGCACGATGTCACTGTGCTGACACCGTGGGACCTCTATACCAGCTCTGGTGATATGGAGATTCTGCGCAGGCAGTATCCGAGCATGAAGACATGGGTAGACAAGGGAATACCCAGAGGCGCCAACGGTCTGTGGGACCAGAATCCCTGGCAGTTTGGTGATTGGCTCGACCCTGCAGCTCCTCCGGAAGACGCAGCCGCCGGACGGACCGATGTCATTATTGTCGCGGACTGCTACTTGGTTCGGGTTCTCGAGGCCATTAGCAAAATCAGTGCTCTCCTCGGCGAAACAGCGGATGCACATCGGTACAGTGAGGATGCTGCCAGAACCAAGGCAGCTTTCGGACGGGAGTATATTGCTTCTTCCGGTCTTCTTGTGGGAGACACTCAGACGGCATATGCGCTTGCGCTCCGGTTCGGGCTCTTTGACAGCACCGAAAAGGTTAAGAGGGCGGCGGAACGCCTTTGCCATCTCATCCAGGCCGCCAAGTACCGCATCGCGACGGGATTTGCAGGCACTCCCGTTATCACGCATGCTCTCTCAGGCACTGGCAACCACCAGATGGCCTATCGTATGCTCCTCGAGCAGAGCTGTCCGTCGTGGCTCTATCCAGTCACCATGGGCGCAACAACCATCTGGGAGAGGTGGGACAGTATGCTTCCCGACGGCACGATCAACCCGGGCGAAATGACTAGCTTCAACCATTATGCCCTGGGCTCTGTTGCCAATTGGTTACACGAGTGTGTTGGTGGTATTGCCTCTCGCACGCCTGGGTGGCGGTCCATCATGGTGAAGCCGCTTCCAGGCGGCACAATCACAAATGCAGACGTGGCGTATGAGAGCCCGTACGGGCGAATTTCATGCTCCTGGAATATTAACGAGGCCAAGGACACGTTCAACATGACCCTCGTTGTTCCTCCCAACGCCAGGGCACTTGTCGTTTTACCATCCGAATGGCAAGCGGCGAGTCAAGAGTCAGGGAACGAGAAAGGCATCGCGGTTGGGTCAGGGAAACATGAATTTTCTTGCCCTTACAAGGCAGGTGCTTGGCCTCCACCGCCAACATTTAAAAGGTCAGCGTTGAGAACCCCTGCCTAGGCGAGTGGTGGATTCTGTGGTAGAAACTGGCTCCCAGTAGGTGCAACGGGCGCTGCGTATATAGAATTCCCCTTAAATGTAAAAGCCTCATGTCACTCGAGTTTATGTCAGGAGCCGCTGAATGTGCGTCAAGTGTTAGTGACATGATGTGTTGCGACTCGTACTCCTTTGGCAGATTTGGTTAAGTTCCGTGAAAAGAGACTAAAACGCAAAGTTCATTTTTTATCTCAACGTGAAACACACTTCTTCGTTGGCATCCGATGTGTATTTAAAGCCGGGGTAGAGGTGTAGATATTTACAACAATCATGCTAACGCCGGTGACGCGACGACAATAACCATCCATACGACATCATAGCGTTCACAAGGAAAGGCATAAGTGCCCGTCATAGATTTGCACCTCTATTATTTCAAGTCTGATATCTGTATCTGATGAGGGGTTGTCACTACCATCCCAGAAGCACATGCTTTGCCATGGGGATGACGCCCCTTAACTGTCAGAAATTATTGTCATTCCTACAAATATTTTTGTGCTCAACGCCGTTCTGTCTAGAAGGTTTGTATATTACTAACAAATGTGGCCCGTTTTCTGACGACCTGCTAATCATAGCCCCAACGCTAGCTGCCAGGTTAGTCGGGACTGGTAGGGGGATTACACCCCGTTGAAACCAAATATGGTGCTTGGAAATGGTATTCTGTAACATATTCGAGTAAACGACTACCTTGGTCTGGCCACTATTTCATTATTATGGTTGAATGGTATACCACTTACGTTGCCCAATATTTCCAGTTGTGGTCGTATGGGTACTATGTTTAAGTTCGGCGTGTCGTACGAATAGTATCGTTTGTCTGCTCTCGTCTTTTCCTACATCTCGATACTGCCTAATAAATCGGTCACAGACATACTCCGTACTCTATTGCCTGTTACAATTACCCATAAAAGTGGCAAGCACTGCCACCTGTTCTGCAGTACTGCTACGCCGTTTTATACATCACGCGCTAAAAATGGCCTCCTCGCCCTCTTCGTGTCAACTCTGCGTGGTGAATTGCGCCTCTCTTACCTCCGGCGTAAAACGGTCGCATGGTTCTCAGCAGCTTGGTTCTACATACGACGTCCGATATTTCAAGTTCCGTTGAATTTTATTTGGTCATTCTTTTCATTCGTCTTATTAAGTATCAATCGAGGTCTGTATTCATTTTTAATTGGATTTTAATCGCGGTCGGCTATTAAAAGCGCAAAATGTAACGGGAATAAATGAGTCATGAACGTTCAAACAATCAACTAGTTTTAGTATTTATTTAATATTCAAAAAGATTTCTGACTTTTTTTATCAATTAAAGTGACAAGATACTCTAAGTAAATGAATCGGAGATACCTCTGGTAAGTGCTACCGTCGAATACCATTATATCTTAAATATGGCTCGAGTGTTTACTCTTTCGCCTCAGCCATGGCCCCCACGCTTGGAATATAAGAGGAATGGGGATCATGACCACGGACAAGCCTCCAAGTAGTGTACATGCCCACTGCGTGCCTAAGGCCTGGAACATTTGTTTGGAAAAGAGTGGGAAACTCGCCGCAACCAAGGAACGCAGGATCACGTTTGCAGCAACTGTTGAAGCAGCTCTTTTCAGAGCGTACAAAGACTTGTTAGCACCTTACCGCTTTAGTTCACACGCGAACAAACCACTGTGTGCAGATTTGGATTCCTAAAAGAATGGAATGAAAACACTGGGTGGAAACGTTGACATACAAAGGGAGGTATGCATTAATGAGGTAATTGAAACATGGAAGGAAGACGCAGAGTGTGCCGAAGCCAATGAAAGCCCCCGCCGCCGTGGGGACAGCCCAGTGGATTGAAGACGTGAAGGCAGTCCAGCCAAACCTGAAATGGAACATATAGAGACAGGAATTCGTTAGCATTCATAATGGCACCAGGAATGATGTAGAACACAGTTCTTGCGGGGCATATTTCTAGCTTCTTACCAGAAGATACCGGCAGACAGAACTGGAGCTCCGACAATTGTGGACCGCAATGGCCATTCAGGCCGCAGCACATTGTCGTGTTTTGCCAGTAGCTGGACATACTCTGCTTGCTGCATGACGATGAAAGCGCACGCAAAAAGTACGCCCAAAAAAAGTCCGAGAAAGGGCAGGCAACTGGCCCCGGTTCCCATACCGTAGACGTGCTGGAAGACATATGGGTAAGCCTCGAGAAGGGCGTAGACAATCCCATAAATAATCGACATGTAGAGTGAAACGAGAAAAACGATAGGCTCCGTGAAAAGCAGTTTCAGGGGCAGCATAAAGTATTTGTCGATTAGTTCTCGTGCCCCTGCCTCAGTCCGCTCGTGTCGGGCATGAATTCCCCAGTTGTTCGTCAGTTCCCTTAGACGAACAGCCTTTTTCACCAGAAGGCATGGGGCATACGTCTCCTGCAAAAAAACAGTTGAAATACCACCAACGATTAGGCTGAGAATGGCTGGAATGTAAAGAGTCCATCGCCAGCTGAGGACTTCTGGAGAGGCAACGATGAATGAACCGACGATTGGTGCCATGAAAGGCCCTTCAAACACTGTCAGTGCATAAATGGCGATAGCCACGCCGCGGTAACTGTTATCGAAGAGGTCTGAGAGGACGCCGGGAACAACGGAAAAGGGACTTGAGCCACACACGCCAGCAAAAAAGCGGCAGATAAGTAAGGTCTGAATATCCTTCGAGGCTGCTGCACCGATGGAGAATATGCCGCCACCGACCAATGCAATTGTCAGTGGCCACTTCCTTCCTTGAAGTTCACTAAACGGTGCCCAAAGTATTGGTCCGGCCACAAAACCTAATACAAATAAAGTTGTACCCAGAGTTGCTACTTCGGCACTGGCCCCGAAAGTCACCCCTGCTGCTTCGATAGCTGGTGCGAACGCGGCACTGTTGAAAGAGGCAACGAATGTTCCGGAGCACACTAAAATTGATAGAAAGACTCTGTAGAAATGTAATCGATTAGCTGTCGTGTGTAGTTCTCTTTCTCTTCTTTCTCCGTTCCTTGAGCCACGAGCAGGTAAAGAGCGACCTTGGGTACCTTTTAGAAAGTTTCCAGTTATAGGGATGATACTGGTCGTCTGGAAGGTCAAAATCGACAAGATAGTGCTGAGGGTCAGGAATTGGTGGTGGAAAGGGCCGGCCACGACCCATTGATAGATTTTGAAGGTCGAAGGTGATTTGGCTGCTGTCGCTCAGCCCGGGGGCCGGTGAGTCGGTGCCCATTCTCTGGTTTGGAAACGAGGTATACTTTGCAATATGCGTGGACTAGTGTATGGGGTCTGGGAAGGCGGCTGTGTCAGAAAGTTGGAATGGAAAATGGGTTATAGTGAGTCTTCTAACTCTTGCAGACAGTGACTGAGCAAAGAGAAGGAATATATGTACATCTGCGACGTCACAGGTCTTTGCACCATTTTCGATGGTAGAGGTCTAATAAGGGCTTTGGGCTACCAGCGTGACACCGCAATATCCGCACACTTTCCCGGCACTAGCATGGGCCTGTCAATCAATCAGTGGAGCCGTTGCCAATTCGTGTAATTTGTAGACTACGGCATCAAAATAAAGGAATCAAGAAATGAACTAATCTTTTATTACTGCGGTCATACGTACTTCTTAATGACTACGAGTTGGGCCTGGGGTCGACCATGGTTCATTTATTAGGGACATGCTTTCGATCATGTCCGTATTCAAGAACTCTTCAAAGTCGACTCTTTGAAGACCGGGAAGATCTGCGACCAACGCCCCCAGCCAGGAAAACTCATCAGCGCTGGGGTCAGGCTGCGCCTGTTCCGACGACGACGGTTGTAGCGGTGTCTGCAATGACACCCTGGCAGATGATTCTGCCCATATGTGCTGGTTTTGTGCTTTGAGGGCCTCGCCAAGTACAGCAAGGTCATCTTTCCGGCGCTGCTGATGGAGCCGCACCAATAGATGGGCTGTACTGCACGCCTCGCGCATACGTTCCGTGTCGTAGATAGATGCGATGAGATACAGCGTCTGCATAGCCTCTGGCAACATAGCGAGGGCAGAGCGCGTATCCATGACTAGAATCACGCAAACGGTCTGGAAGGGAACGTTCGACACCTGGTGCCATGGACTGCAATTCGTTACCAGAGTTCGGGCACATGTCAAGCCCTTTTTGAGCAGTATCAAAACCTGCTCGGCGAGCTCTGATGGAATGTCCAAATTCTGTGTATGTATCCGCCGGAGAATGCAGAGGACTAGATTGCACTGCGCCATTAGGGAAGGCCCCAGCGTGTGTTGCCGGTTGAGGAGTTTAGACAAGGTCGAAGTTAGGTCGGTCTCATTCGTCGACAGCACCGGATCTAAGCTGACTGACATGGGTAGAAGTCCCAGAAGCTCTGTCGTGACGTCATCCCTCATGGGGGACGGAGGAAGCGAAAGCTCAGTCTTCAGATATGCCACTCGCGATAAACCCAAATCGAACGACGTCCACACGTTTAGGTGATGCGCTACACCCACCATCCGCTGTTCCAGTTCTGGATCGCATTGCTCTCTCGGCGGTAGAAAAGCAGGGATATCTGCGAGCAATCCCGACGCCTCGATCAGGTGCATCATTGTGCAGCTAGATATCCAGACTGTGTAGGGCGAATCCGTTAACCGCAAGTAAATGGTGCGCAATATCCAGCCGTTGATGAGGTCAATTGAAGGGGGTCCTACAAGCTTGTGCATGTTCAAAGCGTGGAATGCTGTGTGAAGAAGCTGTAGTTCCGTCATGGTGGCCATTTGCTGTGAAAACAAGCACCCGAGGGCGGCTACACCCGCCAGAACACCGTCAAACACATTGGGCTGTTGAGACGTCAAGAGTGTCTGTCGCTGAAAGCGCTGGTGGAGCCGCTCAAGGAATGCCCTCTTATCGAAGAACCCGTAGCATATGTGCACTTTTTCGAAGTAGACTCGGGCTAGGGTTTCGAAATGCTCCAGTGACGTAATTTCGACGACGGGAAGCACGACCGCCGGCTGCGTTGCATCAAACGGTGTGGACAGCTGCCGAGCTCCCAGATTCCAGCCAAAGAGATTGAGTTTTGGCGCGCGGGCTGGATCAATTTTCAATCCGAGTCTTCTGACGAATGCTGCTCCCGAGTTCCCCTCTAACCGCTGGACCAAACCAGAACGGGCCGTGTTTACAGCGCCGGTCGTGCTGTCAGCTGCAAGATTTGGTCCGTCAAGTGAGGGTACATGTTCTTGGAGGTGCTTTGGTGACGCAGTATGCGGGGCTCGTGGCCTTCTCTGCCGGGTAGGAACGGTTACCGTAGCTGTGTAATAACACTCGTAGCCATATTGTGTGCATGAGGTGCATGGCGTATTGCTATCACATTTTCTTTTGCGCTCCCGGCAAGGATTGCAGGCCAGTCTGGCACGTTTCCTCGCCGACATGGTAATGTTGCTCGAAGGCTACGGTTCGACGGCTCCTCGAGTAGGTAGGTACGATGCTCACAAATTGTTGAAAGCGCAAATTGTGGCCGGCTGCGGAAGTTGTGGGAGTTGCGGAGGTTGTGAGAGTTGCGGGAATTGCGGGAATTGCGGGAATTGCGGGAGTGGCGGGAGCTGCGGGAGTTGCGGGACATACTACGGAATAGGCAACTAGATGTTTGGGTGCTGTTTACCGCCGAGCTTATAAATGTGTTTCAGGTACTTTCCGTAATTGAATGTGGGAGACACTACTCTGGTGGAGTTGTCTTGTCTTAGTAGGGCTTGCCTTGTGAGACTTCCCATTAAAGTCCGGGGCTTGAACCGCACTACACAAGCTCAGCCGAGACGCTGTTTCCCAACAACAGGTCTAAGCGTCGGTGGTTTAGTGGTAAAATCTGTCGTTGCCAGGTCGGGTCACATGATCTGACGCAAGCTCGACAGGCCCCGGGTTCGATTCCCGGCCGACGCAGAGTTGATTTTCTTTTTGGTCCTTTTGGCTGTTTTTCTGGCTTTTTTTAGTGTTGTTAATTTGAGTCACCATCTCTTCGAGGTACCGACCACTTCAATGGTGGAAGTTGTGTAGGATGTTCATCAATAGTAAGTGCGGGACGGATTCTCACACGGATCAAGCTCACGTGCGGGGAAGCGGGGATCTAGTCATCCAGTCTGGACACTGCTTCACCCAGAAACATGAACATAGAAAAGTGCTTGCGTATTGGCAGGTCAAGGAATAGCTTCATTTATACGCCGTCATGAAAATCCGAGTAAGTCGTTACTCTCAAGCATGGAACGTAGTGTCCAATGTGTTACTGACAAACAGATACCATCCTTCGCTGGGTTGTTGTTTTTCGACCAATGGGGTGCGCCCAACCAACAACATCCCGAGGACGCGCTCTCCGGCATCACACGGGACGACTCTGTGCGCCACGACTTTTTGAGGCCCGCTGTTTCATACCGTCCCCGTCTGCGCTACTGGATCCCAGATGCCTGCGTTGACCTCGACCAGGTTTACGACGACATTTCGCAGGCTGGCTTGCGCGGTGCAGCCGGCGTTGAGCTGCTTGGTTTTTACCTCTACGGCGCGTCGCGGGGTACCTATGTCCCCACTGACTGGAACAAATACGGCTGGGGGACACCTGCCTGGAGTATATTTTAAGAGACTTCCCATGCCCATCGGCGTGCTAGCTGCTGACTCCTGATAGAAAATGTCCTTGACACAGCCATTCAAGCACACGACGACCATGGACTCTTAATGGATTTTGCCATGGGTCCGAACCAAGGCCAAGGCGTACCGGCACACGAGAACGATACCGGTCTCATGTGGGATCTAGTGCCACACTATGTCATCGTGGCCGCCGGCGGCTCATTCCACGGCACTGTGCCCGGCTGGGGGGCAGGCGTGCTGCAGGCAGTCGTCACGGGGCTGATCACCAACACGACGACTGTTTTGGATAGTGCGTCTTTCTCCGCGGATGGGCATACTCAGCCGGTTATCACGCAGCACACGCTGGCGGAGCGCAGTCTCGAAGATATGACGCCGCAGGTCGGCAAAAATGGATGGCTTGATGTCGACTTTACGCCCTCCGGCCCGGCCGACATGAGTCAGCAGCAACACCTCGTATATGCAGTATATCTCATCCGTTCTGGCGCACGCGCCCAACACCCACCGACCGTCGTGGCTGGGCCGCAGACAACACCAACTGACTATGTCCATAACGGGTCGTGGACAGTGGACCACTTCTCGGCGCGCGGTGCCCGCGTCATGACCGACTTTTGGGAGAAGCACCTACTGATCAACGGTACACGCGAGCGGTTGCGGCAGGTGACACGGTGTGCATGGGAGGACAGCATCGAGATCAACCCGAATGTCTATTGGACGCCGAAGCTGCCGACGGCGTTTGCGCAGCGTTGGGGATACTCCATAAACAAGTACTATCCCCTACTCTTTCACGAAAACAGTCTCCTCGACCACTTTAGCGTTTGGTTTGTCACCGACGAGCCAGATGCTGGGCACAGCCATGTCGCTGATTACCGGACAATAGTTAGTGTCTTACTCTCCCTCGTGCGTGTTCCATGCCGAAGGATCCTGTTTGTTCTGACGGAAGTAGCTCACCGAAGGGTACGGAGAGTACCTCGAGGCGCTCCGCACCTGGTCCAGGACGTACTTGAACGTCGACTGGTCTTCTCAAATTGGCTATAACATGGCCGTCGACATGGTACGATACGCCCATCGCAACACCCAGTACCCAGCCCGGTAACAAGAGGAGACTAACTCTCCCAGCAATCATTGATTGGAAAAGCAGACATACCCGAGTGCGAAGATCTCGCATTTGGAAGCAACATTGACGCCTACCGCCAGTTTTCTTCCCCTGCGTACATGTCGGGGAAGAAGATTATATCAGCCGAAGTCGGAGCTGTGCTGGGCCAGGCATACCAGATGACTATGCCGCAGTTGCTGCAACTTATCCATCGGTTGCTTGCAGGTGGCGTCAATGCTGTGGTGCTACACGGCTATCCGTACTCAGGAGAGGCATGTTAAGATCTCTCCAACACCCCGCATCAAGAATTATTTGGTTGACAGGCATTAGCTAATGATTTTTCAGTATCCAAACACAACGTGGCCCGGCTATGCCGCCTTTACGTACGCTTGGTCTGACATGCTCGGCCGCCACCAACCAGCTTGGGACTTCATCCGTGATCACTTTGACTACCTGTCGCGTGCCATGTACATATTGCAGCAGGGTGCCAGCAAGATGGACGTGGCCTTTTACCAGAAGCGCACGACCTACGCGCGGCCTGTAACTGGCTATGAGCCTGAAGATCTCCTCAAGGCGGGATACACATATGGCTACCTTGATCCGGAGACACTACAGGGTCGAGATACTGTGGTGCAAAAAGGTGTTCTGGCTCCCATGAAGCAGGCATATAAGGCACTGATCGTCCGCGGGAGTGACGTATTAACTGTACAAGGCGCCGACATGCTCGCCAAACACGCCCGCTCGGGTCTACGCGTCGTCTTCGCCGGTGAAATCCCGTCATATCTCGGCGGACATCATGACCCAGCCGGACACGCTTATGTCAATCACACGTTGAGGGCACTGCGGCACCTCGACAATGTACACCATGTGCCACGTGAAGATGGCTTGAGCGAAGTGATGGAATCACTCGGCATTATGCCGCGCACCCGGATTCGTGCGTCGGCATTCACAACAAAGTGGTGGCCTATATGGCGAGAGACGGCCGATGGGCACGCACAGTACGCTTTCATCTACCACGATGGCGAAGAGAATAGCGCCGGCACAATCGAGTTCCAATCGACCGGCCGGCCGTATCGCTATGATGCCTGGAGTGGTGCCATCACGCCCATGGGTATCTATAGCCGACAAGGAAGTACTATCACCATTCATCTTACTCTTGGCCCACATCAAGCAGTCTTATTCGGGTTTCACAGCGACGAACAGCACGCATTCCACGCAACGGCCACTTCAGCCGGTGTCTTAGACGTGCGACAGGTGACAGGCGGGCTGCGTGCGATCGTAGGTTCATCTACGTCTGGACATTCTGAGTGGATACGCACGTCCGATGGTGTCATCCACAACGTGCCCGCCGTGTCGGTCGCGCCTTTTTCCCTCGACAACTGGACACTTGTCGTAGAACATTGGGACCCTCCCACGCCGCTGGCCAATGTTTCTGCTGATGCGTCGCGCTGGAACTCGACACACCATCTCGAAAGCCTCGTGTCCTGGCAGCATATCCCCGGTCTGGAGCACGTCTCAGGACGAGGATACTACGAGACCACGTTTCAGTGGCCTCCCGCCAATAGTACAGAGCGGTATTCAAGCGGTGCTTTTCTGTCGCTGGGCATAGTGATTCATACTATGACGGTATCCGTCAACGGTCATGCCCTTGCACCATTCGACATACTGACACACGCGCGGTTAGACATTACTTCTTACCTGGTGGCCGGTGAACGCAACACGGTTCGCGTGGTTGTATCAACCACATTAGCCAACCGCCTGTCTGTCATCTGGGACTCGCTGCGCACCAGCGGAGCCCCGCCCACAGGCCTATTTGGCTCGGACACGAAGCCCCCAGGGAACGCTGAGTACGGTCTTGTGGGTCCGGTCACTGTGATTACGTACCGGAAAGTCGACCTGGCAGAGGACGATGTGACCAAGCAACCGAGTGCGTGAAAGGCAAGCTCAGTTATGATAGCATTTTCATGCAATGTATAAAGTTACTGGCTATGTGACGATGTGTGGTGAAGGTCTGCTCGTCTGGAGTAGTATCATTCCAAGACCGTCTTTGGGGAGTCAGATTCGTTCATGAGATATACTCTCTTGATTCTCGTGATAGCTTTTACCGGGCACAGTAGCCAAAAACGCGTGCGCTCGATAACGACAGCTTACCTTTATGGGATGGTTGCCAGCGGTATCATATTCAGCATCACCGGATCCCGGAAGATATGCTTTGCGTGTGTGCTCGGGCCGATCTCAAACAAGTACCGATTTCGCACCATGGCCACATGAGCGCCAGACGCCGTCTGACCGCTGTGGGTCCGAAAGTGATATTGTGTCATAGAATGGGGTGGAGTCCTGATTGTCCGTAGACGCAATCATTCAAATTGTTTTTAATTCTGAAACGGGAACCTACATAAAATTTCAATTTGATTGCGTAATTTTGAGATTTCAACTTTTAATTCGGATCAAGAAAAAAATACAATATGACATAAAAAGAGAAGCGCATATGTGAAATATATTCCTTTTCTTTTTTTAAAAAAAACGCCAGGTAACATGATTCCCAACAAGAATGTAAAATTACAACACAATTGGACAGCTCGCAGTGTCTCAATGAACGCTTTTTGATATATGTAGTTGGCAAAATTAAACAAAATATGTCAGAAAATTACTTCAGTCATAGAAAAACACGTTTGCGAGTGGGAATAGGAAGTATATGATTGTGCGTTTGTGAGTAGTCGTGTATGTAAAGGAGAACACACTGTTGTAGCCGCCGTATTTGGCGGCCTTCCTAATCGGAAATATGGGGCTGTACGAACGTATCTGGTTACTAAATTGGACCAGTCCTCGCAACTTTTGACGACCACATATAAATACAGCCCTTCTTTTCCGATGTCTCTCTCTTGTACTCTTCACTTCTTTCCCTCTCTTCATTTTCTTCTTCTCGCCGGCATTTTGTAGCAGTGCTTTGATTCTTTTCGTAGGCTCTGTCGCGTGTTAGTGGGTTTGTTGCTGGTGGTGAAACGGTTTGAGGACCCGAGGATTAGTTTGGTGTTACGATTACGGCCTTTACGAGTTTTAAAAGA
Source organism: Sporothrix schenckii 1099-18 (assembly GCF_000961545.1). Taxonomy (NCBI): domain Eukaryota; kingdom Fungi; phylum Ascomycota; class Sordariomycetes; order Ophiostomatales; family Ophiostomataceae; genus Sporothrix; species Sporothrix schenckii. Next base: position 2,332,604 of record NW_015971143.1, read on the forward strand.
AGGACTTGAGGCGGTTAGGAACGGTAGGATACGTGGTTAGTACATTAGTATGGATAGTATATAAATATGGATGGTATATTGAAATGGGGTGGGATGCCGTGCCATGCATCTCAACACTCACCTACGACATGGCGAAGCAGATCCATGGCCAAGGCCAGAGCAACCTGCCATTTTCTGCAGGGTGAAATCACTCGTGGATGGAGGGACTCGATGGCTGTTGGCAGAAATTCCGAACGGAAGCTGCTGTCAACTTACCCCTCTCTTTTTCGATGTGAACGTGTTTACATTTCTATTATCTTCCCCTTTCCTTCATTACCATCTATCTTATTTTACGCATGGACTTCTGACCAGAAGCTCACCCCGTCACATGACAGGGCGGCTTACCTGATCTTAAGTCTTACATAATGGCCTGGGCCTCCCGCCCAGACTCAATACCATCCATTCTGATGAGCTAGCCATGCTGGCGTGCTGGTCACGTACTCTGACGTTTCTGACCGCACTGGGTCCTACTTCCAGGCCTCGTGGGGCCATAATCATAACAAGCAAGATTTCGAGTTTGAACGAATCGGACATAGCAGCTCAGATTATTTAATGGTGGAAATCAGAAAGGTAGCCGAGCTCCCGAGGTCGCAACAACTGTCTCTCGCTTCAAGTGGGGCCCCGGATTGAAGTGGACATCGGCTGTAATAGATCAACATGATATACAACATATTTGTGCGACAGCCAAGCGAATAGCTGCATTTGGATCTGTTCATTCGCCGAGTGCTGGGAAAATGCAATTCCTTCTCCTAATAATGTCGCTACTGCGAAGTCTCGAGTCCTGCTCCGTTGTAGTAACCAAACTCTAGCAATAAGCTATGAACTATCCTGCTTCGTATATTCTAAATTTTACGCGAAATGACTCCTTATTTAACCGAGAGTAAGAAGCACAGTTGCCTTTCTCTCTAGCTTAATACGCACACGAACCTCAGCGCATGTCAGCCACACATACTTGGTATTGATTCAACGCGCCGAGTTGCGTTCTGCCAAAGAAATACAACAACCATCTTCTCGACAATGCCATTCGTCAAACTCACCGCCCGAAAGATGGCACCCTACGCAAAAGAGCGGCATGTTGCGGAATTAGCTGTCTTGAGAGCAGCGTTGGTGACAAAACGTATGCAATTTACCGTGAACGAAATCTCAAAATATGACAATTCGCCTGTCACCATTGCCGACTTCGCAGCGCAAGCACTTCTGATCAAAGCGCTCCACGACAGCTTTCCGGACGATAAGTTTTTGGGAGAGGAAAACGCAGCTGTTTTACGAAGCGATGAAGCTCTTAGCAGGGAGATCTACGACTTGGTGCTGTCGGCAGCGGACATTGCAGATCTATCCACCGGAGAAGCAGTGACACTGCCAAAGCCACAATCGGTCGAAGAGATGTGGGATTTGATCGACCTCGGCGGATGCGGAGTTGGAAGCAAGTCTGAGCGATTTTGGGTCATGGACCCTGTTGATGGGACAGCGGCCTTTTTGAAGGGCCAACAATACGCTGTTTCTTTGGCTCTGATCGAAAACGGAAAGGAAGTCGTTGGCGTACTGGGTTGTCCGAACATCAGCGCAGAAATGAGCCAAATTTCCGAGGCAAATGTTGACACGGATGGTTTAGGCATTATGCTCACCGCTGTCCGAAGCTGTGGCGCGACCATTCGGACAATGACGCCCAGCGGGCTGAGGGACGCCATTCCTCTAGACATTTTGACTGCTTCCAGCTTACAGAGGCTACATATCGTGGACTGCGCCGCAGCCACGACCCATCGGCATGATGTAATTGCTCAACTAGCCGACATTTTCCAGGTGGAGTTTCCCTGCACGGAAGTCTGGTCTTCGCATATTCGGTATGCAGCTCTCATAGTTGGCGGTGGCGACGTGCAATTTCTCGTGCCCACCAGTCCCGCAACCAAGATGTATATTTGGGACCACGCGGGTGCCCAGCTGATTTTCACGGAGCTTGGTGGCAAAGTAACGGACCTGGACGGGAAGGAGATGGATTTCGGAGCAGGGAGGGATCTCAGCAAGAATAGAGGTCTCATTGCCGCCAAGAGAGACATCCACCATACCATGCTTACGGAGATGACGCGAATTTTAGAGGAGGCACAAGGGTGAGAATAGTTCCCGTCTTTATTACTTGTTACATAAAAGGGGGAGGAATGTGATAATTCTGATAGCAAAAGTATTTCAACGTTACTCTTCGTTTTTGACTCCTTTGTGCTTCTCCATGCAGCTTAACAAACGATGCGAAAAAAGCCCCTCTGCTGATGGGATTGTTGATCTGTCGGAGTCGGTCCGCCGCCCATGTCGTCTTCTCTTCATCGAAGCTCTCGACGCCATAATAAAACAGCGGCCGAAGGTATCCCGGGTTGAGCCCCTCCTTCTTGTTCAAGACATTCCAGCCACCATCAACAATATCCCGTATATCGTCCATGGCTTGCTTGGCTTTGGGTGATGCAAACAGGGGATCACCAAGAATACGCCCGATGACAACAAACTCGACAAAGTAGCTCGCTAGGCAAACCCCAATGCACGCAACAAGGGGTTGTGCAATCCTGGACGAAAAGTTTCGAGTTATATCGGCAGATTGTAGTCGCAACAAGCTGGGTCGCACATCCCACAGGGAATGCAGGTCTGCTGTCAAACCGGACAGTATTTCTGCTGCTTCTGCCTGGTCTGTGGGAGTGAATCGCGATCTATGGTAGTGAGTTACGTCCGCAACCCGGTTGGAGATTCCCTGGAGTTTCGAGTAAAATTCGAAAACAGGTGCACTGACGCTGACGTATAAAGCGTCTTCGGGAGACATCTTGTCCAGCGCTGGAATATTAGGCACAATGACATTGTCAGATAAAAGATCGAAAATCGGCTCGGGTAACAGTTGTTTACAACCTCCACGCTTGGAAGCCGTATCTAGAAACTGTAACCAGGTACCAATTCGCAAGGATATCGACGATTGGTGGTCTTCTAGCAGCCAAGCCTCTAGTCTTGTCGTGAAATCACCGCGTAATATAGAGACGGTAGGACCATCCTCGTTAGGAAGGGTGAGCTTAAACAAGCAAAGTAGGAAAGCAATAATTAGGATGACATCAAAATCAACCTGGTTGTTGCCGCATGCAGACGGAAAAATGACAAGAACGGTATTGTAGGTAGACATTGCGTATGTGGTAGGTAACCGATGCGTCAAGGCCCTGTACAAAGACTCGACGGCATCGATGGACATACCCACAAGAACCTCCCTTTTACCCAGTTCGGCGATATGAGTTTTGATGGTTGCCCAGTTCATTGTGTCAAAAGGTGAAACAAAAGGGCAGTCCACTTCTTCAATGAAGTAGGAAAATGAAGATTCTGTGGGTCTTGCGGTAGCTGCAGCCTTGTCCACGTCCACAGTCAAGCAGATCAGGTGTGAAGTCTTTCCGTGAAGAGAAGAGAGAGAATCTGTGGGTGAATCTGCCAAATCTCTACTTCCGAGGCAGGAATCGTAAACACCTTGGTAATCGGTAGCGCAGGTCTCAACAGAACCTGAAACACTGTTGTTTTGCTGCATATGTGGTTGAATGCTGGTCCAGATATCCGGCTGATGCACAGGGGACGGGACGACGGCAGGTTGAACGTCTGACTGCAGTTCGCCCGGATTTTGTAGATCATGGGACTGCATCGCCTCACCGGGGATGATAGTTTCCGAAGGTGAAAGAAAGTCGAATGGGTTCCGGATCAAAGAATGCTGCCCGTGGGCAGGTGATTCTTCTTCCTGCTCCGTGTCTGGGGCAGGAACAAGAGGCTCCGAGCCTGTGCCGTTAAGGTCTTGTGGGTGGTCCGTGTCTCTTTGGTTGTTCACCGTAGTTGAGCGTGAAAGCCATTTCCGCGCAGCTGGCGGTTTGTAGATGCAAGTCCTTCTAGACTTGATACAGTTGTCGCAGCTTGGCCGTTGCTCGCCGCATTTCACTTTTCTGGTTCTGCAAACGAGGCAACCAGTACGAACGCGATAATGCCTTTTATTTGGTCCAGAAACGCCGTTTTTGTGCCGTAGATTTGAGGTTCTTTCATTTTCGCCGGGAAGGATAGTCGGACCCAAAGCCACCATGGACTTCGCATGTGACGAAGAATCCGCAGGCGCCGAAGAATGTGATGGCGTTGTTTCGTCCATGGCCGTTGAGGAGCTCATCAGCGGTGCAGTGCCCAGGGGGTAATGATGGCGGTATTTGAATCGATGAAGGTTTTAGATTTAGCTGTAGTTGTCGTGACACCAGTACCCATTTTTGTATTTGGGGGTAGAGGTGAGCATTGGATAGGTAAAGATGCTGGCCGAAATAGACACTCGCGGGCCCCTTTAACGACATCCGGGGCTTAAAAACTAGCGTTAAAACGAATAGGGTGCAGTGCAGCATATAAACTAGGCTTATTTCCGAAGAAGAGGGCCGTGAGGAGGGGAATCTGGATTCATGGCTCGACATTTTATTGGGCCCTAGCGGGTATCCTTTTTACAAACAAATTAGCAGTGTTTTGGGGGTCTATGGGCCTTCCCTCCTACCCAGATGCAGGTTCTCACGTAGCTTTTAGGGGGTTATGTAAGCCTAGCCCGCCAGCCAACGCTGGCGCCTCTGTTTTCCTCCCTCTTCCATTGTTTCTCGAGTACTACGCATTCTCCCACATCATATATCAATCCGCTGTTTTTGACAACTTCCATTCTTAAAAAGGAATGGTGGTGTATTAACGTTTATAATCGAAATCTCTTGCAGCCTCCAGGAAAATCTCTCTCATGTGTGCCCTCTACTTATATCCTTTATCAACGAACCTGATCCATAATCCTCGCCATCTGTGCGACATCATCACTAATTATATGATCTAACCATCCTTCACGGACCCAACTGACGACCTGGGCCTCCACATCTATGCCGTAGGTCTTGAGGCTTTCGAGTAGCTCAGGGCGTGGAACATGTAAGAATACCGCAATTCCATCCTTATGGAGCTGGTGGGCTTCGCCACTTGCGAAATGCTGGATCTCCAGATTCATTGCATCCATGTTGGCTTCCAGTGCAACGGCACCTGGTTCAATTAGTCGGGAATGTGACAGGCCGACTGTAGGAACTTCGGGAATGGCCTCCTTTACAGCTTTGAGCTGAACGAAGTCGAAGGAGGAGAACTGCAATCGATGTGAACAGTTCAATTCGTCAATCATTTCCCTCAGCTTCGAGAAGATGATGTTGTTCTGATCGTAAATCTTGAGCTCGAGTTGGTAGATAATATCAAGTTCTTCCGCCAGATCTAACGCTTCTCTTAACCGAGGAATTCGCTCGCCCGCAAATGCCTCGTCAAACCAGCTACCGGCGTCAAGCTGAGCGATTTCTGAATAGGTCATGTTCCTGACCAGGCCGCGACCGTTGGTTGTTCGGTCTACCGTCTTGTCGTGGATCAGGACCATCTCCCCGTCTTTGGTCAGTGCGAGATCGGTCTCGCAAGTGACACCCTTACCGCCTACGTCGCGTGCCATGCGGAAAGCCGCCAGAGTGTTCTCTGGGGCGGCGGTGCTGTAGCCACGATGCCCAGCGATCCGAGCCGTCTGCGGTGTCATTCTAAGCCGGTTCATCTTTTCTGTTTCCGGTCTGCAATTGGTTGTAAGGGTAAAACGGGGTTGAATTGTAGGGAAAGAATGGAAGCTTTGATGGGGATGCGATAACAATGATTACTCTGAACATAACAGGTCTACACCGTATGACCAAAGCATCAATATATCAGTGGATTTGTGTGAAGTCGTAAACAATGACTGCAGACTTTGTGACTGCTTGCTCTGTTCAGTTTCATCGAACTTAAGGCACTTGTGCCTTAAACCTTCTGTGCTTGCTTCTCGCTTGTAGTGGGTCTTGTCGGCAAATCCTGGCACGCTTTGGTTTAGCACGCCCTTACGTCGTTCGCCTTGAATCACGGTGAGTCGGCACAAGTGGAGACTCTTCGGAAGCAGCGATCCCCGTCATTGGCCAGTCAATTAGTGCTGACAGCCCACGTTCAAATGGTACAACTTGTTAATTATATGCGGCAGTGAATATTTGCAACTGGTGTTGCGAGGCGAAATCTAAACACGTGGATTGTGGCACAAGGAAAGGTTGACATAAAATATGTGCTGAACAGAGATTTGGATGCGATCGGGGAATTATATATTTATATTCCTCCCAGGATATTTACAAAAGACCAACTTGCGACGACAAGCAATTTCTCTCAAGGCTACCATTTTAAAGATCTTCATTTCTGACTCGCGGCATCGAGTATGGATTCGTCCAAAGAGTCAAAGCAAGCGGCGGAAGTCCAGGCCTCCCAAACAGAGTTTCTGACCGACGCTGCTGAGGCCAATGTGTGGGAGCATGAAATGACCATTATGCAAGCTGCCAAACTCTTCCCAAAGGCTGTCGCCTGGAGTCTAGCACTGTCTGCCACTTGTGTTATGGACGGCTATAACTTCCACACCACGTCAAACGCTTATTCTCAGCCAGCATTCCAAAAGGCATATGGCACGCTTCAGGCGAACGGCAAATACGCAATTTCTGCCGCGTGGCAATCGGGACTCAACAATATCTCAACCATAGGAGTGCTGGTCGGCCTATATTTCGCCGGCTTCCTCTCCGATCGGTATGGCTTCCGCAAGACTCTAATGATCGCCATGGTTTCCATTCCCCCACTCGTTTTTATGCAGTTCTTCGCGCCAAATCTTGCAGTACTTATAATTGCGCAGCTGTTAATGTGTAAGTTTCTTTCGACTGATTATTGGCGGCCGATTCGACTATTTGTTGACGTCTTGCGTCTCGCATTGAAAATATAGCCATCCCGCTCGGTGTGTTGGAGACCACCACACTCGCATATGCTGCCGAGGTTGCACCAATGTGTCTGAGGCCATTCTTGACGAGCTTTGTGAGCCAGATGTGGGTAAGTCATGCCAACACTTGCTCTACTTCCTCTCCGTTTTTGGTTTTGAAGGACTGATCTGACACACTGGCAGGTTGTCGGACAAACCTTATGTACCGTCGTGTATCGCGCTTGTCTAGATGCGGAGGCTCCCTGGGCATATCGCATTCCCTACGCTATCCAGTAGGTTTTCAATACTTCACCATTATAACACAGACGCAGAAACACTGACTGGCATTAAACAGATGGCTTTGGCCTATCCCTGCAGTAGTCGCGTTGCTCTTTGCGCCAGAATCGCCTTGGTGGTTTGTACGCCACCATCGACTCGACGAAGCAAAGAAATCTCTGGCGCGACTCTCATCTGCAGAAGCTGCCAACTTCAACATCGACAAGACTGTGGCTCTGATGGTTCTAACAACGGAACATGAACGCATAATCAACTCTAGTACTACGTGGATGGCCTGTTTCAAAGGGCCCGATCTTCGTCGCACTATCCTTGTCATCGCCTTGTACTGTTCGCAAATTATTGGTGGTTCGACGCTGCGCTCCTATGCAACCTACTTTTTTGAACAAGCTGGTTTGGCCGACGACTGGTCCTACAACATGTCCATCATCGTCTACATGCTCAGTCTGGCGGGAACTATTGTGTTGGTAGGTTTTCTTTATAAGCCATCACCACTAGACGCTGGAAATATTTTTTACTAACGTAAGCTCATCATGATACAGTGGTTTGTATTGCCTTACGTTGGTCGGCGAACACTTTTTATCTGGAGTCTGGCTGTGCTCACGGTTATTTATATTGTCATGGGTGGACTTGGGATTCCGCAAGGTGCAAGTAAGAGCTCCTTGTCATGGGGTATCGCAGCTCTTCTCGTCGTCAACGGCTTTATCTGTTATGTCGGTGTCATCCCGATCGTCTTCATCCTTGGCACAGAAATCCCTTCTGCTCTACTGAGAAGCAAGACGCTCGCCATTGGTCGCATCATTTATTCAATCATCAACACTCCTATGAGCATTCTGGGCACATACCAGGTTAGCTCGACAGCCTGGAACTGGGGGGCAAAATCTTCCTTCTTCTGGGGCGGACTCTGTTTCCTGGGCTTGGTGTGCTCTTACTGGTCTATCCCCGAGACCAAGGATAGAACTTTCACGGAGATCGATCAGCTATTTGAGAAAAGGGTTTCAGCTAGAAGATTCCAAGAAACGAAGTTCGAGGCGGCGGGAGTTACTTTGGAAGCCGAGAAAGGCACTGGCAATTCCATTGTCTAATGGGGCCTATGGTGGAAATTGCTGGTGGCAGCCATAATTATGAAATTTGAGATTTCCTGCGAATCTAGTCACGTCTCCTTTTACCAAAAAAAAAAAAAAAAATATCGTTTTCCTTGTTGTAAGCGGTCCTGTGTTCCTCTTCGCATACTTGTCAGTGTCACACACATCTATATATGTGTAATGTCGCATAACAGAAGGGAGACCGTCACGCTCCGGGAGTACTGGTTCCCTCCCAGGACGACGCATCGAACAACAAGAAATAAATGCCCCGCAATCTGCACATAATGTGGTCACACTTTCTTCTCACTCTATTACTGCGGAGCAAAAATAAACCCCAGCTGGTCCATCTCGTCGTCGCTCTGTCCTAGATAGCCTACAATTTGCCATCCGGAAGGTGCCGTGAAAGTAGTACAGTCACTGGTCGAAGTGCCCGCAGTGAGGGTCCTGCCAGCACTCGTGGTCGCCTTGATGTAAAAATTGCGCGTGTGGTTGTCCTTTTGGCCTTGACAGAGTTCGGCGCTTGTCCAGAACTCAGAGGCACCGAGGGACAGCTGCACCTGCGTGCCGCCAGCCCCGCCATGCACAAACGAGGTTCCGTCTGTGAGTGTCAGCCCAACCGAGTCCAGGCGGGACGCGCCACGGAACGTGAGAAGCGACGCTTTCGGCGACGCTTTGCTGCTGAGCGTTGCCAAGTCAGAGAACCAGTTGCCGTGCGGCCCGCCCCAGAAGTCAGACTGGCGAAGCGTGCTGGAGAGCTTCCAATTGAAATCCACCGTGATGGGGTTGTGATCAGAGAGAATGTCGCCGTTTGACTGCACAAATTTGGTGCTTTCGTAGTTAAAGTACGAAGCTGACAGCTGCACAACGGCGCTGCCCCGGTAGAAGACCTTGTCCACAGTCTCGCAGTTGTTGGTGGTACTGGGGTTGTCGCACAGGCTCTCCACTGTGGGCACGACACCGCCGCGCTCCAGCTGCAACCATGCATCGTTGAGGCCATTTTGGCTGATAAAAATGCCAATGTTGTCAGCAGTGCGAGTGTAGCGGCTGTTGGTGTCGCCAAATACAATTACCGCGTTGCCAACACTCCACGTGTCGATGTACGAGGCCACTTGAGCTAGATTGGAGTTTCGCGCGGTCTCATCGGCCGTTTCAGTACCTGCATCGGTATGGACGTTGTACATGTCAATGTACACACCACTGTCGACAACGGTGCGCATGAATGTAAAGCCCTTCGGAGTGAGACAGTCGGAGCCAGACGCATCCGAACAGTCGTTCCATCCGATGCGAGTGAAGTCAATCCAGTTGAAATTCGCCAGCGTGTTCAGCCCAGATCCAATGCCTGCACCACCGGACGTTGCAGTGCGGTACGTGTGGTTGTCTGTGGCATAGATATACGCATGATAATTGAAGTCCTGACCGGCCGCGTTAACAGGAGAACGGGAGTATGAAACAGAGCTGGATCAGCAAGCAAGCACGCACCTCCTGGACGTTGATGACATCATAACCGTACTTGGCAAAATCCGAACCAATGGTGCCGGCATTGGTCGCCTTATCACCGGGGACATCGTTGCTTTGGAGAATCGCAGGCAGGCCGGCAACATTCATGGACAGGATGCTGAAGGATCCACCAGTGGCTGCGGCCGCAAGCTTGACGCCGCCAAAAATGACGAGTGGCACAGCTGAAGCAGAAAGTGAAAACATGATGAATGCAGTATCGCAGGGCAGTGTATGGCAGATCGAGGGCGTGCAAAGTCTGTCCAAGATCATTTACGGCATCGAGTGCCTATGGTACGCGGATAAAGGGCTTCTATTATGTACATCGAAGCTCACGATGCACGTGCGTCGTCGTCATCCCGGCGACTTGACTTACCTGGTTGGGATGTCATTTGCCAAGTCGGTAGTCGAAAAAAGAAGGGAAAGCGAAAATAAGGACGCCGACGTCCCTGCGGCCGGCATTGTTCTCGGGTGTTGTGGAGGCATTTCACGCATTGAACCGTGAATCTTGACACCGCACGTGTAAAAATGATTGACATTGCATGGGTCTGGCGTGCGTTGTGGTGATCTTGTGCATTGATCATCTTACAAGGCAGCATTTCTTCAATTCCGGTGCAACACGGCGCGGCCTTTTAGCTAGCTGGGGGAAGGTCCCGGCTTGGCATCCTGCATCTCACATGTGGTGGCCTGACCTGTGGTGTTCTAAGGCCAATGGTAGCGACACGAGGCCTTGGGTGTTCGGTGCAATACAACGCACATAGTCAGTAGCCAGGAAGCCGGGGTTCTCTTACAGCGTCGGCACACAATGTCATTGACCCCGTGATGGCTTGTTGCTGAATATATGTATTGCTAAGAAAGCGACGTGAAGTACCCATAGTTTGTATCTTAGAAAGCAAACTCCCTGCAGCTTGCGTTTGCAATGAATTCCAAGGTCTTCATTGCAGCCCGGTTGCAGGTAGATATGTTGCCCAACTAAAGTAGTCGCAGGGCATAATTCAAATCAAATACAACGACCTTCGCTCAGACACGAAATAATAACAAGTAGATGCTCTCAATGCTTGTATTTCGATTTGAATTTTGCTATTTGTTGCCAATACAAATCCACATCAGCTATTCACGCCAACTGAATCCCGCCAACGGACGCTAGACTATGGTGGTTTACACCAATGTCCAGTAGCAGCAGAACCGCGTAGTGTAATTACGGAGTAGTCGTACTCCGTTCCGAGCATTGCATTCCCTTGACAGGAGGCAAGTACATTTCCTCACCTTCCTGTCCACCCGCTATTTATGCGTAATTCCCGTCTTGTATTCGCTAGAGTTTACGTATCGACAGGCGCCGAGGGCGCCCCTGTCATATATTCCTTCAGAGTATGCGCCCTTTTGCCGGACATTCTCCGCGGGCGACCTTTTTTACGCGTGATAAAGAACCGAATCCGCCATAATTTGTGCCACATCCGTAAACTGCCCGCCAGTTCTTCTTACAAGGGGTGGAGGGAGAAATCAAAACGAGAGAAAAAGAGGGACAATGACAAAAGGAGCATGGGAAATCTCCTTCTCCCTATAAAGACAAGTTCCCCAGGTCTTGACAATCACTAGAGCTGCTTTCATATGACGGCGATTTCTTAGTTTACGTTACGCCGCGATGGTTGAGAGCGGGGTGACAGGGGATAGCAGTGAGCGACACAGGCCATCCTGGCAACAATCCACCAGCCCAGCGCATTGCCCTTCCAGACGTTTGATCGGCTTCTTTTCCTCGCCCAGGGCGGCCGCACAGTATACTTTGGTGATATTGGGCCACAGTCCACGATTCTGTGTGAATACTTCGTACGCTGTGGTGCCCGGCCGTGTGGTGATGGTGAGAACCCCGCTGAGTACATCCTCTCCATGGTCTCTGGTGACAGTGCAGAGGGCATTGATTTTGTCGAGTGCTGGAACAACAGCCCCGAGCACACAGAGGTGCTGGCCGAGCTAGGCCGTCTGTACCGGCTCGCTGACAGGCCCGACGACGGTGAAAACTTGGCGCAGAAGAACTTAGAGGGCGAGTTTGCACAGCCGTTCTGTGTTCAATTCCGGCACGTTATCGTGCGTGCCTTCCAGCAGTACTACCGCCAGCCCGACTATATTACTCCAAGTTCCTGCTGGGTGTTTGTTGTGACGAGTCTTTTCATTGGTTTCTCCTTTTGGAAAACCAACTTCTCCATGTAGGGCTTCCAAAACTCACTCTTCAGTATCTTCTTGCTCTGTACAATCTTCTCGACTCTCGTCAACCAGATAATGCCAAAATTCGTCGTGCAGAGGTCTCTGTACGAGGTCCGCGAGACGCCGTCCCGGGTCTATTCTTGGCAAGTGTTTGTGCTGTCCCACATCGTCGTTGAGATCCCGTGGCAGATCCTGGTTGGTGTTTGCTGCTATGCATCGTTCTACTATCCCGTTTTCGGTGTCAATACCCCGTCTGGGAGCAAGGGCCTAGTGTTGCTATTCGTCGTCCAGTTTTACGTCTACGCCGCCAGCATGGCCCAGATGGTCATCGCCTCCAATAACGATCCGCTCCTGGGTGCCATTCTCGCCATATTCATGTTCGCTTTGTCTTTTATCTTCAGCGGCGTTCTACAGCCGCCTTCGGCTCTTCCAGGCTTCTGGATCTTCATGTACAACGTGTCGCCATTTACCTACTACGTTGGTGGTATCAGCGGCACTGCACTCCGTGGCCGACAAGTCATTTGTTCACAGGCAGAGCTCAGCGTGTTCAACCCGCCAACAGATTACACTTGTGGCCAGTACATGGGCCCTTACCTGCAGGTGGCTCCTGGAAAGCTCAATAACCCTGATGTTATGTCCGGTTGTGAGTACTGTTCTATATCCTACGCCGACCAAAATCTGTCCGCACGTGAGATATCCTACTGACAGCGCTGGCGCAATTATGGTATCTTTGGGCCTATTTTGCATTTAACGTAATTGGCACCTTTGCAACCTTTTATATATTCCGTGTTAAGAACTGGCAAAAACAGGGGGATTCAAGGGCTTCATGTCCAGTAAGAAAACGAAGCATACCAAGGCAGTGCGAAACAGCGAAAAAGTCGAGAGTGACGCTCCGGTTGGGGTTACTGCGTCGACAAATGCCCCATACACTACCCAGGACGGGACTGTCGGGAACGGGGAAGCAATGTCAAGGACTAGGTAGGACTTGGAGTAGATGTCAAGGGTTATGTTGATTTCTTTGTTTAGACGTTAATTCGCTTTCTTTTCGTTGGCAATTGTTGTCACGTACAGATTTTGTAATCTCACCCCAGTCACGTTTGTGTCGTATGCATTTGTTAATCTCGTCTATGCCTCCCAAGCTGCGGCGTCGTACTCTAGCATCTTATCAGTGAACTGGCTTCCGGCTTTGACCCATCCTTTGATGCCACCCTGCAGCACCAGGCTCTGCATGTCCTTGTCGTTTTGTGCTTTGATGTGGTCCGCAAACCAGCCTCCCGCACGGCAGCCCCGGCCTCTAGATGAGCCTGTTGGTCAGTGGGTAGATACTCAATGACATTTCAGTGGGTAGAACACACATACCACAGTAAAAAATCACCTTGCGGACACCCGCTGCCTTGAACATTTGGTACACCGTAGGAATTATCGGCCATAGGCTTTGTGCAGGCAGGTTGATCGACCCTTCAATCGTACCACCCTACAAAGGACCATGAGTATGGGGATTTACAAACAGCACGTAGATCAGGACAGGACGCTCAGGACACACCTGGTGGTCATTACGACGAAGGTCCACGAGAACGAAATTCTTGCCAGCTACATGCCCCGTATCTTGCAGGAGTGACAAAACCTCATCGCGTGTGAGAAACGCAGGGTCCGCCTTGGGGTCCGGATAGGCTGCATACCAGGGAGCCGCAATATGTTTTTCCTGTGTCGTGAAAGCCATGTTGGTTAAAGTACGACGTAGTATGCGGTTCGTTGATGCTGGTTGAGGACTCTTATGAATGTATGTCGTTTGACGGACCGTGCTGTGGTGGGGCGGGCCGAAGTCTGGAGCTTGTCATTCCCCATTTTTAATTGGCCGTCTGAATCCACTTCCAAAAAACTTCACTGGGTCTACGCACTAACTGGAAAAGCAGAACTTGCCGGCCAGTCATAGATTTGGAGTGGCAATATTCTGTGGTCTTTCTGCTATCGTAGAGAGCTTTCGATTGTTAATAGTACGGGTCAACTTCCTGTTTTTTCTTCTCACAAATATCCTATTTATATTTCTTGTATTCTCGACTTACACCTTATATTTCTAATCACTTTAACTTTCAAAGTTGGAAAATTCTACGTGGACCTTTTTCTCGTATATATTTACTGTCGCCCACGAGAATAGTTATGCATACTTTACAGCACAACACATGCACGTCTGAAAGACAGACCAACAGTATTTCACGCACAATGGAGAAGAGGTCTGGCGACGACAGTGCAGAACGATGGCCCGAGCCAGCGGCCTTTGATGGCCAGCACAGGAGACCTTCACCGGCACCCGTGTCGGCGTTCAAGTCACTGGGATGGCTCGACCGTTTCCTAGCCATCTGGATATTTTTGGCCATGGTCGTCGGAATTCTGCTCGGAAACTTCGTGCCTGACGTTGACGACGTACTAGAGCAGGGGAAGTTCGTTGGCGTGTCCGTCCCCATAGCCGTTGGACTGTTGGTCATGATGTATCCAATTCTATGCAAGGTCCGGTACGAATCACTACTCACCATATTCGCGGACCGAGGCATTTGGCGCCAAATTGGCTTCAGCATTATCGTAAACTGGGTTGTGGCTCCCTTTTTCATGGTGCGTATCGGCATTGCCTTCTAGTCTATCCAATTATCTTTTCCACGCCGGGCATCGATGACGAACGCGACTAACACGCTATCTCCAGCTGGCCCTGTCCTGGGCATTCCTCCCAGACAAGAGCGAGCTTCGCTCAGGGTTGATACTTGTCGGCCTTGGACGCTGCATTGCCATGGTAAGTCTCCCCGCCGGTCGCCGCACAAACCGTGTAGACCGCGCTATTCCTGCTGACACTTGTTTTCCCCTTCCTCCAGGTCCTCGTGTGGACACAGCTTGCCGGTGGCGACTCGGAGTACTGTGCCATCTTGGTGGCTATCAATTCTGTGATGCAGATGGTCCTCTTCGCGCCCATGGCTGTCTTTTTCATCCGCATTATCGGGCACGATACAACCGGTGTGAGCATATCATACGCAGTTGTGGCTGTCAGTGTAGCCGTGTTTTTGGGCATACCACTTGGAGCAGCCATAGTGACCCGCGTGGTGCTGCGCACGTTGGCCGGCCCAGAGTGGTACGAGCGGGTGTTTTTGCGGTTCGCCTCGCCGTGGTCACTCATTGGACTGCTGTATACCATCCTGGTGCTGTTTGCCTCGCAAGGTCACGCGGTTGTGCACCAGGTAGTCAGTGTGCTGCGTATAGCGGCGCCGCTGATTGTGTATTTTGTGGTGATCTTCTCAATGACACTGTGGGTCACGTACCGCCTTGGCTTTGGCTATGCGCTGGCGACGACGCAGAGCTTCACGGCTGCCAGCAACAACTTTGAGCT
Source organism: Sporothrix schenckii 1099-18 (assembly GCF_000961545.1). NCBI lineage: Eukaryota > Fungi > Ascomycota > Sordariomycetes > Ophiostomatales > Ophiostomataceae > Sporothrix > Sporothrix schenckii. The sequence goes on from NW_015971143.1 coordinate 2,347,860, forward strand.
GGCCATAGCCGTCGCCGTCGCCACCTTCGGTCCGAGAAGTGACCAAGCTCTCGCAGCGACGGTAGGCCCGCTTGTAGAGGTGCCAGTTTTGCTGGGTCTGGTGTACTTGGTGCGCTGGGCGGCTAAACGCTGGAGTTGGAAACAGTAACAACGGCACACAGGAGATGGCCTCAGAAGACAATAATTTAGAACAATGGTCGGAAATCATAGTGGTGAACATTTCTCCGTCGTTATGTCGCGCGGTCAATGATAGTAAACACTTGTGTCGTTTTCACTGAACAGGACCCTGTCGTGCAGCCGAGGGTCGAGCGGGCAAGACTATGGTCGCCGTGGCCATGAAGGTCAGCAACGATAGACGCTGCGACGTCACAGTCCATGAGCGTTCCTGGTGAAGCGGCACGTGACGTGGTACACTGTGACACAGCCGGTGATGCGCTCGCGGAGCTGACAGTGTTACATGGTGTTTCCTGTGGCGCAACGTAGACGGCGGGCATTTTGGCGGCTGGAATCGCTGCGGGGCCGATGCCGGATTTCCGCAGGTAGTCGTCGACCGCGTCGCCAGCCACACCGTGTTCTGCCAAAAGAGCCCGCAGACATCGGTTCTCGGCGGCCACAGTGCGTGCGGCTGACTGCATGTCAAGGGTTGCCTGGACGCCTTGGGTCTCATATTCGCGAAGGCGCTGGCGCATGTCCTCCATGAGTTCTTTCTGGCGAGCCCGTGAACGGCGTTGGTTCTCGCGAAGGAGTGACCTAACCTCGGGCGTTTTGTTGTTCTTGCGGAGTATTAGAATGTGTGTGGGTGATATTCAATGCGAGTCATCTCTCGTACGCACCTTTCTCGGCATCTTTGCAGTTTGTGGCTGTTGTATGGCGAAAAGGGGGTAGAAACGTCTCCGAAGTGATGCTTGAGTGATCAAAAGTCTAGTCTATCCAATTACGATTGACATCACTAGCACCGTTTTGACGCTATCTCCTTTTGGACACCAGCCACAACACACAGCAGTATGTCATAAAACACAGTGACTTGTTTCACACTACTCTTCGCACTGTCCTTCCCTTTAACGCTAGTGCCGACAACTTCCTTTAACGACTTACCCATTTATGGGTGAGATGCCGCACATTCACGAAAAGGCTCGTATACCGCCCGTTTAATTTTTAGTCGTGGAACGTTATATAAAAAACAACGATCAAAACATATCATCGAAAAGCTTAAAAAACGCAAATGTAAAAGATCCGAAGAGAGCTTTCTTTTCTATAAAACGAAAGCACAAAAGGGCGTATAACCTAACAAGGAGGAAAACGAGTGAATTGTGATGAACGAGTTTAAAGGAACTAAACAGGCCAGGTCGGGAGTAAAACTATAGATCCTAGGTCACATGGCCATGGTCTAACATGTATCAATTCAGGGACTTCTCTCTGCTCCATTTTGGAGCCCTCCTCTTTTCAACAGGACATCGTATTCGGTAATAATCCACCGTGATTTCAAACTCAATGTCCGAATATGATACGTAAGCACACCTTCCGTTGGTCCTCTAGTGTGGCTTTTGTGGTTATACGATTATCGCCACGAGAGGATCTCCCTTCTCTTATTTGATATTTTCTTCCTGTATGTAAACTGCCCAAGAATCTTGCACTCCTTGCTTGGACTGTCCAAACTGAGTTTATAACGTAGAGTCCTCACTCTCTAGCCCGTGTTTGAGTCTCCGGTGACGTCGATGCCACTGTCCTTTTCATCGTCTATATGGCTCTCGACATACATACAGCATAGTGCTATCTCGATATCCCAGCGCTCCTGTTCCCAAGTAGCGACCGGGGGCATCGCCGTCGCTACCGCTTTTTCCCAGTGCTCGAATGCGCCAGGTTCTCGGACCGAGGCTTCTTCTCGCTCTGCGTTGGCGCCGTACTCATTCTAGCGGAAAAACACGTAGCACACATCCTCAGCATGATGAGTGCAGTCGGCAGTAGTTGTGTGTACCTCCTGGCCATTGTCAACCCAGGCAAATGCTCTAAGAGGCTTGAACGGCGGACGATAGATATCAATGCAGCCCTAGCAGCCATTCGCTTCGACTTTCGGCGCAAGTCGAGCCCTCTTTTGCGGGGGGATTTTATTGTGGGGCCCTGTTTTTCGCCGAAAGTCTGTCCTGCGCTCGTCCACCAAGACCTTGGCGGATTCCGGCGCTCGTCTACCCCAACCCCAAACCGTTAAGGGGGGGGGGCCGTGCGCCTTTAATAAGGCCAGTCAGGCCAGTCAGGCCAGACAGGGTTAGCTAGGCCAGACAGGGCCAACCAGGCCAGCCAGGGTTAACCAGACCAAACAAGGCCAACCAAACCAGACAGGGCCAGTCAAACTAGACAGGGCTAACCAGACTAGACAGGGCCAACCAGACTAGACAGGGCCAACCAAACCAAACAAGGCCAGACAGGACTAACCAGACCAGACAGGGCCAACCAGACTAGACAGGACCAACCAGACCAGACAGGGTCAACCAAAACAGACTACCACTACAAGACAAACCGGATGAGAATTTTTTTATTAGTAGACAGGGGTCTGTCGGATTTACATGTACCCCACAAAACGGGGGGTCCATTCTAATCTGATTTAATTAAATCGGATAAGAAATACAGCGACGACGAGACGTCGTAC